>NC_083349.1:69028062-69628062 GCF_030254825.1 Meriones unguiculatus | reverse complement strand
CACTGACTTCTTGCCGATGGCACTCCCCATCTCAAAATCAGTTCTATGCCAACAGCCTTCAAACACTGTTTTAAGAAGTTGTATATATTCTACCTATGTGAACTTAGATGTCTGTAGCATTCATTCAAAGACAGTAGTAGGATGCTAATTAGACTCATGACATGACTGTGCCGTCCAATGAGGAATGGCAGACAAGTTATAAGAACCTTTGAAGAAGAAATCCTATCAGCTGTTTTTTGTTGTTGTTGTTTTTCTGTATGCAGATCTTAAGGTGCAAGCAGGCCTTATCCTATTGCCATTGTCAGCACTGTCGTTCTGCAGAAGCAGGGCAGGCCCTCTGCATGGGATTCCGTACAAGTCCCACACTGGTGCTGGCCATCTGCATTTTGGTGAATGTATTTTTAAGAAGCGACACAATAGGAGTTATGGCTGTGCTGCTGAATTTTGAAAGCTTACTTTCATTTGTTTTGCTGCAAGTGTTGATTTAATTATGCAGCATTCCTATCAAAGCTGCATTATGTACTTTTTTATTCCTCTTACATGTGTTTGAGGTGAAGACCTTGGCTTTGTCTGCAAACAGTGTGTTTCAAGTTATTTCTTAAGTACTAAATAATAAAGAAAAGAGAAGAAAAGAGTTTTTTAAAAGATAGCAGACAGCAATCACAAGGTAAAGGGTTAAATGTAAGATCTCCAAGAAACATTTTGAAGTTGATTAAGACTCCAGCTTTGCATTAAACAGTATCGTTTCCACATGAGTTGCTGCTAACACTGTTAGGGAGCAGCTTGAGAGCCCAGCGTGCCCGTGACCTCCTTCACCCTCCAGCCACCCACCGGGCCTTCCTTATTAGCATTCTACCTGGTTCTCGGAGGAATTCCCATCATCCCCTAGGAGCTCATTCCGTACTTCGTCACTGTAGGCGATCCGTGACCTTTTCTATAAAACAAAAACAAAAAGGGAAAGAGCAAGATGAACGTTAGAGAGCAGACGCGGCCCTGCATTACTGGGATCAAGGCACACCATCTCAAACCCTCGGGAGCCCCCTAATGGAGACCTACCGGCAGAGACGTGCAAATCTAAGGCAAAGTTTCAGAACACAGGAGTTTAGTGGAAATTAGAAGTTTCTTAAAACAAACAAACAAACAAACAAAAAACTAATAATACTGGAAGAAATTTCTGCTTTGTGTTAAAGTTCGATTACTTTTCATAAGGAGATTAGAATTAATTTATTTTTCCAAATATTGTTTGAATACAACCACTAAATTGGAAGAAATACAGTCCCATAACTACGGAGTTTTGAAACAGGGATGTATGAGTCTTCAGTAGGAGAGGCACTGTACAATTTAGAGCTCCAAAACTCCCTACTTCAAGGATAATATTCATAGTGGCAACTCTACACAGAGATGCTGGACAAGCACATCTATATTCAACACCGTGATGCAACTATCCAGAAAGAGAAGGGATTATAAAGCCATCCCCTAGCTAGCAGTAATTCAAATGTCTCCAACTCCTCTATAAATAATGGCCTAAGGAAAAGTAACATGGGTGAGGGAAGTGGGAGCAGGGGGAGAAGAGGAGCAGACAGACAGACACTGGTAAATAAATTTCCCAGTTCCAGCAACTAAAGGCAGTGGGTTATGAGTCAACATTTTACAACAAAATTGTGTTTTGCAAGGACCCCCCCACACACACCTGAACAGCCAGAGGGACATGGCTGTAAGCTACTCATGCATTATCTACACACATTTCGCAAAGCTGGGAGGCTCTGGAAATTAGCTGTGAGACAAGTCTGGTTACCCTTTCCTACTGTATTTCACTATTTCAGGGTAAAAAGTCATTCTGTTGCCTTCTCTGCTTCTCAACTAATTAAGTAAAAATGGCCACTTAGAAAAATGGAGGGTGGGAAGCCATCATCTCTTTCCTGGGCTTTTTTTTAAAAAGTTCTTACTTGTTCATCTATGATCTGGAAAAAAAAAAAAAAGTATTATTGTTTCAAAGAACGACCTGTAATCTATAAACAGAAGGCAACAGTAAGATTTCGATTAGATTTTTACGGTAGTAGCCGGGCGCGGTGGCACACACCTGTAATCCCAGCACTCTGGGAGTTCGAGGCCAGCCTAGAGCCTGGTCTACAAAGCAAGTCCACAACAGCCAAGGCTATACAGAGAGACCCTTAAATTTTTTTTTTTTTTTTACAGTAGTCAATGAGTGAGTAATGCTGTTTGGTCTCACTTGGCTCATTATACCTTAAAATCACATTATTTAAAGGGACTACAGACAAGAACAACCACCGAGTTTCAGATCGTTTGAAAAAGCTTTTCTCAAGTGGGTGCCTTATCTGAAGCATAAAATACAGAAAACATTTTTTTGAATATTTTCTCAATTCTCCCAAGGGTGGCACATAAAAGAGAAATAGGCTTATTGCATATAATTTAGTTTACTGCTTTTCTGGATGTAATTAAGCAAATGATATGCTGGATCTAGCAGAACCCAGTTTTAAAAGGCTTGCTGGAATCTAAATAAACACGCACGCCGCCCAGATACTTGTTTTAGAAAAATGATAGAGCGTCATAGAGTTCTAAAGGTGACTCTGCTGCAGCTGAGAATAGATATTTGTCTTAGAAAAATGATAGAGCGTCATAGAGTTCTAAAGGTGACTCTGCTGCAGCTGAGACTAGAACCCTGGTGCTCAGCTGAGCGTTTCTTCTATCTTATAAACTATCACCTCTGGAGAGACTCAGGCCAACAACACAGAGCTATAGAGTAATTCGGTATAAAGGAGACAGAGGCACCCACCCCTGCCTGCCCAGCATATCCCTCTTCAACACTCCTTTCCTGCTGCAACATCTGCCTTAAAACTTAGTGGCTGTAATAGGTCTCTGTAAGTAGATAAATAACCCTGCAGTCGTGCTGCAGGGAGAAGGACAAATTAGAGACATGAGTCTTTGGTATGTGGGCAGTAAGGACATCTATGTGATCTCTTAAAAGTTCAGGAGTGGTCCGACCCATTCATTTGTGAACTCACCAGACATTTTCTCACCACAAAGAATTTGCCTAACCTTGCTGAAGCTGCTATGGATTATCCATTTCTACTGACGTCATACAAAACAGCATTTTAAAATGCTAAGTTACAAGGTCAGCCTATTCCATGGTCTTAATACAATACTTCATCACACCAAACCTCTTTGTCCATTCGGAAATCACCACCATCGCAGCCTCAAACGAGCTAAGTAAAAGTATTTTACAGCATTAAAGGAAACAAGAACCTTTAAGACAGGCCGTGGTATCAGAGCTGCCTCTTGCATTATTCATTTCATCACGATGGGGGACTAAAACATTCCACAGGATGCAAAATAGCATATGGAGATTGTTTTTGTTTTCCCCCCTTTTCACCAAAATACCAACAAATCGGCATAGATTGTTCAATTACATTTTGTTCTTATTTAGATTAAGTATACTTCAGACGAAGAAGAAATTACGAGTGTTTTGGTGAGGACACCCACAGCTGAAGGGTGGTCTCTATGAGAGTGACTCCTCACCATCACGGCAGTGGAGGCTGGTTGTGGAAGGCTTTCTGGATTTAATTAAACAAATGATATGCTGAGTGTAACAAAGTGGTCGCTGGCATGACTGACTTAAAGAACAAAAAGAGATTTCACTGCAAATATTAGAAATAACTCTCCAGAAGAACAGCACAATAATGCAAAAATGGAGTTCTGCAGCAGAGTTCCATTTTCCAAAAATAAAACCAATCTAGGCTGTTCTTTATTAAGAATTATATTTGGAAGTACAGCACCAGTATTGTCTCATAATTTCTTAACACTCAAATTTTTAAGTAAGCTGACTGTATGTAATTAACCATAATTCAGTCTTTGAAATCACTGCACTGGTTGAAAACAACAATGAAAAAATAAATAAAGATGAAATTCTTCTGAATGGCAAATGGTTTGTTTTAAGAATAATTGTTCCTAAAACATCAATAAATCATGTTATCTTTTGTGGAAATTTTTAAACCTCCTGCTGGATTAGTAAGTACCTACATAATACTTTAGTTTAGAAGATTCTAAGTTAATGAGCTGAAACCTTTATTATATCTTGATAAAACCTAAAATATTTTTACTTTATTATTGGGACTATAAAATCTGTACTTTTGCCAAATGCAAGCAAGAGAATTTGAGCTGGAAATGTCACACATTCAGCTAGTTTGAAGGAACCCAATTCATAATGCATTTTATAAATAGTTAATGACTGCTATACATAAGCTAAGCAGGCAAATCAGGAAATTGTCAACATTTCCAGTCTTGGTTGTCAGTTACCACTGTCTACCGGTGCCTTATGTGTGGCTTCAAGAAAAGTCTGAAGGTCTGTGAGCTTTGTAATCTACTGCAATTTCTGGCCTATACCATAAGGTGGACAGCTTCAACTGACAATATTTCAAACAAACATGTGTATGCACACTCACACACATGCACACACTCACACTCATTTAAGACAGTCCTCACTTTAGTTATGTGCTTATGTAAAACCCACTCTTTCTACAACTTATACTTCATACCTCAAATGAACTAGCACAGCTGAAAAAACCTATAGAATAATAGACATGACAAAAATATGACAAATTAACAATAGATTTTTTTCCCCAGAGCAGTTGGAGGTACCGATTTTCTCTCACTACTGTAAAACAATGACAAAAGTGAGTCTGCATTCATGAAAGTAAGAACTTCAGATGTAAAGAGTTTTTGGTTGTTATGAACCTCATGCTTGTGTACTGATTGGCTGCTTTTCTCAAAGCCAAGTTCAAACAGAGACACTTGTTCAGTTTGGCCTAGGAATTTGGCTTGAAATAAGCAATCTACTCGACCTACACCTAGACATTTCCCAGTTGAGCTCAATGTGTCTTGTCTGTGGGCACAAACTGCAAAACTGGGAACAATGTGAATTAATTTAACTTAAATCAAGTAAAAATTGTCATCTCTGGTATTGCCTGTTGTATGACTCTATATGGGACACACAGTAGGTTCTATGGCCTACCACAAGCAAAAACATAACAATGAGGTTGGTTTATTACTAAAGCATATAGGAGAATTTAATTTCCATGGTGTGCACATGGCAAAGCAATTGCTTAAATTGCCTCACCTGGGAATTTAATGCAATGTTATCATCAGACCAGCCACATTGTAAATAGATTTATAATGCTTTCCATGTGCTGTGCTCAGTTGCATATGAATTAAGTAATGATCTGGTATTACAATAAAATCAGCTAGTTCCCACACCTGGCAGACAGGATATTTCACTAAATTAATAGCCATACAGCTACATCACTAGGCATAGGAGAGGAAACCATCTCAAAGGCATTTGACTCGAGTCTCACACGGGAAGCAAATAACGCCACGGATATGTACAATGTCCCTATACTGAATGAGCTGCTCAAGACAATCTGTTCCTAACATCTGTATTACCAAACGAAGACTTTCTCAGTCCCATTCAGTACTGGCCTAATTTCCTTCAGTCAGTACTCTAATTACTAATCAGCAATCTGCAACAGTCACAAACACTGAGAAAGCCCTTCATTCTAATCTACATGCTGCAGACAGCCAAATAATTGATACAAAGTGTAATGTGGTTTTGGTGTAATGAAAGGAACAGCTTGTCCCACTTCCTAATCAAATTGGTCTATAGCAGCAATAGTTAGTAGGTTTCTCCATAGTTCTAAAACAAACTACTCATGCTGGCCAGATTTTCCATTGCTTCTAAAAGTTTTTCAGGTCCTTCTATTTCATAATGCCCATGGTTACCAGGTGATACACCTATTAAAACCTGCTATGCTTTCACAGCCCAAGAATTTAACTGTTCCAAAGGACATAACTGTCGTGCACTGGGATATCTATACAACACCATGAAATTATACTTCTTAGATAGCCATGACTGCTGGTCATTACTTCTTACCTAATTTTATATGGCTCTAATTAAATACCATCACAGCACTGTAATACCCAGCTAACATTTTTGAAAATACATATACCTTTGCCACCAAGTATTCAATTTCTAACCGCACTTCTATTTGTTCATGACTAGATTCATCCTTCCAGCCACAGAGTAATTTCTATGATAACATCTCATCCTACACAGTTCAAGCAAAGGCAAAGTAAACTCGTAAGCAATGGTCTGATCACTGGCAAGTTGCTGAGATGAAAAGGCACAGGGCGCTTAACAAAAAGACTGAAGGCAGCACCTCAGCCAGTGATCCTGGTCACTGACTATCGCGTTTCACATCTCTACAATATTGATCTCAACAGTTACATCTTGCGGCTACTGCATGCATTTAAATATTATGAGCAAATGTAAATCTTTCTTAACACTTTGGCTGTGATAACCAGAGAAGCATGTTCCTCTGGATATCAGCTGATCAGATGCATAAGATGCAACACAGCTGACATACACACATGACTAAGGATACTGATAAGCACATTCCTTCCTAGAGATGCTTTCCCAACACACCAAGAGTGGCTTGAGAAACTCTTGTAATTTGACTCAATAATTCTAATATAAATGGTGTCAGAATTTCAGATGGCTTAGAAAAATAAAAAACCTGACTGTAATTCTTCAGTATTATTAGAAATAAGTTCTAGTCTTTTAAGAAATTATTCCACTAAGCATGGTTTTCCACTAAGCATTGTTCATGAGACTGTTTAGACACTAAACAGTCCAACCTTTTGAGTCCACATGTCTCAGTACTGGGCATCAGTTAAGGGAATGTGTACTTATTATTTGTGTGTGACAGAGCACCATGCTGCACGTATGGAGATCAGAGAACAACGTCCAGGTGTCAGCTCTCCCCCCTTACCACATGGATTCTAAGTGGAGACACCTCAGGGACCCAGGAATTTATCCTTTCTGTCTAGCATAAACTCAAGACCACACTCACACGGCCAGAGAGGAAACACTAACATACTCTACCACTGAGCACCAAGCAGGAAAAGAAGTTTAGCATGAGAGCACAGATAATTCACTGTTCTTCAGGGTTAAATACTAAAAAACACCAGACTTAAATTTCTAAGATTTTTTTTAAAAAATCATAATCACTAATTATTTTCACTTGTACTTTCAAGTATATGTGACATGTTTTAAATGGGTATTTATGTTTTGGCTGTGCATTATGAGATAAATCACACCACATTTCTTAATTACTTTCTTAGAGTGAGCCATAATACATATGTTAATATTTATATGTGTTATGAGGTTATAAATATATGTGTAAACACAGAGACTCACACAAACCCATATGCGATCCATATGGAGAAAACTCTGTACTGTACAGGGCTAACACGGACTCTTATTTAGACTAGGAATGTTGACCATATTGCTGCTACAACATTTAGTGATTTGCAAAACAGGCGGGCCCAGAACTAAGGTAAATGCTCCTCTTCATTTCCTCTTCCAGCATTTCCAAACTTGTTCTGAGATTTCTGTCTAGCACTGGTATTTCAAAATGCCACAGGAATTAGCTGAGATCATGGCCCCTTGCTTTCACGTACTTGTAGTTTATGACTTTTGACAATGATACTGAATACAGTGTGACTGTGTCTTATTTCATGTTAGCTTGTCAATCAACAATTTAGTTACATCACACAGAAATTCAGCTTATGACACAATGTGCAGATGTCGGTGTCAGCATCTGGAATTGTGTGAGCATGCAATGGAAGAAACCCAGTTCTTTAAAGTCTTTCTGAGTGTCAAATAAATTAATTCCAGATTTAACCTGAAATAACACCCACACTATAAATGATACTCTGATAAGTGAAAGCCATGCAGCAGATATTTTGTTTGTATTAAACTCGACTATCAAAGCAGGATATAAATTAGTGTAATTAGCCTAGTATGCCTTGAAAAGCTGTCCACAGCCATAATTTAGGTAATCCACACATCTAAGAACAAGTGATGCTGGGGGCTCTGAATAACTGACACTGAGGAATGGTGGTGGTTTGAATAGGTATGGTCCCCACAAACTCATGTGTTTTAACGCTTGTCCCATAGGGAGTGTCACTATTATGAGGTGTGGCCTTGTCCGAGAAAACGTGGCACTGTAGGACAGGCTTTGGGGTCTCCTATACTCAAGCTACAACCCAGTCGTCTGCTGTCTGTGGATCAAGATGTAGAACTTTCAGCTCCTTCTCCAGCATCCGTCTGGATGCTGCCATGCTTTCCACCATGAAGATAATGGACTGAATCTGTGAAACTGTAAGCCAGCCCCAATGAAATGTTTTCCTTTAGAAGAGTTGTTGTGCTTGTGGTGTCTCTTCACAGGAATAGAACCCAAACTAAGACAGGATCCATATCAGACAGGTCCTGTAGACCATGATAGACTTCAGAAGTGTTTGGTTCATCAGAAGATGAGTGATCTACATCACCAGGGGCCTTGGACTTTACAAGGAGAACAAGTCTCCCAATGGTAGTGTTCTTTCCACCATTGTTCTTCCATTGCACACACACCACTGAGACAGTCTCTGGTCTTTGTATCCCAAAGGCATGGCTGGCTGTACTCTTCTACTAGTTAAATGAATTTAACATCTATAAAACTCTTAGCTTCTGTTTCAGGTCATCTTTCTCCAAAAGCAAATGATAATCATGATAAGCCTTAACGTTCACACTGGTGTCAACACCTGGAATATTGACACAAAAGCCCTGAGTGTTGGAGGATGACAAGTATTTAAATGTTTTACTTGACAGAATGAAGTTTCTAATGTCAGAGGATGAGTCATAGCCACATCTGTGGGTACTAGTTAAATATGTTTCTAGATTAGTCTTCAAAGGTTGCACCATAGAGCAAGCATGATGTAGTCACAGGCCTACACGGAAGCCTATGCCGGTTATGAGGATGTGTTAAGAAGCCCTAATTCCTAAGGACATGCTGCACAGTTACTCTGAAATTCTAAACTGGAACAAGCCATTTCACAGACAGCAATTCTAGAATCTTTTCCTCTTGCTTAGTTTTGGACCATGTTAACATAGATTCCTTACTTAAAAATATGCTTCCATAGTGAGGTAACAGTGTTCCAAGTTCAGGGCTTTTGAAAAATGATATTTTAAATGCTTTATGGATACAGCCAATAAATCTGCAGACAACACATGAAAAAGCACTGTAGCATGCATTTTCTTTGGAAACACTTTGAAAGTTACTTGTTTACTAGGGTGATCAAAACAAAACTTAATAAAGTATAAATATTCACACCTGTTTCATAAGTAAAATATTCTTTCTAAAACTTTTTCCATTTTGAATAAATTAAAACCCTGCCTACTCAAAGACTCTGCTTTAGCAATCAAGGACTTTTTTTAACATCACTAACATTTTATTCTCTACCTGTTCTTCCCTTTAAGTTTACAATACTTATAAAGTGCACCCAGCCGACTGTGTTTAAAACTTCTATCACCCTCTGCCACTCTCCTCAGCCTGTCCAGCCTCTCCTTATCCTTTCCTTCTCATCCAAGCTGCTCAGAAGAGTAATTATCAACCTGTTCCATGCACTCTTCAACTTGCTACAATCAAACAAAACTGTCACACCACTCCTCATATGCCCCCAGGGTGACCACGGATTTACTATCTGCCAAAGTCTACTGACTCTACTTATCTAAATACCCTTTGGGTTTGATAATTTTAGATTTATATAAAAGTTGTAATGAAAAAGCGTTCTCATTCCACCCACACCCAGTGTGTCAGAGTAAGGGGTCATATGTTCACTCTTTTCTTAGTTGTTGATGGTTTCTCTTTCTGTTCCCATAACTCATCCAAGACCTCATATTAGGTGGAGGTGTAACATGTCTTTTGCTCTTTTTGACTTGAGATAGTTTCTTGGTCTTGTTTGCGATGACCTCACAGTTTTGAGCAAAGCCCTCAGATAGGATTTGTCAGATTTTTTTTTTTCCACAAACCGTCTGGAGTTTTGTGCTACTAAGAGAAAGGCCAAGGAGGGAAAGCGCTAGCTACCCCATCATATCAAAGCCATTTACTGTCAGCACGATGTCCCTGCTGATGCTGCTCTTCAGCTCTTGGCTGCGGCAGGACTCGTTGGTTTCTCCCCTGTGGAGCTGCTAACTCAGTTGCTCCTCCATATGCTGCACTTACAGCACAAAGACACACCACTCCATCTCCTTTGTGACAGTGTAGCTGTATATGAATTGTCTGGCATTCTTCTGTGCAAGAGACTTGCCATTAACTATCATTTAATTTGTCAGTATGAACTTGTATGTTTGTTCTCTGGTTACTATCTAAGACTTCTTCATTTATTTTGTTGCTTCATTTATATGAACTTCAGCTTCAGTGTCCTTGACTTGGCCTTTTGATGAAGTAGTGCTATCATCCTGCACTTGACCAACCTGCTCCTTGGCAGCCTCAGCAGCACTGTCCTACTGTCTGTCCCACCCCGCTTCATCACCACTTCTTTCTCAATCTAACCACAAAACGCTGTCATCTTCAGCCCACTTCTTACTTATCTGTGTAATCTTATCTGTACCCATCATCTACCTACCACTTAGAACATATGCAATTTTTTTTATCCACAAATCTAATTTGTATTGGCTATCTTAACCTACAGCATTGTTCTCAACATTCCTAATATTGTGACCTTTTAATACAGTTCCTCATGGTGTGGTAACCTCTCCCTGCCATAAATTCAATTGCTACTTTATAACTGTAGTTTTGCTACTGTTAGGAATCATGTAAATATCTGATATGTAGGCTATCTGATATGTGACCCCCCCCCCAAAAGGGGTCACGACCCACAGGTTGAGAACTGATGTAGTAGGCCATCTCTAGTTCAACATAGTCTTGTGATGTTATCTTTCCTCTATATGCATCCCTCCTGCCCTCCTTCCTTCCATAGGAGTGATATCCTGTGGATCTCCATATACACCCCTCCTGTCCTCCCTTCTTCGATGGGGGTGATATCTAGCACAAGACATTCTAAGATAAACACATGAAAATGATCTCATATTTTCCTTTATTTCTCTAATCTGTCAATCAGCAGGCTCTAGCAATTAAACCCTTATTTTTCAATGTATCTCCACTGAGGGCTCTTTCACATATTTCAAAAATGTCTGTTACCTTTTGCAATCAATCAATTCCTTCTTCATAATTGTGACTATCACACATTTCATTCTTTTAAAAATGATATGAATTACATTTGGGAGATACTTCTACAGAAAGACTCACACATTTTTAGATAGAGTTAAGTCAATAGGGATGAAGTTTCACCTCTTCATCTTGGGAAGAAACGAAGACCCCCTCAACCCCACCTCTAGCAGAATATCAGAGCTACAGAAGAACCGCAGCCTAATGATGTAACTTATTTCAAAATAGCAATGTTAGAACAGAAAGAAAATTCATTCAGCAAAAGCCAATGTGCTGTGGGAAAATGCTAAGGAACTATACTCTCTCCAGCTTTAGAAGCCAAAACCATGCTCCTCTTTTATTTCCAGTCTAGGAACATCTCCCATCAGCTGTTACTGGTCTCTTCAGTTAGCTAGTCCTGTTTAGATTATGAAGGAGCGGGAAGTCCACTGTTTCATACAAGATAGTGTGCATGCCTATCTTCCTCTATGTGACTGGAAGACCCTGGGAATATGGATTACCTCTGCCATCTGCATGAAGTAGCTCTGCTACAGTCCTGGCATTCGGGTTGCTTTTATCTCTGAGACCCCAAATTGTAGTTAGGCAACAGAGGGCACTTATCTAGATTGAACTGTCAGACAAATAGATGTTTGTCAGCCATTCAATTTGTACTGAGGAGTATGCCAACAAAAACAAAACCCAGCAATTTAAAATAAGAAGCCCACCCTTTGCTGACAAGAACAAATTACTGTATTTCAAATGAATAAGAATTACAATAGATCACACATCCTGAATGTAGGTGCTTCAGAAAGAAAAATATTCTTAGAACTAATATTGCCTGTTTTTTCTGGCAGTAGTGAACATCAAGCAAGCATGCAGCATGTTTAAAATGAAGAAATGTAAGAGGAAAACAAGCAGGAATTAAATGTCATCAGAGTGCAGCTCTCTAGTGAAGTTCAAAGTCAGCGCTCAGCAGCTACAAAAGGTGACACAGCACTGTACTCTAAGCTTGTTCTCAGCCTATGGTCTTTCCAGAGGGGGAGGCAGTGCTGCTGCTAGGAAACAGAGGAGCGAGACCATCATTCTTTAGCCTAAACTGATTCTGGCTCTGTGCTTGCTCTCTCTCTCTCTCTCTCTCTCTCTCTCTCTCTCTCTCTCTCTCTCTCTCAATCCCCTTCCTCACTCCTTCTCTCCCCCTCTCTCTTCCTCTTCAAGACAAAGTTTCTCTATTTAGTCTTGCCTGTCATGGACTCACTTTGTAGACCAAGCAGGTCTCGGGCTCACAGACATCTCCCTGCCTCTGCCTCCCCAAGTGCTGGGATTAAAGGCATGCACCACCACCCCCGGCCTGGCTCTGTATTTTCAATGTCCACGAAAATACAAAAACTTTAGTGAACTGAGCTCTCCACAGTTACAGTGACTCAGACACTTTGGAAGCATGTGCAGAGGTGAAGTTGGTGTTAATCGTAAATATTGGTGGTTGATTCAGCAGCAAAGCTTTAGAAACAAGAACTTCAATTTCCCCAACAATCTTCTGAGCAGTTTAACATCTCGATCTACTGGATCCCTAACACCACACATCTTTATTCTGGATCAAGTACAGCTGTTCCTACATTCTGGATCTCCTGCAGCTGCTTCTGCAGTGAGACTCAGTTTTGGAACTGAAGAAACATAAACTGATAAAGGAAGTCATTAAACATGAAAATTCAGCCCTATGATCAGCACTCACTTAAAACAGAAAATGAGTTTCCAGGGCAAAAACTTTAACTGAGTCCATATAGTTTTATTACATAGATATCTTAAAGTAAGAATATTTACAATCTGAGAATGAGGTTTTTTTTCCTATTAAAATCATGTAATAACACTGTGAAACTTGGCAAAAGCCTGTAATAGGCCTTAACTATTACAGCAACAGTTCTTATGTCAAGCCTTAAAGCTTTTCTAAAGAACAGGAGAATAATAAGGTCCATATACACATATATAAAAAAGCCCTCTCTAAGGGTAGTTGAGATGACAGTGGAAATGTAAAGCCTTAATTACGTGTACATTTTGGTAAATAGCTGAGCTGGGGTGCTGAAGAGATAACTCAACAGTTAGGAGCACTGGCTGCTTTTCCAGAAGGCCTGCATGGCAGCTCACAACTATTACTCCAGTTCCAGGGGATCCGACACCCTCTTCTGGCCTCCATAGGCACCAGACATAAAACATGGCACAGTCATATTTGCAGGCAAAACACCCACATACATAAAATAAAATAATTACTTAAGAATAACTGAGCTATAGAACAAAAGTTATTTTTACTTTGAAGAGTTAGAAAATTACTTTACAAATACAGCGATCAGTTGGGCAGGTGGTGCATTTCTGTAACCGCAGTACTGGGGAGGATGAGACAGGAGGCTCAAGTGCTATAAGCCAGCCTAGACTAAACAGTGAGTTCCAGGCCAGCCTGAGCTACAGAGCCAACTTACTCAAATGGATTTATACACATTACACACACACAAACAGAGATTTTTAAAATATGCAAATACAGGTAAAGTACGTTATCTATGTTCTTTGCATCATTCTACAAACCCTTTGAAATGTTTAAGATTAATGCCAATATAGTCTTTGATACTAAAGAAAGGTGTGAGAACATTATTGGTGAAAGCGGGGTGCAGGTTAGCTAACTGTTAAATAAATCCTCGATTAGGCAAGTAACAGTCTTAAACAAGAATGTAAACCCCTCTTCCTCTTTAAATTCTGGAGATTTACAGTGTGGTTTTTACTGTACATGTACATACTATAGGAATATGGGGATTTGCTCCACAGGTGTAAATCAGCACTATGTGTCGCTTCTTTTACTTTACTTATGAGTATAGATTCCATAGCCATGTCAGAGACATTGAAAGTTGTCACTCTGAAATAAAAGAATATCATATACCACATAAAATAGCTTGGCAATGAAGCACAATCTTTTTCTCCGTTTTATTTCAAATTACAAGTTTTGAAGGCAGTATTTCTAAATCAGACTGCTTAGCGCAGAATGCATTATTTATTTATTTATTTTACACAGATCCCTGGAGGAAAGCAGTACCAGGCCTCACTGAGGTGTTGGAGAGTGACCTGACTGACATCCTTTGCCATGCTTTCAGACCATCCTCTAATGTTCTGAAGAGAATAGATACTTTCAGGTACTAAGACAAATGCCCTATGAACTGGGACTTGACTTAGCAGTGAAGGCATTGCTGATCTGTCTAATTTTGACTGTGATAGCACTGGACAGGGAGTGAATGTAATTCTGGTCTCTGAAAAGAACAGAGCCAATTTTGGCACTCTATAAATATTCAATAATAATAGGACCTCAGGGCTAGAAGGGACCTTGAGAGTCCTCTAGTGAGCCTCGCTCCCTCACATCACCCCACACTGCACGAATCACATAAAGACTCGAAGAGGAAGTCCTGCAATGCTCCACAAAGAGACTCATGACAATCACTGGTTAGTGTCAGTCACTAAGCAAAGGAGCACAGTTGTACACAGCAGAGACCAGCAAGCAGCTGCACACCATCCCTCCGGAACTTCATTCCTCTTCCTAATTTTCCAGCCCTTTAATCAGCTAAGGGAAAAACTAAGAATTTTCTTTGAATTATCATTAGGCACAGTTCTTCCAACTGTTACAGAGATGGACAGAGAGTCTTCTAAAACCTAACATGAGCCAAAATACACTCAGTCTAACTCTAATATGTGAACTTGGGAAGGTAATTTATTTTTCTTTCTTTCTTTTTTTTTTTTTTAATCTCTGTTTCTAGCACTTGGAATCAAACTCAGAGCTTAGGTACATGCTTAGCAAATACCACTAAGCTATACCACTGGCTCCATACTTCAGTTTGGCTTTCGGAGTTAGTTGCTTTCACTTGTTAAGTTTGTTTTCTTGCCCTTTGATGAAAACATATTATAAAGCAGACAAGCCTCAGATCTGGGTACTTAATGAGCCTGAGCTCAGGTTCTAGCTGTGATTAACAACCCTGTACTTCAGGGCAGTGTGAAATTTAAAGTTTATGGAGCAACGAGTCTGACACTTCCTACAGAGGAGAAATTTAAGAAAAGTCACCACTCTGAGTGAGGACGGCCAGGACCAAGAAGGACAGTGGGTTTATCTCTTCACCCCACTGACCTGGACTTGTCTCCTCGTGCCACTCCCCTCCAACAGCAGATAGGGCCCAAGCCATCCTGATGATGAGAAGCAGATAGTCATTCGCTTCCTCTTGGCTCCCGGAACTCATGTCTGGCCTCTCATTTTTGGCCTTTTAGCTTTGACTCTTTTTTGTTGATGTGCGATCTCAACAATCTCTGCTTTGAACCTCTGAATTTTCTAAAGATTTAGATTCTCACTCACCCTTTTGCTCTGTCTCTTGAGAGAAAACAATTTACCCCAGCCTCTGAGGAAGTCACACAGTAACACAATATGAAAGTGCCAAAGACAATGCACTTCATTGCCAGCACACTGCTTCCCTGTCTGAGTTAAACCAACTCTGGTTACATCCCAATCTCTGCTGTTGCCATTACAGGAAGGATGCAATGTCTCAGTCTCTGAGCGTACCTGGAGCAAAGACTGGATGGCACTCTGCGGCCACAGCCTCCCAAGTAAAGAGGTTCCTTAACCAACTATTCTTGCTGGTAGAAATGAAATAAGAACAAATATACTCTACAATCTCCACTTAGGGCAAAACTAGAAATAGATATTTATTCACAGACCCAAATACATGGAGAAATGTCCCAAGGCTACTGATATCACGTAGAGGCCATGTGAGGAAGACGACAGGGCATGGAGGATGACAAGAGTCCTCAGCACCAGCCAGAGTGGACCATGTGAAAGCACAAAGGCTCGATCTGGGGCTTTAAAATAATGAGTGTAGAAATAGGGTTAATCCAGCTGCTGGTAGAAGTACCCTCAGACACAAAATGTTCAAAGGAGCAAAGGCTGCAGGGTTGCATAAGGAAGAAGTCTGCTTTCCAGAGTATGGGAAGAAAGCACAAAAGACCACTGTTCACTATAAGCAAACGAACAAGCTGGAGAAACTACAAAATCATACTTTTGAACACCTATCAGAAAGCCAATACTACAAAGATACAAATTTATTTTACGTAAAGTTATTTAAGAAAAGAATGTTTGAACCTGTTATAGAAGATCTTACCCATTCTCAGTGGCTGGGGAGTCCGCCGCACATACAGGTAAAAGGAAACAGCCCACCACCCAGCAGACTTCAGGCACACGCGGGGCTGGTTTCAGAGAAGCCCAGCTGTGGAGTGAGGCCTACCGGCCACCACCCAACATGTAGGGAGCTGCAAGGGGCCCCTCCATATCACACAGTAGGAGAACAGAGAGACTTCCCCCAACCCCATCCAATTCAACCTCTGTGCCTGGTATGGGGACAGCACTCAGCCTTCTCACGTTTTAAGAGCTGGCCACATAAAGAGGATGGCATTTTAGGTAAGAACTGAAAAGATTCCTAACAAGACTGCCCCACTAGAGACGGGGCCAAGGGGCCAAGCACTTACTACCACACACAAGGTGCTCAGCCTGCAAAGAAAATGTTATCATTACACTGGAAGAATGTTAAAAATCTGCACAATTTTTAAAAATAAATAAAAAGCTCCATTTAGAGTAAATTTGGTTCTGTCTACTGTATTTAAATAGATAAATACTTAAAATTTTGTCATTTACCCAAAAGAAAACAAGAAACAGGAGTTACTCACAAGTGATGGATGGCGTACATTTGATGAATTCATAAAGAACCTCTCTAAAGCTATGAAGACAAAGGAACACTCGAGCCTTATATATTGGTAAAGAAAGCGCCCCAAGATTCAGGCAACAGTTAAGAAGCAATGTGTGGAATCACATGCTGCTTTTGTAGAGTATACCATCTTGTTATCATTTTTAAAAGAGGGGGAGAGTGAACATTTGTATTTGTTTGTATACACATAAAAATCTGGAAAACAGCACAAGAAGTCACTAAGAGAAGTTACCTATATTAGAAACCTAGGAGGAGGCAGAAGGAGGGACTGGGATGGGAAAACAGATGTGAAAAGGAGAATTCCCATTAGCACCTTTACACTCACCATGACCATCACCACCACGCCAGCACCACCATCTCTGGCGCCTGCCGAGTATGATTTTAAAGCTGTGACAGAGAACTTCAGGCTGTATTTTTAGGAAAACTTCTTAGCACTTGCCTATGAGTATTTTGCTGGATAGCTTACATAATAGGAAAATTTCAAGGTTACAGAATTTTCTGAAGCAGTATGATCTTCTGGATCACTGAATCATTTTTCCCAAGGGAAAAGAAGGCTTGGGCAGGAGGCTGAGAGAGATGCACAGGGAGCAAATTACATTCTGTACCCTGTAAAAAGGAACAAGAATTTAGTGAATGCATTTTACCCCAGTTTCTGCAGATCTGTGACCTCAGACAACTGTGCACATGTGTGCATAGGCAAAATAAGGAGGGGCAACTAGTGGCCCCGGAAAAACAGGACAAACCAAGATTTTACATGTTTAACAGCAAGCAATAAAACCTCCAAAACTGGGCGGATAAATGATGACCAATGACCTCCCCACACAGGAGCTAAGCATCAGAGCAACTTTGTCCTTCAGAAACCTCTGCCATGGCTCATCTGAAGAGCACCTAAAAAGTAGTAAAGATGGCCAGGCATGGCCTGTGGTCCCAGCACACAAGAGGCAGAGGCAAGCAGTCTCTAAAAACTGGAGGCCAGCCTGATCTACATAGCAAGTTCCAGGCCAGACAAGAATACACGGTGATACCCTATCTAAACAAAGCAAGCCAGAAAGCAAGCAAACAAAAAAATAAAATGAAGTCCATACAGAAAACAGTGCATACATGCTGTGGCACACACGCACGCATACAAATACAACAGATTAATAAATAATAAATAAATGTAATTAAAACATTAAAAGAAAGATGATAATATAGTGCTCTTAAAATCTAAGTAAATAAAAATAGTGACCAGGGGGGAGTCTTAATAATATCACATTTCTTACTTTTCAAAAAAAAAAAAATCTATCTTATTAGCTCTAACCTAAAATCTGTCTTCAGAGAAAACAGAGAGATATATAGTTATTAAAATAATTTAATCATGAAAGAACAGAAATAGATGAATTATTTATAAAATTGAAAATGTTACAAAATTTTAAACGACAAAGGCTCCTCCTAGTTTGGGGAACACTGTGAATAAAGCCACAAAGTTTTATTGTACATCCTGTGCTCAGAGAAAAGATAAATAAAACTAATGAGGAAGAATAAGGAGATCGCATGTCAAAACAGCAATGAGCTGAGACTTCAAATACTGACAAGAAGGCAGATATGAGACTCCAGTGACAATGAGAACAGAGGGCCATTCACGGACTCCACTTCCATGAAGAAGGAGAGTCATGGCTACTGAGGGAAAATTAGAATACAGACTGAAAAAAGGCTGCAGACACAGCGTCATTTCTGAGGTATGGTGTCTACTGTAGTGGGAAGAAATACAATAGAAAAAGAGCTAAACAGCTAAATTTTCCCCAATGCATATTTTTAAATGCCATATCTTGCTTCCTCTAAATGAAGACTATTTACACAGATAGACACCACTCTCCACCGAGCCTGGAGATTTCTTCATTCTTCTTAAGCCCATGCTGACACCCAGCCAATGGATGATCGATTACACCATCCTGCCAGTGTGGCTCTCTTCGGACAAAGCTCCACTGGGTAACATTTCAGTCCTGTGGTGAAAATGGAATAACTCAGGTAGAGAAGCTTAGGAAGGAAGACATTTGTTAAAGTGACAGGCTACCTGAGCAGCATTCACACCACCCAAGCACAAGCTTTTCTACAATTGCTCATCTGAATGTGCTAACCTTCAAAAGTCACGTGAACAAAGACAAATAACCAAAGGGACCAAACTCCAGCCGCACCCACTCCATCTTTATTGCTCAAACCCCACAGGAATTCTCCAAGCCAGCCAATCAGTAGTCTGAGTGTATACACTCTCCAAGCTTCCCATGGTGTGTGGTGCTGGCTTAAGGCTATTCTTAAGGGAAAAGACATTTTGCTCTTCTAAATGGTCATAACATCATATATATATATGTGTATATATATATATATGTGTGTGTGTGTGTATATATATATATATATATATATTTGGCAAAGAAACTCTAAGAAGTGAGGAGTCTGTGTTCACTTTATCTGCTGTTGGTGGTGGGGAAGCAGGTGAGCTTCCCATGAGTCCAGAGAGATGAATCAATTGGGAGGGAAGGTATCTATTTTTAAGCATAATAAGTCACCTTTCATGGTCTTATAAGGTAAAGCATCAATACTTATTGATGTCTGTAAGTCGTACAGTAATTGCACTTCAGAATTATAAGGCTCCTGGAGAGGAATTCAACCTAAGCTGATCCCTCCACAGTGAGGAGGACACCAACTATGGTGTAATCACACACAACAATTCTCTGGCCACTGTAAACTGGCTGCTCTGCTGAAAAGCCAACTTTAGGCAAAACAACAACAATAAAAAACAAAAAACTTTTTTGCACTAAACACTGGCCCAAAACAATTTTATTAAGTAGATAATCCACTGGAGGGAGAAAAAACAAAGATTACAAATCACCCGAATCAAACCAGAAATTACCAACAGGCGATCAGAGATCACACCATATTTATTTAACACAGGCAACAGGCAGCCACTGCAAACAGTGGCATGCTTTCTTATTTTAACAACCAGAGGTTTCCGTAGAAAGTAAGCACTTTTCATCCTTTCTTACGTACAAAACTGGCCCCACTGATGTGACCCCTATGCAAACTCATCTAGACCCATTTTCTGGACACATGAAAAACAAGGCTGCTCACGTAGAAAGTGTCAGTAATTAACTGTGTCAGGACAGAGGCAGCCTGTGGCCATACATCAGAGAAATCTCTGGCCAGAGAGCCTTTCTTTCCTGGGGAGTTTGGCCGAATTTAGATTATACCTTCTTCTGGAAAGGAACAAAAGATTATTTAAAAGTCAACCTAACTTGTGTTAGGAAAACCAGCAGCCGATGTCTTCTGTGAGTGCACTTCTGCTGATGTACACTGAGAGCTAAGTGTGCAGGTGTACATATCACCTTTCCTTCCCAGCGCTCGTGCCAGGAAGACCCTGCAGCATTCCCATTTTACAGCTATGAAAACTGAAAAGCTATTTGCCCAACTTCAAACAGCTAATGAACCAGTGTGAGAGTAAACAGCAGCTTCTAAAGTAAATCTCCATACAAATGATCTAATCGTGAATGCTCAAATGTTTACAGTTTTTTAAAAAGCCTATTATTACCATTATTATATTAGAGGTGTTGTCTGCAAGTCTCTCTGTGCACTATGTGCATGCCTGGTGCAACAGAAGCCAGAGGATGACATCAGATACCCCAGGACCAGAGTTACAAATGGCTGTGAGCCTCCACGGAGCCATCACTCTAGCCCCTTCTTCTTTTTGAATTTTCAGGCAGTACGAATTACACTCACTGCACTATTCTCTTTCATCCCCTTCACACACCCACAGGTCTGCTCCTTTCCCACTTTCATGCCTCTTCTTCCCTTCCCCCACCTCCTATAGGCCCAGTATATGCAGTCACAGCAACTGTGTGTTCGTGTTTACAAAGTCCATGGCACACCCAGAAGACAGCACCCCACCACACTAGCCCCCATTGGCTTCCACAATCCATCTATCCCCTCTTTTGCAGCATTTCTTAACCCTCACAGGGGCAACATAAATGTTTCATTTAGGGCCAAATACTCAACAGTCACTTATTCTCATCACTTCGTCTGTTTATGAGTCCTTGCTTTGACAGTCACCCAGTGCCCAAAGAGATTTCTCTGGGAAAAGATAGAAGATGAACTAAGTCTATGGGTATTAACACAAGTATTAGGAGATAGTTTAACCACATGCCCACTCAGGAAATCCTGACCAGCATACTGCCTCATAGGGCCTATGATTTCCTAGCCATATGGTTTTGACCAGCTCTGCAGCCAGACATGCACTGCTCCATGGGATAGGCCTCAAATCCAACCAGAAAGCAGGTAGCCATCTCCAACACATTTGCGTCACTGTTGCACTGTTGTCAGTGGACCCATCCTGTCAGGCAGTTCAGTATTTTCGTTTGCTGGGGCTACAGCTCAGTGCTAACATGAGTGACTTTCTCTTCTAATTGCCAGATAGCACCTCTTAGCTCTAGGAATGTTAACTGGCAGGGAGGAAGTGTCTGGTTTAGTTCAGTCTTGGCTTCTCGGCGTATATTGAGAGTGTGTGGTGTCTTTGGCAGCATCATCTTCTTGTCTAGTTCTGGGGGCTAGTCAGGAAAGACGGCAGTAGTCTGTGCTGTTCAGGGATGCTTTTCCAACAAAATCAGGAAAAAGACAGTGCTGTTCACTTGCTCCACTCCTACTGTGTCTCCCTTCTATTACTGCTGCTGCCTTCTTGATTGCTACTGAAGTGCTAGGCAGACTGCGCGTGGCCCCCCACCTGAGCTCCCTAATTTTTCTGAGGCAGTTTGTTTCCAGTATCAGCAGACTGATAGCTCTACTGGTTAGAAATAAAGGAGATGTAGAGTGGACAAGGGTGTGCCTCAGTGGTAATGTGCTTGCTTAGCTTGTGAAAGACTCTAGGTTCAGGAAATGTGAAGAACTCGGCCTAACACAACTACAAAAAGCATTAAAATATTTAAATACTTTTGAGCAGTCACAACCACATACATCCAAAAACTCTGTCCAAACACTCAAGAGTCAAGCTGTGTTCTTAGCTGCAACAGTCGCTGTCAGCACTACAGCCAGGTTCATCCTGGTTAAAAAACCAACCTGCACTGTCTCTTTTATCAGAACATCCCATATATTATTATAAATACTTTATAATAAACACTTAAATAAAATGTTTATTAATATGTTAATAAACACTTACATAAAATGTTTATTAACACCTGCTTAAGTAAATAAACTTAATGCTTAAGTTAAGAGCATAGTTTTGTCTTAATGATCTAAATTCTCCATTGACTACAGCTAAGTGATCAACTTAGGCTTTAAAGAAACAAAAACAAAACCTGTGGATCTGAGTCCCTGCCACTCAGCCTGATACACTAACATGTGAGAAGACGTTCTTTCTGAGTGCATTCTACTCAGCTGCTCAGTAGTATCTGATTTGGTCACAGTGCTCCCCCTCTTTTTGAAATAATCTCTTTCGTGATCACTTCAGTGGTAGCTTTCTTCCTAGTCAATTCAAATTATTCTCCACTTAAGCTTTAATAGTAACTTCCTGTGAGCTTGGTCAAGAACTCACTTTTCTTAAGTATTCCTGTCTCTTTCTAAAAGTGTAAATACTACTATATGCTGATGGCAATCTTGATTCAATTCAACAATTGCTCTGAACTCAAACATAGTAAATCCCATTGGCAATTTCACTTCTCTGCAAGGAGCTGTCACACACATTATTATAGTCTGCAACATCCCAAAGTGAACACTACATTCTATACACACTATTCACCCAAAACACATACTCACATACATACACACAAACACACCAAGAAGTAACTGAATGAACCCCTGATCTCCTTCCTAGTCTTCAAACTTAACAGACTGATCATCCCTCTCTGAGAGACAGAAAGAGCAGGTGAGGGAAACTGCCAGTTACTGCAAGTAGGTTCAAGAACACAGCTGACTCTTGGACTCTTGCGGCCAGTCTATCTGCCTCAGCATTTTTACATATGAAGGTACGGAGAAAAACAAAAATTAAATAACAAACAAAAACCAAACAAACAACTTACACACACACACACAACTCTGCCAAACTCTTCTCTTTCTGACTGGCACTAGTATGTGGGCCCTGATGAGGCAATGTTTATAGGCAAATGCAAAGTGGCAGAATAGTAGGCCTCCCTGCTGCACCGAGGAACAGCATGTTTCCATGAGCTTCTGCATTGTATATCCTGGCCCCTGAAATTATTAGGGCCATAGGAACACTTTTCTCATATTGATGACAACAACAAAAACTACTCTGATTCTTAGCTACCTAAGTCCATGTTCAAATCTTACTCTAGCCCAGAAGTATTAATCTGGAGAACAACATGGAAAATGGCCATAGGTTCATAGGTTTGAATTTAAAAAACTGGTAGAGGCAAACACTTACCTTAGAAGGATAAAAAAAAAAAAAAAAAAAAAAAAAATTCAATGATAGAAGAATCCATGTCAAGAAACTAGAACAAATGAAACCTAGTTGAGTAAAAGGATGGGGCAGGAATCAGTGAAAGAAAAAACATAAATAACAAGGAAAATCAAAGGTCAAAAGTTGTTTTGTTCTTAATGAGAGAAAAAAAATAGGCTTTTTTGCTAGACTGGGTAAGAAAGGGGAGCCACAAAAATTACAAGAATAGAAAATGAAAAAGAAAATGCTATCCTGAGACACCACAGAAATTAAATGAACCACTGGAAAATATGAAAACTTTATTGCTGGTAAATTATAGAATTTTAATAAAAGAGACATAAATGTATCGTTCACAAAAATCAACTCAAAGGAAATAGAAAAGGGTAGGGATATACCTCAGAGGAGAGTACTTGTCTCTCAGGTGAGAGGCCCTAGTTTCAATCTCCAGACTGCAAAGAAAGAAATAGAAACAGAAACGGCCTAGAAAAAGTAAATAAATTAAAGTAGCCAAACAATTTTCCTACCAAATAATGACAACAAAAACTAAAGCTCTGTGGTTTAGTGACAAAAATCTATCAACTACTTAAGAAGAAACAAAGCCCTCTCCGCAGGTCCCTGAGAAAGGACCTTAGAAGTCTGCCCCCGCCCTCCAAGGGACCAGTTCTATGAAGTAAATGCACGATGAAGACTTGGGGAAAAGGCAGAGACAATCATTCCATGAAAACTTGGATGTGAAACTCCTAACACAAAGTAGCGTACAAAAGGCTGTGACTTAGGAATGGCAAGGCCGACTACTCAGGTAACACAGTGCTGTGTGACACATCATCTCAATATTGATCATCACAACTGACAAAAGTGACATCTGAAGCACTATAACAACTATTTATGGCATTAGTTAAAATCTGAGTGTTCCTTTCCAATGCTGCAATCTAACGCAAGCCAATCTATTTCGCCAAGGCAAAGGGCACATTATGTGAAGTCAGAAATGAAAGAATTCAAACTGTCTTTGCTAACAGATAGAAGACACAAAGAATCTATGAAAACCAGTTTGTCAAGGTTGCAGGATACAAGCTCTAGGTACAAAGATCACTTGAACAATAAACAAACAAAAATAAAATTACAATGAAGTTTTTTCAGAATGAATAAAATATTTAGAAATGAATTTCTCCAAAGAAGTCCAAGATCTATATATTGAAAACTAGGATGCACTACTGAGCGGTACCAAATGTATAAACAAACTGACTGGGAGACACTACTGTTTAAATGGCATCTTCTTCCATAATCAGTCTATACATTCCTACTGTTTAAATAGCATCTTCTTCCATAATCAGTCTATACATTCCTATCAGTGTCTTGGCAAGTACTTTCACAGAAGAGGGTGAAATGATTCTGAAAGTTCTATGGAAATGCCAAGAGCACAGAATTTGCAAGCCAGTTTTTAAAAGCAAAGTTAGAGGACTCATACTTTGTTTTTTCACAACTTATTATAAGCATGGATCTAGCCCACAGATAGCTACACACACCACCCAGAGACAGCAATCCAGAAATGAAGTCTACATCACCATCATCCCAGTGTCTACAAACCTGCCAGGGAAATCACTAGAAGAAAGAATAGTCTCTTCAACAAACAGTCCTACCATGAGCTACCCACATACCGAACAGGGAGGGCTAAGATCATTTACTTCATACTGCACCAAAGAAAATAACTCAAGTGCATCATGGATCAAAACAGAAGAACTGAAGTTATTCTAAGGCTTCTAAAAGAAAAGTCCTGTGTCCTGTGTCCTTTGGGCAAAAATCTGTGAGATCCAACACTAACAGTGTAATATATTGAAAGAACTGATACATTTCATTTTATAAAACATGAACCTTGCATAACTCAGAAGTCATAACTCATTAAGCATAAGAAAGGAAAAGCTGAACGGGGTGTGCCTGACTGCCGTCCCAGCACTCAAGAGACATATGCTGAAGGGTCTCATGTTTGAGAGCTACACTGGCAGCTCTAGGCTACCCAGGGCTGCTTAGTGGGAGCCCATCAAAAAGAAAAGGAAGGGTGCTGAAAGAACAAGAGACAAAAGTATGGAATGTGTGGCAAGGGGCAAGAAAAAAAACTACAGAGGGCAACATTTGCAAATCATATATCTGATTTACTCAAAATATAAAAAAGCTAAACAATCTAAAAAATGAGCAGAATATTTTAATAGACATTTCACTAAATACATACATGGCTTAAAAAGTACATGAAGAGATGCTCAATATCATGAGTAAATGCAAAAAAAAAAAAAATCCAGATTAAGCTTACAAGATATCACTATAAGATCCAACTACTGGATTTATATCCAGAGAAAATGAAATGAACACTGGAAGCGATATTTACATTTCCATCTTTACTACAACACTATTCACATGTCAACAGACGGACACAACCTACGTGTCCACCCAATGATGAATAAAAAAAGAAGTATAGCATTTACACAATGTAATATAATTCAACCAGAAAACAGTAAAACCCTATCATCTGCAAAAGCATGTATCACTTAAGACCATTATGTTAAGTGGATAAACCAGACTCTAAAAGACAAGACCTGACCCAAACACAGACTCTGAAATTTTTGACCTCACAGAGTTGAAAGTAGAAAGCTGGTTATGGGAGGCCAGGCAGAATGTGAGACATTGCAAGGATGAAGAAGAGTTTATCAATAATTGCCAAGCTAGAGTAAGACAGGAGGGATGCAACAATGTTCAGTCTATGTGTTTAAAACTACAGGAGAGATGTTACAATGTTTCACCATAAAGAAATGACAAACGTTTGAGGAGACAAACTGTTTATCCTGGTTTGTACATTCTACAATGTACATATGCACAAAAAACATATGGTACTGTATAAATAGGAAGAATTTTTATACATTCATCAACAATTTTAGAAGGAACACAAGAATATTGCAGAAGAGGAAAAAAACAAAACAACAAAACGGTAGCCTTCATTCCACATCTTCTCAACAGCTATAATCAAAAAGGCCCACAACACCGGGTGCCGACAAGACCAGAAACGCCAACACTAGCACTGCTGGTGGGAACACGGATGGTAGAGCCTCTAGACAAGCTGCAGCAGATTCCTAACCCAGGGCACATGCAGGAGAACCCCACTTAGGAAATAACTTCCCAAAACAGACAGTGCTTCTGTCACACATTTCTCTTGTGTCGAGTAAGGGGATTCTCACTGAGCCATGATACTTAGAAAACAAAACAAAAAAACTGACATGAATCCAAATCTTGTCATCAACCCAAATTTCGTCAAACCCATAGAGAGATAAAATGTGACGCATGCTCACTCACCAAAACCAAGCTGCAGGATAAATATTTATGTATAAATAAGACTTGGAAATATTACAGTAAATCAAAGAAGTGCTACTAAGTTGCATGTTTCCAATTGCTAGAGCAGGCAAAACTATACACAGAGAAGACAGACAGGAGGAACGGCGCTGATACACTGAACTGATGAAGGCCATAAATGAAGCCCTAAACCGTGCTTATGTTGAACTTTGTGACTTTAAAATATTGGGTTAAATACCTACCATGAAATGTGTTACAGCATGAAAACTACATCCCCTAAAAAGCAAGTTTTAAAGAGAAATATGAAATAATACCAAAAAGCAGTATTGATTGTGGAAATCACCTTTACCAACTGAATAGAATTTCTGAAACTATATGACTCTTAAGACTGACGTCAGAGCCCTCCTCCCCCTTACTATGTGCGTTTGATGTTAGTGTTCTGAAAACACTTTAAAATACCCAGTCTCTTAGGTACCACATCCCTATTTTTAGAGAAGTAAAAATAAAATCCATCAGTCCCTTAATTCATGGATTTTATTAAATGACACCGTTTTGGATTTGGCTTAAAGAAACTGCATATATGCCTTTATTACCAAGAACACGGATCAGACAAGAGGTGGTGACTGGGGGTTACAGAAGCTGCCTTAATAACGTGTTCCTGTGTTAAAAGACTAAGCTGTCTCTAAAAACATTCTGTCCAGTGCAGAAGTACTCCATCCTGCTGGGTATCAATGACCTGGGTGCGTTCCCATCTTCGAGGAGTAATGTACTGGCTGCACTTGGGCCACTTACTTTAAGATTTCTGGGCAGAGGGTCTGGCTATGAGCAGTCACTCAGCTGGTGATTACACTGAGCTGCAGATGAGAGCCTCTGGTCTAGAAAGAGAGGCTGAAGCTAAAGATGCTTTGTCTTCAAGCCCGGAGCAGGGCTCCTGGAAACGTGATCCCTCAGTATGGCGGTCACTGTCCATGTGCAGTTATATGGTCAAAAAAAAAAAAGGGAAAGTCAGAACTAGAGTATGCCGGGGGTGGGCAGGATAAGACACACACCAGACTTTAAAGATAATCACTAAAATGTTTTTGACATGTTATTTTTTCACTCGTTGATGTTGTTACAGAGTTTAAAGTTACATATATGACTCTCCTTACTCCCTTACCCCCACACCCTCAGTACTAATAGACCTACATGATAGAACTTGTCAGTGTTGTCAAGAATAATCTCTAAGAGAACTTATGCGCAATGCAGGAGAAGAGGGGAAAACGGATCATGAAGTTCAGAAAGACTTGATGCTGCAGAATGAAAAGCAGCAGCCACCCAGACTCGGTGACAGTCAGCATAACTAACAGAGGCTTTGGGTGTCAGGCCCTCGCCCACAGAGGAATCACAGCAGCATGCTACTACTGCCAACTGCGGACAGGGCGGCCTGGCAGGCGCTCCTGCAGCACAATATGCTGGGGCCGCTAGCCACAGGTTTCTCAGGAGGGCTGGGGTATGCAAAATCTCTGAAGGCCAAGAGGAGGTGACTAGAAATGAACACAGTGTGGAAAGTGGTATTGCCTTCACCTACAATTAGGAAGCATGTCTTGCCAGAACTACAACCAGCAAAAAAGCTCTAGAGTCTCTAAGACAGCTGTGGATGAGGGTCTTCTGGCCATCCAGGCACCAAAGGGTCCCCTGGTTCCAACAGTAAAGCAAGCTGAATGTAGGGGCACTTGTGGCTGTATCACAGGCAGAGCGGGGGCAGACTCGATGTGCTCTTGCCACAGGACGGGAAAGTTGCTTCTAAGAAAGCATTCATTCAGCATAAAAGCACCACAAAACCCCAGACCAGAAAAAGCAAGCTACAGAAAGCCCAAGCTGCCACGTGAGAGAAGCAGTTAAGATGCAGAGCAGCCTCACCTGGCCCTCTCCTAGAAATACTGGAAAACTCAAACCAACACAAGCCTCCTCCAAGCTGAGCCACTGCATGCTAACAATCTCTATGAAGATTTCTCAAAGACAACAATCTTACTGATCAAACAGTGGGCTGGGGGATGGCTGGCTTCTATCATATCTTTATTGGACAGTGCTGATCTTCAGCTTAAAAAGAATCAAAATGGTCTTTGGAAACACGCCATTCAAGTTCTTCACTGTATACCCTGGGAAAGTGCGGTTCAGGTTAGTGCGACCCCAGACTCCTGCCGTCGAAGGTGATTTTTACCACACTCCCAACAATTATCAAAACGAAGAGGCCCACTCACCTCCCCTCAAAATGGAATGTGCAGCCCTCCAGCAGAACTTGCAAGGAAATATGCTGCTTTAGAGTGTGATGTTCCGGGCAAGTCTCATGCGCACAGGCTTTATGGGGTTCGATGCCTTGCACTCAATGCATATGCACCTGCTGTTAGAAAATAAATCTGGAAACAAGATCAAATCACACATCCTACTTTGTATCAGAAAAGGTTACATGTCAAAGGGCGCTTGTAGAAACACCACAAAAATAAACTTCAGGGAAAGAAATGGGGACGGGAGGGGGTTGAAACACAATGAAAATAATACTTTGTGTCCCTATTTTGAGTGCCTTTCTCAATGCTATATGCATAGCAGCTAGAGGCAAGCTGGAAAGCAGCCAGGTCTTGGCTGCCAGCAAAAATTTTGTCACCTCCTTTGAACATCTGAAGTATGTTTACCCAATAGATTTCATTAAATTACACTTCCATTAGGAAGCATACAATGTTGATACTCATCTCAGAGATCAAAGGGATCGCTAAGAGGCATGCCATCCTGCTCCCCAGCTGATTGCTATTTCTGGGCCAATCAAGGAAAGGAGCCAGAACAATACTTAGTTAGAAAAAAATTGTAGCATCTCCCCAAGGACTATGGACTAAGAATCTGCAGCCCCATTATCAAAATGAGCTTATCATTAATGACAACGCACACACAGAGAGTTATTTTAATACTACTCCTACACAACAAACACACTGGATTTGGGTCATTAGCTGAATTTGTAAAACCATGTTTCTGAGGGCTGAGAAACTCTTCAGTAAGAATGCAAAGTTTAAAGATGAAGAAGAACTATTCATAAAAGCAGGGAGGGGGGCAATCCTGCTTTTTAGTAATTTCACTGTGACTTTAAATCAACCAACAGGTGAAACAGATTGTGATGCCGAATTTGATTGCTGGCAGACTGTAAGAGGTTTTGGGTGTTTGTTTGTTTGTTTTGTTTTGTTTTGTTTTTCTCTCAGGTCATTAATTTTTTGATGGATTAAAAAAAAGAACACCATTAATACATTTAAGAGAACACCATTAATATACTTATTTTAAAGGGCAACAAATGATTCTGTCCTGGGATCCAACAATTTATAATGAAAATACTTAACTCTCCAGGAACCAAGGCTAAAGGACCTAAGATTTAGCTGTTGAAAATTATGAAATAAAAACAGTTCACCTCAGTAAGAGGGGAAAATGGCTTATTTAGGCTCAGTTAACAAGACTCTTGCTTAAGTACTGGTAAAGTCTACAAATCCTTTATTTAACATTAGAAAGGTATCTGGGCAACAGCTCAATTTTCAGAGCTTCATCTTCAACAGTGGGAACTTTCCTCCTTAGTCCTTACGGAGAGGAACTGGCTGGGAATGGAATGGAAATGGCAATGGCCTTCTGGAGAAGGGCAGAAGGTAACCCTGTTGGCAGGAACTCCACCCCACGCTCGGCTGCCCTCTCCCAGTGAGTAGTCAACCCCTCGGTCACATGTTGGACACAACACATGAGCTCTAATTATCTATCTTTTGCAATTAATCATCTGACAATTACATTCCCTGCACTCACGAGCATCCAGCTGGGAACTGAGTTTTAATGTAAGAGAGAAAAAAAGAGGGTATTCAGGTTTCTAACAAATTACTTCTAATTACCACAACCTCTTCTTACTCGTCCCAATGTAAAGATGCCTAAAGCTAATCAAGGAATTTAAATAGTTGGCATTACTGCTGGTATTTCAAATCTTCATTTAAATTCCCCCAAAGAATAGTTCTGGAATTGTATTTTGCTAACATTCCTTAAATAAACATCCTGTTTGGCAGTACACAAGGAAGGAGCAGTTGAGGGTGAGGAAACTTCTAAGGGAAAGGAACGTAAACTGTGCTTTGAAAAGGCACTAAGCAAAATCAGAAAGCAGAAATCCAAAGATGGTGAATCAGTCATTTCTGTTGCTGAGATAAAACACCATAACTGAGGCAACTCTTACAAGGAAAAGTTGTTTGGCCTTTGCTTTCCAATACAGAGTCAGTAATGGCAAAAAGGCATGACAGTAGGCAGCCAGAGGAGGCAGAGAGATCCCACTTCCATCACAAACATGGAGCAGAGAGAGCAAACCGTCAGTGGGGTCAGCTATGGACTCTCGAAGCCCACCCAACGACATATCCCTGCAGCAGGCCTCCACTCCTAAAGGCCCCCCAACCCAAACACTGCAGCCGCTGGAGAACAAGTGTTCAAACACGCAACCTGGGTGCGCGGGGGGGGGGGGGGGGCTTTCTCAAACCACAGATGATGTCTTCGAAGTGAAGACACAAAGATCCCTTCTTCTGAGCCCAGGAAACTGGCTGAGTCACAAAGGATCAGAACTCAGAGGAAGCTATCATCTACTCAAGGGCTCTCACAGGAATGGTGCTGTGTTAGGGGCTTCAGCACCACACTTTAAAACTTCATGATCCAAGTCCTTTCTGGGGCTTCCAAGTCCTTCCAAATCGAACACTCTAGAGTAGGTGCAGGTCTGTGGGTTAATTAGTAAGTCCCTCCTGGAATTCTGATGTCCACTCAAGCCTAAGAACTAGTGGGCTAGCCTCATCATTCAACACTATTTAAGTGAGGGGACAGCTGAGACAGGACAGCTGAGGCAGGACATCTAAATTCAGTATGAAAAAATAAAATGATGCCAGAAGACTGACCATCATCCTTTTTGCTTTCATCTAAAAAGAAGCCTTGTTTATGATGATACAATGCTGCAGTGCATGAGGAAGCCTCTGGGGTGACTGAGTTTTGGGTCCCCAGAAGGTCTCTCCTTCCATGATACACTTCTAGGTTTCGGAAGCTAAAACACATGCCATTCTTAAGTTGTTGGTCATAAAATTTTCTAAAACCTAGTATTACACAGATCTTGAACCAATAAGAAGTGAAGACTAGAGAAATGAGAGGAAATCAGAGTCTCACCTGAATTAAAGTTTGAATCACTATGAGATGTACAGGTTATAGTATGGTTTTAGTTAATAAAGGCTATAACAACAAAATCCTGTACTGTGACCAAGAATGAAGATGTTTACTCAAACTTAGGAAATCTTTACATTAGTCTCATAAGCCCAACCTGACTGTCCTCATTTACCACCAACCAATAGCTAATTGAACAAAAGTTTCAAATTTGTAGAAATCAGACTTGATATCCTTCACTCATAAACCTTGACACAATTTGTTTTTGATTTTATGTATAGGGAGGGTATATTCTTGGGTATATAACCTTGTTTCTCCTACCACTGAGATACACACTCTGTACTTTATTAATATACATTGTTTTTCATTTTGAGATTGTGTCTTGCTAAATAACCATGCCTTCAACTCAATCTGTAGCCCTGGCAGGCCTAGAAGCTAGGATTCTCCTGTCTTGGTCTCAACAGCAGCTGGGACTCAGGCCTGGTTCTACGTCGAATAGATCATCATTTACACTGCAGGATGGCTTGGCAGTCTTGTCCTAACTATGTAATAGAGTGGAATCAGAATGACTAGCTGTACATGAAAATCAAGCAAACTATAAGTCAGTATAAGGGCTAGAACCCACTAAAGATCTCAGGTGGGGGAGATAAAACATTCATTGCAAGTCAGGATTAAATCAACGATGTATGTTCTGACATCCTCACAAGATTCTTTTAGTTTCTTTTGTTGGCATGACAAAGTGTGGCCCAGTAAACAAACCATCCTCCAAATAGCTTGTTGAACATTTCTTCCTATAATTGCCGATTTCTCTTCCTTAACAACAGGCATAAACAGGAGAGGCAGGAGCTGCATCAATTAACTATTACCAAAATTATCCTATAAATAACATAAATTTCAGGATGACAGTTTTGAAACCAAACTACTTGGATAAAAACATGTTCTTCCTTTCAGGTGAGTAAATCACAACATATATTGAGAATAAAGGAAAACGTTATCTGTGACAAAGGTCAGTGAAGTAATGATGCACAGATGGTACATTGAAGGCCCTTGGGTTACAAGCAAAAGGTGAAGACTTCAAACTTCAAACGATAGCACAGATAACGAAGAAAAGGTGGAAACCACCCATCGTACATGACAACAGCACGTTAATCTGATTAAGAGACGTGGGTAGGGGCAACTAAAACATGTCAAGTGCTGTCCCTTGGGCACTATGAACTATCACAAGTGAAGTGAATGCTGCAACATTACAAACTTGAGCCAGTTGGCAATTACAGTACTACATGAGACTGCATGCTACGCTACGGCGCCCTCCCCTCCACAACTCTGTTTCTTAAAGTTCATTAATTCTAGTGAATCTTTCTCAACCAAGGCACGGAACATCTGTAAGACATGCATGCCTGGACAGGTCTTATTCCACAATTCCTCTGCCTTCTCAAAAGTGGTACCATCTCTCGCTGAAACATTACTGTTTTAAAAGACAAATACACAATGCCATGACATAGGTGCTGGGGATTAAAAATGGCAAAGTCAAGAATATGTTGTGGACAGAAAAATACAGATGTAGGAATCCAATGAGTATAGTGAAATAGGCTGCAACTAAGTTTGTAGAGTGATGTCCTAGAATGCACAAAGAACTGGGTTCAATATCCATCACTGTATTAACTAAGCATGGAAGCACAGTAGAAACAAAAGGTTCATAGGCTCAAGGTTAATGAGCTCAAAGGCAGCCAAGGTTATGTGATATCTTGTCTCAGACAACAAAAATACACACACAGACACACACATGAAGGAAGGAAGAAAGGAAGGAAGGCAAGAAGGCAAGAAGGCTGCGGTCTAGGAGCGGCTGTGAAGGTAAGGAGGAAAAGGGTCTCTTTCTAAATGCAGAAGCTATGGTTTGGGGGCTTTATGCTGTAATAGGAACCAGTATGTGTGTTCCTTGCTTGCATGGAACATGACACAGAGTTTAGATATACGGCATTGGTTCTAATGGTTACTGCTTGCAAATTATCAAATCTTAGTAATCCACACTCAAAAGCACTCAAAACTAACTTTGAGTTTGAACAGAAGGCCAGTAAATCAGAGACAAGGAATAAACATGGAAACAGGAAGAACACACCCAAGGCACTCTGTACCGACATCTCATTTGCAAAATGCATCTGCCAGAGCTTTCCATGGTGTGTTACCTCATAAGGACTCTAATATAAAATAGGTGGAAGAAGCCTCGCTACAGCAGGCTGAAAAATGAGGATGGGGACCCTCCCGCTCAGCAAAAGTGACCTGTGAAAATTCTCAAATTTGATTAGTGGCTAAGGCAAGAAGTAAATCCAGGCTTCTAACTCTTAATACACATAACTAGGGACTCTTTCCAGCCCACGCTACTATTGCCTCCGAAGAACCTCTCTGAAAGGTTTTCTTTTGCTCATTTCTACAATGTTACTTGACTTTCTCAACAGTTCTCCCTTAGCACAGACCTAAATGTGGCAAAATGTCCCAAGAAATGTAGAAGAAAGGGGACCTCCAGGAGAGAGATTCACACCCTCAACTCCCTTAGGCTCAGTAACCCAGAAGACTTTGTATGAGAGATGGATGCTGCAATCAAGAAATAGGAAATGAATACACACATGCACATGCACACGCACACAAGCATGCATCCACACATGTAGACTCTTCACACAGACACACAGATGCAGATGTATGTATTTTTACAGTGGCAATGCTTTAACTAGAAAGTTCACAGGAGGCTCTCCAGCACAGATCTTGCTCCAACAGCTGCTTTTAGGTACATGAAACAGTGAGGATAACATACTAAGAAATAATTGAGCTTTGAATAAAGTTTAAAGATAACATGCAGTGAAAAACTAGCATCTTTTTCTACGCAGAAAGGTTAAATTGTGAGCTGTGCTCTCAGCGATCCCTATGAGAATATACAAATAATACCTAAAGTTGTCACCTGCACACTTATACCAACGCAGCTTAGGAAAGGGGCCTGTCAGTGAAGGTTAACACTCTACCTTTATCAGATAGAAATACAACACATTTAATTTACTAGTTTGGTTTTAATATAAAATTTTGACAATCATATGTCACAGTAAGTATTGAGAGGACCACGGGAAAATGTAAAAAAGTTATTGAAATGCTTGCTGGGTGATGGCATTGAGCTGTGTTTCTCAGCTCTTTTCTGGCAGGGAACATGTCATGGTTCCTACATGTGACTATTTCTGAGAAAATGGATTCTGTGGAGCATTACAGAACCTTCATTCTTTTAAAGTTTTTTTTTACATTTATTCATTTTGTTTGTATTAGGAATATTTTTGCCTGCATGTATGTGTGTATACCATGTGAATGCTTGATACCCACAGAGGTAAGAAGAGGGCGTGGATCCCGTGGAACTGGAATTGTGCATAGCTATGAACATGCTTTTCCTTAGGATGATAAACTCTGTCTTAAAAGTTAATTCAGTAGGCATCCACACTGTGCCATAGTTATTCTAGACTTGTAAGGGACAGAGCAGAAGACACTCTCCTGAAGATCTGTTATTGCTTGGAGTAATAAAACGTAAGCAAGCGAAAAGTGAAAATCTTCTTGGCTCCAACACAGGAACACTGTGTGAGTTAGCACAAGTTACAGATATAAGAACCAAGGTGAATGAAGAGTAAAGAAAATCTATCATGACAGGAAAGATAATTAGAAACGACTCCACAAAGGAGGTGAATAATGGTCTAGGGATTCTGAAAATGGAGACATATCAATATGAGATTAATAGATTAAGTTGAGCCAAAGGTTCCAAAGCATACTAATTATCTAAACGGCCTGCAGAACAATGGTGAATCTACAGGAAAACTATCTGCAATCTTGAAAGACCAAGAATTCCAATGTCGGCATCAGCAGGCAAAGAGCTCACTGCCTGTACAGAGCACGGAGATCAGCCTTGCATCTGAGCTGAAGACACTGAGGCACAGTGACTTACTTGACAGCACTCAGCTGCTTAGCATCAGAGCTGGTGCTCACAGCCTGAACTCCAGTGTCCATCCACTGTGTCACATTGCCTCTCAAGGCTCACAGCTTGTGTGTGGTTAAGGGAGCAAATCATCTTTCCACTCCATATCCTGGCTCCAAGAGACTACAGAACTCTTTAAAGATAGATAGTACAGAGAAGTAGGACTTCATCCTTTAAAGCCCATTTAGCCTTGGATCCAGACTGCAGGAACTTAAGAAAAGCCTCTTAGCTTTTCATGTGATGTGTCCAAATTACAAATGACTGAAGAATAAATGATACACAGCTGAGTATCTAGCCTGTCAAGGGCCTATACTGTGAGTTCCCGAGTTCTCTCCTCTCTGGAAACCCTGCCAGAAACCATTCTGACCAAGTAGCTCTTAGACATGGATAATTTTCCACTCTAAGAAACACCTGGAATATCCACAGCCCTTCTGTTGATGGTCACAACTGGAGGCCCAGGTAGCCTCTCCTGGCAGAGGCCTACTGAGGAGAACACCCATACAGCACAGTTCTCACTCTCCAGCAAAGAATGGTCCATTCAAAATCTCCACAGCACTGACACTAAGGATCCTGGTTCTAGACCAAGGGAATGCTGGTATCAAAAAGAGAGGGATCTTACCTCTTTCTGCCCTAAGAGGGAGCCATCCCAGGCCTACTAAAGCATTAGCATCCAGGCGATAGTGCATTCACTAGCCCAGTTCATAACACTGAGTACAAGAAAACAGCTTCTGAGTTCATCTTTGCCACCAGGTAAGTGTGCGGCAGCCATGCTGAACTAGAGTAAATCTTCACACTTCTTATTTGTTTGTTTGTTTGTTTGTTTGTTTATCTATCTTTCTACCTACCTACCTACCTATTTATTTATTTATTTATTTTTGAGAGCTGAGAAAATCCTTTGGCAATTTTTTTAGGGCAAATTTGCACTTAATGACAACACCCATCTGTACTTGGAGGAAATTCTTACAATTACTTAGACTCCATAAGGCCCCAAGAAACATGAGATTGAGCAGGAGTAGGCAGGCTGCCACACAAGCACCGACACACTGGCAACTGAGGCTGGGGTTCCGGCACACGCACTCTGAGTGAGCTGTGTCTCCCTTTCTCTGAGGCTCTTCCTTGCACCTACTCCAACTTTGTTCCTCAATTCTTCTGCCTGTGACTGGTGCCTTTTGCCACTTGCCTGTAACAGTTACTTGGCCCCATGCATGACAGAACGCCAAAAGAAAAAATGCCTTGATTTGGTTCGGTGACAGTTTTGGAGAGAATGGGGGAATGGGAGAAGCTGCTGCGTGTTAATTTTTGCATTTGAAGCTTTACCCCTTGTAGAAGGTTTTGCAAAGACAATGTAAAAACAGATCCAATTTCCAAAGAGCACAGGCAGACAGCTGAGCCGCCAGTGTTCACTAATGCTTTTTAAAATGCACTTCTAATTGTGCTGCATTTAAATAAACTGTTCAGAGAGAAAAGGAAACTTTTAATGCAAAGGGATTATCATAGATAATTTGGTCTTAAACTTTTTATATCAAAATGCCATAACAGTGTATTTTAAATATCAATGTGAGCCACAGTGCCATCTATGGCCATTTTCTGCTGGAATCAGAAAGCCCAGTTTTACTGCTGTGACAGTTTCTGAACACGGTCAGAGGACAGAAAACCCTTTCAGGAAGGAAATCCACTGGCAACAATTTCCCCCTAAGTGTGCTTTTCTGACACACAGGCACACTTCTGTAGGAGCCACCTCAGGATATAACAAATGACTCTAAAGAGGTCAATTTCATGATAAACAATACTTCAAAATTATATACTTTCTGGAAGATATCTCTATGACAACAAAATAAGGCAAAATGCTTCAACAAATATACTATATTTTAAAAAAAAACGAGTAAAATAATCAGTTTGGTGTAAAATTATAGTGGATTTAAAAATAGCAGTCGTTTAAGACACATGGTAGTATTATTCCAACCTGATTATTTTTGATTAACCTGTACTCAGAAATAGAAAACTACTATGTCAGTGGTCCTCAAGCTGTGGTTGAGACCCCTTTGGGGGTCAAATGATCCTTTTATAGGGTTCCCAATGGAAAACATATTTACAATTCGTAACAGTAGCAAAATTACAGTTATGAAGTAGCAATGAAAATAACTTTCTGGTTGAGGTCACCGCAACATGAGGAACTGTATTAAAGGGTCACAGCATTAGCAAGGTTGAGAATGCGATGATTTAAATTGCTGTCCTAAGCTCTGGGTAATGTGAAGTTAAAATTTCTCCAGCCTGGCTATGCAGAGAGCTCCCAGTCTCTTCCTACACACGAAGCAAGCGATCGTCTACAACTTATGCTGCAGGGTTGTAGACACCTTCCCCCATACCAGTGCACAGCTACCGTCAGTTGGAACCAAGTAGGTTTTTCTCTTTCTTTCTATTCCAAACTCACTCGGCTTTCTGCCAAGAGAGAACAGACACAGGGGAGGCAAAGAGCAATTCTGTTAAGATCAATGAAGACGTTGGCCATAACAGAATCCCATTTATCCATCACATCCGTACTTCTTTTTCTCTGATTAGAAATTACTAGCAATTTCTTGACAATTCTTGTACAAAATTATGTTATAATCCATCTTTCAAGACTTCACAGTGTGTGCTGTGTGTGCTCTTACACACTTACCTATGTACAATATAGACTGCTTATACTACTAACTCCAGAACATCACATATATGTGCACATATACAAACTATTGTGTATGAAATACATGTATTTCATATATTGTATTACATATATAAACTAATGTATGCCTGATTCAATGCATTTGAAATGGTAGCTTTTAAAAAGAAAGCACTCACATGAAGATGCTCTGTTGCACTGACTTAGGGTTCCAGGTCAAAGCCACAATCAGGACTAACTCAAGCTCACAGCTTGCTTTTGTTTCCGTCTAAGCTCAAGTGAGAATTTAAAATATCCATTTTGCCACCTAGATAGAAAAATTATGTATTCATTATCTTCTTTGTTTCCTCTAAGCAAAGATTATCACAAAACATAAATGTGCCAAAAGGAAATTAATTTTAAGGCAATTTGATACAATGTTACTGTAAGATAATAGATTTATGTAATTAAAATTTTTATTTAAATCATTTTAGGGATTTGAAAGCAAAAAATAATAATTTAATTAAGCAGAATCCAACTCACATGGGGAAAAGAACTTCACTGTTTTAGGTGCAAAACTACAAGTCACCCAGCACAAGTAACCCATGAGTAGCTGCTAACCAAGATGGACTCAGGGCTCTGCCTGGCTCTCTGCCTTGGTTTCCCAGACCAGCTACTAGTCTCCAAATTCACAAGTACAGAGAATCGCTTGAGGAACTGCACTAGAAAAACTCGACTGTGAGCCAGGCCTGGTGGTGTATGCCCTTGATCCCAGGACTCAGGGAGGCAGAAGCAGGTAGATCTCTGTGAGCTCAAGGCTATCTTGGTCTACAAAAGTTAGTCCAAGACAGCCAAAGCTACACAGAGAAACCCTGCCTCAAAAAGAAATAAAACAAACAAACAAAAGTCCACTGTGATGTAGAAATCACATCCACACCAATAAAGTCACCGGTGTGAGAGCAGAAGTTTTCCAGGCATCAGAAATGTCTAAAGATACCCAGATTCCAAAAAGCAGTGGAGACGGAAGCTCTAGCTTCATGTTTTGTGCATGGAGAAAATTTAACCAGCTCCGCACTCTTGCTGCCTCCACCCTGCTGACCTTCTGACCTATCCTGAAGTTTCCCATATACCTTCACTCTGCTCACACCCATTCTTATCTTCCAAGTCTCAATCTGGGTATCACATCCCATAAGGCATTTCTCTCAAAGCCCTTCTACGAACAGCCACAGTATCCACACTAAGCTGGACGCCTCCTCTATGTTCACACATTACCCTAATGATGCAGCCCATCCTGCTTACCACAGGATGACAACTTCTGAAGCTATACTCAATATGAAAAATATGCAAATTTAGGGTTGAGGATATAGAGCCGTGGCTAAGTGTCTGTCTCACGCCTGTGAGGCCCGAGGCTTAACTTCCAGCATCATACACCCAAACCAGCAACAGCAAATTGTTGAAAAGTATAACATTAAAAAAACTAAGTTCAATGAAGCACTGAAACATCACCAGCTCATAAGTTTTCTAATCTGGCTTCTAGATTCGTTCTTTCCTTTGAAATATGTGCTTTACTGGTAGGAGTTGGGCTCAAGTCATTTGGTTTCTACCATGTTATTTCTATGTTTCAGACCAAATTCTCAATAGGTGGGAAATTCTGGAGCTTTTAAACTACTGAGTTATTTGGTTGTTGACTTAGGCATGCTATCATGAATTCTGCTTGTGTTAGTAACATTTAGGAAAAACTACAGACCCTTGTCTGCCTCTAGTTACAACAGTGACTTCTAAAGGTTTCAGAGAAGACAATTATTAGAAACTGGAGAAAGAATAGGAAATAAAGTCAAAGACACTGCACAGGTATTTTGAACTTCAGATGAAAACTCGGCACCAAGATAACTCAATATAGTGATAAAATGCATGATAAAATGGCATACAATATATAATATCATAATTCCTCTACCTTTAATTCTGTCTCTACTCCCACAAGGTCAAGGAGAAAGCTTGCATTCTGTTACCATAGATTAATTTCTAAGATGTCTTTTACAAAACAAAATGTACTGACACACAAAAGCAACCCAAATACGAAGGTCACGTCTGAGAATGCAATGGAAGACTTAACGTTCCAGTCCTTTGTGTACACTCCTGCAGTTTGCCCCCTGGAGCCCTGAGGAAGATGGTTTACATGTTTTAGGATTTTTCAAGAATCTTCTAACCTTGAGATACTTTAACCTTTAAGTTCTCTAATTATAGGATTACTGTCTGTACACAGCAAAGTTGCCAACTAAAACTTAATGCAGCTCTCCAAGTGTTTTTATATTTATGATCCTATTGGACCTTCATCCTCCCCACTTCTGTAGGCAGAATTCAAAGGTTCGTATCAGGAAACGAGAGCTCAGAACAGATATAACAATGCGCAGGAGAGCTCAAGACCACAGGCCTTGGGTTTTCTCACTGTTTCCTGCTTGTGTCTTGGAAACGGGGTCAATGACCAGTCTTAGCGTACATAACAAGAAAAATAAGGTATTAACTACTCTAGCAAACCTGCGACAATATTTACCTGCTATTTTTGAAGTGTACATAAAATCTTCAAATAGAATCCCAGGATCAGACAGTATTTGCAGTGACTAACCCTGAGCGATATTCCTTCAATAAAGAAAAGGAAAGTTTAAACCTCACTGAAATAGCAACTATAAATCTGTAGGTTTTTAACTGAAAAATGTGTAGTGTAAATATCATGTGATCACGAATAAGACAACTGTACTTTCCCTTCAGCTGACATGTATGTCATGTAAGAGCCAGGAGGAGGAATGTGGGAATATGCTCCACATACAATATGTATCTGGGGTAAAATGTACCATGAATATACACAAAGAAAAAAAATAGGAAAAACAAAATTTGTACATTGGTGAGTATGTGGAAAAGCAATGGCCAATCAAAAAGTCTAACAAGTGTCCAAGAATAACTTTAGAGGAGAAGAAAATCAAGAGAGGGCATCTTTATTTTTACTCACAAAGTCACTTTAAGAAACTTGCTTAATTTTATAAATTAGACACTTCAGAACAAAGCCAAAGCTGGGAGGGAGAGAGAGGGAGGGAGTAAGAGAGAGGGAGGAAGGAAGGGAGAGGGAGGAAGAAAGGGAGGGAGGGAGGGAAGGAAGGGAGAGAGGGAGAGGGAGGGAGGAAGGAAGAAAGGGAGGGAGGGAAGGGAGGAAGGGAGGGAGGGGAGGGAGGGAGAAAGGGAAAGAGGGAGGAAGGGAGGGAGGGGAGGGAGGGGAGGGAGGGGAGGGAGGGAGGGAGGAAAGAAAGAGAGAGAAAGAAAGAAAGAAAGAAAGAAAGAAAGAAAGAAGGAAAGAAACATATATATATATACATACAGACAGACAGACATAAAGACATACATAAAGCACTCCATATTTTAAATTTCTTACACCCTTAAATAAATTTTTCCAACCTTAGAAGGACATAAGTTCAAGCCAAATAACAACAAAAAAAGGAACCATTTTTACACACGGTCCACTGCCCACCAGGTTTACACTAACCTGAAATCAATAGCCAAGTCTGCCATAGTCCATCTGAGTCCTTTAACTCCTTGTACAGGAAAGCTTAAAATAGCTGGCAGAGCACACATCTTCAACTACTTTTACACAGCTTGAAAACCTCATCCTGGAGATCAGACCTGGCAGAGTCCCCAGCACCACCAGCTCACTGCCCTGAAAAGCTGTGTGCAAAGTCAAAAGTGCCTAAACCACTTTAAGCTTTGCTCTGAACCTCACCAATGTTGAAGTGGATAAAAGATAGTAAGAATAGCATAAAAAGCAACTGAAGATTCATGGAAAAAGAAATGAGATGTCAGAACCATTATATATCACTTCAAGTTACCAACTTATTTCAGTTTGGCAAAGCACAAAATTGACGTGTTTCACTCAAATATTATTGTAGCCCTAGGGCCTAAGTATGAACTATCTAGTTCAGTCGGTAGTGTTATATTATACAGCCATGAATTTCCCTTGAGCATAAACTTTAGGAGGGCAATGAACAGATGGGAACTGGTTTCTTATGGAGTCATCACCTGGAGGTTTTTGGTTTCTTCAGCAAATATCACTCTGTCATTGTCATTGTCATCTGCTCTCCTTTGAAAGTACATTCATAAAAGACATTTTATTTAGAAATGAATTAGCCATTATGCCCAAGGAATTGTGGGTCATACCTGAGAAATAAGCATGACAGCATGGGGAACCAAGGAAAAAAGCATACAGTGCTAGCACCGGGAAGCTAAGCAGTACACAGGTAAGCACAGCACAGTCTCTGGCCACCCATTTGCACAGTGTCCAATGACTTCAGATCACGAGACAGTTTATAAGCAACCCGTGCAAAATTTACTGTGTATGAGCAAACAACTCAGCGTTACAACAGAGATGGCTCTTTGACTGTGGCAATTAGTTTCGTCATGTTCCAAACACCAAATAACATTTTCCCATTAATTTTTAAACCGATGTGGCTTTAAGTTAAAATAAACTGTACATCAAAAGAATAGAAAATAAACAGCCAGGAACACAATTTGACGAATTGGATTTATTTAGTTTATTTATCTAAACAGGGACCATTGGATCTCTTTAATAGGCTGACAGTTGCACTGGGCTGGTTAATAAAACATTCAACACAGTGTCTTCAGCCAATATAGAAATGCAAATCCCATCAGAAATATTTTATTCATGAGGCAGTAATTTCTGTTACTACCATAGATGCTTCCTTCCTTCCTTTCTTCCTTTTTTTAAATGGCTCTCTGCAAACAAACAGTGCCATCTAGTGACTAATGAGAAAGTCAAATCTGTCACAGGTTTATAATTAATTTTGCAAGATTTTACCCATTTTTCTTATTTTCTAGTGAGATCACAAATACAAGTACACAGAAAAGTTGAAAGTAGTTTGCCATTAAGGAGGATTATAACAGAAAAATTCTAAAACCAATAAACTACATAAAAGCATGCACTCACACACATACCCACACATATACATATACACAAAATCAATTTAGCATTTTGTCTAGAAAATGCATACTTCAACTATATAGAAAAATCAAAGCAGCATAAAGCCTAAATTGAAAAGCTGGCTCCTTTAAGCATAAAATGGAACCATAATTTTAATTTTTTTTAATAAAAAAGTATTGTTACATAGGGAAAATTTTTAATTGAACAACAAACCTCATCTAAGACTCTAACAGCACAGAAAAAGTAGTTTATACTGGGTGCATACGTGGGTGCACACATATCTGTACCCCGGCACACCTAACCTGTGTGCCCTGACTTCAGTGAATATGGAAGCTGTTTTCACAGGTCATAAAAGTCTACAGTACCAAAAGTCAACAGTGTTAAGAGTGAGGTGGTCATCATAAAATTAATCCCACTGAAAAAATATCAAAGCTTCATAGACCAAGAAAATAAATTTAATATGGTCAGCCTCAAAGTCAACAATGAGTTCCAACAATGAAATCCTTAGAAATGAGATCATAATATGACCTCCCTTAAGAGCATGAACCCCTCATATTTCCTGGGTGGGAAGACCAGAGAGACACACAGAAACTGCCTCCCAGAAGGCAGTGCTCACAGCTGAAAACAGTCTTTCAGTGCTCCCTGCCCACTGTGCTGCTCCACTTTCTGTGTCCATCTTTGAAATCAACAAGACCCTATGAGTAGAGCTGCCAAGGTTAAGACTCTAAAATAAAAATCTTACAAACAAAGATGGCTGGTTGCATAATAGCTTTCTAATCGTTTTCCCTGGTGAGACCTGACAAAACCCTCTTCTGAAGGAGAAGCCTGTGTGCAAACACGCATGTGCTTTCTAAACAGACACTGCCTTTCACCTGAAAGGTCACAGGCCTGTGCAAATGCCTAAAAGAAACAGTCTGTGGTTTCTGATTAAGAAATGCTGATAATGTGAAATGAGTTCAAAGTTCAGGCAGCTTGGCAAAGCACACATATCTGCCAGCCTGGTCAACACTGTGCAGCTTCCTAGCGGGAGTGCCTTAGAAAAAGAATCCCGGCTGTGCTCCGCCCAGGAGTCTGTGAAAGCCCACAATCGTTGAGTCTTCCTCCTACTATTGTTGGAGAATTCAATGAGCAATACACATAAAAATGCTTTGCCCCAGTCCACCTATGATTGGCACTTTTTCTTTTTTTCTTTTTTTTCAAGACAGGGTTTCTCTCTGTAGGCTTCGCTGTCCTGGACTCCCTTTGTAGACCAGGCTGGCCTTGAACTCACAGAGATCTGCCTGCCTCTGCCTTCCTGAATGCTGGGATTCCAGGCACATGCCACCACGCATGACTATGGTGGTATTTCTTAAGGCACATTCTAACATGAAGGAGAAACAGAGAGAGAAGAGAACTGATCTAATGACACACAATAAGAGTCAGGAACACAAACTTGCCAAGTGGCATTAAGAATTGCAATACTAGACAGTTTTACTAATCTGTCTTCTTAGAAATGATCCTGACTAAAAACCCTATTCAAATATATTCCCTGCAGTGCAATAAGTTGTCAAAGGAAATAAAATATACAGGCATAAAAAATATATACAGGTATAAAACAAAAGTTAACATCACTGAAAAAATAACATGTTCCTATTACAATGATCTAGAATTTATAAAAATTGAAAATATAAACCTTGGAACATGTATTTTTAATATGTGAATGGTGTGACAGACACCATTAATAAGGGAAGTTATATAAGGGAGAGACTGGAAAACAACCATCCAAAATGTACATCACCTGACCCTCCTACAGCAATAGGGCTAGGTTGATTTTCTTTTTCAAAATCCTTTGGAATGCTCTGGTATTTTTATATAGAATGAAGGAGTATAATTTTTATAAATGGCAGACATGTTATATGCACACAGTGAAGAGAAGTTTCTTTATTGAGATGACTCTGTCCAGTCTAGTGTTATGGATCTGGGGGAGCTCAGAGAGTCACCATGACCATAAATACATTTTACTAAGAAGAGGATTTTTATTTTAGATATTGGTGCCCATTGTGGGACCAGAACTTTTCTTAAGAGATACTCCCAAGATGCAGCACCTAACCGTATCAGCCCAGGACTTTAAAAAAAAAAAAAAAAAAAACCTGCAAAGATTACATTTACTTTGTCTACTTGTAGGGTCTAATTTTAACATATATGCCTTACAGGTGTCCTAGTCATCATCTTGATTAGAGTAAGCAAGCTTGATTACAAAAGCAAAAGTAAGAGTTATTCTTAGGGCCTACTATCTGGCTAGCACAGCAGATGTTACAAATCAGCCAACTTAAGAACAATCTTCCGTGTCGGGAAGGGGAGGTGGACTGCGAGGCGCCGCTTATGTAAGTTAGGGACTTACATGCTAGAGGCATTTTTTTATCTCTTCAGTTTCTCAAGCATAGCAAGCCTACACTTTTAATGTAACGGTAACTATGATGCTGGCTCCCCTATTATTTGTTAGAATGCATGCATGCTCCTGCAAGAAGGTTCGGGTATGTAACCACTGCTACATATAACAGCTGAGACCACCCACATCTCTGAACATGCTTCAGTGGTTCCCTACTGCTCCCATAAAAATAGAAGGCGGTCACAAGAACTAGGAAGATAAAATGTAAACAGAAGCATCAAGTTCTTGACCTTTTGACAAAAATTTTTTAAAAAATAAAAATTTAAATTCCTCCTTCTCATTCATATGTCTTTAGTCCCAGGTGTAAGGAAAGGAAACACAGAGGATGTGCACAGGCTGCCCGCAGACACTCAAGCCGCCTGTCACCTGTGAAGAGCCGCGTGGCTAAGAGCAGTAAAAGCTTCAAGCTGCTCCACACCATCCTTTGAGGCCTGACCTAAGGGACCGACTCCAGTAGTCGGCAGGCAGCTGGGTTTCTAGGAGCGTTCAGCCTCACTGCTGAGACTCTCAATAGAAGTGGCATTCTCTGATGTGGATAGCTCTGCTCTGGGAGCCGGCCTAACAATAACATCACATAGCTCCCAGACAGGAAAGGACAGCATTCTGGCACCATTGACCCGGGGGAGGAGTGGACTTAGACTGAGGCCAGAGTGCAGCTTCCAACTCCCATCACAGTCAGTCTGTGCCACGTACTGTCTTAAAGCAGGCTCAGCTTTGTCAAGAAAAATGCAATGACACAAATCAGCCACAAGATGGTGCTAGTACAACAATGCAATACCAGAAATGCCCCAAGCACACAACAGACCTCTGGAGTCTCATCCTGGTTCACCACACACTATTTCATTCTGTTCTCTATACTTAGACGTAGCCAAACAGCTTATACATGTCGGTAATTTTTTTTTAAATAACAACAACTTCAAGGGTGTTTATTTGTTTGTGTTTTGTTAGGAAACAATCTAATATTTGAGGGGGCAAGAACTCAATAACCCTCAGCTCACTGTTTTTCTTCTTTAGCTGGTTTGTTTTCTTTGAATATTCTCGACATCATGATCTTTGTGGGCTAACCTCATGTGTTTCCCTCCCCCACGTACTTAACTGCTATCACTCGCTAACTCCTGAACCATCTACTCCACACGTTTGTTACTGAAGCCCTAGGGAAGCTCATGCCAGTACTAAAAACATAAATCAAAAGAGCAACAGAACATATGCATATTTTCAATTTCTCATACATGAAAGCAAAATACTGTGAATATTAAAAAAATGTTATAATGCCAGGCATGGCAAAATAACTAGCACTGGGAAACAGAGGCAGTGCGTCTCTGCACTCAAGGCTAGTCTGGTCTAAATAGTGAGCTCTAGGTCCTAGAGGTATATAGTGAGCCCAACCCGTTCTCAAAAAATAAAAATATAAAAAGAGTAACTGAGTAAGAAAGTAAACAGCACCAGTGAAAGATGTTTGCAGACAGGGCAGAAGAAAGCTAAAGCTGTGAGTATATACATAAATGTGAATTAAATTTAGCAAAGGCCTAGGAGATTAAGTTCACAGTAGTCGGTTCTAGTTTTCTTTTTTTTTTAATAATTTTTATTTTTTGTATTAATCACAGGTTATTTACTTTGTATCCCAGCCATAGCCCGCTCCCTCATTCCCTCCCAATTCCACCCTCCCTCCCTCATCTCCTCCCTGCCCCTCCCCAAGTCCACTGCTAGGGGAGGTCCTCCTCCCCTTCCATCTGACCCTAGCTTATCAGATATCTTCAGGATTGGCTGAAATTCCTCCTCTGTGGCCTAGCACGGCTGCTTCTCCCTTGGGGGTGGGAGGGCCGGTATCAAAGAGCCAGCCATTGAGTTCACGTCAGAAATAGTCCCTGTTCCCCTTACTAGGGTACCCACTTGGATAGTAGAAAATATAACTGAAAAAGGAATACTCATCCAAAAATATAATTTCTAAATACCTAAAGTAAAGGAGTGTACTCGTTATTAATTTCTTTTGGAAACAAAATAGATTAAACATTGAGTTAGGTGTTATAGTAAGCTATGGAATTGAAGTACGTTAGCATCTAAAAAGAAATGAAACTTGGTGTTCTGGGTTGAGGTCTGTCTCTTTCAGATTTCCATGCTGAAACCCTAGTTGTCATTACACGGCATGTGTGATGTATTGGAGAACAGTTTTCTAAGAGATAATTAAATTCCAGTGTAGCCACCAGTGTGTGCAGGAGATTCTGTAGACTAGAAGCAGCCACCCACAAAGAGAGAAGCCTTAAAATGCAGTGACCTCGACATACCTTTCCCAGCCTCCAGACTGTGGCTCTCTGTTAAGGTAGCTCTCCTAAAGGATACATTTATTGCTGGGTTTGGGGGAGTTTTCTTTGGGAGAACTTATAAGAAAAAATACCTGCAAAAGTATTCCATAAAAACAGATAAGCAAATTAAAAATAAACCTTACAGATACTTTGCTGTCATCATTACTTATCACTGAACAGCAGTCTTAGAATTTCATTAGTATAACTTATTGACACATTCTGTTTTTAATCCACCCACACAGGGTACAAATTATAAAAGTCAGTGCAATTTTCTTCCTACCTCACACTGCTATGAGAGAAGTAGTTTCGTAGTTTCCCACTTTCGTAAAGTAGTTGAGTATCTGATCTAGTAGAGCACAGGAATTAAACACCGACATTCAGAACCAGCATCACCCCCTCCCCCAACGCTGCAGCCCACTTGTGTCTTTCTTAAAAAAGGAGCACAGAGGCGTTTACACCACAGTGACTTGTGGTTTAGAACTTAACTGTCCCTCCCAAAGCCCACAAGTTAAGGCCGCCACAAAGAGCACTGCTTTGCTTCACAGTCTCCACATCAAGATGCTCTGTCTTCCCACAGGCCCAGGGCAAGATCCATAGATGCTGCCCTCTAAAACTCGGGGCCAAGTCACTAAGATACGAGATGGCGTTTCCCTGGTCACACTGTCACAGTAGAGAGGTCCAAATCAACGACCACGGAAGAACCACGCACAGAAAGAGAGGACCCTATACATTCTTGACTCCCTATAAATGTGGATCCCAGATTCACAAACAGAGCATATTCATGATAAAGCCTACCTGTGTCATTCTCACGTAAGAACCCATTTTTTCCTCACCGACATACTCTTTTACTTTAACTGTGAAGAGTAGGTTGTGTATTCAAATCCTAGTTTGCTATGCCCATCTACACAAGAACAATTGTTATCATTCATTATTTTCTCCATCTCTTTACTGTTCATAGTATTTTCTCGATGTTTTTACCTGAATTCTACAACCGTGGTGAAATCAAAATGAAATAAAATTTACCGCTTCAAGTCCTTTTAAGTGCCAGCTGAGTGGCACCAGACCAATTCACAGTACAGAGCTATAGAACCCTGTTTCTTGTACAAGGGAAGTCTACAGCTTCAACAGCACTCAGTTCTCCCCACCCTCATCCCCAGGAAGAACCATTTCACTTTCGTTTCTGGGTCTGACCATTCTAGAAACCTCCCAAAAGTGCACATACACCCCACCTGTCTTCTGGGACTGTCTTCTGGGACTGGCCTGTTTCCTTCTGCCTAATGTCCTCAGGATCTACTGTGCTTCATCCAATGCAGAAGGCTGGTGAGCCCCTCCTGTGCAGAGACAGCAGCTGCCTGCTCACCCCGTAGGCAGACATGGCAGCCACTGCTGTGAAAACGCTGTGCATGTCAGTGAGACCACTTCTAGACTCTGATTTCCTGATTTCCATGCTTACATCTGTATAACCAGAAGTAGGACTTTGTTTTTCTTTTGTCTTTTTTTTTTTTTTTTTTAATTTTGGATGTGTGGGGGGTGAGACAGGGTTTCTCTGTGTAGCCCTAGCTGTCCCGAAACTAACTTATGTAGACCAGGCTGGCCTTGAATTAAGAGATCCACCTGCCTCTGCCTTCCAAGTGCCGGGATTAAAGCCATGCACCCACAATGCCTGGCTCAGAAGAAGAATTTGCTTAACTGTCTTTTCCACTGTCATTATTAATCATTTTAACATTATGCTTTTATATTTCTTTTAGTGAATTTCCTATAAAGTGTATAGAGTCTCTTACTGAACCCATTGCTCACCAATTGGGTAGCATGGCTGGCCAGCATCAAGGATCTGCCTGTCTTCATCCTAACCTCCCAATGCCAGTATTAAAGATACGCACAACCTTGTCCGTTTGTTCACATGACTGCTGGGTTTCCAAACTCGGGTCTTCAAGCTTGTATGGCATGCTTGTATGACCCACTGAGCTATATACTCAGGCCTGTAAACTGTAAAGGCCTGAAAAACTGGGTCTTGAAATTCTAACCAATGCTAAATAGTAAGCACTATGTATATGAAAGGACTGTGTGATATGGATCTAGCTAAGATGTCCCCCAACCCCATCATTTGCTACCTCTAACACCTGTGAGCTCTCCAAGTCCTACACAAATCTGTTGATCATCTTTTGCAGGAGCCCTGGGACAACTCACTTAATGCTAACTAAGGCATGGGAAGAAACAATAGAGACATGGTGAAAGCACAGCTAACCATTCCAAGGAAGAGAGAGCACAGAACTGAACTCACAAAGTCTGTTTCTAGTTTTCCCATTTCTTGCTTGTAGCTTCTCATTCTGTTGCTGTACATTCCTCGACTTTGGGGCGGGATTTCTCGAACTTCCAAATCCATCTGTTCAAGCTAAAGTGGGAGAGAAAAATGTGAACCACAAGCATATTCTTTATTTGCCCAAATGTCAATGCTAAAAGGGCTGTATTCTAAGTCCTCAGTTTGCAGCTGAGGAACTAGAGGTACAGCGCTGCCTGCTCATGATCAGTAGCACTGAAATTGCTTTAGCACTTACTTCCTGATTGGTTCAGGAAACAGCTAGAGAATGATGGGGGTGCTAAGCTGCTTGCTTTGTCAAGAGTTTGTTTTGAAAAATCAAAGCATTCTCGTTAATTTGTTCTCAGTATCCTTGGAGCAGCCCTTGTTAAGTCAAACTGATCCGGTCTTTTGACCATGAATCTCCAGAATGACAGGGGACTGCTTCCTGTGGCTTAAACATGAGAGGACATTTCTTTGAGAAACTCTTTCCTAATTAGGAAAATCACATGCAACCAGGCCTCCAGCCTAACTCTTAGACACTAACCACACTGATGAGGAGTTAAATGGATATAGCAATATGCTAGTTACACCTTGCTCACTGAAATCACAACAGGGCATGCTTTGCTCATCTGTCATCCTATAACTATAGCATACAAGAGTTTAATGGGTGCCAACACAGACATGCAGTGATGGTTCAGAGCCCAGGCTTTGCAGTGAGACTGTGTGTTCACATTGTAGGCACCACAAGTAACCACCATGGGGGCCAGCAGGGGGCTTAACTGGAGTCTTAGTGACCGTCTACCTTATTTTCCTCACTTCTAAGAATAATCTCTTTCCTAGGACAGCCATGAAAATTAGCTGAGTAATCCCTCTAATGAACTTAAAGTACTCTATCACTAGATTGATAAGAGACTATAATAATGGTTATAAAGAAATAGACCACGCTCTCTATGACGCAGCAGAGGGAGTTCAACTGTACAGGGCCCTAAAAGAAAAACCAGGAACAAGAGCAAATTGGCCCAGAGTAATGACTTCATGGAAAAACACAGCAATGCATTTGCTTCTGAGAGCATTGTAACACATTAGTTCTTGACCAATACAAGTTTATCACCTATTGTCCACTGGTGGAGACTGAATAAATATAGGAGAATATGGATAGACAAAAAGCAATTGTAATTACGGTATGTACTTTTATAAGAAAACAAGATACTTTTAATTACTCCTCTTCAAAGAGTGGTCATTTAAGTAACTGATGGAGCTCCCCATAAATGTATAGTAATTAAATAAATTAAATCACTTAATCAAGGCATTTAAAAGTACTTCTCTGAGATTATCACTGTTTGCTGATTGTGTTTTAATTGTTTAAGTTAGCATCCAAAGCGGCGTGTTTCATTACGGCATTCTCACACATACTTTGTTCTTCTTTATCCCCTACCTCTGGTCTCTCTCTCTTTTTATTTTGTTTGTTTGGTTTTTTTTTTGAGACTGGGTTTCTCTGTGTAGCCTTGGCTGTCCTGGACTCACTTTCTAGACCAGGCTGGCCTGGAACTCACAGAGATCTGCCTGCCTCTACCTCCTGAGCGCTGTGATCACAGGCGTGCAGCCCTGCTCCCAGCTCCTGGCATCCTTCCTGCCAGTCAGCTTCCCCTGTCAGTCTGTCTTCTCTCATGCCACATGCCTTCAATTACCCTCTTTTTCTCCCCCTACCCTCAAGAACTCTTCAGTGCTCATAGTTACCTTCCTAGTTTGTCGATCTCCCTCCCCACCTTTTCCCTCAAGCCTAGGATCTATGTAGTAAAGAAAACAAGCAATCTTTGGGTTTCTGAGTCTGGCTTGCTCCATTAACATAATGGTTTCTAGCTCTATCTCTTTCCCTGCAAATGTCATGATTCCATTTTTCAACCACATTCTTTATCCATTCACCAGTTGGTGACATTTAGGTTGCTTCCATGTCTTAGCTGCTGTGTACAGTGCAGCACTAAACATGGGCATGTGGCTCTGGCAGGACATAAAGTCTGCTGGGCATGTACAACAGCAGCACACCTGCATTGTTGGCATATATGCATTAGTGTCTTAAGAACTCTCCATGTTGATTCCCAAGTGGCCTCTACCAGGCCTCACACAGGTCAACAGTGATGCAGCCTCCTTTCTCCTTATATCCTTGCCAGTACTGGTCACCTGTTAGGTTTTTTGTTTGTTTTGTTTTTGTTTGTTTGTTTGTTTTCATTTTCTCAGGCAGTGTCTAATATGACCCAGGCTAGCTTTGAACTTACTCTGTACCTGAGAGTATGACCTTTAAACTTCTGCTCCTTCGGCTTCATCTTGCAGTTACAGCATCTGCCACTACCCTGGCTCTGTGCTCTTCATATTAGCCACTCTGCCCAGGCAAAAGGAAACCTCTGGCTGTTTTAGTTTGCATTTTCCTGATGGGTAAGGATGTGAAACCATTTCTACTAGCCTGATTTTTTACTGGAAATTTTGTTTTTCTTGTGTCTAGTTTTTCACATTTCCTACATATTACCCCTCCCCATCTAAAGTACAGTTGGCAAAGATTTTCCCCCATTCCGCAGGTTGTCTCTTCACTCTAGTAATTATTTCCTTTGCCTTGTGAAGCTTTTCAACTTCATGTAATCTTATCAGTCTTTGGAGCTACATTCGGTGTTGTTGCAGTCCTTTTAGAACAGGCCATGTTTCTGCCTGCATCTTAAAGTGTTTCTCAGGGCTGGAGAGATGGCTCGGGGGTGGAAGGTACCTGCTCCCCTGCTGAGTTTGACTGCTGGAATCTCTGCCCAGTGACTCCTGCAAGTCCAGCTTCAGGGACTATGACACCATCTGCTGGCCTCTGTAAGCGACGCCCCCACACACAAATAAAAATAAATCTTAAATTTTTTTTCAAGTGCTTGCCCTAGCAGTTTCAAGCTTTATATAAAGATCTTCAGTTCATTTTCAAAATTTTTTATGGAAGGTGGAAAGGATCTAGGCTCATTCCTCTACCTATGAAATGCAGTTTCCACAGTACCATTTGGTGTACAGGCTGCCATTTATTATGCAATGTATGTTTTTGATAATGATGTAAAAAACAATAGTGGCTGTAGCTATGTGAGTTTATTTCTGGGTCCTCTATTCAATTCCTGGTGGTTCACATGGCTCTGCAGTATAATTTATAATTTACAATTTAAAATCACGATGTTTCCGTTTAGGATTACTTTGGCTACATGGGATCTTTTGGGTGTCCATATGAATTTTGGATTACCCTTTCCAGATTTGTAAAGAATGACACTGGGGTTTTTACAGAGAGAACGCTATGTAGTAAGTTTGCCAAAGCACAAGCATGGAAGGGCTTGTCATCTTCTGATTCTCTTTTCCAGCACCCTCACTGTTGTACAGTGTATATACAGAGGTCTCTTATCTCCTTGATAGGTTTGCTGCTATTTCTTTTCTTTCTTTTCTTTTTTTAATTGTGAATGGAAAATGTCTTGATCTCTTTCTTGATAAGTTCACTCATTAGTGACTGACCTCTGCATAGCGACTTTGTATCCTACCGCTTGGCTGCAAGTGCACACCAGATCTAAGCACTGTCTAGTGGCTCAGGGTCTTTAGAAATAGGGCTATGCTATCTTTAAGGGGTGGTAATTTGGCCTCTTCTTTCTCTAGCTGTATTCTTTCATTTCTTTCTCATATCATACTAGCTAAGCCTGGAGACTGGAGACCTTTGTAAATATTTACTTCTAGCAAGGCAAACTATATCTTGGCAGACTTAGGGATGCAGACAACATATACTCATTCTGTTCTTAGAGTAGTTATATAGTCACTGAAGAGTGGAAGACATGGTTAGCACAAAATGTGCACTGTCCATACATTACTGCAAACCATATGATTGGCAGTGACACAACTATCCTAGCAATCAAAGCAGAGCCAAGCTTTCTGTCAGGTTCCTATTTTAAAAAAATACATATATATATATATATATATATATATATATATATATATATATATAAATAATCTAAGATGTCACCAAAACTAAATAATTCAGCTTTCTGAGTATTTTAAACTAACAGAAATGTCTCCTTTAGATCCAGATCGTTATGTTAGTGAGAAGAAAGCGCTGCAAACTTGGTTATGCTGGAACTTCAGTCCTACAGAGATCAGCCTTTTCCCATTCTCTATTAGACAGAAAATATTCAGAGGGGAGAAAAATAGCAATTCTAAAGAGAAAAAAAGCTGCCAGAGAGAATGTAATTGTGTGGAAAGTCATCCCAATTATGCTAGTGAGAACTTACACTGTGAAAAGTCCTATCTTGGCATCTTAGCTAAGATCAAGTATGAAGATACAAAGAACTGATATTCACAGTGTCCTGACTGGCTGCTCTGACATCTAAAGTCAATGGCTTCACATGAAAGCCAAGAGGTATAAAAGAGGTAGTTGGTATAAACAGAAATAGGAGGAAGGAGAAAAGAGAACTGTGGAGATGGAGATAGGGCAGCAGTCCACAAAGCCTAGAAGTCACATGGGTCAGAGACCCTGGTCATTATGAACACAATGAGAACCACACAGTGACAATGGAGGTGCCTATCATGTCAACCTTAGACCCCAGGAAAGGTCCGCTGTTCAATGGGGACTACTTCCTGCTTGAAAGCTCCACTAACAAGTATTATTCATTAAAACCTGAGAAACATCAGGCTCTCCAACTGCCTACTAGAGACATCTCTGTCTTCCCAGAGACTCAAATCATCCTTGAGCTGCCTAAGGGTCCAAGGAGGTTCTGCAAGAAAACAATGTCCAAAATGCCTGCATCCCCGCCATGTCTAAGAATTTCAAGAGTTTCAAGCAACTCATAGGAGCTAATAGAAAACTGTCCTCAGTCTACCAGCACAAATACTGAGGAAACACCTAAAGACACTCTTCAGTACTCAAAAAGGCGTGCACTCACTTGGCCTGTGATGGAGAGCAACAATCTAACAGCTTCTACAACACTTGGCTTTCAACAACCAAAACTGGGACAAAATACTTTTCCCTCTTTGGTCCCCAACTTAGGGATTTACTATTATGAAACAGGAGCGTCTGAGCCAGGGCTCTACGTGTAGCACATCCAGGAACAAAGCCTATGAGCACACAGTACGGTGTGGGACCTCAGGTGGGTTTGTAGCCTTTCTAAACTCAGTCCTCATTGGTAACAGTAGTGGCAACAATCTAGGCATCATTCTGCCATGAGCTTCTGATGCTCCTACAGGGTCCCCTGAGCGTGAATGTGATGTTCTAAAAACCCTGTCCACGCCATATCTCACAGTCTATCCACACAGAGCAACACTGAAGAATGCTGTCACATGTCTTTCTGGAACAGAGAACAGGCTTACTTCCAGGCTGCTATATGTGGCTTGTTTCCCAGGCTTTGTGTTCCTGCTGGAAGCAAGTATTTGCATCTCTCCTGTGGAAGTTGGGGGTCAGGGAATTTAAACAACCAATCTGAAACTCTGGAGGCTGCTTTTGTTGTAACACAAGGCTTCAGTTTCTCACTTATGAGTCTTGTGTCTTGGGTCCTGGGGAAATAGCTCAGTCAGCAAAGTGCTTGCCATACAAACATGAGGAACTGAGTTCTAATCACCAGCAACCACATAAACCCTGGCTGTAGCAAGATGCATGCCTGTAATTTCAGTCCCTGGAAAGCAGACATAGGATCCCTGGAGACAGATGGATAGCCAATCTAGCTCAATCAGTGTACCTGGGGTCTAGTGGGAGAGCCCATCTCTAAATATAAGGTGGAGAGAAACTGAATATGATGTTGACTTCTGGTCTCCACACCCGTATGTACTTAGGTGCACATATACACATGTGCACTTGTACATACACACATACATGCAAATGAACATGTGCACACACAAAAGAAATCTCACATCTTCTGTGGGCATCCATGGAGAATGGCAAGCTTCTTTAGCTTCCAAGTTGATAGAAAGCTCAGACCTGTGTCACTTTTGAAAGACAACACTTATCTCACAGGAGTTCTGAGAAAGTAAAAATTTTAAGATAACAATGCACTACCCTAATGTGTGGTGTGGGGTGTCTTTATCAGATATTAGCTACTAAGATCATGTACTAGGAGATTAGCTCTTGGGAGATGTCTTCTGAAGGAATATATATTAGAGACTGCTTTCATTTATTACAAAGAATAAAATCTCTAGAAGCTAATAAATTTCCTTTCATCTGAAAAGAAATGAAAATCTGAGTGATACTGCTCCACATATGTCCACAGCACACACAGCAGGCACCAGGGTTCAGCTCTAGGGTTGTATTCAGTACAACCCTAAGACTACGCACCAGTTCTCTGGCCTCTTCAAGCTGTTTCTCCACGTTGGCAACCATTTGCTTCTTCTCATCTAAAACAAGCAATAATATCAAAGAAATAATAATTATACAACATACATTGAATATCACTAGCTATCAACCTTCCTAATGCTGCAAGTCTTTAATACAGTTCCTCATGTTGTGGTGACCCGAACCACAAAATTATTTTGATGTCACTTCATAACTGTAATTTTGCTGTTATGAACTGTAATGTAAATATTTGTTTTATCTGATAGTCATAGAAAGGAGCTGGGACTCCACTGCTCTAAAGCCTCCTATTTTAGAACATCCTTCTCCTTTCTGATCAATCAGATCAGAACATGTAAAGGAAACAGATCATTCTACAAACTATGATGAGCACTGATTCTGCAATATGGGTTAATTAAAATCCATGGAAGGGCTGAGTTTTTAGGAGGTGTCATTAGTTATAAGGGAGACTAAAAAGAATTGTGTTCTGCAAAAGAGATTATGCCAACAGTAGCAGATAAGAGTGGTGGCCTGAGGGCTTTGCTGAGTCTCCACTGTAATAAATTGGGATCACTGATGTGACTCGAGTTTAACACTCATATATATGAAAAGACTTCTCAAAACTCAGCAAGGTCTTGTAACTCTTTAGTGTTGTGCTTTCAGTAATGTTAAGAATAAGGTATGAGGGCTACAGAGAGGGTTCAGCAGTTCAGAGCACCAATGTTCCTGCAGGGATTCAGTTCCTAGCACCTACACGGTAGCTGACAACTGTCTATAATTCTAGCTCCAGGGGACCTGGAACTGGCCTCCACTAGCTCTGCATGCATGTGGTACATACACATGCAGGCAAACATTTATATATATATATATATATATATATATATATATATATATATATATATATATCACACCCATATATACACATATATATATTTTTAAAGAGTAAAGTTTGGGATTCTGGACAACAAATAGTTTCTTTTTAAAACTCAACATGTATTTTCTAAATGGAGTTTTAAATATACGTGTGTGTGTGTGTGTGTATGTGTGTAAGAAATGACTTTTAACTGGGAGGTGCTGACTCTCCATGGTTTATTTAGACACTATAATAACCAAGCCATTTCCTAAGCACAACTCTCTTCTCTGTATGGTCATCACATTCATCCAGAGATTCCCCCTATGTCTTGTGTTGCTCATTTTTAGTTTTCTGCTCAGCACTTTCCAAGTGAGACCACCCACTCTTCTGAGACTCCCATCTTCACCACACAGGACATGGAAGTGCTGCTTTCTTACACAACTACGCCTTCCAGTCCCAGAGCCTTGAAAACAACTGCTGGACTAGCTTTAAGTGACTCTCACCCTTGTTCACACCAGGGTCAGGGAGGTACATACTCATAGAAGCCAATCAATTTTTTAGAACATACTGATTTCCTTCCAAGTAGTAAGGAGGCACATTTTATATTAAGAAAGCTCATCAAACACCTCGGCCAGGTGATCAAAATTAACACTAGCAGTGAAAAGGCATGCTGAGCATGTCCTCTTGATATTATGGGAGGACAATGAGCAGTTTGGGTCTCTCTTCCCCAAAACCCATCACCCCAGACGAAAAATGAAAGGAAAAAACAAACAAACAAAACTGGGAAAAATCCCAACCAAGGAGTGTTCTACCATGTCTCACAATTACTCCACCAAACCATTTGCTCACTGAAAGCAAGGGTACCCTGAGAAACTGTTACAGCACACAGGAGTGTAAGGCCCTACAGTTACTTAATGTTTTGTAGGATCCATGCCTGGATCCTGAAGTAGAAAAAGGACACTGGGTTTAAAAGGGAAAAGAATTCCTTCTAGCTTTAACTACGAAGATGTAAATAAGGATGGGCTTAAGCCAGTAAAAAAATAATATGGACTCAGGATTTGTAGCAAACATATAAAGGTGAGGTGTTAACAAGGGCTGCCGACATGGATAAATGAAGAGTTATTTTGTGATTTTTACATAATTTCAAACATTCTAAAAGTAAAAAGCTAAGAGCCAGGAACACAGCTATCTAAGTGAGTATTTAACAAGAGATAGGCCTTGGGTCCAAGCCCCAATACCACAAATACAAAATGAAGCCATTACTTAAAATAATTGAACTGTCTAAGAGAACAAGATTCCCCCACCCCACCCCGAGTTTAGAGAGTAGACGTGCCTCAGTGTAAAATGAAAACATGTGTATATGCATACTTGACACAAATTTGTTAAATATGTATTGATGACTGAAATTCTATAAATACTTTTTGTAAAACATAATGGGGTCAGAGATAACAGCTGATGGTGTTTCCCCAATATACTCAACTGAAAGTATCATATATGGCAGCTTCAACCAGCTCCTAAACTTTCCAGTATGACAGTTGCTCCATCAGACTCAAGGATCTCTTTCTAAAAGACACCTGTTTTGCTCCATCACTGCCACTCCCCTCCCTCGATTCCCTTCCTTCTTGATACCCTGAATTCAAAACCATTACCACTTCCACATCCCAGGGCCCTGACCACCTACTCTTCTTCAAGTGCACATTTTCATCAGGACACTTTAACCTCACTCTAGTTTAGGCACAGAAAGGAAGAAGTTTAGTGCTAGGTTCCCTTTAAAGTAGAATTAAGATGACAGTGTCTGAAGAGCTAGATCCTAGCTGACCCTGCCCTCTGCTACCTGAAGCACAGCTGATTAATACAATGATAACCCTCAAGGGCTAGTTTGTTACACTTTCTTTGTACTGCATGCTGCACTTGTATTTTACAGCATTATAAGATTAAAATGATCATCCATCCCTTCTTATTCTAAAGATGGAAGTTCAGGCAAGCTTACAGAGGCCAGGAAATCTGTCCACTACGTGTGCTTTACGTAAGCTCACGCAGAGGTGGGATCCTAAATAGGTCTGATACCAGCAGCCTGTTGCCACAGTACATTCTTGGGACATTCCAACCTCACTCTAGTTTAGGCACAGAAAGGAAGCTGTAAGCCTAATAGGATTCACAAATGACCATAGAGAGATAAGGAAGTAACTGCAAAATGAAATTCTGTTGAAGATCCTCTAAGATGCCTGCTTGCTGTAATGGGAGCTCTGTCCTGTGGAAAGAACTCTTCTGCTAAGAAATTCACTCCCAGCATCACAGAATCCAGAATGTAAAGTGAGCTATGGTCTGGACTCATTGATTTCCCTGACTTTCCCATAGAACAATAATCATTTAAGAATCAAAAATCAATCTTCAAATTCAGTAACGACAAGAGTATTCATTAAGGGGCTCACTCATCTAAAAATCACAGCTATTAAAATTAGTTAAGATTCAAACACTTTAAAGAGTTTTTTATTTTTATTTTTTATATTAATTACAGTTTATTCACCTTGTAGCCCAGCTGTAGCCCCCTCCCTCATTCCCTCCCAATCACACCCTCCCCCCCTCATCTCCTCCCATGCCCCTCTCCAAGTCCACTGATAGGGGAGGTCCTCCTCCCCTTCCATCTGACCCTAGCCTATCAGGTCTCATCAGGACTGGTTGCATTGTCTTCCTCTGTGGCCTGGCAAGGTTCAAAGGTTAAAGTTTTCAAAGTTTTTTATTAATAAAGTATTACAGAGTAAGTTTCTTTTTAAAATAAGAGAATGTTTGTTTTTTTTATTCTCTTTGGAAGTCACCTTAATACCTGCACATGCACAGCACACAGTAATTAATTTCCACAGATCCTGGGAACTCTAACTTAAATTATTTTGTGGGGGAATGAGCTCCTTTGACTTTTTATAGTTTACTCCAATTTTCTTTAAATTCAAATAAATAACAGTTCATATCTGGATCTATTTCAGCTGAGTAACACAACCACTATGACACGGTGGGGTACTACGTACTACAGCTACCAGTAATTACAGTAATAATTAATAATGTAATTAATAATGGTTACATTATTAATCCCTGCTAGTTCATAAATTTGTGGAAAATATCTTTTTCTCTCAATTAGAAACAGAGTAAAATAAAAAAAAGAGCAAGCACAAGTTATTATTAAGAGGAAAACCACTGCATTTTAAAGTCATTTAATTATTCAAGTAAGTACACATTTTTGTTTTTGTTTTCCACCGTGCCAGCAATACACTCTCCTTTCAAATGAAATATGGCTGCTATGTTTGGGTTTCACATTACACTAAACATAAGGAGAGACATACTAGTATCTCTACTTTTTACTATACTTAATTCAATTGTTTCCTTCTGTGTGGTAAGAATTTTAAACACAAAGGCAAGAAAACTCAATTGTAACAAAATCTATTTTCTCAAAAAGAGTCTTCACAACTTAGTACCCTGGATATTACTTTGTAAAACAATCTCTCAATACTAAAGCTATTTTTCCAAATAAAGAAATGTTTCTACTGCTAACACAAACAAAACAAAAACACAATAAAATTCAAAATGAGCAAAATCCAACTGCAGCTACAAGTCCTGGTCCTCTGAGGCTCTGGACTCAATTCAAAGGCAATAGTCTCACACAACAATGACAAGATGATCTTGGGCAAAGGAAAAAAGTGGGATTGCAGAGAACAGGCGAAGTGAAGAATCATGCAGGCAGGGAGCCATCATCCACTCTGTCCACAAAAATTTGAGGCAGCACAGCTCCGTGGTATATGCTGCCTTGGTTCTTTCCTCTTGTTCCCTCACTTGAACTCATAAACCTCTTTAAGACATCATCCACCTCCTTCAGAACTAACTGGGACTTCAGGAGATGAGTGGGATGTAAGTTCAGAGGTCAGGGCTTCAAGCAAATATCCCTAGTAACAGAAAACAGGTAGGGTGGGGGACAAGGGAATAAAAGAAGAAATTATTTATAAGCAAAAAGTTTGGGGGGAAATTCTGGAAAGGGGATAAGGAACAACAAGTTAGAGTCAAAAGAAGTTACTGCTGGCATTTTGGACTGTACTAACCAGATAAGAAAGTGAAGCTACCCACAATTCTGATGACCAATGGGAATCATCTTTTCTAGACAGTATGCTCCAGAGCTAAAGTAGAGGCAAGTTCAGCAGCCCAATGACTGTTCAATTTTCCTAAGGAAACTGAGCCAAAAAAAAAATTAACAAATAAAACTCGTAATTTGTTACTAACTACTCAAGTTAAATCTGTAGTTAAAGAAAAAAAATCCTAAAACTCTACCTTAAAAGTCACAAGATTACAATCACCTGTTTATTCAAACACATTTTTGCAAGCCCTTCGAAAAGAAATGTCAAGGAAATCAGACAAGGCCCCACCTTCACACTGTTGACAAAGAGGAAAATATCTGCGAGATGCCGAATTTTAAAAGTGAGAAAAATTACCCTGCACCAAGTTTGTTTTGTTTTGTTTTATAAAACTGGGTTATAAATACCCAAGAAGGATGAGAAACACAAAACCAGGGCAGAGTTCTGAAAACTATGAATCCTAACAAGAGCTAACACAAAGGGTTCACAGATGTGTGTCATTTAATTTTCGCAGCAGCCCTAATGAGAGAGGTTCGATTCTCTGGAACCAAGAAGGAAGTTTTGAAAGATAACGAAAACTCTCCTAGGAGACAACTTCTAAGTGGGAAGAACTGGATTTGAATTCAGGCATCTTGGCTTGTCACTTTAACGTACAGCAAATAAGGATAACAGTACCATTTACAAAAAAAAAAGACAACGCTGCTGCATTTGTAGATCCTCAATCTTGACACTTCGTTACATTTCCTTTGAATACTCTTACCTTCATATTAAAAAAAAAAAAAATCAAGATGCAGGTGGCACCGTTTCCAAGGTTATACAAGTTTTAAACAAGCGATGGGGTAGGAACTCGACACCACCCCCAAAATGGTTTCCACGAACCATTATCCTCTGAACCACCCTTGGACCACCAAGCCAAGACCCAGCCCTCCTCAGGCCGCCAGCACCGCCCACATTAGCCCCGCGCCTAGCAGACCACAGGCGCGTTCCGCGGCTCCGGGCTCTCCAGGCCGCCCCCGCCCGGCCGGAAAGGGTACTCACCCGGAGGGAGCCGAGGGACCCTGGAAATCTTGCTGGTGATCTCAGCGGTGAGCACTGCGAAGTCCTGCTCGTAGCCTTCGAAGTCGGAAGACATGGCAGCTCGGGAATGGTCGGCTGGAGCCGGGATGGAGCGCAGAGCAGGACTCGCGAAGGGCGCCGGACCTCGGCGCAGGGACCCAGAGAAGAAACCCTAGGCACAGCGGGACCCGGGGACACCTCCCAGCCCAGCCGCTTCCTGGTTGCCCTTCGCAGTCCTTGTCCTCCGGAAACTAAGTTGCCTGCGCCTTTTCTTTTCCACTCAGTCTTCGAGAGTAAAACTAAGGGAAAACTTCACCTTCAGGGCCCCCTAAAAAAAACCTGCGAAAACCTGCATTGCTCCCGAATATCACCGAAAAGATTTCCCCACACTCCACGTTCAAGAAAAAGGCCGGGGGTCTCCCAAGCTTTAAATTGCAGACGCCTGCTTTCAGAGGGAAGGTTGACGCAGCGCACCTGCCGGAAGTGGCTGTGGCGGAGCTTGCGCCGTGGGCCTGGGCGGGAGCCTGACGGCCGCGTGAGCTTAAAGCGCGCGGGTCGGAGTTGGTCGCGCTCTCATCGCTGGCAGGGTTCGCTTTCAGCTTGCTCGGGACTGAAGTGCTCATGACGGAGGTATAAGGAGAGAAAATCTGTTCCGGGTGAGCCTAGGCCGTTCCGGAAATGCGATGGCTGTGGCGCTAGCCCCGGAGGGCTGACTGGGGGGATCACTGCAGGGGGTGCAATCCGCGTGTGAGCTGTCTTCGCCTGGACCTAGTCGAGCCAGCATCTCCAAAACGTTGAGCCTAACCTCGCTTAATAAGACATTTGTCTCGTGAGTGAAGGTCCAAGATCAAGCACGGGCGGGAAACTGAGGCAGGCACTCGGCAGGCGCATCAGCTGCGTGGGAATCCGTTATGCATACGTCATGCCCATATAGCGTAGGTCTTTTCCTGACCCGTTCCTCTCCGTTCAGAACTCGGGTCTACAACCGTTCCCCCGTGCTTGCCTTCTTCCCTTCTCCCTCCCTCTCCCCCGGAGGAAATTAGTTTTATTTTTCTTAATCATGTTTGTGCTGGCTCTCCTGCACTGGTTCAGTCGTGATTTTTTCGCACGCAGACATGCCACTTTCATGTTTGCTTTCACCCTTGTTCCTGTACCTTTAACCCCGATCGATTGTTAATATTGGCGCTTGGGGGAACACGGCGGGTTATCTATACACAAGGTATTGAGTCCGTAGAGAATATCACAGTCAATTCACAACTCTTTGACTGGCAGTTTAGAATGTCCTAGAAGGTCGGTGCCTTGGCTTCTATTGTAAGCTCAGCTGTTACTTGTGACCTTGGTCGATCTAATCACACAACCTCTATAAGCCAGTTTCTGTTGTAGAGAGAATTAGATAAGTTATAATTAGATAAGGCCCCCGCTTCTCAGCTCTCTAAGCCTTTGATCTCTCAAACTTATCCAATAAGCATGGGATAGTTGATCCTTTCTAAAGGTTTAAACAAAGGAGTAAAACTGTTTAATGTGTCCAGTTTACAGGCAGTTCAAGCTTAGGCTATATTTTGGATGAGTCCAAAGTAATTCTTTTTGTTCTTGGTAAGATGTAAACTGAACACTAAGTGTGCTTTTGGGGTGCTGTTTCAGTGCTTCTTGAAGTTCAATAAATGGTGTGTGGAATTTTTGAAAAGATTTATTTTCTTTAGGTTGAGTTTCAAACCAACCTAGGTTCTTTTAACTGAGATAAAGAGCTTTGGATACCAAGAGTGAAAATGGCATACTCCATGTCAGCACCCTGTCAACCAAAGGCATGACAACTCAGGAACACACATGGACTTGTTGCACACAGAAATGTGTGCACAGGAAGAGGAGATCTCTAGTTCTTTAGAAAAAAGAAAGCATTCTTCACCAAAATGGGCACATTCTGCTCAGTAATCAAGTTTGAAAATCTTCAAGACTTAAAGAGACTGTGTCACTGGGGTCCCATCATAGCCCTCGGTGTTATAGCAATATGTTCTACAATGGCCATGATTGACTCCATCCTGTGGTATTGGCCCTTACATACAACTGGAGGAAGTGTGAATTTCATCATGTTGATAAACTGGACTGTCATGATTCTTTATAATTACTTCAATGCCATGTTTGCTGGTCCTGGCTTTGTCCCTCGGGGATGGAAACCGGTAAGAAAAAGATCCATTTTGACAGTGATCATTGCATAATTTTATGTTTAGTTTGCCATGATAATTACACTTTGGTTTTGCCTTATCAACCTTTGTTCTAGGAGCCACTGGGTGCTACTCCAGTCACTGAGGATCACGTATGCTTAGAATTATGTCTATTTGAAAATATTGATCTACATTAGCTATTTTCAAAGCAATTGAATACTTGTTCTTTGTTTAAAAAAGAGAGAATGTGTGTGGTAGTTCATGCCTTAATCTCTGCACTGGGGAGGCATGGGTATGTCATCACGTGAGCTGGGCCCACCTGGGCAATATAGCAAGTTTACAGAGAAGAAAGGAAAAAGATGGTGCCTCAGGCTGAGAACATGTGGGAACACATATCCAGAAACTAGACAGCCTTGTGTGACTGAAAAAAATAATAAAAATAAACCTGTGTAGTGAAGATAAGGGTAAACAAAGGCAACTAGCTCAGAATGCATGGGAGCTACTGGCACCACAAGGGATGTCTAGATGTTTTAGGCAAAGGAGAATGAAGCTGTACCTACAGTTTTGTCACTTGAAAGTACTTAAGCAAAAACAAAGGCATTGGAAATTTAAGTTAATAACCTCCTTCTCTCATCATCCATAAAAGAAATTTATACCACTATAAGAACCTTCGTTTATAAAGCCCAACTTGTTATTATTTAGGGTCAGGTAACTAACATGCCTTTTTTCCTGTTAAGGAAAATTCTCAGGATAGCATGTATCTCCAGTACTGTAAAGTCTGCCAAGCATACAAGGCACCACGTTCCCATCACTGCAGAAAGTGCAACAGGTATGTGACTTCTGTTGCGGGGTTGGGGGACCGATCCATGTCGTTTCTACTCTCTGTCATCGTATTTCCTATCATGACAATAGAAACCGTTTGTATTCTCTACAAGTGTCCTAGTTTATGTCTCTATTACTGTGACGAAACAAACACTAACCAGAAGCATGCTGGGGGAGGAAAAGATGTATTTGGCTTACAGGTTCCAGTCTGTTTTCATGGAAAGCTAAGGCAGGACCTTGAACCAGAAACCGAGGAATGCTGCCTAGTAGTTTGCCCAGCTACCATTTTTAGACTGCCCAGGTCCATCTGCTTAGGGGTTTAGGGGTGGTCCTTCCCACAGTGGGCTAGTCCCTTCGATGTCAATCAGCAACCAAGAAAATTCCCACAGTCTACTCTGATGGAGTCTTTCTTCATTGAGAACCCCTCTTCCCGGTATGTGTAGGTTTGGATCAAGTTAACAGAAACTAGCCAACACAGTAATACATCTACTTTGTCAAACATACTATCAAAATACTGTGTCTATAACGTTAGTTTATATTTAAATATCAACACAGGTAATTTCATTCTTTTTTTATAAGGAAGAGAGTTTGTTTCTAACCCTACAAAACCAAATTAAAAGTTATCCTTATGCTTTTTTTTTTCATTTGCTGTATGAGGATTAGTTTCATTCATTGATTGCCATGTTGACTAACTTCAGAATTATTTTGAGTCTGAATTAGCCTGGTTTTCTCAGATTCATTCATATGGAAGAAAACTGAATCGCTATTTTTAAAAAATGCAAAATACGCCAGGACCTAGCTGTTGATTAATATGAAATTTTAGGAAATCATCAGATACAGCTAAAAATCGGGCTGTTGCTAGGAAGCTTTCTTTTAGCAGAGAGATAGCAGAAGCACTGTCAAGGCTGCTTCCCATTCTGTCTTCCATGCTGGGGTTGGCTTGGGCCAGAAGCTCCATCTCTAACATGTGCTGTGAGGAAGGAAGTTGCATGTTTGGAGAGCTCTAGCATTCTGTGGAGTCACATGTGAATTGTAAGTGAGGGGAGTGTTTGTAAGCTTGAGAAGAACGGCTGCTGAGTTCCTCATTTGTACTGAGACTCGTGGAGCCACCCAGCTTCTTTAAACAAATTTTATTTGTAGCAGGCATGTTTGCTTTAGAAGCTGTTATGATGTCTGCTTACTCTTGTGTTACTTAGAATTTTAAAGAAGTCACCATCTAAAACTTCAGAAAGTCGTAAAGATTTACCTGCTTTATGAGAATTAATACTCCTGTGAGTCTGAACATACTGGATTCCTATTTGCTTGATCTTTTAAAAACTAGAGCTAAAATGGACAGGATTTTCTGCGTTGTGCTTCATACCTGTTTTTCTTATTAGATGTGTGATGAAGATGGACCACCACTGTCCCTGGATCAACAACTGCTGTGGTCACCAGAACCATGCTTCATTCACACTGTTTCTCCTGTTAGTGCCTCTGGGCTGCATCCATGCTGCTTTCATCTTTGTGATGACCATGTACACGCAGCTTTATAATCGGGTGGGTGAGCATTGAGATGCACTGCACGCCTGTCAGGTGCACTGGTGTTGTCAAGGTCGTTGAAGAGGTCTTTTTTACAAATAACACTGTTTGTGATTTAGCTAGTACAAAAACTTTGCCTCTTCCTCCTTTTAAAAAGTTCTCAATCCTGAAAATGAAGAAAGATGATTTTATTCTGGAAACTCACCTTTTATGCTCCAATTGAAGTTTATGTGTATTATTTTTCCCTTATCCACGGTTTGTTATGTTTCTAACTTAGTGGAGTGGTGAGTGTAATGAGCGGAAAGAACTAGATGTGAAAGACCCTGGTCCGTTCCTTTCCCTTCATTCAGTTTCTGCAGCAGATCAACATTCCTTTGTTCATTTGCTCCATGGAGCAAGCATACTCCAAAAATAAACATATTAAACCAGAAACAGTTTGAGTTGACTTTTGGAAACTTAGCCATGAGATAAAGTTCAGAGGTGATATAAATAAAAAGTCCCTAAATAGGCTTGGAAGTAAAAGAGGCACATGGGCTCAATAGGTGTACAAGAAACTGGAGACTACACATCCTTCACACAGGGGTCAATGTGATTTTAGCCAGTTTGTAGTTTCCACTCAATCCTAGCTCAGCAGTGCTAATCTTCCATTGTTTAGAAATCTGAATTTTTATATGAACTCTTCAGATTTTTAAATGTTAGCAACTAACTTCTATGCTATGGTTGCCTTCAACCACAAAATTAGTTTATTGCTACTTCATAAACTATAATTTTGCTACTTTTATGAATTGTAAATACCTCAAATGTAGGATATATGATATGTGATCCCCAAACTGGTCGAGAACCACTGTTTTAGAACATTGTACATGGCAGGCACTACACATCTGCAGAATCTATTTAGCCAGATTTTATCAGCTCTTGATCACTGGTTATGGAACATGCTGTATCTGCTGCTGTGGAAGAATATTGTAAATTAGAAAAGCATGGAGACACAGTGTTCCCTTGCTGTTCATAACTATTCATATTTGTGGGGTCAAACTGACTCTTCTGAGAAAACAACTAGCATTAAAGAGTACTAGAGCTCTTGCCCAGCATGTGTGAGGCCCTGGGTTTGATTCCTGGAATTAAAAACACAGTAGATGTCAGTAGAAGCCAAGTGTTTGTTAGAAACTGCAGTTTGCTGCAGTTGCCTTGTCAGCATGTCATTATGTTTCTGCTCGTGTTGGGGTCTTATTGTGTCTATTTTCCATGGCTCGTGTGCCTGTGTGCATGCACATTCACGTGTTTGGGTGCATGGGTGTGGGTATTCAAGGCAGATGGCAGGAGTCTTCCTTGGTGTCTCTCCACTTCCTTCCTTCCTTCCTTCTTTCTCTCTCTCTCTCTCTCTCTCTCTCTCTCTCTCTCTCTCTCTGCCTGGAACTTGCTTTGCAGATCAGGCTGGCCTCACATTCATGGTTGATTGCTGGGATTAAAGGTATGCACCACCATGCCCGCCTCTGCTTATTTCATTGAGGCAGGATCTCTCAATTGAACTTGGTGGTTAAGATAAGATTAAAGGTTAAAGTGTGGCTTGCCAGCTTTCCCTGGGAATGTTGTGTGCATGGGAGAACCACCATGCCTATGGAACATTGATGTGGAAGCCGGGGGTCCAAACTTGGTCTTCATACATACGCAGGAAGCACATATCTACTGAGCCATCTCCCTAGCTCTGTTGTAGTGCTGTAGATCTTATTTTCAACAAGCATTTCACATGTGCATTGTTACTGCTTGCAGCTCTCCTTCGGGTGGAACACAGTCAAGATTGACATGAGTGCAGCCAGGAGAGACCCTCTTCCAATTGTTCCCTTCGGATTGGCTGCATTTGCTGCCACCTTGTTTGCCTTGGGATTAGCTTTGGGAACAACCATAGCTGTTGGGATGTTGTTTTTCATACAGGTAAAGTTCTAAACCTGCTTGTAGAGATTCATTGTGTGGGAGAAACTACTTTTGCTTATCTGAAATCAGTGAGTTAATCACCTGTGTACACTAGATAATTTTGAAATAATTTTGCCAGGATATCTAGCCACTGATTTGTGAGACATGAAAATACAGAGCTGAGAATGCTGCTCTTACCCTACAGTTGCTCACGATCTTTCAGTCACCCAAAACAGATTGACAGCAGAGTGTTGTCTTCCTTACGAATAAATGAGTGATTGTTGAAAAGGTTAAGTGACCCATTCATGTGCTTAGTAAATATAAATATTAATGAAAATGAAGAGGCTCCTGAGGGAGTATGCAGAGATTGGATTTTTTTTCCCTAATGTTTATAATTAAGAATCATAATAAAAACAAATTAAGATCTTGGTGTGAAATCTTTCGTACATGGACTTAGTCATAGCAAAGAAACTAGGGCAAGTGTGACCTGAGTTAGTTTGTGTTGCTGGGACAGGCAGGAGGGTCTTATTTGGGTTCACTGTTCGAGAAATTCAAGCCTCTGTACTTCAAAGTCTATCTTAGCCCACAGTAAGGCAGAACATCAGAGCAAGGAGCCAATACAGGAGGAAGCTATTCACAGCATGGTGGATAGGAGGTGAAGAGGGTGTGGGGGGTAGACCAGTAAAACATTCAGCCACCCAAGGACACACCCATGGGGACCATCTTCCAGTTAGGGCAAAACTAGTTTCCAGAATCTCCTAATAGACTGTCAGCTGTGGACCAAGCATTCCAGGTAAGCCTGTGACGGACACTTTTGTTCAAACCATAACATGAGAAAAATTTTAGGTTGACAGAAATGAGACACTGTTAAAATGTGAATAGAGCGATCATAAATTTAAAGTTAATGACAAACATTAATAGTAAGGTTGGAAAGGTAGTTCAGTGGGTAAAAGCACTTCTGTGCAACCATAAAGACCTGAGTTGGGATCCTGCCACCATGTAAAAGAAAGCTGTGTGCTAGTGCATATGACCCCAGCACTAGTGGCAAGTGGGATGGAGACAGGTTACTGGGACTTGGTAGCTACCAGCTGCTATATCAGGATCACAGGACCCTCAGAGACCACCAGGAGACTTGATGCAAGAGCAAGAGAGCTTTATTATGAGAGAGATCGAACTGGGAACCAAGTCTCACTGACACAGCAGTAGAGAAGTGGGACCCTGAGCCCTGAGTGAGCAGGGTTTTTAAAGGGAAAAACTGCAAGTGGGGGTATTTCCTGGTATCTGAGTTCAACTCCCTGTAAGGTGGCTCCTCATTTCAAAATGGAGTCACCCAGGCTAACTCTTCACAGCCTAGCTGAAAAATGTTGAGTTCTAGGTTGGTGAGATACCCAGTCTCAAGCGAATAAGGCAGAAAACAGGAAGGCATCCAGCATTTTCCTCTGACCTCCACACAGGTACATACCCTCAATGCATACATACGTACACTGCATTACACTCTACACACACATGCACAAGTATACTACGTATACACGTACACGGTAATAAAGTACTTCCTATTAAATTATTTATATTAATGTTTTGTTAATAAGAGATGAATTCTAATCAAAGTGTTGGGTCAGCTTTGTTTTGGATGTTTGTGATGAACTTGGCATAGAGGAGCCATAGAGCATTAGTTGAGAAGGACTTTAGAGTCAGATGGGCTGCATACTAACTGCTGCTTAACGTCTGCCATCTTGGCTGTCTTAATCTGTGGTAGAAAAATAAAAGCCTTCTCAGAATTAGGGTGATAATGATCTGAAGGAAACCGAAGTTAAATTTAACCAATGTTAAATTCACTCTCATTTCATTTCCAGATAAAAATTATTCTCAGAAACAAAACTTCTATTGAATCATGGATTGAAGAGAAGGTAAATTTTAATAATGTTTCTTCAATCTAAAGTACTGATTAATTTACTGAATACTGGGATGTGAAAACTTGGGTTCTTGTCGTGCCACACCACAGGAAAGGTGAGCAAAGGGAGCATTTGGACTTTTTTCTATCTTAATCAGCTCCCACAGAAATGCTTTCCTCACACCCCTAAGCTGCTGTTATCTCTCCGGCAGGAAGACAGACAGCCCAAAGTACCAAAAATATCTGAGACATTAAGTGGGCTCTAACATTTGCCTTGTTGGAACCCTTGTGGTGGCCTTTGTTCTCAGAAGCTAAGCAGGCTGTGGTTAATACTTGGATGGGCAAATGGTGGAGCACCTGCATCATAGTACCTCTTTAGTTCCTGCCATGCAGTCTGGATTTGTAACTTAAGCAGCAGTGCCCAGATCCTATGGTCTTAGAGTTCTTGCACATTTTCCCCAAATTGCCAAGTTCACTGAAGAGCTTACATTGAGTGCTGTGCTCACTGATAATCTCCATATTAAAAAAAAAAAAAAGAAAGAAAGAAAGAAAGAAATTAAAGGCGACCCATTATGTTATAACATTTTGTAAAAAGTAATTATATTTGACAACTAAAAATAGGAAAAGTGGCCTTGCTTTATAGATTTACAAGTCTCTTTAATATCTGGCTTACAGAAGACAGTTGGAATCTCACACCGACTTCTGCATTCAGTCTGTTGAGACATTTATGAAGAAAGCCCAGCTTCATACAGATTACGTAGGTAGAAAAGATTAGAGTATTTTTTGATGGACATTTCAGACTGTAATAGGTATTGAATTTACATTAGAGCTTGCCTTCCACACAACCCAGTGTACAGCTGAAACTCAGAATCTCATGTTTACCCAGCAAGCAGTCTGCCACTGCGCCTTACCCAGACCAGCAGGGAACACCTCTTGTTAGAAACCTTTTTGTATTCTTTTATATTAAAATTTACAGCATTATTATATTTACTTATAAACAATATAAAATGTTTATATTAAGATAGAAGTATCTTTAAATGTGGGTAAGCTTTCAGAATCATAGCCGTGAATGCAAGTTTTCCAAAATTCTAATTTTCACTTGAAAGCCTGAATTTTCTTCAGGCATTTACCTGTCATGTTGTTGTTCTGACTTTACCTTTGAAAACATATTCAAGGCTCTCGGCTCTCACCGCTTTGGCAGTGGGGGGTGTGTGAGCCCGAGCTGCAGCTTGTAATTTGTAATAAAAAGATCCTCATGTGGTTTGCAACTGAAAAAAAAAAAAGAAAAAGAAAACATATTCAACAAATACTCAAGTTCTAGTCTTCTAGAGAACCATACCTAATACACTGCCTAAGTAGTTATTACTGTTTAGGGAATAAAAGTAAGAAAGAAAAATGTCTGTGTTCTGTGGACATGCAATTTTTATTTATTCATTCATTCATCCATTCACTCATTCATTTGTATTTTTGAGCTGGGATCTCACTACAGCTCAGACCTGCCTCAGCCTCCAGCATTCTGGGGTCATAGGTATACACCCTCACGGCTGGGGCCATTGGTATACATCCTATGGCTGGCTCAGGTGCAGTCTTGTTTCTCCCCATCCATGATTGGTTGAATCTGTGAATACAGAGGTTGAGTACATTTGCAAACAGTGTGACAGATGACACAGTATTATGTCACTACCTTCAAGTTTCCAGCAGTTTTTCCCACTGTTACAAATGTCAGGACTGTTAGGAGAAGTTTGTTCTTCTTGAACCCAAGAAAAGACTGAACCACTGTGTCTGCAGTGTCAATCCAGCCTCCAAAGCTTATACCTGAGTCTGTTTGCAGCATCCCCTTCTTTCTTTCTTCAACCTTTTTTCTTACCCACTGCCCCATCTCATTCTCATAGTTTGTACATCTTATGCATCTATATCTTTTCCATATTTTTTCCTCTATCTAAAATACCCTTCCCCCTTTCTTTGCCTAATTTTCAGCCCCTTAAGACACAGTTTAGGTATCGTTTCTTCCAAGGAACCTTCTTTTACTCTCTAAGCTTAGCCTTTTCCCATAAGAATGCCGTATTTCTGTTTTTCCTTTTAGTGTGTAGTATTGATAGAATCTACTTTATTGAGTGCTTCTCTTAGGCAAAAACTTGTCATTGTTTCTGTAAGCCCCCACCATCCTTCTATTTCTTTTTGTAAAGTAGCTTGTATTTTGTTTTTGAAATCAGTCCATTTTGAAGTCTATTACTGTCACTTGGCAAGGGTACATGCTTTACCACTGAGCTGTACTGCAAGCCCCTGAAGCTGCCATTTATTTAAAAACAAGTGGGAGAGGATTACCCTCTATTATTCAAAGCAAGGTGGATTTTCTAAATCCAGCTCAGAAGCTAAGATCACAGGCTGCTCTTCAAATGGTCCTGAGTTTGAGTCCCAGCAACCACATGGTGGCTCACAACTATCTATAATTGAGATCTGGTGCCCTCTTCCAACAAGCAAGCATATACACAAGGCAGAATACTGTATATAATAAATAAATAAATATTTTTTAAAAAGGAAAAAATCCAGTAATCCATATCGTGCTTTGACAGTTGCTTCAATTAATATCTAACAATCAGACTACTTTTTCTGTTAAGCACAATGAATATGTTGACGTGATGGGGGTGATTTTTTGTGTTTTGCTAATGATCATGGCAAAGTATAAAACCATGTCAACCTAGAAATTATTAAAACTGCTACTTTTTTACAGACAAAACTTCAAATGAGGAAATAAAATTCATCAAAAATGTGTAAGATTATCAAACACTGTTGAATGTGTTTGCAGGGGTCTATGCTTGCTTTTGAGTTAAGTAATGCATGTTTGTACCACTAGGTGGCAGTAGGAGTTAACTATTTGAGAGACTTTATTTCAAGAGAAGGGTAGCCATTTAAATGCCTAGACTAAGCTGTGCCACCAGAATATGCATATGTAAATGAAGATAAAGTACATGTGTATTTGAAGGTATAAAAACATGAAATCTTTCACAAACTTTGCAAAATGTTTTTTGTATAATAGTGCCTCCCTATTAACCCTTTCTGGCCATTGGCTAACCATTACCCACACTTTTCTCCTGAGTCTTTTTACCTGTATTTTCTTGCGCTGCTAAGAAACCATACGCATTGAGGGGTTTCAGCATAGGGTACAGTTAGTTAATTCTTTTTGTTGGTTTGTTTTTTGAGACATGGTTTCTCTGTGTAGCCTTGGCGGTCCTGGACTCACTTTGTAGACCAGACTGGCCTGGAACTCACAGAGATCTACCTTTCTCTGCCTCCCAGATTGCTGGGATTACAGATGTGTGCCACCGAGCTGGCTTTAGCTAATTCTTTTATAAACCTTTTGAATGCTTGTTGGTAAGATACACCCTGTTGGGAGCTTTTGGGCTGTCACAAACAAGGCAAGTGTTCTCACTTAAATCCCTGTATACTGTGATAAATTTATTCTGTCAAAACTATTAATATTCGAGTTATAAGGAAGAATTTTTATAAGTAATACAAATTTCACAAGTATCCTCAGGAATGTATTCGCAAAAGCCACTGAAGGTAGAAGCAGCTGCCATTTTATTCCTTTATTTTCCACAGGCTAAAGATCGAATTCAGTATTACCAACTGGATGAAGTCTTCATTTTCCCATATGATATGGGAAGTAAATGGAAGAACTTTAAACAGGTATTTACATGGTCAGGAGTCCCTGAAGGAGACGGACTGGAATGGCCAGTGAGAGAGGGCTGTCACCAGTACAGTCTAACGGTGAGTAGTTCTATTTCAAGGCCTTCCTCTTACCTGTGGTCACTTTGTTAGCTTCCTTGACATCCTGAGACTTGATGGTCACACAGGAGTGGATATGCTTTCCTAGTGTCAGAATGAGTCCAAAAGCCATAGAAATTGTCAGCATAATTACCTTCCTGTATTTAACAGCCTCCTGAACATTCCAGACTGGCTGAATTCCAGACATTCCCGATCCTGTAACTCAGCTTCATAAAATCTGATCTTTAACGACCTTTCACCACCTTCTGTCCTATGATGCCACTTGAACGCCTTGCTCATCCCCAGCACACAACTCTGCCCCTCAGGTGTCCCTTAAAGCTGTGGATCCAGCAGTCGAGCTTACCCAGTCTAGTTCTTGCCTCACAGGACATAGTCACATGCCACAGTCTTGGGCAGCTTACGAAATCTCATTTCATTGCTTTCTCTTTAACTTGATTCTAGGACAGTATTTCCCTGTGTTTAATACAATTCTATTAGTAGTTGCTGACTAAACGGAAAAGTTATAAGAATTCTTTAGTTTGAGACTCATTGATAATGAGTTTTCTGTGTGTTAGAAAACCACTGAGACTCAGCCTAACAGCTGTGAGGTTAACAGAGACTAGACATGTGCCGTGTTTGCCTGGAGGGAGGCAAAGACTTCAGGGAGCGGATTCTGAGAACCATGGATAGAGGTGCCTTAGATACCCCACTGGGAGGGAAGAGGCTGCTCAACACTGAGACAGAGTACTTAAACGTTTCATTTTATGTCTTCCAAACAGGTAGAACAGTTGAAACAAAAAGCAGACAAGAGAGTCCGAAGTGTAAGTGGCATATTTGCAGTGCTGCTGGTTCCAGTTTTCTCCAGTTAGCCCCTGTGTTTCTGCACAGCTCAACAGTCGGCTTTTATTAATTAATGCCTCTTACTATATTTATTATTTATATTGTACTTGCATGTGCAGCACAGGGAGTTGCGTGGGAATCTCCTTCAACCAAGGGGATCAATATTTCCTTCTATTTTTTGAAATATGATGTAATTTGCCTGTTTTGAGGCTGTTTCACTGTGTATCCCTGACTGGTCTCAAACTCAGATCCACCTTTCACTGCCTCTAGCTGGGTGGGACCAAAGACATGTGGCACAATGCCCACCCAGCTCTTGAATTTGTTGAATTTGTTTTCTTTGAAATACTTTATTTTAGCTGGAGGTTTCCAAAACATTTAGTCAGTTTATTTTGCCTACCTAGAAAAATATCTCTAGTACAGCTGATTGAACTACTTTCACCACCATACTGTCCATAGTGACAATGCCATATGTGGCCGAAGGAAGTCTAAATTTAAAATAAATACAAGAAAACCTAAGTTCCAGTTTGTACTGGCCACACTGTAGCACTCTGTAGCTGCAAATGCGTAGTTAGCAACCCATTCAAGACCACAGATACTTCCGTCATCACAGAAAGTTCTCCGGCACACAGAGATCATATTCGTAGCAAGTGTGTGCTTGAAATGAAGGATCAGAGAAGCCTGAGAACAAGAAATATCGTTCCTCCTGGGAAATGGGAAATTGGGGAACTTGTTTTATCACTGGGTAGTTTGGATCCAACCTTAGAATCATCTGTTCAAGCTTGAAAAAACTCAGTTACGGTAAATACTGAGCTTGTTCTTGTGACCACTGTTGGCAGGTTCGCTATAAAGTCATAGAGGATTACAGTGGTGCCTGCTGCCCTCTGAATAGAGGAGTCAGAACCTTCCTCACAAGCCCCTGCACGGAGGAGCCTCGGATCCAGCTGCAGAGAGGGGAGCTTATCTTAGCCACCAGAGGCTTACGGTGAGAGGTGGGAATGTTGCCTTTGTTCAGTAGGAAGAGTGGTGCTAACTTCAAATGTATCTAATTTAATCTTTTAAATATTTCAGATACTGGTTGTATGGAGACAAAATTCTTGATGATTCTTTCATAGAAGGTATGGAAGTGTAAGAGTATGTTTAAAGTATGTGAATATTAACAATGACTCCAAATTTTGTAAGAATAACTTCTATGCTTAATTACATGTAAAACACTTTCCATCTCGTTTCTATTTTTACTCATTCCCTCCCTTCCCATTCCCTCTCATTTCCTGACTTACTGACATTGTAAATTGAGAAGTTACATTTTCCCATTTCAGACCCCCAGTGCTGCGTACTCAGGCCAATTAGTCACAGTAGCTAAGGAACAAACTAGCCTATATGGCCACTAACAGATGAAGGTAGAGAAAGTACAACACATGCACACTGGAATTTTATCCATCTGTACAGAAATGTGAAGTGCTATTGCCAAGAAAATGATGCAGCTGACGTTCGTTATGCATAATGAAGATTCTAGAGGATGGGCTCTAAAGCTAAAAGGGGGAACATTTTTTTTAAAGAGAGGTGACTGGATACACATATGTATGACATGAAAACAAAGGGGTTATTAGGAAGGGAGCAGTAGTGGGAATTAGGAAAGTGAAGGAGGGGTAGAAGAAAAGAAGCATTAAGAGTAAAGCCTATAAAGTTATGAAGAATTTCTTTACTTTGTTATGCTAATTTGAAAAATTAGATAAATCCTGATAGATGGCTTAGGAATTGCCCTTTAGTTATCAGTAAAAACTGAAGCGCAGTGATGCTAAGCAAAAGCAGCTTGTTCACAGCCCACACAGCAAATAGGGAGAGACTGACTCAGAGCTGAGGAATCAGGCCCCAGAAACCTATGTCATAGTCACATGCCCTTTAAAGGAACATTGCTCTGAAAGCTAAGGCTAAAATTTGATTGTTAGAATAACTCCTTTTTGAAGTAAAGATCAACCTAGGATGTTCTTAAAGAAAAAAAAAAAAGTTAACCCCCCCCATGACAGCTTAGGTAATTTTGGTATAGAAATTCATATCCTGGGACTACATGGCTGTAATCCCAGTACTCAGGAGTAGCAAAGGTTAAAAACTCTCTCAAAAATGAAGAAGAAAAAGAGTTACGGAAATGGATAAAGGCTTCAGTAAGGTCATTCTTGGAACATCCTGTAATGGTATGACAGAATCACCTATATCAAGTAACTCCAGCTCCAGTCATGCACCATCTAAACCACACTTGCTCCTTTCCCAGTTGAGGCAATTGGACGAGTATATATTTTCTAGCTTGGTAGAAACATCTGGAAACCATGTTTTCCCCTGACCTGTGTTGAGAACTAATGAAGGAACAACAATCTATCTAAGCTTTTCTTCATTTGAAGCAGTAGAACTTGCTCCAAGTAATGTCAACTGGTCCTGCCTGCCTGCTTCACTGTAGCATCACTTTCTCCCTCAGGTACATCAAGAATAAGAGGGTGGTTTCCTAGAAACTGTGTGGAAAAGTGTCCCTGTGATGGCGAATCAGAACCAGCCCCAGAAGGCGAGAAGAAGACCAGATAGCCACTGTTAAAGTGAGGCCATTAAGTCTTCATTACTTGAAAATTCACACATATTACCTAAGAATTATGCAACAAGCTACTCCGCTTAAGGTATTCTTTTCCTCAAAGATGCCTTAGTGCCATAATTTAAATATTTTTCTTGCCCTTTTGAAACAGAAGCCATTCTGCATATGCCTCTGAATTCCTGACCTCTTTCCATTTCTTCCTACTGAAGGAAAGCTGTTCCAGCCAACTGAGCAAATTGTACTTTCTGTAGGATTCCTGTGTGCTGCACACCTGACTTCACCTGCAGGTCTAGTTCCCCTTGGCCAGGAGCATCTGCATGTGGTTATTCTGTTTCTTCCTCAGTTGACATTTCTTTCACAAGATTCTAGAGACTATACAACTTGTTAGATTCAATATAAACTCAAATTTTGTTACTTTTAATAATGCAGATTTTGTCGAATCCAATAAAAGTCAATGGATGTTCTGTAAAAATTATAGTTTTACCTGAAAGTATTTTTTTGTTTCTTTTGTTGTTTTTCTCTGAGTAAAAAGGTGCATCTTATATCCTTATGAAAACACTGCCCTGTTAACCATGTGCAGACTTGGCATCTAGAAAATGAGTCTTAAGACATGACGTACTCAGTTCAGTGTATGAGCCCTGTTATTGGTAGGTAGACTTTACTGCTTTACCTCTAGTGAAAATCACTAGACACTGCTTACATTTAATATCAAAACCTGAAGCTTGTGCAAATAGTAGGATCTAAGCTTAAAGGTGAGCTTGCTTAAACAGGTAAGTAGAGCTACAGGAAAAAGTCAGCTTCCCTGGACTTACATAAACTTATCAAGCCTTCCTTAATTCTTGCGTTCAGGGAACTTCAGGTTTCTGGGCCACCAGGCCTCTGGTAGGTAAGAGTAGGCACTTGGAAGTGAGGTAAGCATGGCTTTACCGTGGGTCTGGAGTTGACAATAAGGAGAAAAGTCGTGTACCTGTGGGAAGTGTCTGTTTTAGCCAGAAACAGCAAGCACACATGCTTTGGTATGCCTGGCATGTTTGAAGACCAGAGAAGCAGCCATTGAGGTCATCTGGAGTGACGAGCATATAGAAAGGGAAGTCAGAGGTGAGAGGGTACTATACCACCAATCGACCTAAAAGATAGTCCTGCCCTACCTTTCTTTGTGTCAGATACAGACATTGGTTCAGCTTTGCTGAGCTCAGGGTATGGAAAACCATGAATATTTTTGTACAACAGCCAGGCCTGGTGCCACACATCTTTAATTACAGCTGGTGGGTCTATGTAGAAAGCTCCAGGCCAGTCAGGGATATAGTGAGACCCTATCTAAAAGAAAAGCAAGGAGGTGAAGGAAAAAATGTGAACATGCTTAACAGAGGGGTCCTGCCTTAAAGGTTTGTCGCTCAGTACTGTATATAGGGTAAAAGAAGATGGTCTGTCAGCATACCCCAGTAAATTCCCCAAGTTTGTCGCATGCTACAATTGTCCAAGGACCTAGTAACAATCCCAGGCAGTGTTCATTTAATGTTAAGACAGATTCTCAATATGTAACCCAAACTAGCCTGAGGCCTGCAGCACTCTTGCCTTAGCTTCCTGAATTTGTGGTTGTGGGTATGTGTCACCACACCTAGCTAAAAGGTGATATAACTCAGGGACCCCAGAGAAGTGTCTAGTCATAATTTTCAAATCAAATAATTCTAGTGTACAACCAAAATTTTAAAAAACCACCTGAGTTTTCTACATGATTCTTCTACATGATTCTACATCACAGACCACAAGATAGCAGGCACAAAATAAATATCTGTAATAGTTTATTTCAAAGATTTGACATTTACAAGTAGAGGCACCACATGCTATCTGGCAGTAAGATACTGCAGGGACTGGAGTCCAGGGAGAAAGATCCAGAACTTCCCTCCCAGAAGACAGGCCTGCAGTGCAGGCATCATGCTTGCCCACAGAGCTTTGTTCCCGGTGTGGGAGAGTAGTTCAGTGCTTGCTTCATTGACTGAAAAAAGTTCACTGGACAGAAGTTTCCATTTCTTCCCCACAGCTAGTTCAGCAAACTGTAGGGAACAGACAGTGTCAAAAACTGCCACTGCAGACAACCCTTTAGAGCAACATTCTCTTTTGACACATTATCTGCTATGTTTCAATATTTCCAACTCGGAAGTCTAACTAGAGAGCTTAAGCAATGCTTTGTCACACTTGAGCTCATTCCTTCAATTAACAAACTGGTGAACACACAGTATGTTGTTTCTGTGTGGCATGTGTGACACATGCTAAGGGTGACAGGTTAAAACTCAAATTAGTGGTTTCATGGAATAACTGAAAAACATGAATTATAACTTTAAACTCTCTTAATCTGTTAGAACAGTGGTTCCCAACTTGTGGTTCATGAACCCTTTGGGGTCACATATCAGATATCCTACATACCAGAATTTTTTTACATTATGATTCATAACATTAATATAACAGTTATGAAGTAGCAACGAAATAATGGTTGGGGCTCACCTCAGCCTGAGAAACTGTACACAATGTTAGGAAGCTTGAGAAGGTACCACTGTATTAGAGGCCTCAGGAAGTGCCGAGCAGCCAGCAATTGGGGGTTTTTATAAACCAAAGGGCACCTACCTAGGGAATCCCCCTAACCCTAGAACTAGTGATCAGTAATCAAAATGACACTGGCATGACAATCATGAGGAAGTGGCACTGAACACAAACTGAGACCCTGAAGAACAGCATGTTGAGAAAGTAGCCCTAAGTTCAAAAACGTTAGCCAAGTCTAAGCTGGGAGAAGTGGGCTTTTCTTCCAGGTCAGTCTCACTTTGTAAGTACCTACTGTTTGACCAGTAGATAACAGGTATGAGGAAAAACAAGAGGGGTGGTTTTTAATCCATGCTTTGACAAGGCAGCACATGGTGGGTAAGCAGGCTTCCTGGAGCCCCTCAGCAGAAAGTACCTTACCCTACTCATGGACACTCTCATAAAGGTTCTTGATTTGGATCTGGAAGAATTTAGCGAGCTCCACTCGTTTTGCTTTCAGTGTCGGTGTCAAAAGCCCATTTTCAATGGAGAATGGCTCTGGATGAACAAAGATGCTTTTGACCTGGAAGGTGAGCACATGTTGACTTGACTGTTGGCATCTTGTCTGCAGAATGATAAACTGCATAGTTCATGTCACCTCATGAAAAAAGCTGATACAGTGGGACTGTAAAGACACAGACCCATGTCCATTCTGAGAAGGTCTTCTGTAGTCCAGGCAGACCTCAAACTTGCTCAATAGCTAGGACTGATCTTGAATTTCCGATCCTCCTCCCCACACCACCTGCCCAGTGCTGAGATTACAGGTATGTCCCACCACATCCAGTTTATGTGACCCTGGAGATTGATTGAACCCATGCATGCTGGGCAAGCACTCTACCAACTGAACTGTACTTGACATTTGCATAAACAAAGTAAAAAGAATGAATAATGGACAGCAGAGTGGGTGAAATGCATAACTATAAGCTGCCTGCCATTGTTTGATAAATCTAAAATGAGTTCCTTGGAAGTTAATATTTTGAAACCAGTACAGGTGGGAGCTTTAAATAAAACTAGTGGTATTTGAGGGACCAGGATGACATCAGCAGTACAGACCTGCTCAAAGGATTTCAGGCCACCTTCCTTCCCAATTTTCTGCAAGTCTTCCAAAATGGCTTCCTTTACACGCTAAAACACAAAACATCACTTAAACCATGTGTGTCTGAGAAGGGAAGGCATTCAAGAACCAGCTCAAAATGCCTAAAAGATTTGAATAAAATTGAGATACAAAAAGGATATTGAAGCATATTATTTACTTTGCATTTATCAAAGGAAACAAGGAAAAGGAAAGGTAAACCCAAAGCTAACAGGTTCTGTGTAAAAGGCATTTTTTTCTCTTCCATTTGCTCTCACAAGCAGCATATTACTGCTTTTAAAAAGCCAGGATTTTGTGTTTTAAACTCTACATTCTGTTTTTCAGTCTAATAAAACTAGTAAGTCCATTTCGGGTTCAGTTACCAATCCCAGGTGCAGGAATAGTGTCCCTGCATAGAGGAGGTTCAGAGAACCCAGAGATGCCACAGCTGGAAGGGCCTCCTCTCTGCCACAGCAGGCCATAAGGACACATGCAACGTTTCTGGCCATGCTTACTTGGGGAACTTTATGAGCCATGCTTACTTGGTTTTGGCACAGTTCTTCAAAGGATCCCTTTACCCCAATCTTGGCTGCAAATGAGGGAAGCGAATCTGGGTCAGGAACCACCACTCCTATCAGGAACGACTGTGGGAAGGAAGCAGGTTGTTTTAATAGATCAGACCTCCAGACTGATTTGGTACTAAGTTTTCCTCACCATACAGTGACCCACTCAGCACTTGACTACAAAGGTGTCCTATCCAAACCTGATTCCTCAAAACGCAGCAGTTGTCACTAAGCTTAAAAAATCCCTATCTGATCCATGTTGAAACTTGCCATACCCAACCCCCTAAAGGACAGTTTGGGGTCAGGGAAGCTACTCAGAATAGATGCGAAGAGTCCCAAGCACAGTCATGTGAAATCAAAGCTACTTCCTTTAGTGTGTCAATAACTTCAGCAAATGATTCCCTGCATGTTTATGATTCAGAATGCAGTTTTACAGTTAGTTTTGTAAGCTGGAGTATCTTATCTGAGCCCACCTTCACAAGTGCCTTATGGCTATGAGAACCAACATAGGCCATCCCTGAAACTGGTGTGTTACCCGTAAGCTCTCCCCATGGACAAAAACTTGCAATACTGGTCTGCTTCTGGTATAAACATTTTCTATCTTCTCTGGAGCAATGTATTCTCCTTGTGCCAACTTGAAAATATTCTTCTTGCGGTCAATGATTTTCAGAGTTCCATTCTGTATGAAGCAGATAAAAGCATAATCAGTGTTTTGAAGCCTTGGAGATGGAATCAGTAGGAAGGCCATAGGTGTTATCCTTATTTAAACCAGTTTCTCTGGAGATTTTTGAGTCTGTTGTTTCTTTTCTTTCTTGGCTTTGCAGAAAGTAGAAATGGCTTCCAAAAAGCCTGTCTATGGAAGGCCAACCAGCAAGCCTCAGGGAAAGTCCCACAGGCCTGCTAGGTTATGCAAATGGCTGCCTCATTCAGTGAAGACATTCTGCAGCTCTCCATTTCTAATGTATCTCTAACTACCCCATCCCGAAAACTCTGAAAAACGGGAGGGGTTATCTTTTCCTTAAAATAATGAATGATGTAGCTTTCCCTGCCGTGTTTACTTCCTGTTAAATCCAGGAGCAGGCTAAAACATCTGCATGCTACTAATCAAGCCAGCTAGTAATTGGGCTTGTTAGGACAGAAGCAGGGCACTGACCACCATCACAGGTCATTTGCTCCTTCATTTCCCTAAGGAGTTCATCTTAGGGATTTGAGTTGTAGCATTGGACAAGGAGCAAACACAGTCCACATAAACAGACCATAAATAGGGCTCTCTCCTGAACTAATCAATGAGCTAGACTCAATTCAGACTGAAAGTGGTCAGTAATGAGCAGCCTTTTCTCACCCATGGAGGGGGAGTCATAGCTATTGCCTGCATCCTAGCCTTAGTGCAGGGAACACTGATTAAACAGACTGTTATACCCAGTTGATAAAAGTACCATAAGGACAGTGTTCTTGGAAATCCATGATCAAGCACTCAGAATCTCTTAAATTTTGAAATAATGAGCAAGAAAAGAGTTTGAAGAGGTGGTTACAGCCCCAATCCCCTAACACACAGTGGGTGAAGAAAACCTCTGAGGAAGGAAACCCTTGGAAAATTCCCATTACAGCTTTCAAGTCTCCATCACAACTGTTTCTTCTCTTAGAAAAACTGATAAGATTTTCAACAACTACTACCAATTGTTCTTCAGCAAGCCAACCTATAGAACAGTCTGTGTCTTCACAGAGTCCTTGAGAGGCAGGCATTAGCCTATGCAAACACATGACTTGGAGATCTCCTTTCTCTTAATATATTTCCATGTGTTAATTACAAAGAAACACACCTTTGTTCTTTCTCATTCACAATAAGAAAACTTCACATTAGGAAAAAGTTGTAGGTACATGAAGCTGTCAAACAATTTCTACCTTTAGAAAAGTAGGAAAAGCCAGGCAGTGGTGGCGAACGCCATTAATCCCTGCACTCCAGAGGTAGAGGCAGATGGATCTCTATGAGTTGGAGGACAGACTGGTCTACAGAGTGAGTCCAGGACAGCCAGAGCTACACAGAGAAACCCTGTCTCAAAAAAAAAAAAATGAAAAAAACTGAAAAGTAGGAAGAAAAGAAAAATATTGAAAAGAATATACACCTATCCACCTTTTTTCCTGGAGTAGTCATTTAATGTTTCCCTGAGCTAGTCTTATTCAACTGCAAGGAAACCATGTGAACTCTGAGGTCTAAGAAGATCTAACTTTAAAGCATCTCCTTTGGTTTGTGCCTAGACACAACATCAGTACCACTACCTGTGGTGTATATTATATTTGGCAAGAAATACATTCTGGTGTGTCTGTAACATTGTGGCCAAAATCATGAGAGTGCTCCAGCCTAGACCAGAACACATCTCCCAACTCCCAAACTAGGGTCTTTCAATTAGTACTCTTCTCTCTTTAACTTAGAGGAAACAAGAACAAAAAGAGGCTGCAGACCCATTTCCCTGCAGCTGCCTCAGGTGATTAAGCTCATATTCCTATCCCTCTTGTAACAGGTAGATCCTTCTGCCCTGTCCCACAGCAGACACTCGTGTAAGTGAAGGAGAGATACCCACTGGAAGCCAGCGGCCGATGTCCCCAGTGTGAAGCCAGCCATCCTTGTCCAATGCTTCCTGAGTCTTCTCTGGGTCTTTTAGGTAGCCTTTGAATACATTGTTGCCTTTGATGCAGATCTGTGTACCAGGCAATAAAACGGGAGACAATAGAAATGGCTGTTATTTGTACCTTATAAAACACCTGTTCAGACCAAATTCACTTGATGGTTTCCTCTGCAGTGTGGAGACTCCTAGTCCCCACTGGAGGAAAGTGCAGCTAGCTCACTGATCTTATATTCATTCCTAAAAGTTGAGGAGTCAAACCCAAGCCAGACCATAGCTTTAGGTTTTGAACTGAGCCTCACCGCTATGGTTAGCTGAGTGCCGGGCATAATCTACCCACCTCGCCTTCGTTGTTTACTGAAAAGTAGTTCATGTCAGCCACATCTTCTAGCTTGACAAAATTGCAAGCCACTGGAGTCCCAACATGGCCTAGAACATACCAGACATTCTGAGCTGAGCAACCATAAAGCAAGCATGTTTCTAAGATGTTTATGGAACTGACTCTAAGAATGAAAACAGGACTTGCCTTTACCATTGAACACATTCATCCAGAACACCAAAATTATATAAATCCCTAAACCATGGCTCAGTTAGAAGCCTTCTCCCAACCAGCAGGTGGAAAAGCTACCTGCTGTCCAGTCCCCAGGTGAAGTAATTGAACATCCAGCTGTGCATTCTGTTTGGCCATAAGCTTCAAACACCTGAGAATACAAAGAACAACTTTGAGACTTAAGATAAAGTATGACTGGCCATGCCTTATGGCCAAGATAGAAAAACAAACTATAGAAAAGAGCTGAAAATCGCTTTGGGAAACCTTGAAAGCATACCCAGCTGCTAGTTCTCCACAACTGAGGGCTCATTACAAAACAAAAACATTCAGAAACACCAAAGTACAGAAACTTACATTAAAAAAAAAATGGCCTTGTCAAGTAGGTGGGGAATGCAAATTATTCGCTAAGTGATACACAACCCAGTAGCCATTGGACTTAAACCTGGCAATTGAGCAACTCTGAAGGAAATAAGAACACAGTGGTGTGCTTCTTAAGAGTTCCTGCTTTGATAAAGACCAAGGGCTGGCAAACTTTCTACACAGGCAAGACTAAATATTCTCAGCTTTGTAAAACAACTGGTCTCTCTGTCAACAGCTTAACTCTGCCAGTGTGACATAAAAGCAGCCACAGACCATGTATAAATGAATGGGTTTAGCTGAGTTCCAGTAAAGGTTCAACTATAAGGCAGGCAGTAGGGGTAGTTAGTACCGTAGTTGCTAACCCTCACATAGAGAAGATAACCTTGACCAAAGAAAGACTGGTGGTAGGAAGCACATTGATAGACTGCTGCAGTCAGGGGTGTGGCCTGCAACTGGCAGGGATGATAGAAGTAAAGACACTAGGAGATGTTTCTGGGAAGGAGTTGGAAACAGAACTTTCTAATAATCTTTGAGGCTGAGGGAAAGAAACGTACTAAGAAGGCCAAGAGGATAACAGCTTCCAAACCCCAAAGACCTGCCACTGACTGGGACCAGTCCCTTCTAATAATGGGTATATGTATGTGGAACAGTCTCTTAAGGCTGAGCCTCTATCTGTCTTCCATTTTGTTTCTGACACATGGTTAGGTGGATCAGCAAACTTGTACCCATTTGGAACAAGAGAGAAAATATTCACAGCCAGATCAGTACATTACAGATAAGGCATAAATGAAAAAATTGTAAGTCCATAAAACTACCAGAAAATATGGGCAAAGACAGTCTTAAGATGTCAGGGATTAGAAAGGTTTGTAGGAAACTGGGTTCAGTGGCACATGTCTGTAATCCCAGCACGTGGGGATACTGAGGCAGGAGTCCAGGACAGCCAAGGCTACACAGAGAAACCCTGTCTCAAAAACAAACAAACAAACAAAAAACAAAAAGAAAGGCTTAAAAGAGCTAGAGTGATGGCTTGGAAGGTAAGATCTTCCGGCCACTCTTCCAGAAGATATGGGTTCAATTCTCAGCATTCAAAAACCATCTGTAGATCCAGTCTCAGGGGATCTGACAGCCAGCCTCTGAGGGCAACAGGCATGCATGTGGCAAAGCACCCATATGCATAAAATAAAAGTTTTTATTTGAACAAAAAAGCAACAACAACAAATTTTAAAGGAAAAAAAAAAAAAAAGAAGAAAGACCTGTCTCAGCAATTAAAAGCCACAACAGAAAACTTGTACCAATTGGCCTACATATTGAATCAGTCTTTATATAGCTACAAGCAAGGCAAATGAAAATGATAGACCAGGAAATAATGTCTATCACAGTGGAGATTAATCTTAAGTATATGAAGAAGTCTTAGCAATATGCAAGGGAACTAAGTCACCCTTTGCCTTCTTTCTGTGAGGAAGCCATAAAGTAATCCATGGAGGAAATACAAGTGGCAGTGAAGAGTGAAGTTTGCCGTTTGTGGTGGTTTGAATAGGTATGGACCCCACACTTAGGTGTTTGAATGTTTGGCTCATAGGGAGTGACACTATTAGGAAGTGTGGCCTTGTTGGAAGAAGTGTGTCACTGTGAGTCTCCTATGCCCAAGCTACTCCCAGTGTGGTACACAGTCTTCTGCCACCTGCAGATCAAGATCAGCAACTCCAGCATCATGTCTGCTTCGATGCCTCCATGTTTCCTGCCATGATAATGGACTAAACCTCAGAAACCGTAAGCCTGCCCCAAATAAATGTTTTTTGTTTTCTTTTTATGAGTTACCTTGGTCATGGTTTCTCTTCACAGCAATGAAACCCTAACTAAGACAGTATTAATAAAAGAAACAAGATGGAATGAAGTATTTTGTTTAGTGGCAATTAACTGGCTGAGAAACTTATCATTGGTGAGTGTGTAGGGAACGGTACTTTAAGTATTTCCTGAATGAGTATAAAAGACCTGGCATGAAAGTTTGGTGATGTACATTAACGTGTAATAGGTAAGATGGGTAAAGGCACTTATTTCCAAACCTGAGGATCTAAATTCCATTCTTGGTGAAAGAAGAGAACTAAAATTCTTAAATTGTCCTATGACTGCCACTCATCTTCGGTGCCGTGTGGGCAGAAGTGTCTATCCACAGTGACTCGTCATTTGAGTGCTTTCAATAAGCTGTTGTGAAACCATTAAATGATGCTAACTAACTACAGTGACTAGAGGCGTGAAGGGTCAGGCCAGGTGTGTTATCAAAGATTTAGGGTGATCTTCTCTTCAGTGCTTTTCATTTACAATTTTATTTTTATTTAAATAGTGTACTCCGGGCTGGAGAGATGGCTCAGAGGTTAAGAGCACTGGCTGTTCTACCAAAGGTCCTGAGTTCAATTCCCAGCAACCACATAGTGGCTCACAACCATCAAAGATGAGATCTGGTGCCCTCTTCTGGCATGCACAAGTGTATGCATGCAGAACACTGTATACATAATAAATAAATAAGCAAATAATTCTTTAAAATAAATAAATAAATAAATAGTGTACTCCATTGATGTAAATGTGAAATCTTACCCAACATCCCATTGCAGCCCGGAAGAATGTCAGGACTGGAGTGGAGATGGGGGCGGCTCCAGTGATCATGAGGCGAACCTTCCCACCCAGGCTGCCCTGTTTGGTAGAAACAGAAAGAGCTGCTGAGCCTCTGTTCTTCATTTTCCTCTGCTGTGAAATGGGTGAAATCACATGCCCAGCTGTCCAACCTACTTACTTGACTTGTAAGCACTTACACTACAGCCTGGCACTCACTTAAAATGCCATGTCTAGCATCACCACCGTCCATTCCTGAGAGAACTCGCAGGCTTGTTGTTGTTGTTTAAGTTCTTAATTTATATCACTTACAAACTTAGCAGAACATATTAAGACAACAGTACAGAGTGCTAATACCTACATCCAATCTGCTTTATGCTTTCTCTTTGGTGCAAAGTTTCACAAGAGTCGTCTCAAAGGTGACAGTGGGGCTTGGGAGGTGACTTAGTGGGTAAGGCATCTGCTGTGCAAGTGTGAAGACCAGAGTCCAGACACTCAGAACCCAGATAAAGCCAGATGCAGTGCCACCACTGTAAACCCAACTCTCTTCCATGAAGAGATCGGTGGTGAAAACAGATCCTGAGAAGCTGATAGGCCAGCTAGTAGCCTTGTGTGTGCAGCCTGGAACAGGAGAGACCCTGTCTCAGACAAGGCAGGAGGTGAGACTGATACCTGAAGTTGTCCTCTAAACCCTACACATACACCATGTCACATGCTTCCCCACCACCACCTCCACCCAAACGCACACATACACTGGAAGGAAAAGAGGTACAGAGCAAAAGGTGTGGGCAGAGATGCTCTGCCAAGATCTCCAGTCAGGGTATCACTGGCATCTGAATGGAGGGGAGGAGGATACTAAGTGTCACAGCCCTGGTGTCTAAGATCTAGTCAACGTACTTGGATCTTTGAAAAGACGAGGTTGTCCCACAGACTGTCCCGCCGAATGATGCCATTTTTCACTTCATTGAATTTGCTGATGATAGCCAGGTTCAACAAGAACTTCTTCAAGGGTGTCTTGGCTTCATTTTGTACCTGGAGGGTGATAAGGCCTCTTGATGGAAACTAGAGATGCTTCACAAGGTCATTTAGTAGTAGCCAAGACCTCCTTGCTTCATAAGAAAGCATCTCACAACTCATGAACTGGCTGGCTTACTGAGGACAAGCCCACAGAGATATGCCCACACCCTGAAACAAGTGAAATTACCGCATAATGCAGAGCCCCAAACCTCACAGAAACAACTTTGATAACTGAGATAAGCAAATTTAAAATGTGTCCACCAGTGGTTTAAAAATCGGATAGGAAATCATTCCATGGGCGTGATCGTCCTGTGGCTTTTGATTTAATGGCCCAGCGAAAAGTTGAGAAATCTTTCTTTTAAAAATTAGTACCACCTCTTCCTTTCCTCCGCCTTAATGACATTTTCACATCCTCCAAACCTGGAAAATGACCATCTTTACAACAAAAGTCCTTTAGTCAACATCATACAAACTTGAACAGAAATCCCTAATGACATCGTTTTTCCCCTTTGAACTTAAACACTTAATATCAGTTTTCCCAGCTCATGTTATTTTCCTGATTATCATGATCGTGGCATCATAACCACAACCTACCAACCACACTCCTATGAGAAAAACATCTCCATAGACAGGCCACAGGAACCTCTTTATTTTCAAAATTAAAGCCTAAACCCTGAACTCCAACCTTCAGGACGTCTCCATACTAGACGTTGCACTCAGGGACATTAGAGCTCTTTCCAGTTCAAAATACACAGGAGCCTCTCCTGTCACGTGCTTTCATTTACAGGCCTGGAGACAGCCAGGGTTGTTCACCCTCTGTCTCACCATCTGATTCTGAGGGACACTAAATGCTGCCTACATCATGGCAGCATGGCCTGGTACTCTCTTAATCACAAACTCTTACCTTTAACAGTCACATGACTAGCTCTCCTAACAAGTCACTGACAAAAAGCTATGACCAGAAATTCACCTAATAAAATTTCCATTTTATGAAATAAGCTCCAGATTCAAATTATTTATTAGTAATTAATATTTTTGAATACTTTCTCCCAAAAATAGAAAAGTTCAATAACACCAAAAAACATAACAACCCAATCTAATGCTTCCACAGTCTGATGAGGAACTGGAGAATGTTAACATGGTTTCCAATGTCCATACTTCACCTGTGTTCTAGAATACTGTCCATTCTTCCTACAGCTCAGTTTGGCCTCTGGTAAGACTGAAAGCCAATGTCAGAATCTGAGTGGTAAGGTCCAATGCACATCAGTAATGGTATCTCTTCCTGAGACTCCAGGGCTATGGAATAGCAAACACTATTGCCTGTGTGCAAATCCCAGCCATTAATGGACAGTTGCAGATACTAGCCAATCTAAGGATTGGGTGATTTGAACTTAAGATATCTTGTATCAGAAAGACGGAATCCATCATAGACTACTAGGGTCATGTCAGAAGCACACATGAGAGTTTGATGGGCGCACATAAAAATGGATGGAAAAATACAAATGTAAAGATAATGAATTCATAATAATAAAAAAATCACCATTGGCCACTTTTGAGGATTGCTAGGGCATAAATTCATTATACCTGTGAGTGATAAATTAAGGAGAAAATAAAAACATTTGTTAGGTCTTTATTGCACAATGTCAGCTAGGGAATATAAAAGAAACAGGGGAGTTGTAATTGGGAAAATCAGCACTTTGCAACCTCAGTGGGCAGTGCTCACTACAGCTAAAATTGTTGTGTGATAGTTTATTCTGATCCCTTTTCCTTCTTAGCTCTACCTCCTCCTCATCAGAGTTCTGTGAACAAGCAAAGCATGGCTTACTATTGTTAAGTACATGACATATATGGAACATTTACCTCTCTCTGTTACCTCAGCAAAGTTACATTACCAGCACATACAAATCAGAGAAAGAACTTTGCAGGATACTGGTTAAAAACTGAGGTGGTCCCCCAAGTCTGAGTGTAGCTCTTCCTCAGATCAGCCATATAATCCAGAAAAAGGGGACATTTCTTATGGCTTCTCACAGTTACAGTCATAATGTAGCTTACATAGATACTCACTGAGGTTTGGATAGGGCTGAAATGAATTCTTGTCATGATACAGTCCCTCAGAGCCTTCTCAGTATAATCCCAACAGAAGCAAGGCTCATACCTTATCATAGACCCTGTTAAGGAGTCGAGGCACTGTGGGAAATACTGTGGGTTTCAGAACCTTCATGTCATCAGGCAGCAACCGGATATCTCCTTGGAAGAACCCAACTTTGCCTCCACAGGAAAATATGACAGCCTGAAACAAGATGAAAGACAAGGCTCAGAGCCATGGATCACTGTAGGCAGGGCTTGTCTCTGATGGAACTGAGAAAGTAAGCTGAAACCCATAGGCACTTTCCTCTGCATAACACCTGCTTCTGACCAACACAGACACTCAGGTAGGTCTCTGAGAGGCTCCCCCCAAAAAAGGATGTGGCAAAGGTGGCAAGAGAGATAACAGACTGTGAGACTGTGGGTCCTGCCCTGACAGTTCTGTGTATCAGTCTAAGCTATCATCCTTCATAAGAAACACTCCTCTGTGGCTCTAGGGAAAACTACAGCCAGTTAAAATAGAAAAACATGTCTTCAGTTAAGACCATTCCAGTGTGAGAGATGCTAAAGTCTATGTAAAGTTTTATTAGAATCAGTGTGGCATTTTGCAGAACAACCAGTTGTATACCGGGTGAATGCTCAGCACAAAAGGAATGAAAAGCCATCCCTACCACAGAACCTGAGGGTTTGAAAAATCAGTGTTTCTTTTGTTTTCAAATCAGCTTCAGAATGACTGGAAATTTTGGAGTCCACTCCCAGAAGGGAAGCACAATGTGCCTGCCTCCTTACAGGTATGAAAATAGCTGGGCCCTGATCTGGATCAAATGTTCCCTGCCTGTCTTCCTGTGGACACCTTTTTCTTTAAGCCTAGATCCTCTCAAAATTCTATCCAAAAAGAAGTAAGAAAGAAGACACAATGTCTGGTAAGTCAACTCAGGATTAAAAGAAGATAGACTGTATGCATCCTGTGAAGTCAGAAGCAAATATTAACCTCCTTAGGCAAGCAGACTTATGAGATAGACCATAGTCAGGACTCGTAGGACCTGATGGCATGTCTGTGCTTAATTCCATAGAGAAGGGCTAGGAATGTCCTGAACTTCTGGCTTTTGAGTAAATGTGGGACCAGCAACTCTGGAACCCCCTTTCCTACCTGCTAGGTACACAGGACACTCACCTGAACAACCCTCTCAAACATATGGGCCAAGGGAAGGTAGGATATGCTCACATCCTCAGGAGTGGGATGGAAGATAGGCTGTGGATGAAGGAACAAAGAAGCAACAATGGATTGAGGTTAAAATGTAAAACTACCATTTTAAGATTCTTCATTAAATGAACAGGTAAACACATCCCTGTACTCAAGGTATTCCATGACATGGTATATTCTGTAATCATTAAGTGCTTTGAACTCTATGGAATACAGGGACTTGGAGGGATTCTAAGAGACAGGCTTGGCATGTAGTTCTAAAGACTGTTTTCCATCCTTAGGCACTGTTGTGCTTTCCTTTAAAAGGTCCCTGTAGGCTCATGTCCTTAAACACTTGGTATTCTCTAGTACTACTGTTTCCTAAAGTTATAGACCTTTTAGGAGGCAGAGACTCACTGGAGGAAGGGGGTAGCTTGAGGCGGGTCTTGAGGTATTATATTCCAGCCCCACTTCCTGTCTGCGGATTCTTGCTCCACCAAGGTATAAAGAATCCCAGTTGCAAAAGAAGCTGCCTGACACCAAGATAGACTGAAACTCCACGAACCTTAAGCCAAAATAAACCTTTCCCCCATTAAGTGACTTATGTCAGCTATCTTGTCACAGTGATGAGAAAACATAATGGACATTTCACCATGTTTTCCTCCCTCTGCTCCATCTAAATTCCATAATTAAAAGTCTTATAGGCAATTCACATTTTAGTGAGGGCCTCTTTCTTGACTGACCACTGACCTCCAGCAATTTGAGAAAAGCAGACATGTTTGAAACAACATTTTGATGGGTTAGCATAGCTCCTTTGGGGTCACCTGTAGGAAAGCAGAGGTGAAGAGAAAGATCCTTAGTGTGGCTTACTGGTAACCTTTGACCTTCAAAGATGCTAAATTCAATTTGGCTCTGTTCTGGAGACAAAAGTTTGTCCTCTTGACTGTAGCTTTGTGTAGACATAGATGCCTCTGGCTTAGGAATGGTTCATTCCCCAGGACTCCTAGCACTTACTGTATTATTGGCCTCTTATACTTACAGCACAGACAGAACCTCAGGGGACAATACTCAAAAAGAAAATGACAAATAAACCCTTCTTGTGCTGTTTACATGTTTAAGAATTTATACCTAAGATCTCCCAACAATATCGCTATAAACTTTATAAAGCAGGCATATTGGAACGGTCCACAGTAAATACAATTAAACCTTCTACTAAATGTTGAGTAAGGACACAACCATCTGTGGAGAACCATCACTGAGTTACCATGACTGAATGAAACTATCCCAGTGGTATATCTCTTAAACCATCCCAACCGTATGGTTCTGTGATTCTAGTAGTATGCCTAATTGAAACAGTGGAAAGGTAGAGGGAAAAGTTGACATTTTGGTATCATCTTTAAGACTTCTGAAATCCACACATTGGAAATACTACCATGTGTATTCAAAGGAATCTATTACGTTATGCTACTGTTTTTCTGGCTGGGAATTCATTCATAAATGCCTTGGTTGTAAGCACTTGAGGACAGGACTAGTGGGCAGGTATGCTCTTGGTCTCAGCCTTGTTTGTTAGCTCCCTGGGAGCTCTGTCAAGGTCTCAAAGACACTGACCTGTAGTTCCACTGGTGAAACAGATGACGCTTAGGTCTTCTGGATTTGGAGGCTGGAGAAGAAGTACAAGGGTGTGAGTCTGCTGTGAGCGGAGAGGACTAGTACAAAACTCAAATTCAAGAAGGACACTTACCACTGGTTTTTTGAAGTTCTCTTTGCCTATATTCTGAATAGACAGGAGATCAAGAAAAAGAGTTTTGTTGAGGACGGACAGACTTAAATTCAGCTCTCCCTTTCCATGTTCTGAACCTCCCAGTTTCCAACCTGGACTGAGCCTATAAGCCAGTGTTGATGTACAATGGAAGCACCAGAAAAACTGAAAGTATCTCAAGAATGTTAACCTAAAGAAGGCGCATCTCAAATTGCCACACTTCTCATCATTCTCTGAAGGTCCAGACATCTAAGACCATAATTAAACCTTTCTTGGATGATATATAAATCATGAACATACCAGGATTTATGCTATGCTAGACACTTTTCTTAGCAATTCACACACACACACACACATACACACACACACACAAATCCATCTAACTATTGCTAACATCTGTGAGATTAGAACCATTTTAATCCTCCATTTATAGCAAGGGAGAGCTGTCCCTTATTACAGATGAAGAACTAGAATGTGAACCCAGGCAACCCACATCAGGGGCCAGATTCATAAGCATCCTTGAGTTCTCTTTATCCATACCTTCTATACTGAGAAAGGGTACAGCTAGCCAAGGAAAGCAGTCCACCTCTGTATGAGTTTTGTTGTTGTCTTGAAGAAAATGTTCGTAAGGCCTGTGAGTCTGATTTATGTCTTGTATGCTATTCCTGAACAACCACAGCCGTATGCTTTTGTGTGGGTGGCTGGTAAGCTGCTCATAATGATCAATCAGCTAACTGTGAGCTATTGTTGACTCACCTCAGCATCACACAGGGATAACATCTCAATACCACACTTCTCTCCTCTTTTTGTCAGTTCAGCATCGAAGGGGTCCATGAGGATAACTGTCTTCAGGCCTGGGGTAAGGCCCTTTTCCACATTTTCTATTAGCATTGTTGCCTTTTGGGGTGTATCACAGATGATCACTGCGATATCAGCTAAAAGCAGAAACCGAGCCAGAAGTCACAACCCTTTCCTGTTAAATACATGACTACTTTGCAAAAAAAAAAAAAAAAAAAAAAGGGGAGAGGAGGGGTTAAACATCAAAGCCAGGAAGTCCCTGGTGATATCAGATCTGTAAATAAGATTTGGATAATTCAAGCTGAAATGCTCTATTGATTATAAAAAGAAAAAAGAAAAAAGTGAATTTAACTAAAATTAATTTAAAAATTAACTACAAGCCCTTTTATTTTTTTAATGTTGTTAACACATTTTAATTTCTATAACTACATAAATTCTTTTGTTTAAGAAAACTCATTTAAATATTGTGTACTGGGGTGTTTTCGTGATGATATGTTTTGCAGAGCAGGGAACAGATGACGAAGTCGAATGCAAATGGAGTCTTTAGTAGGCAGACATTTTATGATTCTAAATGTCATCATTTTCTGATTCTTGTCCTCACAAATAGAATATTTCAGTAGTGTCTGTATTAAAATGAATCTACTCTGCTTACCAATGCAGAGACAAAAAGTACTCCATTAGACGTGTGAAAGGGATGCTGCTTGCCAGTTCAGCTTGGCTTTGTTTCTCTAACAAAGGCAGTTTCCTTCTATGCATTCACATGCATACTGGTACAGTGCTTAGATATGCTGACTCAAGCTTTCAAAGGAATAAAGCCTGCATTTGTAGTTGGGACTTGGGCAAGCCTGGTGCAAGCCGAGTTTTATCCCAGGGTGAGAAGAGTCTTGCCTCTAAACATGCTATTGTCCTGTGCCATCTTAATTTTGCTGAGCTTCTTATCTAAGCAGACCTGTCTCATAGGACTGTTATGGTTTCTATGTAAGTGATATCCTAAGTACTATACTGTCAGAAAAATAAAAAAGAGAAAGAAAAAAGCCAAACTGAAGGATTATTCAGCATTAAGAAAGAATAAAATTATAATGTGATAGCAAAATGTTACCTTTGTTGATAACATATATGATGGCTTCTGCTCCCAATGTATCATACAGGGGGACAGCTACCATTGAATATGTGTAACAGGCTAGCTCAGAGATGACCCACTGCAGAAAAAAATTTCAAGTTAAGTACTTCGAAGAGCATTGATTCAGACATTCAACTAACAAATGCTCATTTGGTGTGCTTATGGTTTTTTGTTTTCTAAACCTGCCACGGACCAGCCCAGTCGGGCTCCCGTCGTCCGCGGGAGAACAAGGCTTTAGACAGGAAGACACGGTTTCGGTGAAGAATTGACAGAGACACCTTGATGGTTTTGACTCTGCTGCAACTTTACTGAAATCAAACTAGTATTTTTATAATGATTTCACAAAAGGCACCTTAAAATTGGCATACTTCCCAGAACATTCAGACTTTTACCAAGAATACAAAGTTTACATTTTAACTCAAAATGCAGTCAAACATAAAGCAGTACCCATGAATAATCTTGGCCTAAAAACTTTTTGATCAGAGCAAACAAAGGAAAAGAAACCTCAAATATAATTTCATTATTGCTAACCAATGAAGAGGAAAGTCAGGAGCTAAGTCAGACGCCTGCCAAAGTCCCTCTCTATATCAAAATCTAACTACACCTTTGTTAACCATCCTCCCATATGTCCAGCCCAAGATTTATGATCTTTTCTAGGAACAAGGTACTGAAGGGAGGGGGAAACTCCCACCAGCTGCACCTCTCATGCTATTATTTCTTAAGAAGGAGCCTATTATTATTTTACTATTCTTAATGCCTATTAATACTAAATCTAATTCATTACTTTTCTTAAACTTATTTTTATTAAAGCCTTTAACAATCTACTAATAATAAATTTCTTTATAAAGTTAGTTATGCTGTTTCAGGTGTCACAGAGAAAGATCAAAGAATTTATTATTCCAGCCCCAGAGCCACAACTGAAGAAGCGTAGAAATCTCAGAACACGTCTCTTTTCCAAGTGGGATGAGTTTGCCAGGGACCTTCCAGGGGGCATTATTTCCGGGGAAATCATATCCCCCGCCCTGTAGCTTATGCTACTATGGCGACACTGGCGTGGGTGTGGCATAAACCCTTGGGAATGGCCATAGGGACTGTCACTGATCCTGCTACAAGAGGCATTTGTTTGTCTTTTGAGACAGGGTTTCTCTGTGTAGCCTTGGCTGTCCTGGACTCCCTTTGTAGACCAGGCTGGCCTTGAACTCAGAGATCTGCCTGCCTCTGCCTCCCCCAGTTCTGGGATTACAGGTGTGTGCAATGGTGCCAGGCTATAAGGAAAATTTAAATAAACGAGTTAAGATATGCAAAAAAATAAACACAAGGTAGATCAGCACACAAAAGAAGAGGGTGGTCATTTCACCCATAAAAGACATGGAAAGCATTATGGATACTATGGGAGGCAGAGACCACGTTCCAGAGTTGGGGAGTCATGATTATCTGGGGGAAGCTAGGGAAGATGGAGGACAGAACTTCAAAGGAATGTTAGGCTTGGGTTTTGGACATGGAGGGAAAAACTACATCTAAATACAGTGGAAATGAACCAACAAAAAAAAAAAAAAAACATGCCACTATGTCCACACACAATCATGAAGCATGTCACAAGAGTCCCATTATGCTCTGAACATTGGTCATAACTGGAAGACCAGGTTGACTTGCAGTCCCACCCTTCCCTCCCGAGTTCATACTGAAGCCCTAACCCTCAATGCAGCTGTGAAGTTAAATATAGACATAAAAATATGGTCACAGTCCAGAGATGAAAAAGTTGCCAAGGGATACAGGTGCACAGAGAAAAGACAGAGTGAGAACATAATGAGAAGAAAGCAACCTGCAATAGCAATGGGAGTTGCATCAGCAGAAACTCAAACGTCGTTCCTTACTCTCACCTTTTACTCTGGTAATCCTGGGAGACTGATACACCAGGTTTGATGTTCACATCCTAGACTAAAGCAAGGTCACTTGTTCTTACTAAAGTTCTCAAACTGGGCTCCACAGTACTTTTCAGGACTAATTTAAAAATCTGACTAAAGCAATGGCTTTTAGCAAATACATGAGTCCCACAAAGTCTCTTCCTGAGGAATTTGAGCCTTAGTGACTTTATTGGAACCTGGGAATAAGATTATTTCCAAACATCTTAGTGTGCAGCATCTGCTTCCAGCTCACTGTGGAAAGATAGTGATGGCCAGACTCAGTAGCCATGGATGCCCTGGTTTACCAGGTCAAGTACAAATTCTAGTTCTAACACTGATTCATCCCATTCTTCAACACCTTCAAGATTTTATGTAGCCATCCCTCGTAATGTTTTTATTTTCCTCCTGTGGAAATTAGTAACTTAAAATGAAACACACTAAAGTAGGAAATGCAAGTCCAACCATGCAGACTAGGGACTAGTAGCCACTCAGTGGGGATTTTAAGGAGGTTCGGAAGACCAGCTTGTTTAGACTAGAAGAATAAGCATTATGAAATCTTTAAATGGCTTTGATAAATCATCAGCAAGGGGCAGAATGCTGTACTGGGGGATATCAGTTCAATTAGTTAGAATCATCATGGTACCTCTGGCCTATTTTGAGCAAAGATTCCAATGAATTGATCCTGTGATGACTTATATCCTTTATGCAAAAGACAGGAGCCCAGGTACTCTGCTCGATCAGACACCTAGGAGAAAGAATAAGGGGTCAGGGAGAATAGACCAAGATAAAAAAGAGACCAAAGCAGCTCATGATACATGAGCAAAAGCATTTCCTAAAGCTCACATTTGACTTGCCTGTTTGTAGGATATCCATCTGTAGGGCTGGTTTGGTTTTCTGTATCCCAAGCATGGTCCATTGTCTAAAACGTACAACATTGAAAGCAAATCAACTCTAGCTGCAAATAAATCATTTGGACCAGAGAAGAGAAAAGAGCACATACGAGAGGCCAAGACACAAAGGCTAAATCTAGCAAGAATCTGGATTTCTTTGGTGTCCAGGAAATTCAAGGGCAAACTAGGAAATGTTATAAGACAAGGTAGTTTAGTACTGATTCCATGATAAGATGGGCATTCAGGCCACCATATGGACTAGTTCATGTAATATGAACAAACTAAGCTGCACAAATAAACAGCCTGTATTGAATGAGAGAAAAATTGAGCATCTCTATAATAAAAATTTGCTAATAACATAAAAAACTCAAAATATGGATCATCAGCATTCTTATTAACCATTAATAATGTTATTTCCTTCCATTATTATACATAGTTTCGCACAGATGTGCCCATCCAGATATTTGGAATAAACAGAGAAATTTGGTTCTATGCTTCCTTCCTTAATTTGGTTTAAACATTTCCATGCTATTTTTTTTCTGTAGAGATCTCAACAGCCAGCTGATAAAGGGCTCTACAGTAGTTGACTTTATTTCATTGTGAATCTATATAATGGTTTCAAGTTTCTGAGTCCCTCTAAATAATTATATAATAAATATTGTCAAATATATGTTTTCAGTTTAGAGTATTTCCTTAAACATTGTTCCTTAGTATAAAATAAGAAGGTTGTTTGGCTTTTTGTCAATTTGACACAAGCTAGAGTCATCTGCGAAGAGGGAGCCTCAACTGAGAAACAGCCTCTATCAGACTGGCCCCTGCGCAAGTGTGTGCACATTTTCTTGTTAATGATGAATATGGGAGGGCCCAGCCCACGGTGTGTGGTGCCATCCTCGAGCAAGTGGGCCTGGGTTGCATTAAAACTCAAGCAGGTAAGCAGCAGTTCTTACCTCCGCTTCCTGTCGAGTTTCTGCCCTGACTTCCCTCAGTAAGTGACTATGAAATGAACGGTAAGCCAAACCATCCCTTTCCTTCCCCAGTTACTGTTGGCCCTGGTTCTTATCAAAGCAATAGAAAGCAAACTAGGGCAGGAGGGGCTTGGACTTTGGCACCCAGCTCTGTTCTACTTGGCTGGGCTGTCGTAAACATTTACTTTTGTTCAACCAATTGGGTTTTAACACCCTCTCATAGACTGATTTAAAATTGATTTCTGATTTTATAGATTTAATAAGTTATACTTTCATCTATTTTAACAGCTAATGAAAATGGATCTTCCCCATTATTTTTTACCTATTCTCACAAATAAGCTGTTCCTGCACTTTACTTGTTTATGAGCATGTCTTCTAAGATGAGGAGACTTACGTATACCTATAAGAACATATGCTTGCCTTCAATATTTCCCCAGTTTGTGTCTTACCATAAGAGAATTCAACCTATACACATCTAAACCATTTGGCCTACCTTAAAATTAGAACAAGTCTGAGGGATTCTGGGAATGTGACCCAGTAGTAGAACATGGACCTGGCATGCAACAGAACCTGGGTTCAATCCTAAGCACCACCAAAATAAATGGACATAGAAAAATGAATGAACAATCCAGGAGCTCAACCAAATTACCGAGAGGAATTCAGATTTTCCAAAGGAAACATCACTGAGAATTCAGGGCAAATATGTGACTTTCCCAATCTAGTGGTGAAGGGAAAAGAGGAAGAAAAGCAGGAAAGTGATAATAGCTATCTCTGTTGTAAATTAGGGAGATATGAAAAATGAGTGAGATTGTCTAAGAGAAATGCTATCATTTTCTTCCTGCTGAAACAGCTGTGGAAAATGTCCAGAAGTAAAATCTAAGGCTAAACTTTTTCCTGGAGTGTGGCAAGTCCTGATCTGCCCATTGACCATGGTCACTGATCCCCAAGGGCTGTGTCTCTGGGGCCACCAGTGAGAGCCTCTGTCCTGCTATTAGTCACTAATGGCAGCTACTGTTGATTGGATGCACAAGACTGGTTTTCATGACTACTGCCATTCCCATTGGACTAGAAACTATGAAGACCTGGGCCAACGTGAAGCTTACCTAATAAGAGGGGGAGCCCATTGATGTGGCGAAGACTCTCCCACACCTTTTTACTTCCTGATTAATAAAAGTGCCCGCAGAGGCCCCTAGCCAAGGAGCAAGTCAAATAATTGTCCCAAAGGGAAAACAGCACAAATCTCATTAAACTCCACTCCCCCTTCAGCTTCTACTTGCAAACTAATTCCCTGTTTAACTTACTCAGCTCCTCCTTGGTTGGGTTCTAAGGTGTGATGCCTTCCAAGAGTGCAGATGAGAACAAAGTCATGGCCAAGTTGACACCCAGAGCTAAGCAAAGATTAACTTGCATACAGAATCCCCAGAATGCCTTTCTTTAATTTTTCCTAGGAATCATTGGGTCTCACTCTCTGGAATTCTGATTCAGTGGAAAAAAATGTTGAGCCAAGGAGTACACATTTGAACTAATATCCCAGATGAATCCGGGAGTTAAAAGGACTGGTTGATAGACTCAACCCCAGACAGCATCAGAACTGTAATTTTCTTCTACCACAGTAGCCATGCTGGTTCATAAGCCTGTATGCGTAATAAGGCATATTACTCTTACCACTTGAATTCTAATTTAAAATTTCAAAAGATCCCAGCAAAATGTCTTCTTAGTCACATATAACATGCAGAATGTCTTGGTTTTAGCTGAAGAACAGCACAGTCTAGTTTGTTATATGCAAGGAATGCAAACAACTGATGCTGATTTAGACCCAGAACTGCTAAGCACGGGCTCTGTGGAGACATTGTATGAAAAGTTTCCCTACAATAGACTGTTCAAATATACACACAAGATCTTATATCTCTTGGAAATCTAGAAAGCACAACTGAGAGAAAACAGGACACGGGCTTTATGAGACTGATGATTCACCCGATCTAATTATTTCCAGGTGCATTCCCTTTCCCGCCGACAGCACAGCTTCATTCTTTTCTAAGGCTAGAAAAACTCTATTGTTTGATAAACTGTATTTGTACAATGCAGCATGCATCTAATATGCATTTTACAAGTCATAGCATGGAGCCTGCGCTAAGTTTAAAATTTAAATTATTAGGTATGTCTTTGTGTAAGTGCTGGATCATGTGTGCTTATCTACAGTCTTGCATATGCACGAGCATGTAGCTAATAAAAAAATCTACAGTGAACAAAAGAGGAAAACTATGGTGAAACAAGCAATTATGTTTAGCAAGCTGTTTTAGTTAGGGTTTCTGTGGCTGTGATGAAACTATGACCAACTGCAGCTGGGAAATGAAAGAATTTCTTTCACCTCCATGTAATAGTCCATTACCTAGGGAAGCCAGGGCAGGAACTCAAGCAGGGCAGGAACCTGGAAGCAGGACCTGATGCAGAGTCCCTGGATGCTGCTTACTTGGACTGTTCATCTTTCAAATCCTGCTTTCTTAGTAGCACCCAAGACCACCAAGTCCAGGGGTGACACTACCCATCCCATCATGAGCAGGCTTGCCTGTAGCCTAATCTTATGAAGGTACTTTCTCAAATGAGGTTCTCTGCTCTCAGATAATGCCAACTTGGATCAAGCTAACAACATAAAACTAGCTAGTACACACGTGCAGTATTATGTTTCAATTCTCAGTTTATTTTTTGTTGTTTTATTGACTTTCTCTTTTTATCATTATGCACAATAAATTTAAATGGATACATATATATGCATGCACATATGTATGTATGTGCATGCGTGTGTGTGTGTGTGTGTGTGTGTACCACACTTCCTTAATCCACTCCTCTATTCTTAACATCTAGCTTGTCCAAAACGTTAGCTACTATGATGTTGCTGCAATAAATATTGCCGTGAAGATGCCTCTGCGATGTGCTGAGTCGGAGTCCTTTGGGTAAATACTCAGAAATGGGTCATGTGGTAGTTTTATGAAGAACTAATTGCTGTACTTTATTCTAAGGAAAATAGGGGATATGCTAACACACATTATATTTTACATAAACATGTCCATGTATAATAGTATCATGGACTATAGTAGTATCATGCACAATGAACATATACAATGAAAATTAAAAAGTTATTAGTTTTGAAAGGAAAGACCAAAAAATAAAATAAAGCTTTTCTAATGAGGCATACCTATCTTTGTTAAAATATTGACCAATTTCAATTTACATAACAGATAAATCTGCGACCTAACAGATATAGATTTAAATATCAACCCCAACCTTTTCTACTTCCTTGACCTTGTGAATGTCCTGGAACCTCGGAGTCTCCATTACCTAAACTTTGAGATAAAGAATACCAGTAATTGGCTCATAGGTTGCATAGATAATGTGTGTTCAGTAACTGTTGCATGGTTAGTTCTTTTTGAGGGTAATTGATACACTGAAGGCTGTGGGGTGGGGGTGGGGGTACAGAGAGAGAGAGAGAGAGAGCTGTAAGCCAAGTCATTCAGAAAGGAAACTTGGGTGCCTTGCACTGGATTCAACAGTACAAGACATTAAAATTTCAGGACTTCATCTCTTCCAAACGAACTTGACAGAGGCTGTTTGGTGTTTTGTTTTTTTTTTTTTTTTTTAAGGCCCAGAGATAGTAAATGTGATGGTGTGACCAGAGGCATGATGCCGAAGTCAAGGAGGAGCTGAGAGTTTTTTATGTCCCCACTGTTAGGCCTGACTCAGCCTGCTTATATGCATTTGCTTCAAGGAAATACGAAGACTTCTGTAAAGAAATGTAATATGTAGAGAACTCCTCAAAACAGCTGCCTACACAGTACTGGTTCAAGCTCAGGCAGGGAAGTTTCTTCCTGTGTTGAGAGCAGATTTAGAAAGCAGCTTGCATTACAGTCTGATGTGGAAGGACTGAACTCTGCACTCTTTCCGGCAGCCCTCTTTCTAATATTGTGCTTCATGCCCCACTGTATGCAGTGGTTCTTTGTGGGCCACGGCCTTCACAGTGCTGAAGGTTTAGAGCATAGACAGGGAGGACCAGGGTGAGCCAGAGCCAGCTGGGGCATCTTTCAGACAAGGCCAGGCGGCCAGGCTTACCAGACACAGCGAGTCCCCTTTGAAAAACTTCATACACTGTCTTGGCCTCTGGGAAGTAATAAAGGATTAGGTCGTTGTTCTTCTGGAAAGCACCCCTCCGAGCTCCTCCCTAAGACACAAGACAAAGTTTAGGCCAAGTGTGAGTTGCTCTCCACTCTCTCCAAAACTTTATGGACTGAGATATTAGAACTGCTGACTTCTGGCTTTATAGGAACATTGTCTTTCTCAGTCAACTTTTAAAATCAAATTTGTTCGTGGAAACTTTCATACATGTATGTAATTTGACCTGATCCTACTTGCCCCCCCCCCCCCGGCCCTTACCACTCCCTCCTGTCATCCCCCCATCAATTCCCTCTCCCACTTTCATGTTTGTTTGTTTGTTGAGTAGCTCAGAACTGATATAAATTGATGACATGACTGCTCCATGGTACAGTTAAAGGGAAAGTTTTTATTGTAGACGAGAGAGACAACAGCAAGAGGAATCTGGAAGAGTCCAGAGCAGAGGAAAAAGTAGATAAACATGGCCAGCAGACTGGCCCTGACCATTGGAGGATCAGAGCAGGAACAGGGAGGGAGGGACGTGGAGAGGAGGAGGGAGAAGGAGCATATCAAAACAGCAGGGTTATAAGGAGAATGAGTAAGGGTTGGGACTGAACCCCATGAGCTGAAGGGAGGTTAGCATGAGAAGAGCTCGGATCCTAATATGCACTTTGAAATGTGTAATGGGTACTTGTGATAGTGAAGGAGACTGGAGGCCAGCCTGGGCTTTGGTATGCTAATAGGTATTACAAGTAGCCTTTTGTTCCTTCTGCCAGTGATAAGGGAAGGTGACTCCTTTGGTGGAGGGAAACTGGCTGCACAAGTCCCTGAGGAATGCTGGCTTTAGTCTCCTATATAGTCCAGGACTGCTGTTTGGAGATTGGGGAAATGAAGTTTCCTTTGGAGCCGACAGAGTTCACATGTTTATGAATGAACATCAAGCCTAGGGCTTGTGGGTAACTTGCCAGTGGCTCCATCACTGAATATACTAAATTCCTATAAGCTAAGCAGCTTCCAACAGTTGATAGTTCCCCAAGAGGAGGTAGAGTACAGCCCCCCAAGGCTCCCCTCTTCCACGTTCAGACAATTAAAAATGTTTTTATTTTTTACTGTGTGCATGTATACATACGTAAGCATGAGTGCCATAGCACATGAATGAATTCAGAAGGCAACTTGGAGGTGCCTATTTAACATATCAAAGCAAACGGCCAGCCAGGTTTTCCCAGCATCCCCCCCTGTTCCAGGGTATGGCTGGCATACCCCACCCCCTAACTTAAATTTCTCCACCTCAGGGACTGGGCTGCCCTTTCCCCAGCTGCCCTTCCCTACGTAATCCAGCCATTTTGGTTACCTGGCCCTTTTTACCTACCTTTTACCCTGTGGCCTCTTGGTCGGGCTCTTCCCTGTCCCCCTCCATTCCCCTTCCTCATATGGCTCAGGGTCATTTTCACTCTGGGCTCTCCCAGATGTTCCTGCCTTTGGCTATGCTCTCCCTTTTATCTGCAATAAGCATTCGCCTCTATCATGCCTAGGAGCAGTCACGCCCTTCCTTTTCATTTCTTTTTATTTTTTCACTCATCTGTTGCTGAAACCTGGGATTGGCATATGAGTTTCCTTCCAAGGAACTTGTTCTCTTTGAGTCAAGCTATTGATTTGACTAACTCTTCTAAGGTATGCATGGATTGTTTGTTTCTGCTAGCTCCTGCCATCCATCAAATTTGACCCCAAATTCTAGAGTTTGCCTCTCTCTCTCTCTCTCTCTCTCTCTCTCTCTCTCTCTCTCTCTCGGTTTTTCTTTATATATATTTTATTACTATTATTATTAGTTACATTTTATTAACGCTGTAGACCACTCCCTCATTCCTTACCAAACCCTCCCTCCCTCATCTCCTCCCTGCCCCTTTCCAAGTCCACTGATTGGGGAGGACCTCCTCCCCTTTCATCTGATCCTGGTTTATCAGGTATCTTCAGGACTGGCTGCAAAGTCCTCCTCTGTGGTCTAGCATGACTGCTCCTCCCTTGGGGGATGGGAAGGTCAAAGAACCTGCCATTGAGTTCCTGTCAGAAATAGTCCCTGTTCCCCTTACTACAGAAACCAATTGGTTACTGAGCTACCACAGGCTTCATCCGAGCAGAGGTTCTAGGTTATATCCATACATTGGTTTGGTTTTTCAAGACAGGGTTCCTCTGTGTATCAAGTCCTAGCTGTCCTGGACTTGCTTTGTAAACCAGGCTGTCTTCGAACTCAGAGATACTACTGACTCTGCTTCCCAAGCAATGGGATCAAAGGCGTGCACCGTCACACCCAGTGAGTCTGCCCCTTCTCAATTTGTTGTCCCCTCCACATGCTCTAAAAGCTCCTCGGCTTGTCCATGCCACAGTGTCTCTTAGCTCCTAAAGCCTTCTAGACGCTTAAGGTGCGCTCCTGGACACTAAGCGCTGGCCTGGTTTGCAGGCCCCCTTCCCCCGATCTCATCTCTCTCTAGCTTTCCCTAGCCTCCCCTACGAGCTCCAGTCCCTCCTGTAGTCCCACAGTTTCTGTTCTCAGCTCCCTCCTTTTCTTTATTCTTTCTTTACTTTCTTTCTCTCTCTCTTTTTCTCTCTCTCTCTCTTTCATTCAGGCCCCAGAGGCTTGATTTCAGGAGTAAGCACCTTTACCCAGTGAGCTATCTCAGCAGACCCCCAGTCAATGTCTTAAACCTCAAAGTTGTGGTATGGTCATATTTTACATGTGAACACATGTGCATGTATGTTTGTGTACATGTCTGTGTGTGAGTATGTGTATGTACACATGAGTATGTGAAGAGAGAAGTGTGGCATAGCCACAGGGAGCTTGATAGACTTGAACTTCACTGAGGTTAGGACTGGACAGTATAACACGATGTCATGCATTTAGGAACATTTTCATTTATTTTTTTATTTGTTTGTTTGTTTGCTTGCTTGCTTGTTTTTTGAGACAGGGGCTCTCTGTGTAGCCTTGGCTGTCCTGGACTCCTTTGTAGACCAGGTTAGTCTCAGACTCATAGTGGTCTGCCTACCTCTGCCTCCCCTGAGTGCTGGCGTGCATAAGGACATTTTTAAATTAAAATAATTTATTGTCTCTGAAGAAAGAATTAGAAGAAGATATCAGAAGACGGAAAGATCTCCCATGCTCATGGCTTGGCAGGATTAACATAGTAAAAATGGCCATCTTACCAAAAACAATCTACAGATTCAATGCAATTCCCATCAAATTGCCAACACAATTCTTTACAGACCTTGAAAGAAAAATTCTCACCTTCATATGGAACAACAAGAAACCCAGAATTGCTAAAACAATTCTCTACAGTAAAAAATCTTCAGGAGGTATCTCCATCCCTGATCTCAAGCTGTACTATAGAGCAACAATACTAAAAACTGCATGGTACTGGCATAAAAACAGACTGGTGGATCAATGGAATCGAATAGAAGACCTTGACATAAATCCACACACTTATGGACACCTGATTTTTGACAAAGATGCCAAATCCATTCAATGGAAAAAAGACAGCATCTTCAACAAATGGTGCTGGTCTAACTGGATGTCTACATGTAGAAAAATGCAAATAGATCCATACTTATCACCCTGCACAAAACTAAAGTCCAAGTGGATCAAAGACCTCAACATAAAACTAGACACACTAAACTGCTTAGAAGAAAAAGTGGGAATACCCTTGAACTCATTGGCACAGGAGACAACTTCCTGAACAGAACACCAACAGCACAGGCTCTAAGAGCAACAATCAATAAATGGGAACTCATGAAACTGTAAAGCAAAGGATACTGTCCTCAGAACAAAACGACAGCCTACAGATTGGGAAAAGATCTTCACCAACCCTATATCTGACAGAGGGCTAATATCCAGTATATATAAAGAACTAAAGAAGTTAAACAGCAAAAAAATCAAGTAATCCAATTAAAAAAATGGGGTACAGAGCTAAACAGAGAATTCTCTGCAGAGGAATATCAAATGGCAGACAAACACTTAAAGAAATGCTCAACCTCATTAGCCATCAGGGAAATGCAAATCAAAACAACCCTAAGATTTCACCTTACACCCATCAGAATGGCTAAGATAAAAAACTCAAGTGACAACACATGCTGGAGAGATTGTGGAGAAAGGGGAACCCTCCTCCACTGCTGGTGGGAATGTAAACTTGTACAACCACTCTGGAAAGCAATCTGGCGCTTTCTCAGACAACAAGAAATAGCGCTTCCTCAAGATCCAGCTATACCACTCCTAGGCATATATCCAAAAGATTCTCAAGTACACAATAAGGACATTTGCTCAACCATGTTTGTAGCAGCCTTATTTGTAATAGCCAGAAGCTGGAAACAGCCCAAATGCCCCTCAGTGGAGGAATGGATAAACAAATTGTGGTATATCTACACAATGGAATAGTACTCAGCAATAAAAAACAAGGAAATCATGAAATTTGCAGGTAAATGGTGGGATCTGGAAAAGATCATCCTGAGTGAGCTATCCCAGAAGCAGAAAGATGCACACGGTATATACTCACTCATATAGACATACAGGATAAACCTACTAAAATCTGTATACCTAAAGAATCTAATCAAGAGGGAGGACTCTTGCTAAAATGCTCAATTCCTAACCAGAAAGGCAAAGAGGATGGCATCAGAAGAAGGAGAAAAGAGGGAACAAGTCAGGAGCCTGACACAGAGGACCTCTGAAAAGTTCTGCCCTGCAGACTATCAATGTAGATACTGAGACTTATGGGCAACCTTTGGGCAGAGTGCAGGAAATCTTAGGAAAGAAGTGGGAAACAGTAAGATCTGGAGAGGACAGGAACTCCATAAGGAGAGCAACAGAACCAAAAAAATCTGAGCACAGGGGTCTTTCCTGAGACTTCTATTCCAACCAAGGACTATACATGGAGATAACCTAAGACCCCTGCACAGATGTAGCCCATGACAGTTCAGTATCCAAGTGGGTTCCATTGTAATAGGAACAGGGACTGTCTCTGACATGAACTGATTGGCCTGCTCTTTAATTACCTCCCCCTGAGGGGGAAGCAGCATTACCAGGCCACAGAAGAAGACAAGGCAGCCACTCCTGATAAGACCTAATTGACTAAGATCAGAAGGAAGGAAAAGAAGTCCTCCCCTATCAGTGGAGTTGGGGAGGGGCATGCATGCAGAGGGTGGAGGAAGGGAGGGATTGGGATGGGAGGAGGAAGGGAACCACGGCGGGGGGGGGGATACAAAGTGAATAAAGTGTAATCAATAAAGAAAAATAAAATAAAAAAAAGAAAAAAAATTCTAGGTCAACAGGACAGGAACCTTCCACAGGGGACCTCTGAAAGATTCTACCCTCTAGAGTATTGAAGCAGATGCTGAGACTCATACCGAAACTCTGGGCAGAATGCAGGAAACCTTATTAAAGAAGAGGGAGATAGAAAGCCCTGGAGGGGACAAGAACTCCACAAGGAGACCAACCGGTCCAAAAAGTTTGGGGCAGGGCGACCTGCGGAGACCTATACTCCAACCAGTGACCATGCATGGAGACGACCGAGACTCTCCGTTCAGAGGAAGCCCACAGGCTGCTCAGTTTCCAAGCAGGGGCTGCTTGACATGGACTCAGTGGCTGGCTCTTTCATCTCCTCCCCCTGGGGGATGCAGCCTTGCCAGGCCACAGAGGAAGATAATGCAGCCAGCCCTGATGAGACCTGGTAAGCTAGGATCAGATAGAAGGTAAGGAGGTCCTCGCCTATCAGGGGACTTCAGAAAGGGGGAGAAGAGGGAAAGTGAACGGGACTAGGAGGAAACAAGGGAGGGGACTACAGCCAGTATACAAACTGAATAAATTGTAATGAATGAATGAATAGATAAATAAATAAATAAATAAATAAAATAACTTATTGTGTCGGAAAGATGTGTATGTGTGCACACCCTGGCACATTCATGGGGCCTAACTCTGTAGGGTTAGCTCTATCCTTCCAGCTTTCCATGCCTTCTGGGGACTGAGCTCAGGTTTGCAGCCTGCAGATCAAGCATCTTTATCCACTGAGCATTTCACAAGCAAGAGCAGATGTCTTCTTGCTGAGAGCCATGAAGAATCAGAGTTAATAGATAACTGTCTGAGTCTGGCCTGTCGGGTTTTATGAATAAAGTTTTATTGAACACAATACTGATCATTTGTTTACCTTTTGCTGGTGTTTCACTCTTCAACAGCATTAAGTGGATGTAACAGATGCCATATGGCCCATAAAACCTACACAATTTACTGCCTGCTCCTTACAGAGGTTTCCTTGCTTTAGGAGAATCAAAAGATGATGAGAAGGAAGCCATAGTCAGAGAGGAAGGAACCTAGATGACTGAGGATGGCTTCCCTGGGTATAGAAAGAGGCATCATTGAAGGGTATATGGAAGGTAGAGGGATCAATACAGAGGTGTCAAATCAGTTGTGAGGAAGGGATCAAAGAGGACAAGTTAATCATTTCCAATTGTGAGAACCAGCTGTCTCATTGTTTGTGGCCCATGGAGCCTACAAGCCCCATTATAAATGGAGCAGGTGAAGGAAGGTTGTGAAAATAGCAGGGAGGGTCAACTGGCCATAACAAGGATGCTCTTTTCTCTAAAGAAGGAACAAGATGGAAATAAATGGTGGCTGCCGCTGGTGGAAGCTGAAGGAGGGAGGGAAGACATCCTTGGGACTTTATCTCAGAGGTCAGGAGGAAGCTGAGCATCTTGCTGAAAGCTGGAGGAATGAGCCTGGTTCAACTTCCTCCAGTGTTCGTGGATATTAACTGAACCTTAGAACTGAAGAAAACAACTTCTCTGCCATTCTCAGACACTGGTCTCTTAGGCTTCATAGAACATATATAATCTGTTCTTTATAAACAGTTCATCTATTTAAAGATTCATCCTTTGCACTACCCTCAGAAAAGGGGGTGGTTTGAACCTGTGATCTAAGGATCTAGTTAGTACTGGTTTTATTTTGTTTCAAGGGAAATTGGCTAGAGAAAGAAATTTACATTTGTAGATTGAAGGTTCACTTTACCGTATTCTCTCCCTTCATATGTTACCCAAAGGTTTTGAATTGCAGTTTGTGTTCAGTCAAGGCTGACAAACTGAAGATGGTGAAAACATTACCTCAATCCCCACAGACTGGTTGTCCAAGTCAATGAGAGGTAAGACTGGCTGAGGTCTGTTGATCAGCCACAGGAAGATGGCCGTTCCAAATGTCAGGAGGCAGATCAGGGCCGGGGTTGGAAGTGGGGAAAACAAGAAGTTAAAAATAAAAAGCATCTTTGTGAATCCCAACAGGAAATTCAGACCTTAAAAAAAGAAAAAGAAAGAAAAAGTTAGAGGAAGTGGCTGTATTTTTTTTTCTCAATAGTTCTGTTTACAGAGGTACAAACATGCACACACACACACACGCACACATACACACACACACATGCACACACACACACACACACACACATGCGTGCACGCACACACACACACACTCACGCTCTCTAAACAGAGCTGCTGGGCCTCTCTAAAATTTCTTGCACTGTTTACCTTAGCAATGTTGAAAAGAATGGAAGCGCTCTCCACCCCGGGCCACTTGACAGTCCTCACACAAGGCAGAAGGGATCAAAGAAGACAAGTTAACCATTTCCCAATTGTGAGAACCAACTGTCTCTTTGCTTGTGGCCCACAGAGCCTACAAGGACATCTTGGCACCTAGTCCATGCTAGTAGGGGACAGAGCCCCAGACAGCTTCCCCTGCTCAGGCAGAGTCCAGTTCTTCCTGCCTAGACTTCTCTGGCATAAACTAAAGAGAAGGGACCTCTGCGGAGGTGACGTCACAGGTTCACAAATCAATCATTATACACGAAAGACATTTCCTGCTGGCCAGATAGGCTCTGCTTGTTACTTTCTTTTTGAAGCACTAAGAGGGTAACTAAGATTAACAGCGGTACAAGCTCCTGTGTCCAGTATCCCCCACCGACATCTCAGAAGCCAGGGGAACCATTTCCCCTGAGACAAATATTGGAGGAACAGAGAAAGGCTCTCAACACACGAAGAACAAATAAGGATTTGGGCCAGGAGAGGCCCTTAAAGGTATTGGAGCACCCCAAGCCTCCTTTCACGTAGCTTTCCTCTGTGCCCAGCTACTCTGCAGGAAGAACTCACGTGGGGAAGGTTCCCTAAAAACGTTCCTGTAAGAGATCCATCCTTTCTGTCTGTCCCCTCATTACTTTCAGACCCGGTAACAGCAGCCAGTGAGTACTATGAGCAGCACTGAGGCAAGGAGGATACCCAGGCCACGAAGTACTAGTTCACAGAAGACAACATGGAAGCTTGTAAGAGGGCCGTGGCTTTTCCAAGTCTGCACTGTGGTTTCCATTGTGCCTTCTCTAGGAAGAGCTATAAACATAAACCTGTTGTTTTCTTATTTTTTCTAGGCTCAGGGCTCAGGAGCTGAATATCTGGGGCCTTACAGATCACAGCAAATGAAGTTCCAGATCTGCATTCTTCTAACTTGACTGCAGCACAGGACAGAGCAGCATCTCAGAGTCCAGGTCAATTGATCCTACTAAAATCAAAGGAGCAAAACAGGCCCCACAAAAAGTTTTATCAGATCAGGATCTTAGCTACGCTTAGAGCTTTTTGAGACAGCTGCCATTAGTTGGCATCTGGAACCACCTTCAGTGAAGGAAACTCTTCGTTCCAGTCCAAGAAAAACCATAAGGCAGAGGGGAGGGTTTTTTTTTCCCCCAGGGTCAAGAACAAATGCAAAAAAGAATTGCAGGCCACTGTTCTCATGGGTTGATCCCTAGCCTGACTGTGGAGTGGTTTCTTTCCATTTTGTGGAAGAAAACTAACCTCCAGAGACTGAGACAATAATCTCTATACTCCATGTTTTCTATACTGAATCCAGGGGTAGAAAATAAAATAAGAGAGAATCAGGAGCCAGGTATTACCCGAGCTGGGTTGTGAAGCAATAGAGAGCAATCCTGACCCCTGGCAAGGTGCTGACAGCGTAGGCTTGGGGATCCAGCTATACCTGGGCTTGTTACAGCCAAGCAGGACTCCAGGAGCCAAAGTGTGTAAGAGCAGCCAGGTAGGTCATCATTTTTAGGACAGCTGTTCCAGCCCAGAATGAAGGGGAGACAGCCACAGGTAAACGGTGGCTGTGGCAGCAAATAGCAGAGCCAGTCAGAAATCTCGACAACCCTTGCCCTCCTGCCCCTCGGGCCTCTCCTGGGCTGGGGCGCTTCAGTTACCAAGCTGGGTTTGATCACTTGGGTTTTTCCCTCTGCCCCAAGCTCACCTGCGAAAGAACAAATCCTTACCCGACCTCCTTCAACTGTGGGAACAAATTTGAGGCACCAAGAATGTTGCCATCTCTCTAGATGGCAAGCTGGCATTAAGTGAGAGATTTACAGATACTGTCTTCAAAGCGGGGTCTAATCCGAAGATGAAGGTTCTGTTCAGTGTTGGTGGGATTGGGGAGGGGTATAGGAGGAGGGAGGGCCAATGGCTTGGTAGGTAACCCACTGGGAGAAAAGACACTGGGACCATTGACTAATCTGAAGAGGGGTAAATGCTGTCAATCACAGCTAATTGTTACCACATAGTTACATGGGCCCAGGGTCACCAGGTTGTCAAATTTTTCTTCCTTAGATAACCCAGAAGACTAGGTATCATAAAAGCTCAGTTTTAATGAGTAGGAAGCTTTTAAAGAAACCAAGAACATATCTCTCACTTTAACTTGAATCACAGTCTGGCTGTATTTGGCTCGTCCTTTTAGATATACTTTGGTCATACTGCCTACAGAGAGAATGAATCTGACTGTGTCACTACAAATAGTGAACAGATTCACACATTTGAAGAGAATGAAAGGGCCTTAAGATGCTGACAATGGGTGTGATGGACAGAAGGCACCAAAGGTCTGTGTGTCTGTCAACAAATGGCTCGCCTGCTCAGCGTGCTGTGCTGAGTCAAGAAGAATCATGAAATTTCAGATGGTCCTCACGTTGTTTTAAAATTGTAACAAAAATCACACTGCAGAATTAGCCATTTAAAAATGTAGTGTTCAGGGCCTGGGAAGTCAGTAAAGTTTTTGCTATACAAGCATGAGTTCTGTCCTGGACCCATGTGAAAACTGGAGGGTTGCACATATCTGTAATCCTAATACTAAAAAGACAGAGGGAGGCAGATCTGAGCTGACTGCCCAGCTAGCCAGCCTTTATCAGCAACCAAGCCTGCCTCAAAAAATAAGAAACCACACGTGAGCTTAACCTCTCTGTGCACACCTGTGTGTATGCACGCCCCTATGTGTATGTGAGAATTCACATGCACACTCACATATGCACACCTACACGTAGACACATACACACACACACACCCCTATGGCATCAGTTTGCGATATAGAGGATATGCAATTGTATCTTGTGACAATCTTGTGGTTTAGCAGGAAAAAGGCAGAGCCTGAGAGAGGGTGTTTCCTGGGTTGAAACCTCACTGGATAAGGATGCGATGGTTACCGTTGTAAGCCTTCAGAATCTACAAGCACTCTCGAACACGCTCAAATAAGCTGGGGAAAGCCACTTCCCATCTTGTTCTGGGTCCTGTGTGAAACAAACTGCACTCGTGGTCCAGTTCCCTCTGGAGTCCCCTGCAAGTACTTGTGTGATGGCATTTGCTCTTTGCTTTAATGCCTTACCTTTGTGGGGGAAAATGTAGAAAGGAGAAGGGTAATCATGGTACCCAAAAGAGGGGAGGGCTGTACCCTGTTGTGCCTGGGACTTTCAGTTCCAGACCAAGGATGCCCCTGTGAACACCTTCCTCTGCTTTCGACCTGGTGGCAGCAACATGCCTCTACCCATATCCCAGCATGGCTGTGCCTCACTGCTGTGCTGTGGCTGCATGGCTATAGCCAAAGCCACTCATTTCCTAATGTCTAAAGCATCCATGTCTGGGATGTTAACAGAAGCTCACCTCCTGCCAGCAGACCTCCTTCCAAGCTTCCTGGACCAATGCTGCTAGCAAGGTTAGGAGCACTCCATTTTCAGCTTCGGATTTTGCTCCTCTGTGGAGTCAGGGGAACATTTATTCATTAAGTTTCATTTTACTTGAATGAAGTCCTTAAGGGACCCCCCTCTACACTATCACTCAAGCTGCAGTTGTTAGCTGTGGGTTATTTTTCCCCTTAATAGTCCCTTTCTTGTAAAAATAATTTTTAAAACTAAATGAATAATAGACTATTTTGGGGTCTGGAGAGATGGCTCAGTAGTAAGAGCATGAACTGGCCTTGTGGATGACCCAGGATTGGGAGGGCTCACAACCACCTGTGACTCAAACTTCATGGATCTGACACCCTCTTCTGGCCTCCACAGGCACCTGCACACACATGGCATTCACTCACACAGATAAACACAAATACGCATAAATAAGATCATAATACTAACCTGAATTTTGTTTTGTTTTTTGAGACAGGGTTTCTCTGTGTAGCCTTGGCTGTACTGGACTTGCTTTGTAGACCAGGTGGGCCTTGAACTCTCTGCCTCCCTGAGTGCAGGGATTACAGGCGTCGCCTGGCTACTAGCCTGAATTTGTTAAAGATTGTGAGTTTTTCCTCCCAGGTACTTGCTCATCTCATTTCCCTTCCAGGCCTGACAGGATGTACACTGTTCGCAGCCACTGTGTGCCCTGTGGGACGCTGCCATCTCCTCTCACGTCAGGCACCACTTTCTCTGCTAATGCTGGTCACCACCTGCAGCAGGCCCAGCTCCTGTTATCCACGCCTCCTTCTCATTGAATCTCCTTATGGGAACGGGTTTTTGTTTTATTCCCTGCTGTGATTCCGGTGTCTACACCATGCCAAGCTTCTAGTAGACTCTAAACTAACTACTCTTCCAGCTTAGAATAATCTGTTCTAAATAGTTTCACCTAAACCACTTTCTCAAATCTTGGACCACAAAAAAAGTCACTGTGCTCAGGTACCACCATGACACAAACCTGTAATACTCTAAGCATTTAGTAAATCAAGACAAGAGGATTACGAGTTCAAGACTAACCTGGGCTATATGGTGAGACACTGTTTTTGTTTTGTTTTGTTTTGTTTTTAAATCTGGGCTGGAGAAATAGCTAAGCTGGTAAAGTACTTGCCACACAAGCATGAGAATCTGAGTTAATCCCCAGACCCTACGTTTAAAAACACCTAGGCATGGCTGTGCGAATGCAGTCCCAGTGCCAAGGAGGCATGGCTGTGCACGCCTGCAGTCCCAGTGCCAAGGAGGCAGAGGGCAGACACAGGGGGATCCCATAGCTCACGGGCGAGCCGACCCAGCCTACTTGGTTTAGGCCAGTGAGAGACTGTGTCTCAAAAATAAATAAATAGATGATAGATAGATAGATAGATAGATAGATAGATAGATAGATAGACAGACAGATGATAGACAGACCAGACCAAACAAAAATCCAAAGGGGGCAAGAAGAAGATTCTCCTATGAGAAGCCCACATCCATGTTCTTGGTATTTCTTTCATCTGAGTCTTTCTCCTAACTCTAGTACTTAAAATCTGCACTCCAACTCTTCTTCCTACTGGAAAAAAGTAAAACAAAAAAAGAGAGAGGAATATGTCTTTTGAGGAGTGACACCTGAGGTTGTCTTCTAGCTTCTACACGTATAACACACACACACACTTCACTCCAGCTAACCTTAAGAAGAATCCTCTCATATCAATATTTTGGTAAAATAATAAATTAGAGATGGAAGATGGTGGAAAGGATGTTTTTATAATACACATCTAAACCAGTTATGCTGAGTCTTCTTCTTTCAGGCTTAGAGAAACTGGAATTAAGTGAGCTGTGTTCTCATGTTTGTAGAAAGTCTAGCTAACAATCACTGTTGCTTGGAGTCTTAGGAACTGTAGAAGATAAGGCAGGGGGCTGGAGAGATGGCTCAGAGGTTAAGAGCACTGACTGTTCCTCCAGAGGTCGTGAGTTCAATTCCCAGCAACCACATGGTGGCTCACAACCGTCTATAATGAGATCTGGTGCCCTCTTCTGACATGCAGATGTACATGCAGGCACAATGTTGTATAAATAATAAATAAATAAAATCTTTAAAAAAAAAAAAAGAAGATAAGGCAGGTGACATTGTTTTTTATGCCTGGATAACTAATTATTTTTCATGCAACAATGATATATACATTTGCAACTATCAACTTAAAACAAAACAAAACAAAAAAAACCCTGCCTTCTAGAAAGTGGTCAGGTCCATTTCGATTTAATTGGTTTATCTGTTCTCTTGTTGCATGTATGGACTTAACCAGTGATGAGTGAAAGCTCATTAAAATGGAGACCAGGGTCCCCTAAGTTCTCATACCCAATTAGTTAACACATTCCATACTGTGATGTGCTTATTTTGTCTCTTAGAGACTATGTCATGTCTTATAACTCCCCATGATCTGAAGGGTCATTAGGATGCTGGGAATGAAAGCTCTGACCTGAGCTTTCTAGTGAATCCAGCCTCTGTTGTTATTTCCCATCAGTTCTGGCCATCTCAGCTCAGGAGGCTCCCTTGCCAGTTCTCAACCAGAGTCTATATTCCAGACAAAGCAATGGCCAAAGGGTAAAAGGGCACTGCAAGCTAACAGTAGCATTAGTATACTTAAAAGGATGGTATAGCCTCTTCATTAACGTGCAATGAAGGTGAGTTAGGTCTGTGCTCTGTTTCCAGGCAAGTGAGAAATGTTGTCTTAAGGAAAACATGTCTTAAGGATTGAAGGTGCCTGTAATCTCAGTATTGGGAAGCAGAGACAGAGGAATCCTGAGATTTGACTGACCACAATTTAGCTGAATCAGTGAGGCCCAGTTTCAGTGAGAAGAACCCTGCCTCAAAAAAAAATGGAAAGTGCTAGAAGACAGTTGCTGTTGGCCTCTGCATGCAGCCAGCACACATGCATTCCAGCACATACAATAGATATCCTTAGACATGCAACACACAGAGTGTGGCATCCATTTTTCACTAAAAACAAGACAAAACTTGATGGTGTGTGCTCATGAAGAGTATCTGAACCCAGGAGTTTGATACCCAAACCCAAACACAACAAGACAAAAGCTGGAAGGAAAACCACACACACACACACACACACACACACACACACGCACACTTCTGAGGAAATAGAGGCAATTAGTACTTTTTACTTTTGTAATTGCTGATACAGTCCAATAAGTTGGCCAAAACAAGCTCAGCACACAAGAAAGTCAAAAATTTCTCTATTTTATGCCAGTAAGTAATTTGAAATCAATGGAAAAGATACCATTTACAGGGGGAAATGTAAATGTTTAGGGCTGGTGCGACTCAGAGGTTAATGGCATATTTATTACCAAGGCTGACAACTTGAGGGTAACCCCTGGAAACCACATGGTGGAAGAAGAACACTGACTCTCAGACACAGACCTCTACAGTGCACAGGGGCATGTGTGCATGCACATACTAATAGTAAATGTAACAAAATAAAAAAGGAAACAACTTTAGATCTGAGTCACATCATAGAGATTGAAACTGGAAAAACACGCCTGAAATAGTTGAGAAGTGTTTTCTTAAATCTATGCATCTGCCACAACTCTGATACCAATATGGTTTGCCTAGTCACATGACGGCTATCCGTAAAAACACCCAGAAAAATAAAACTCACAGGTCCAAACAGTTCTGAAAAAATAATGGGATAGGATGAACACAATCACATCTGAACATTCACTAACGAACTATAAAAGTTTTCTAGTGGTTACTGAGTACAAATATTTATTTACTAAAATAATCAGGAAACACTCTTAGGCATTGTAAACATACACTAAATAGCATTTCAGGTCAAAATAGATTTTCTTTACTTATAATAAATAAACTGGGGTGATGGGCTAGCCACTCAGAGAGAAAATATAGAAAGCTAATTACTGACTCACTCCAAGAAAGTAAGTTGGAGATAGGTCAAAGTCTTCAAATAGAACACAATCAAAAGCATAAATAACTGGGAGAGAACATTACAGAAACACAGTTTAAAATGTTGGTGGCAAAGACTCTAGAAAGACATGTAAACTAAAATCCAGAAATGGAAACAATGACACGCTTGATCACATAAAACTTTTAAAAACTTTGTTAGAAGGTAATATAGGGACAGTAACAGTAACAAACTCTGAGCATTGGGCAAGAGCTAACTCCAAATACTCAGAAGCCAGATAAAGGCAAAAGAAACAAGGGTGGGGCATCACTGGCACATACTTTGTGACAGAGTTCTTAAGATGAGGACAAGACATTTTACTTCATTTATGTGTTTTGAAAAATACAAACTTAAAAGTGCCTGCCTGTCTTCCTCCCACTAAACCAGCAGAAACAAGAGCGTACAAAAGCAATGTTAATCGTGGAATGTAAATTTGGTGCACCCTCTTAAGAAGGGAAATTGCCCTCTGCTTAAACGTTTGCCCTTTACCCCAGTGATTCTACCATCAATGTATCTGGTGGAAAAATATCAGCTCAACAAAGAGCATTAGAAACACTGCATGAAGTATAGCCTAAGGATCTGGGTTCAACTCAGCCCATGAGCTTAATTCCTGCCTTGCTGTCTTCTGTCAACCAGGTTGGGTAGCTTCTCCTCTGGGGGGCTTCTTGTCTATAAAATGGCAACAGCATCTTCCTAATTGAGCTGTTGCTATGATGTAAGGACTAGACAAATGTAGGTGTACAGTGTTAGAGCTATGCCCACCCAGTCTTGGCTACTAGGTTCAACATCATTAAAGGTGAAGGATTCTTTCAAGTACAAAAGCCCAGGAAAGTTTAGGTTGGTAATCAAACAGTAGCATTTCTATATAATTGAGGTCTTTGTAGGCAAACAGATTTCATATTGATATGAAAGCAGCTCCAGGATCTACTGCTAACTGTGATGGACTGTATAAGCACTGGTGTTTCTGAAAGGATAGTCTTCATAGGAGAGACAGATGGAAGGTTGAGAAATTAGAAGTAGATTTTTTCCCCCCAGAAAGTTTTAGATAGCTAATCGTTCAGTCAAAGGCTTTCAAAGGACCCAACAACAAATCAGGTTATTCTTATTGATACCTAAGGTACAGCTGTGAAATCCTGCCTTCATGGGATTGTTATCCGGGAGTGAAGGGGTTGAGATCGGGTCTTAGCATGTAGCCCAGGCTGGCCTTGAACTCACAGTTCAAGTCCTGAGAGCTAGGATTTCAGGCATGTGTCATTGTGCCTAGCTAAGTGAGGTTACTGCCCATTGAAGAGTGTGACCCCAAGCTGAGTACCTCACAGATTGCCAGAGCATGATGGGGGCACTGCCGAGGAAATGGGGTAGGGACTGAGTTCAACAGGGAGGGAAAGGTGGGCTTTGATTAGGGAGGCTTGGGCAGCTCTTGCTGGGAAGGAAATACTTGCTGCTATATATTGCTTAATCTGAAATGCGTATTTTATCTACAAACTAATAATGTACAACTATTATCCTGCCTCTGACTCAGGAGCCGATGTAGAATGCTCCACCCCGAGTCCAGTGCAATGTATGTGAGCACAGCTGGGAATACCAACACCTCTTAGCCTTGTTTCCATCAGTACTGATCTCCCCTCGCCAAAACAGCATTCCACAGGAGCATTTTCCACGGCTTGGAGTGTGTAAAGCGTGCCTTGGCCGCTGAGCAGGCCAGCCTGAACTGCAGCTCTGGGGGTGGAAACTTTTTCATTCATCTCCCCAGCAGATAAGAATCCAGAACAAAGGTGGAGTCTGAGTCACAGTGCCAAAGGAGCTATGAATATGCCACTTTAAAATTTACTCCAAATAGCTGACAAGCTGGTATGAGATCCTGACCTATGAGCCAGAAGATAAATTCTCAGCCACTTAGCAGCACCCAGGCTTTCAGGCCTCCACCTCACATTAGCTGTGCCTGATCGTAGGTGCTCTGAAACACACACACACACACACACACAAACAGCCAGGAAAATGGCATCCTGGACTCTTCACAAAGATTTGTGAGCAGAACAGGACGACAATATTTATCATAAAAGGGAGTCCTATTAAAAGCCCTGGGAGGTGAATGGGTGGCTTTCCATAGCACAGAAAGATCAAAGATTGTTTGAATGATAGACAGGGGGAAAAGCAAGAACAAGAACCAAGAACAACTTCCCACTGCCTTGTCCATTTTTAGCCCAACTGCTAGGGTGTGTCCCATGGCTCAGAAATGCAAGACAACTGGCATAGGCAAGGACACTGCGAATAGATCATAAGAGTGGCCAACAAAAGACCCAGGGCTTAACTACACAGGGAAGTGAGGGTCCAGGAACGCAGGGTGGGGGGTTGTGATGGCCACCTCTTCTGGTTTGGTTCTCAGCAAGAACCAAAACTCAGTGACTATCTCTGTGATGTGCTACAAGAACTCCACGGGGAGGTCATGCCAGCCCTTAGATTCCAGCACACCCAGCACAGACCCCAAGGTAGACTGGAAATCCACTGAGACCATGCTACCCCTTTCTCTTGATCACTACTGGCACATGCTCAGAGAAGGGCAACCAGGGAAGGAGGCTGCTGAAGAACACTCACTGCGGAGTTCAGTCTCAGCAGGAGCACAGTATATGCCCAGACTGGAGTCTGCTGATGTCTCCCTGGGAGGACCACAGCTGGGACTTCACAGCATGAAGGGTAATAGCTGCCCAATGTGAATGAGGCCAAGGCAGAGTCCCACGCGTCACGCATGCCCTCGGATATGCAAACCCACTAAGTCCAGGTAGCTAGAATATTCAGCACAGACAAAGTACACTTGGTTATCGAGCTTAGTAGGAGAGAAAGCCGGTTTCCCAGGGAGCTAATGTGCCTGTTGGGTTGTGTCCAAACATTGGCTGTTGGGGTATGTGTTGTAAGAAGTGTGTTTCTTTACCCTGTGGCACCTTGATTTCTATGTTCCCTATTGAAAAGGTGAGCGAAGCGGGGGATGTGGCTGGTCGCCAATGTACTGGCTCAGCATGTATAAGGCCCTGGCTTTGTCTCCAACACCAAGTAAAAGGGGTGGCAGCACACCCCTGTCACATCAGCACCCTGGCGGTGGAGGCAGGAGGATCTGAGGGTCAAACGACAGCCTCTGATACACAGGGAGCTTGAGGCCAGCCTGAGATACATGACAGCATATCTCAAAACAAAACAAAATGCCAAAACTAAATAAAAAGAAAAACAAAACACCCCAGCAAAACAGAAAATAACAGTTAAAGATTAAAAAAAAAAAAAAAGACAGAGGAACAGAACAGAAGAAAAAGAAAAAAGGAAAGAGAAGGCAAAGCCCACGGGCATCCTGTGTTGATTGAGTCTGGAGCATACAACAGCTGCCCTTTGCAGCATCACAGGTCTCTCCAACATGCAAAAACAAACACAGAACGGTTTCAGGTGTACAATAAGCATACGAGGGTGGGGAAAAAGAGGTGCTGTAGGCAGGGGTAGAGTAGACAGCCCTTTGGGTCAGTACAGCCTCACAGATGTGTGGTCCTTGATCTGGGGCCTTCCTGCTCACAGGCTCTCTTCCAGGTACAATCAAAGATGCTGATTCAACTAGTGAAGCCTGTGGAAAGGAAGACGATGCCACACACTCTGCTTCCAGCCAAACCCATCAAACCATGTTTCTCAACATCAACCATATTCCTGAATAAGCCTCATCCTCTCAGGTCGGATGAATCTCTGCAGCAGGAAAGAAAAGAAAGGCTCCAGGTTGGCCAGAGGTTAGGATGGGGAAATTGCAGTGCAGCATTTAGATGAAGGAAATGATACCTCGGTGTTATTTTCATGCATAGGTCTAATGTGTTTTTGCTCACATTCACTCCCATTACACTCTTTCCTCCCATTCCCAATGACCCCTGGGAAAAAGTATTCCTAATGCAGGTAGATAAAGAGAATAAAGAAAAAGGCTCCAGGAAGAATCAGTGAGAACGTGTCTGGTGCTCAGTGCAACCACTGCTCCACTGGACAGACACAGTCACTGGGGACAGTGATATGGCGGGGACAGCCCTTGGACAGCTGAGCCAGGGAGTACCTAATACGACAACAGTTAATTCAAATCCCAACAGCCTATTAACTCAGTCCCTCAGGATATTGGTGGAGCCACACACCAGGTGGTGACAGGAAGTGACAAATCCCATCTTCACTCAAGTTGGTATAGGTAACCTTGATCTACTATCATGATTCAAACAAACCACACAGTCCAATGTCCCCACCTACAGAAAAAACCTGTGGAGGGCAGTACCCCTAAAGGGCAGCCCCAGCTTTTTGCTGACCAAGTGAATTTTAAGGGAACAAGTTAAGCAAAGCCAGTACCACAGGTCTCCTAGATTTGATAAGAGGGTCTATAAAAAGATAAAATGGACAAAGTGCCATATGCTCATCATTCCTGCTTGATAAAGAATGGATGGTGCAAGAGGTTGTGAAAGAGGCCTTCCTGCCTGGCTTCTTGGCAGAATCAGCTCTCACACTACCTGGCTCGACCAATGGTCAAGCATCATCAGATGTGAAGTGCAAGCAGTGAGCTTGACTGCCAGGACTCTTCTGTCCAGAGCCAAACCTCCAAGGTCATTGCTTTTCTAGACTTCAGAGCAGCAGAACTATCATTTGCGGGATGGGTGGCCCCAGGGATAGTTAATTAACATCACTGCCAATCTGCTGCTTTTCAGCTGCACACAGTGAAAATGCTGTCATGCTTGATGCACTACTGGGCACTCGGCAAGGCCTGGGGACGTGGCCCAGTCGCTTCAGTCTTTGCTGCACAGGCCTCAGGACCTTATAAGAGTCTCAGAGTCCAGGCCAGGTAATGGTGGCACATGTTAATAATCCCAACACTGGGAAGGTGGGAACAGTAGATTTCTGGGGCTGACTTAGTCTAGTTGTTGAGTTCCAGGCTAAGGACAGCCTCCATCTCAAAAATAAGGTGGGGAAATCCTGAGGAAGAACTCCAGAGGATGCGCTCTGGCATCCCGGTGCATGCCCACACATGTCTACACACACCTGCACACGTTTACCGCGCACACACAGGAACACAGAGGGAGTCTTTTCTTGCCTCCATGTACCTCTATTTTCACATTCTCAGCCCTATCAGATGATCTGGATGAGGTGTCCCTAAAGATAGCATCATCATCATCGTCTTGGTTCCTCTTACAGACAAGTGTTTTAACAAGCCCTTTTTTCTATTTAAGCACAGCACTTCTAACTGGAGGAGACGACATGGGGCCATCTCTGACTCAGCCCTACTCCCTTCCATCACATCCTCCCACAAGCCACTCCATGAGCCCACAATCATGGCATAGAATGACCCAGGCAGACTGAGAGCTCTGTGATGGCAGTGCATGGGCTGGCTGACCTTCTAAACCCTATGAACTCATTTATTTATTCACATACCAGGAATGTAGAACCTAGGAAAAATTCAGCCCTCTGCCAGCGGGAAGGGCTACTGAGAGTCTGAGAGCCTGGGGCTGACATCATGACAGAAGTAGTAACCACAGAATGCAGTATGAGCTGTGAAGGCTGAGGTCACCGCTGAGGCCACACCATACTTGCAGGGTACTGCCAGACTCAAGCCACCCCTAGCTGCAGCCAGCCAAGGGTCACGGAATCTGCAAGACACACGGATGAGATGTGCTGGGCAGGCAATATTCTCTTGATTTTTAAAATGCTGCCAAGCCAGGACTGGGGTTCATCTGCTTGGAGGAGGGGAGAAAACACTTCCTCATCATCTTTTAAGAAGTGAATTCACTTCTTAAAAGTTGAACATTCTAAAGCAGATCCTCCAGCATATTCAAGGTGATATGCCACTGACTAACTCCAAACTTTGGTCTGGACATCTACCTACAAAACTCATTTAATTGAACTCGTCTATATAATTAGCCATACCAGAAGGAACTCCTATGCCTGTGAGGCAGTTGCTGCCCCTCCCCAATTATCCCAGCACCTGACAACTAGTCTGTCTACATTCTGTCTCTATGGATCTGAGATGGATTTGCAGAAGATGAAACATCTTCTGCTTTCTTATTCTTTGGCCCATGCATGCAGCCGGACTCCGCAGACACTGACATACAGCTCGCTCTTGGAATGAAATGAGCCCAAGTTCAGACTTCACATCCAGCCATTCACAATGTGCTGAGTGTCTTTCTTTCTAAGCCTCACTTTTCTCCTCTCCCAAGAATCCACTCCATAGGGTTTTATTGAAAATCAAAATAAAAGGCCTAAGCATGGTGCTTCACCAGCGGCAGCAGCACTATGACAGTCGTGGTTCCAGAAGACTCTCAATAGGGATGACCGAAAGCCCCTGGCAGCCAGAGTGTCACATACGAGCATCTTTTTACAAGCTAAACTTTAAGGCTATCAAAAGAAAGGTTTACCCTACAAGTGACTGAAGAACAGGTTTTAACAATAAAATTGCGGACTGCGCACAGTTCCAATACAACTGACAACCTGCTTCCTCTGTGACTTTGGAGAGGCAGCTTCCCCTCTCTGGTACTACTGGTTTAACCTTCACACAGAGAAGCCACCTATCTCGGAAGATCGTCTTGACCAAACGTATCTACTGTGTGCTGCTGTGGACTCAGTTCTCTGTCCTTCTGCAGCGGTCACCCTCCTTGAACCTGCCCCTCACTGTGATGTGGCCTGAGCTGCACAGAGGCACACTGATATTGTAGTAGGTGTCTTTGCCCTAAGGAACTGTTGTTCAGCTGGGCATGGTAGCACGTACCTATAATGCCAGCACGTGGATGGCTGAGCAGGCAGATGGCCAGCCTCCTCTGCGTAAGGAGGAGAGTAAGTCTATTTCAGAGAAACGAAGCATCAGAGTATAGCCTTAAGTCAGGGTGCTTGGCTGGAACTTTGTTCGGTCTGGACAGTATTTTTAACAGATTAAACTGATGGTGCTTCTCTGGGTTATATGTGCTGCAAATGTGTTCGAATGTCCCCATCACCAACACCCCATTACACACCAGCTATGTTACACACCCCATTATACATTACCTGACTATGTTTCTTGCTCCCTCAAACTGCCTACATTTACATCGCTTTATCTAGGCTTTTGCGCCTTTCATTGGTACAGACAGGCACATTAGTGATGCTCACAAGATTTTATACTGTTTCTTCTAAGGTGAATTCCACCATGGGGATATACAGGGCAGAATCAGAATTTATCGCTTCTATCTCCTGTTTTAAACCTGACCAATGCTTTATTTTATTTTAGACCCTGCTTTTACAGGGCACCAGTCACCTGGAAGTAGGAAGTTTAGATTTAATACTGTCATTCAGACTAGACAGTCCAAAGCTGTGTGAGTGTGTGTGTGTGTGTGTGTGTGTGTGTGTGTGTGTGTGATACCGCTCGAGGTTTTAAAATCCAGCCATGGAGCCCCTTCTCTATGCTCACGCCCTCAAAGGCCCTCCATAGCATCTGAGATCCAACCCGTGCTCATAGATCTGAAAACCAGCTTCATTCAGAAGCCTTCGGTCTGTCTCTCCATCTTCTTAGACTCATTCCTCAGCTCCTACCAAGAGAGGGAGTCCAAGTCCAATGAAAATCAAGGTAAACCCCCAGCCCTCAGGGAGCTCAGCTGCCACGTGCTCAGCCCGGCAGACACCCCTGCTTGTAATCCACCTCCTGAAAGAGAAAGTGCCCTCCCCGTGTGCTCTTCCTCCTTCCCCTCACCCTTCCCTATCCCGGCGAGCACCGGCGGACCTGAGAGTCCCCTGTCCCCGGGGAGATAGAGCATGGCGCACACACGTGCAGCACAGCGAGCTCTGAATTCCAAGCAGCTTCCTGAAATGGGCAGGGAGGAGGGGTTGGGGATGCCTCTCTCACGCGCGCAGAAGCCCCGTCCTAGCATCACACCCCACTACGAATCCCTTACCCTGAGAGGGGCCGAATGCCTTGGAGCTTCCGAGCGGGGCTTCCTGGCTCCGGCTTCTGGCTGGCAGAGGAGCCCCACTCCTTCCTTCCTCACCCCGGCTTTCTCCAGGGGCAGCGTGGTTTCAGAGCGTCCATGCAGGCAGGCAGGCAGCCTGGCTAGTGTCCCCACTTCTGCCCTGCCCTCAGCTGTCCCAGCCAGGCCATGGCCCGGCTTTCTGACATGCTGGTGCTGGGGACTTCACTTCCTGGTTTTTTTTTTTTTTCCTCTTTCACAATTGAAAGTGGAAGCGCTTTTGACTAGGAGGAAACAGACAGCCGAAGCTACCCTGGCCGGTTTTCAAAGCCTTTAACCCCCAATCCCTAAGGGCTGAAACAAAAGCCACCTTGCACCAACACTGTCCACCTGCTCCCGCTGGTCGCGGAAAATCCAAATGAGAACGAGTTGAGGTGCCCCTGGGTTCACTGCCAGAGAAACGGAGGTGACGTTGCTCCCCGCTGCGTTCGCAGGACAGGAAAGTCCAGCTAGAGGGACCTCCGCCCTTGGGTCAGTCTCAACACGACTCTGCTCTTCTCCATGTAACCCCTTTCCTAGTCCCCAGAGATGCCCAGCTCGGCTCACAAACCCAGGCGGACCTCACAGAGACAACAGAATAGACAAATAAGCCAGGAACCACGGGAGCAGTGAGCCATTAAATTGACGTGGCTCCTTTTCCTCTGACACACCAGCGCGGGCTCTCGCCCCGCCAAGTTTAAGGCTGCAATGTGTTCTGTAACCCCTCTCACGGTACCACCCGGGCTCACAGTTGTCTTATTTGATCACCCTTTTGACGTTCTGGTCTCCCAGGGGCATAAGACCTCATTTTCAGATTTGGAAGAGAGATAACAGATTCTGCCCCCTCCCCCTCGCCACTCCCAGCAGAATCCTCACAGACAGGACTAGGCAGCACTTTCCCAGCCTTGATCCCTCCGAGAAGGATCAGCAGGAACTCCGAGGTGAGCCTGCTCTCTGCCATCCACCGCCACTACCCTCTGCCTGCTGGAAAGGCCAGGGAAAATGGTGCCATATCTCAGATAACAGCGGCTCTAACCCTTTGGAAGGACAGGAGGAGGTACTTCTGGCTTTTGTTTGGTTTTAGAGCTCAGCTCCTTAGAAAACTCCCCCCACCCCCACCCCCAGAGAAGAACATTAGATGGCAGAGTGGAGACCAATGGATATCCGTGCCAGGGATATCTATGGCTTCTCCCTAAGGCCGTCAGAGGACACCAACTAGTATTTTTGTTGTTTTTGCTGTTATTGAGCTCCTCTAGAACCGAATGTCAGTTCAGCAAGGTCTGGGGCATTCTAAGACCCCGCTGGGTTGTCTGTGGAGTCCCTGGGTGTGGTGGTGACTTCCCGACCTGGGAAGATGCTGACATCACCCAAGATTTCTGTACTGTGGAGCAGACCGTCAGACTGACCTGTGTCAACTGTAGCTCGGCCGTGTTCTAGCTCTAAGGCCAGGCATTCTGCTTAGCAACTCAGAAATGGATTTCTAAGAAGAGGCTATTACTGCCTCCTTTGCAAGAGCCGCCCCCAGCGCCAGCGCAGGTCACGTCCTGAGGATGCTTTCCAGACCCTAACAGCGTCCTGGCTGAGAAGTCCTTTCTCGCCTTCCTTCCAATAGGAGTCTGCTGTCAGCAGTTGTTAAGTGGCCCCTCTAACTAAGAATTTCTGAATGGCTTAGTTTTTAACCTTTAAAAGCCTTTGTCCCTTTTTAAAAGTGGGACTGATATTCTCTTCCAATTCTTTTTATTTTTCTCTTCTAAGATTCAAGCGGCTCAAATGTTTCCCTTTCCCATTGCTTTCTTTCTTTGCCTCCCACACAAGTCGGCTGAGATTACCACCCATGTTGTGAAAGAGCTGTAAGCAGGTTCACGATGCGGTACATCCCACCTTCTTCCCCCATACCTGCCCGTTCCCACTGTCTCACAGACCAGAGAAGGCAGCTCACCTTGTGAGAACAGGCAGCCTTGCTGGGTCGAGGAAGGGTTCCTCTTGCAGCTAGCTGTTGGTTCAGCACCGCATTCAACTGCCTCTGTCTTTCCACGCTCCGGGACCAGGCACACCTGAAGCCACTGTCCCGAGAGTGCCCTGCCAGCTCCCCTGGAACCTTTGGACCTGTTGCAATTGAGGTGCAAAGGTAGAACCTGCTCAAACACTTATAAGTCACCTCTGACAGAAGTGGAGAATTTGGCAAAAGGTTAAACAAGAGATTATTAGGCAATGGACTGAAGAGGAAAAAAAAAATAGAGCAATTGGCTCAGAAAGCTGCCATTGAATGGCGTGAAACTTTATAAAGCCCAGACTTCAGGGGAAGGGGTAGGTGTGTACAGGGCTTTACACAAGAGTTTTTCTTTGCCACCATCTTTGGGACTGAGACAGGAAGAGGCCAGACTAGACAACAAGGCAGAGAAAGTGCACCTTAATTCCAGGAAATGGGCAAGTCACTCACAGTGGCTCAGGCTCGGGCTTTAAGATCAAGACTGAGGAGAAGTTTGTGTTTGGAGATGAGCCTTCCAGGAAAGCCAGGATATTCCAAAACAAACAAACAAACAAACAAACAAGCCAGGGTGGCCTGAAGTCTGGAGTTTGAGCCAAAAGACAAAAACCCCAGTGCACTATGGGTAGAGAAAGCAGGGTCCTGAGCCCTGCCTGCCCTCCTGCTTCTAGCGAGGCACCAGAAGCAGCAGTGTGGCCGTTGCCTCTTGCTCTTGCCCATGTGGAAGGGGCCTGTTATCACACTGTTAACTAAATCACTGCGAACCTCAATGGGCGACCAAATAAGACGAGGTGCCATCACTAACCAGGACTACAGACAAACGAGGCTCTGCACACCGGGCACAATTTTTACTTCTCTGGTGTGGCCAATGACCCCTTTTCAGGAAGGCACTAAAACAATCAGGCAGTAGACAATCCAGGCCTGAGGCAGGGTCACAAGATGCCTGTCGCCATGTTTGGTCTCTGTGATGCTGGCCCAGTGATCAAGGTATGTGTAGCCACCAGTGAGCCTGCAATGCTTGGGTGCTTTCTGTGTACCAGCCCAGTAGGAATGTACAAAAAGACTTATTCCTAAATGTAGCTGGTCAGATAACCAATGTCAAAGCCAGGCGTTAGCACCACTTCCTGCTTGATTCTATGTGGTGTGGTTAGCATATTAACAATAAGGGTCTTCTTGGGCCAGATTTTTATCCAGGCCTTAGCTGCATGGACCTGGTAGATTATGTCTTCCTAAAGAGCTCCAACCACTCCTTAGTACCAGAAAGAGAAGGACTCCTAAGAGGCGCTGAAGACAGCTGTCTGAGAACCTTGGAAGTGAGTGCTACCAGACTGGACCAGTGCCAAGGTGTGTTGGTCAGCAAACTACTGAGTGAACACCTGCTGATACCTCGCTCCTCAGAGAGTTAGATGCACCAAGCCACGGTTCCCAAACTTTAGTAAATGTCACAATACCCAGAAGGAATGTTACAACACAGCTGTTTGGACCTGTGCCATGGATTGTGATTTAGTAAGCAGGAGCTGGGGCCTAAAATCTGCATTTATATCAGTGGTATAGGTGCTATTGTTCTGGATCCATATTTGCATCAAACATCCACCCTGCCTTCAATAGAGGCTGCATTAGGTCTAGCCTTGATTATGACCAAGTTTGATTCAAACTTGAACTCACGCTTTTGGAGTTTGACTAGCTGTCCAAGTCCTAGAGGAAGGCCTTGTCTGAGCAGGAGTCCTGTCACTGACTGTCCATGCCACTTTCCCATATCTCTAATTCAAAGACTTGCAGTGTCAGAACTGGAAACCCAAGTGAGCATGAGTGGCATGGATGAGTCATCAGTGATGTAACAACTTTGATTTTATTCTCAGGGGCTTTGGAGACTCCAGAAGGTGACATGCTGACTTACGGTGGAAATCCCAGCGTCCTGGTCCCTAATGCTCTAGCAGGCCATCTCCCCCACCCTCCCTCTCTCCCCATAGACACACACAGACTGACATTGGGTATCTTCCTTGATTGCTTTCCACCTCACCCATTGAGGCAGAGGCTCTCCCTTGAGTCCAGAGCTCTCTGGCTAGTCCAGCTCCTCAGCTGGCTTGGTGGGAAATCCCTCCTTTCAGTCTCCCAAGTGCTGGGGTTACAGGTAGGTATTTATATCCACCTTGCCTTTCTGTGTGTGCTGTGTATCTGAAGAGAAGTGCTCTCCCCACGGAGCCATCTCCCCAAGCCCCCAATATATCTCCTCATGAGCTACTGTCTCCGGCATATCTCCTCAAATGCCATGTGTCAGGCAAGGCTTCTTTATAGTACCCACAGCCATATACTTGAGAATACAATGATTTTTAAAATCCCTTTCAAGTTGGGTATCCAGAAGCCACTAGAAAGTACAAACCTTCATTCTTTTAGGCCATTCAAGAGTGAGGTTCTTGAGATGTGAGGTACCTGACCAATAGCCTCGATTCTGAGACACTCTTCTACGTGATGCTCTGATAGGCTTCGTATACCTTCTTTCCCTTTTCTTAGGGACAAAGAAACCACACATTCAACACACCATAGTTCTGGAATGCTGGATGCTAACATTCTGGATTCCTGGAACACAGCCTGGAAACAGTTTGATGTGCTGCCCCATAGCCTATGGGCTGGGAGTGCTTCACAGAATCAGCTTTTTTAAGGGGTTGAAAGACGAGGAAAGTAGACATGTTTACACAGCCTTTTCTAGTTTGTGACTCTTCCAAGCTCCCTCTTCACATCTGTGTGGTGTGAGTATCAGCAAGACCTTCAAACATCCGAACCAATAGTGAGGGATAGGATTCAGAGAATACTCGATTTCACTCTCAAATTCAACTGGACAAAAGTTGCGATTTGTCTGGATAAGAGAATAAAGACTCAGACATGCCACCTCCCAGAGATGCTGTATCTTGGAGATTAGGCTATGATGATGTATAGAAGAAGGATAAACATATAAAAATAATTTTAGGATATTTTGTAGCATCCATGTGATTTCCATATCACCCTTTAATAGTCTGGCATGGCATCAAGTGTTATTTAAAAATTGTATTCACTTCCAATACTGCAACAAAGTAACTTAAATTTCACTGTAGAGGCTATTTCAAGATTCTATACAACATTGAATCTTGTACGTCATAAAGGAAAATTGAAATTTCTTCTTTTAATAAGATTCTGAAAAGATTCTAGAAAAGTCCTCTTAAGCATCTAGATTCTCTGTTTTAGAATGTTTTGTTTGGATCAGATTGTAAAATGTCCACAAAACAATGCTTCCCTCCAGAGATTTGGGCAAAAGCAGAGATGTGAAGAATATGAAAAAGGGAAGAAGCCATGGGCTGAAGAGGAAACCCAATGGCAAAAAGCTCACCAGGCATTTGGGCATTTGGGTCCTAGCACAGAAGGACCAGAGGGAAGAAAGAAGAAGAGGAAGAAGAAGAAGACAAAGAGGAAGAAGGTGATGATGATAAAGGGAGAAGGGAAAGGAGGAGGGGTGGGAGGAAATGACAACACAAGATGCCTATAATGGCTAAGAGACATGGACATGTGGAACAGGTAGATAGGAAAGATCTTAGGCTGTTTGGCTGCTTTTCCAAGTCAGGCAGAATGGCCCAATAGCAAACCGAAACAGCGCAGAGCTGTATATGCGACAACTCATGTCAACTCAACAATGATGGACCAAGAAAGAAAACAGCTGGCATGGCACGCCAAGCGTTCCCTGACTGACTGGAAGGTAGAGTTGTCGCAGTGAGTACTGTGAGGGCTGAACTTTAGCTTCCCACATGGCAGAGCTGACACTGAAGTTTGCTCTTGACTGAGATATGGAAAGGCAGGGACAAAGTGCCCCAAACTCTCTTAACAGGGCTCTCTTGGCTGTTAGAATTCTATGCCATCGGATATCCTTCTGATATCTCAGAATGCTAATGATGCTCAAAGTACATGCTCCAAGGCAGCAATCGAAGGTCCTCAGGGAGAGCCTCATCGTCAGTTCAGATCCCTGAAGAGGCCTACTATAATCAACGCCCACAGTGGAGAGCATTACAGAGCACTTGCCAAGTGGCTGCCTTGCACTAAGAGCTTTGCAGCACCTCATCTAATCTCATAGCAACCCTAGGAAGATCTTATTGCCCTCTGAAGGAAGATGAAAGGCTTCTCTTGGAGTAAGAGGCCAATGAATGTGTTCAAAGTTCACGGCTAACTATTGGAAAGAACATCAGGGTCAAACTCTGAGCTCAGGTAGTCTTGGTCCTGAGTGCAAACACATCTCTGTAGTTCGATGCCATCAATTCTGCAACTCCCTTATTCTCTTGTGTACATACACATATATCTCTTGAGAACTGTCACTGTTTTCTTGATAAACATTAAGAACCTTGCTCCAAGTCAGCAGGACCCAATAAGCCCTATGGAAGCAGATGTCAAGGTGGCCACCACTCTTTCTCCTCATTTAAAGTGATGGACAGCTTTGCTCCTCACAGTCTGCAGGAGCCAATGAACTCCATATTCTTGCTGGGTAATCTCTCTACCTGCAGGTCTTTCTTCTCAATAATCTGTTATGCTATGGATCAAACCAGAGCCTCATGCTTCTGTGGCAAGCACTTTGCTGGCTGAACCATCTCTGCAATCTGCTTTCACTTTTTATAATACATCAACTAGAAAGATGCCAATGACAACTGTGCCTTGCAGTGCATAGTTCTGGGATGGTGCTGATTACTGAAGCCTAAAAGTCCTGACTCAATACATATGGGACAGTCACACAGGCTGATGTGACTCAATACATACAGAAGAGCCACATAGGCTGATGTGACTCAAGACACATGGAACAGCCACACAGGCTGATGTTTATAACATATGGAAACTTGCCCACGTGAGTGTTCTTTTTCCTTCTAGGAACCACCCCTAGCTTTGCCATCCCCGTGATGCTTCATCTATATGTGCACATACATTCAAAGCTGTGCCAATGATGCCCTTTGCCCGCCTGTTCCTTTGGCTTCTGCAGGAGTAGTAGGCAGCTTTCCCGCGGGATAACACAGTCTTCATTCAACAGTTTATGATCTGCACTGCAGCTGCAGTCCTTTATTGAACTGTGTTGTTTATTGGCTGTCATTCTGCTCCAGGCACTGTACTATGTCTAGTATTCCTTTTCCTGGTCACATAAAGTCATTTCAGCTAATTACAGATATGGAATTTGAGGGTTTAGGCAACACTTGACCTGTCCCAGCCTGCTTGTGTCTCATCCCACAGCCTGACCTCACAATGTTTTGCTACACTGCCTCCTATGGGAGGCACACAGGTCCTGAGTCACAGGCAGGGCACCTGTACTTAGAGCACACTGTTTTGTTTTCACCTCTCCTTTCCCCAGGTCCTTAAACATGCATTCTGCTTTGCAGCTCTGGTTCCCTGAACTTACAGCATGGGCTGAGCTACCCCGAGGGCCTGGCTACAGAGCTAATCCAGGGCCTTTAACTGGAATTGAGAGGAAATGCCAGGAAGTAGGAGGGCCTCTGCAGTCTACAGACAAGAGGCTGACAAGGGAGGGGGAGTCAGGAGGGACATCCTGCCTGCTTGTCTATGACTGTCCAGCAGAGAGCTAAGGGCCAGATGCCAAGTACGGGACACAGGCTTCTTGCGATGGGCACAGATGGGAAACATTTTTCTCATGATTCAAAGTGTGCTATCACCGCAGAGTGATGAGCTGGGATACAGTCGACTAGCTCAGCGTTTGGGATATGTGACAATGAAATCATATCCTGGGGGACAGGGAGATGGCTCTGTGGGAAAGAGTGCTTACTATGTAAGCATGAAGATCTGAGTTCAATATCCCAAGCCCTCACCTGGCTTTGCTTGGTGCGTGTGCTTGTAATCCTGTTGTTGGAGGACAGAGACAAGCAGAACCTTAGAGTTCACGAGCCAACAAAGCTAATGGGAAAGAGAACTTCCGGTTCGATGGGAAACCCGTCTCAGGGGAGGAAGGTGATGAATGACAGAGGAAGACATTTGACATTCCCTTCTGGCCTCCACTAGACTCTGTAAACCGTGTGCACGGCATGAACAACCAAACACGTATGCATGCAAACCATACCACACACACACATACACACGCGCACACACACAAGGTCTTGAAGGTCTGGGATGTAGATTAATGGTCAAGCACTTGCCTGTTATACAATGAACCCCAGGTTCAACTTCCATTTGCCAAGAAAAAGAAGAAAAAAAATTTTTGGATGGGAGTAGTAGTAAATGCTTAATGTACAATATATGCTTAAATAAAAATAATTTTTAAAAGATCTTTAAAAATCTAAAATCACAAGAAAGTAGTGTGTAACTAATTACCTCACTGCTGATCATTGACTTTGTTTGAATACCACATGCCCCCGGCTTTCTATCCTTGCTAATTCCTGACAGATTTTGATCTTCATGCCAAGGATTTAGGGTCTGTAATTTCGAAATAGAATCAAAGACTATGAAGTAAATATTTAGAACTCTGGATTTTAGGCTAGCCCAATAGGCTAAGCTTGGATTCTGATGATAGCCAGGAGAAAACTTAACTATTGAAAACATTGATCAGAAGGCCCTGATCTTCAAAAGTGCTTGCATAGGTGCCAGAGACATATTTTTCTTTCTTTCTTTCTTTCTTTCTTTCTTTCTTTCTTTCTTTCTTTCTTTCTTTCTTTCTTTCTTTCTTTTTTTTTTTTGGAAACATTGTGGTAGCTATCAAAGGAGTGGAATACCTGGGTGGCTGGCAGAGCCCTCAGGAGCAGGAAGGATTCTCCTCAGGAACCCTACCATTGTCATTAACAATCAGTCAGAGCCAAGACCTGAGCCTTAATCTTCTAGGAGCATGGCCACTGTTTCTTTGAATCCTGAGGAATTGTTCTGTTGCAGACCTAAAAAACGGGTCTCCAGTTTGGTTTTAACTTTTATGGTTCTGTAAACCTTTGCTGAGTAGAAGCCTCATCTCAGACACAAGGTCCCACTCCAGGATGGACAAAGCGAAGGACACAGTGAGAAGTTGGAGGTTCACACCCATGCAGGTAACGGCTGCTTTTCTTCACTTGGGATGGTTAGCGCAAGGTGTGCACCTGAGGGAGACCTGTGAGCCAGGTCTGAAAGGGGACTTGCACCTGTCATCCATCATGTCATCCATAATACTCCGCTCAGGATCCACCTGAGACCTGGGATCATAAAGCAAACAACTGGCAAGCTCCTAGCTCTCCTAGATTCCCACCCAGTGTAGAGAGAAGCAGACAGGTTCCATACAGCCTCCATCTTTCCCGGTAATAGGCCAGGAGATGGGCTTGCCTGCATCCTACTGGCTGTCTTCATCTCTCCCACATTTTGGACCTGCCTCACTCCAAGTAAGCTAAATTCTTTCTTCTGCCTCTCTTTCTCCTGGAAGGAAAGTTTGAGTGGACTTATTCCAAACCCTCACCCATTAAATTTTTGTTGAGTTCCTATGAAATCCAAGGTCATAGGTGGAGTATGTAGTGTCATGGCACCCACACAATGTCAGTCTGAGAGGAATGGGGTTATGCTCATTGTGAAACTGCAGAAACAAAGTCATGGCATTAACTGACTTGCCCAAGGCAAAGGAGTCCACAGTATTGGTGGAATTTGGAAGGAAGGAGACACTGAACTCATTTCTCTAGGAGGAAGGAGGTAGACTATGTGGTCTGTGGAGCTCGTGATGTCCTGAGTCAGGCCTGGCTAAGGTCATTAAGAGTTCGCAGCTGAAGGAAGAGAAGCAGAGACCTGTCATTCCTGCCTTCCTCTTCCTGCAGGCTGTCAGAGCCTCTCAGAGCTTAGACACTAAGACAGGTGCACCTAACATAAATAAGAACCTCCCAGGCAGATTTCCAGGAGCACATCCTGGTCCAGGAGGTCTGGAGTGGAGCTTAGAATCTGTGCTCATAACTGTGAGGAGAGACTGGAGGTTTGAAACAGGAAACTGTGACAACCATAGCAAGTTTACCATACTAAAATATCTAAGTATCAGATGAATATAAGAAACCAGACTTCTCCCACATGAAAGCCACAGCAAGTGAGAAGTTGATCGTTTAGTGTGGAGGGGCCTGGGAAATGGCTGGGTCATCTTACTTGGGGAAACCATGGCATTCCAAGAGCCATGGCATTCCTGTGATATGTCACACAGTGAAGAGCTGGCCCACCCCCGATCTCCTTGCCCTGATCTATGCAGAGAGAAGGTTATCCGTTTATCCAGTACTAATCCACGCATGGCCCTCTGAGCCCAGGTGAGGGAGACAGGATATGCCTGGTTGGCGGCAAATCTTCTCAACATTAGTTGACTTGTTCCAAAAATTTTCTGTGAAATGGATTGAGCAGATGGTAATGCCCATTGCTACTATGATAATCATGATCAAAGCTAATGTTTGTGTGTGTTGTGTGTTTGTATATGCATGTTCACGCATGTGGAGGTCATCAGGTGTTTTCCACTCGCTCCCTTAGTTTTTGAGACCAGGTATCTCACTGATTCAACTAGACTGGCTGCTGTGCTGGCCCCAGGGCTCCCCCTGTCTGTCTCTCCTGTGTTGGGATTACAGGGCCCAGCACTATGCTCACCTTTTAGAGTGTGTTCTGAGGGTTGAAGCTCGGGTTTCCGTGCTGCACAGGGAGCACTTTACCAACCAAGATATCTCCCAGCCCCTAACACTAATATCGATGGAATGGCTCTTTTGCCGGCCTTGTAGTGGGACTAGATCTACATGTTATCCTGTAATCCTCCCTCCACCACTTTGGAGAAGGCCTGTACCATTTGGGTCCTAGGTCATACGATTAACATGAAGAGCAGTTAGAATTCTAGCACAGGCTTTTTACTATGTGGGTAGACTCCTCGGCTTCACATAGGGTCACGTGACTTGTCTGGGAACCCGAAGGCTCAGTGATATTGTTGGATCAACATCTCAGGGCTTGTTGACTCCCTACTTCTGCCTGTTTTCTGTGAGACTTCTGCTTCTGGGTTGTGCTAGGACATGCTCAGAAAGGGCTGGCTTCTGTTAATTAGTGGCCCTGGATAGAAAGCAAGCTGCGGTCTCCAGGGGCGCTTCACTCTTGTATAAGTTCTGGGCATGAGTGGTCAGGAGGCTGAGCCAACCAGATCATGATGCCATCCACAGCTTCCAGGATGTGCTCCGCAGCCCCCCTAGAGTCCAGGCTCTGTGTTGGGGCTGACCGCCATGTGGAGCACCCAGCTCTGGTTTCAGTGATCTTTGCCATTGTGCTGGTGACTTGTCTGGAAGCTGCTAAACTCACGGTGGGACTCCACGCCCCCTGGAACATCTCCCATCCATTTAGTGTGCAAAGGCTGGGGGCAGGCCTCCAGATCGCTGTGGCCAGGCTCAACTCAGAGCCGGTGGGCCTGGGGAACTTGAGCTGGGCATTCAGTTACACCAGCTCAGCGTGCAGCGCCAAGGAGTCCCTTGCAGTTTTCACCGACCAGGTCCAGAGAGAGCACATTTCTGCTCTGTTTGGACCAGCGTGCCCAGAAGCAGCAGAGGTAGAGTATGCGTATTCTAATAGTGTTTGGACTTCTCCTAGAAGGGGCAAGTGTACTAACAAAGACACAGGTTTCATTCATCTCTTCCTACTGTTTACATTTTTAGTTAAAAATTTAATTGTATAGATCCATTGTACATGGTACTGCATTATATCAGGATGGTTTCAGGTGGGTATGTTATTTTACATCTAGTCTCATTAATCTCTAGGCGAAAGTCATCTTACAACAATTGCTGTCTAGGTCTTAGGTCTTAGTTTCCTGTTTGAGACTAGAAGTGTTAATGGTCTTCAAAGAGTCTTTGAAGGGGTGACTAGATCATGTGTCCTATTCCTCCTGTCTGTTTGACTGTTCTATGTAGACTCATTACTCTCTTATGTCGTCAGCTACTTGGTCTGGAGAATTTGAGATTGACAACAGTGCTTGTATTTAAATATAACATTATCAATTGTTAAAGAAGGCTTTCCTTTGGTGTGTATAATAAATTATTCAGGGATGCTCATAATACACTGGAGAGAGTACAGCTTGACAGATTGCTCTAAGCTACAGCAAATGCGGGAAACGTGCTGTGAGCGGTTACTGGGATTAGCGTAGTCCACGTCCTCGGTTATCATGCCGTCTGCGGGAGGACGGGGAGGTGACTGAGAGGCACACCAGAGATCCCACACCCCCACTGCTGCAGACACGCTGCCATTGGTGCTGCAAAACTCAGTTGACCTTTGACTTTGAATATCTGCCTCTGCATTTGACATCTCTCTGGCTACCCAAACCCCACCCTTCCTTCAAAGTCAGTTCCAACTGACGTTAAGGCAACTTCCACTCTCTGCTTGAGGCGACTTCTGCTCTCTGCTTTCACCATACTTCCCCAATTTGAAGTAGTTTATTGTTGATCTGTATGAGTGTGTATTTCTAAGTATGTGAATTTGTCTCCTTCTGTAGGAAGCAAAGAAATGACATACTTTTGGAAAATACTCTTTACTTTCCCCCAGGCATTGAATTTTACTATTATTTGAGTCATTTATAAATTTTGTTTTATGATCTTTATTGAGGTGAGATTGAAAACCCACACGCATTTGATAATTTATTCCAACTTAAATGTATTGAAAGAAAAAAATGTAATTGATTGCTTCCCTAAATGTTTATAAATATATGTCTATAAATCCTATAGTGCATATTGCTTTCTAGGACTATTTTTATATGTCTCAGCTTCCATAAGGGGTCATAAACTTTCCAAAGATAAAGGTCCCAAAAATTCTTGGCAAAATGTAGGATCTTAAACAAAATACATGAGAAGCGAAGAATTGGCAAGTTCAGGAAGCATGTTAATGGGGCCATGGCTTGAGCTCTAATCCCCCCCCACACTAGTGTTAGCTGTGTAACTCACATCCCTGCATCCTCACATTTCCATCTTTCAGATGGACACAATGACCATCTGTAGTCCATAGAAATGCTCCAGGGTTTTAATGGAGTGCTCAGCCCTAAGTGGGACATCTCCCTCATGCTCCTCTCCTCCAAGCTGGAATCATTAAGAAAGAGAGGCAGACAGATTATAGGAGCCAAAGACAGTGGATGACTCCAGCTGAACAGTGCTGTCAGGACACCACAGGGAAGCTGCACATATGAACCCACATTAGCCATGGCCCCATGTACAAGACTAATGTAAGATCAAGCCAAGCAAAATCTAAGCATGGAGTGGGAGGTGCTCAGGATTTCCCACTCCTAGCTGAGAGAAGATTGACAATTGTTGGCCACTGAGAGAGGGAGAGTTAGTTTTCTTCAAGGATTCAGCCTCTGAGAGGTGGTGTTGCAGTAGATGGCCCCATATTCTGGGTGGACTCAGTGGGTTAAAAAGAAAAGAAAAGCTACATGAAGTTGGGAAGGAATAGCTGGGGAGACAGTGGAGGAATTGGAGCAGAAGGAATGGAGGTTGAGATTGATTAAAATGGGTTGTATGCATGCAAAACTCTCAAGCAATAAAAAAATTAGCTTGAAAACTATTCCAATTAATCAAGTATGCCATAGTGTGTCATTAGGGCTTTCAAAAGAGAGAGAGAGAGAGAGAGAGAGAGAGAGAGAGAGAGAGAGAGAGAAGAAAAGAAAAAAGAAAAAGACTGACACAAACATGAAAGTTTTTAGGGAGGGGTTAGAACATAGCATGTGCTTGAGACAGTCTTGCATTTATCATTCCTGGCCCCTGGGGTCCCTGCACTACCAAATTTATGGGAGGCATTGTCATTGACTCCAAAAGAGAAGTTGCAGAAATGACCCATATATTCCCCAATTTGAGTTCTCGGCACACGGTACGTATGAAGTGTGAGGATAGCTTATGCTCCGTCATGGAAAGGTGTTCTCTTGTTCACTTTTGAGATCATTGCTTCGCTGGCCTCCGAGTGGAACATCCCCTTGTTCGACTTCATTGGGCAAACAGCAGCCCTGGAGGACCACTTCTTGTGTGACACCTGCGTGACGCTAGTGCCACCCAAGCATGGAATCAGAGCCGCGCTTCTGGAAAGCCTGCGATACTTGGGCTGGGAACACGTCGGGGTGTTTGCATACTCCTCTGCGGCCTTCCCCCAGGAAGAAGTGGATGAGATGTGGGGGGCTATTGAGGACAGACTCCGGTTTCATTTCACTATCATTGCCAGCATGAGATATGGCAACAGCAGCCCAGCCCTTCTGCAGGAAGGCCTCAGGAGCATGTCATCCATGGCCAGGGGTGAGTAGGCAAGAGTCTTCCTTTGCTTAGGGATTGTTTAGAAACAGCTATGAACTCTGTTTTTATACTTATTTTCATATAGTATAAAAAAAAGGTGGAAACAAGATACAAAGTTAGTAATACATTAAAGCAATTTCCTTATTTTATGTGGGTGTGTGTCTATGTGTGTGTATGTTATGTGAAATCTTGGGTGTTAGAGTGTTGTGCTGTTCAGAATAAGTTCTGTTCTAGAATCAGATTTCTGGTAATCTGGGTCTTGGACCTTGTTACTGAGAACATGGGCTTAGGAGACAGACACACTTGGTTTTTATTCCAATACCCTTACTTTTTAGCTGTGTGTTCACAAGCAAGAATCTTAACCTTTCTGTACCACAGAAACCTTCTCTATTAAACAGAGACAACCATCATTCCTCTTCCCCAGGAAAGTTGGGACTAACTATGTGGGAAGGGCTTAGCACTAACTATGTGGGAAGGGTAGGAAGTTTGTGGTAAGCATTTCAGGTTTCTTTAAAAACCCACTTATGTTGGGAATCTGTTTTTGTTTTAATCCCAGGTGTGGAATATGGGGCTGCTTCAGATTGCCCACAGCAGCTGACTGTGATTTTTCTCGTGCTCTAGGAAGGGCGTGATTTTGTCAGCTGAAGATAGTTTACATTTGGAATTCACGGTCACTGCCCACCCAGCACTCTGAGGAGCGTTCCCTCCGTGTGTGAGGATATATGATGCTCACATGCCCATATGTGAGCATCAACAACTGACTCTGTTTTCCCTTCCTTTAGTTATCATCCTAATCTGCAGCTCAGAGGATGCAAAAAGCATCCTGAAGACAGCAGAGAACCTGCAACTCAACACGGGAGAATTTGTTTTCATCCTTTTGCAGCAGCTGGAGGTAGGGACTGGTCGGTGGCTGGAGTGAGAGGTGATGAGAACTGCCATGTAGCAGGATATATTTAGGAACCAGACACTCACCACAGCTCTGGGAGGTCGGCACCCTTGAAGGCTTATCTTAAAACCAGGGCTGAAAGCCTGGGGCTGGAACTCAGTCAGTAAGGTGCTTGACACACCTGGGTCCTCAGAACCCACCTAGTGGCCCTGTACTTGTAATCTCTGTTGCTAGCACTCCCGTGTTGCCCAGATGATGTTTCAGACTGTTTGTTTCTTAGCTTCTTTAACAGAATAAGAAGTGGAGCCCAGAGAGGCTAAATAACTTATCCAAGGCTGCACAGCTACCATGAGCATTTGTGTTCTAGCCCAGGGCTGACCTCAGGCTCCATATTATTACACTACTTTCCCTGTGTGTCCACCATGTAGTTTCCAATTGGTCTGACTTTCTAAAATGACCTTCTTTTATATAATCAGAAGGAACTTAAATGGGACAAAGTGGATGTAAAGAGAGATAATAATGACTATATCTCTCCTCCTTTGTCAGGAAGTATTGGTTGGTCAAACTGTGTTAGATTTCTTTGGGTGGCTGGAATTCTACTTCTCTCTACTTTCCAGGGCATCCTCCTGCCTCTACTTGTTATCACCATCCCCTTTCTTCAGTTCCCCTCATCTCTGCTTGCAAGCAAAGCAGACAAAGAGAAGAGAGAGTGGAGCAACCCTCAGGATTTGCAGAGAATTCCTTTCAACCCTTCCTTTTTCCTCATAAAACTCTGATGGTTAATTCCAACTGGTTTATAGTACAGAAAGAGTATAGGATGTGAAATATACCATAAAGAGGCCACACAATACCATCATGCTTCTTGAAACAACACACAGACCCATTTGATAAAACTATTTCCAGTTAGGTTTATGTTGGAAAAAATCAAGCTGCAGAGAAACAGTACACTGTAATGTCAGTTATGTAAAGTATATATACTTTGTATGTACACAATGTACACACCCACATATGCACACATGTACCTCTCTGTGTGCTTATACTAGAGAATTTGGGGTGCACGCAGTGAGTGGTGTGCACTTGTCAGAGCAGTGATCATATCGATGATAGCAATGTAATAAACACTGAAACCACAAAGCAAAATGGAGACCGGACGGTCCTGAGTGTGCTCAGCTTGGCAGTCTTCGCTGCTTTATAAGCTTTACATGGCTCAGCTACTTGGTGCCTCGGTATGTCTGCTCTTCTTCATTCTCTGGCTTCCTTCCTGCTGCTTCTGCACTAGCTAGAAAATATGGACCTGGTATGGCTGAACCTTCCGAAATTATTGTATTGCCAAGAATTAGCATAGGATAATTAAAGCTCAGTGCCGCCTTGCATGTAGTTGGGCTCTGAAGGTCGCTTGCTACAGCATGGTGACATTCACTTTGTTACCTTTTAGGACAGGTTTTGGAAGAAAGCACTGACAAGTGACACGGTCACACACTTTCCCAAAGTCTATGAATCCGTGTTGGTCATAGCACCCAGCTCCCAAGGAGAAGGCACTGCAGATGATAGCTTCCGGAAACAAGTCTACCAAAGGCTGAGGATGCCACCCTTTCACAGCTCCATCTCCTCAGAGGAGCAGGTCTGTTGGTGGTTGCTGCACAGTCTATTGATTTTGCATTTCTCTTTCTCATTTCCTCCTCTTCTCTCAGCCCCTCCCCCAACACTACACGCACACTATCGTCTCCCACAGCCTCCAATAAACAGCAGTGTGATGCTCTTTTGTGAAGTCCATACCCATGGCCACAGAGGAATCAAGGTTATGGGCTGGAAAGCTACTGGCTCTGCTAGTTACTGTGGAGTCTTGGAGTAAAATTACCTAATTTCCTCATAGCTGGGTTTCCTCAAACATGAACTGGAATCCTTATGGCATCTGCCTTCCAAGCTGTGGGCCTGAGTGTGACAATATACTATGTTGATGTAGCAGAAGAGAGAGGTGCGCATGGGTCCTCAGGTTCTGCTGGGTTGCCTTTGTCTGGGGATGACATGACTAATAGCCAAGATGGGGCAAGCAGAGTTCAGGCAAGTAGATGGGCTCTGTTAGGGCAGACAGTCACGAGAGGGCATATCAGCCAGTGTGGTACGGGTAGGCATAGAGAAAGAACCCCATGGGGAATGTCGTACAGAGAATGCTGGCAAGAGAGGAGGGTACTTCCACTCTGTGGCCAAGCTAAGTCACTGGAGACAGAGGTTTGATGACTTCCGAATGAGGGTCCAACTGTGGACTCTAACTAACAGGGTGAGAAGATGGTTATTTATAGGGATCTCTTTATAAATAATAAATGTGCTGAGACCCGGAGAGGATACAGAGCATGTCTCTGCTCTCACAGCCAGGAAACAGCAGACATTCTGGCTTCCGGATGTTTCACGTAAGCCACACCCTCTTTCCAACAAATAGTTGTGGAGGTGTTCTTGGTCTGAGCATGTGATGCATTAGAAAACCGGGGCATACAAGGGAAGGGGAAGACACAGACATCTGGGTTTGGTGTCATCAGGCATGGGTGAGAAACAGCTCCCATCTCTTCTCGGTTGGCTCATCCTGTGCTCCGAGGATGGAAAAGGATTTCTTCTAGCTAGGTGGGGGACGTTGGGGGTATGCACACCGTGTTCGCTTCTCTTGTTGAAGGTGAGCCCTTACTCTGCCTACCTCCATGATGCCCTCTTACTCTACGCCCAGACTGTGGAGGAGATGATAAAGGCTGAGAAGGACTTCTGGGATGGGCGGCAGCTGGTCAGCACCCTGAGAGCCGGTCAGATCACACTGCAGGGTAAGGTGGTCTTTGAGCTCAGGCTTCTTACCCATGTCCCTGTGGGCTTGGAGATGCTGGGCATGCATTATAGACTTCCTGAACATCCTGCTTCATTCTGCTACAGAATGTTTATCATCTCAACAAGATTTCCAGTCTTCCATGGGGTCTGTGAATGTCCAGCCTAGACTGCTCTGGGGTTTCCCTGACCAGGGGAAGAGGCCTCTGAGCATTTTATCCTTGTCTCCCTGAGAACATTTTCGCACAGCTTCTTCTAATAATGTACCCCATCCAGAGAGACTTGCCTTTAGTACACGTCTGAACAGTAATGTCTTGTAATGTCCTGGGAGGAAAAGGCTACCGGGCCCCATACCCCTGGGCTGTATGCCACCTCTGCTTCTTTTGGCTCGGGAAGGCAGGCCTGGGATCCTGTGCCTCTAGGCCATACGTTTCAGGACCGAGGTCCTCCTTTACTGAGACTAGATGAGTGAGGCCACCAAGGTCACAGAGCCAGGCACATAGTAGGTACTTCATAAATGACAATATTGTGTCCTGTCCTCAGTGGACCCCAGTGCCAGGGCAGGGCTTCTGGTTTGGGGGGTAGAGTAGGAGTTTCCTTTTCTGAAGTCTCTTCTTGTCTTTGTACCGAGCAAGGACAGCAAACCTAAATCCCAGGGATGCTTAGGGGAGAAGCCAGCATGGCGGGGACCAGAGAGGTAGCTGTCTATCCTTCATCCCCAGCCGGCTGCTGCCCTGGGGTCATTTCAGCTTCTGGTCATCACATTTTCTGATTCTGTGGGAAGCAGTTTTACGTGAAATGCAAGCAAGGTGGCTTAATTTTGTTTGTTGTTGTTGTTTTTTTTTTTTTTTCTCTCTCAACTCTTGGAGCCTCCCCATTTGGAGCTAAAGAGGTTCATCTACCTCCCCAGTGTGATTCCACTTCTGAAACAGCTGCTGTCCTTTAGTGTACACGCTGACCCTAGCTCAGGTTCTGCAAAATGCCAAAGTCTCGCACCCATGCTTGATGGGGCATGGGCTTGCCAGTCAACTGGCACGGGCTGCTGTTGTTGGCCACAAGGGCCCCTTTTTTCTCACGTGATTACTCTCTTTCCAGGGATCACTGGTTCCGTGCTTTTGGACTCACAGGGAGAAAGGTGCATGGATTACTGGGTCTATGCTCTACAGAAATCTGGAAGCAGATCCCTCTTTCTTCCTTTTCTTCATTATGACAGTTTCCAGAAAGTAATCAGGTACCACTGGCCGCTTTTGTCAGACTGATAATGCTGCAGGGAGAACCTGGGGTGGTGGGGCCAGAGGCTGGGACCCAGTTCTAGAATGTCCCACAGAACGGTCTATTGACTTGGATTTGTCCTGTGGGCTCCATGTTTCAGGAGTTACGAATGTAGCACAACACAATGTTGTAAATGCACGTGAAACATGAGGCATTTTTTTTATATATGTGGACCCACAAACACACATGAGATCAGTTCTTAAGCATGGGCTTTTTAGATGACAATATTATAGTATGACGTCAGAGCTTTCTGGATTCATAAAGATCAACTTTGGCCATAAGGTAGTTTTGCCCGGTCATGGGTATGGCCCTTTTCAGGATTCTGGGGGAGAAAGCAGGAACATAGCACCCCAACTAGACCTCCGTAGGACTCTGTCCCTGTTAATGGCCCAGCTAGACTCCATCCCCAGTGGTATCCAGAAGAAGCCCTGAGCCCCTGAGGCAGAGAACCATAAAGCCACCTAAGGTCCAACTCCACATTCGTAAAACTGCTTACCTGAAAAGTCTGATTCCCAGAGACTCATTTGGCATCAGGACCCTGCACTGCTCTGAGTTCCTAGTACTAGGAATTCTGAAAAAAAGGTCCTTTCTTAGCTACAAACTAATGAGGAAATGAAGAGGAAAACTTGTGTTTAATTCAGTGTCTAACAGCTCCCACTTCTACTGCTATTAACCTAGATTCCATGTATAACATTTTCCCTCCCTTATTCTTTGAAAAAAGTAAGTTCTAGCATAGTCTAGCAGAAAAAACAAAGTAAGTATAAAAACCAGGTCCTTAGTATGGTAGGAAGGGATGTCTTCGATGTAGGAAGCAACATTTGGTCTGTGAACAATCAAGATGCTTGCTGTGCATTGAGATCTGTCTGTGCCAAACAGGTTGACACTTGTAGCATTGGCACATGCTCTAAGTCAAAAGAGACATAGTTTAAGTCACAGACTGTGGAAGCTACTCCATCTGGAGAAAAGAGGACATTGCCTCCCCTGCATTATGTAGCAAGAGGCTGGCTCTGAAGTCGGAAGAGGCTCAGGGAGCTAGGAAAACACTCATCGGGGTACCAGGGGTTTGAACTGAAGGAGTGAGGTCTGCTTGCTGTCATTTGTTTACATTTATTCATCTCTGGGCATGCATTAATGCATGTATGTATGGCACATATATCCTATGTATATGCCATGGCATGAATGTAGCTACAAGGACAACTTTGAGGAGTTGGTTCTGTTTTTCCACCATGTGAGTCTCAGGGGTCCAGCTGGGTCATTAGGCCTCACAGCAAATGCCTAAAGGGTAAAGCTACTGAGACATCTCTTTAGCAGCTGGTTTGTTTGATTTTCATGTATGTCTTAGTTGCTCTTGTACATGAGGTGAAGACAAGAACAAATGTACTGAGCCCCGATCTTTGTCTTTTTTCTCTTCTGCTTTAAAGGCCCTGGATGAATGACTCTAACATCTCGTGGCCCCATGGCCCCCTTCTTGAATACAAACCTGGCTGTAGATTTCACAACAAGCTCTGTAAAATAGAGCCTCCGACTGTGGCAGGCAAGCATGGTGGTTTAGAAAAGGTAGCAGGGACAGTTTCTCAACACACAGTCTTTGGGGCCAGAAAACCTTTCTGTATGAGACTATCCTGTGCTTTGTGGATAGTGAACAGTAGCAACTGTGTAGATAGAACCAAAAGTGTTTCCAGACACTGTCAGTACCTCCCAGGGCACCGTTGCCTTCCTTTCCTGTCAAGAGCCATTCCTATAAGGAACCTTGGGTCCTGAGATTTGAGTTTTGCCCATCCTTCTGGGAGGTGGTGGTAGTCTGGGCAGGAGGATGTGGCTGAATGGTTAGTACCTGGCTTTTGAATTAGACAGACCATGCCTGGGGAACAACACTGTAGAGGGTGCATAGTAAATGTTCAGCAAACGTGGAAGAAGTCCTTGCTAAGCTCTTACTACAGGAGCTGCTATTAACAAAAGAACGAGATGAGGAGGGTTGTCATGGTAGCTGGAGTGCGGTGAGAAGCTAGCAGAGTAGGACCCCAGCAGGGCCAAGTCATGGTTTTAGCATGTCACAACTTACACCACACCTGACAGCTTTCAAGACACCTGCTTGGCAGGGACATGGTTACCTCTGCTCATAGGTGGGCCTGAGCAGTGGGCATCTCTTCCTCCAGGTATGACTGTGACGGCTGTGATTCCCACAGTGACACTCCTGGTTTTAGCCTCAGTAGCTGCCATCGTGGGTCTGGTATTACGGATACTGAGAGGAAAGGCGCAAAGCCCTCATGGAGACACCTGGTGGCAGATCCCTTACGAAAGCATCGCTCTTCTCCCCCAGCACAAGGTGAGGCCACACAGTTCTCTGGTAACTTGCAGAGGGACTTCTCCCAGGAACTTAAAAGAGCCAGGGGCCAGCTCACTGGTGAAGTGAGCAGCCAGCAGAGTCTGAAAACCCGTGTTTAGTTTCTAGGCGACATTTATCAGGGCATGCTACCCTGAGTCCACAAAACTCAGTTTTAGAACCCTGAACTGTTCTTGCTTATATCAGACATGTGCGCACTGTATCTCGGCTATATCTATGCCAGCATTCCCCTTCTCAACCTCTTTCCCCCAGTATATCTCCCATTTCTCCCCCATCTTCATGCCCTCCCCCCGCAACACGAAGTCCACACACACATACATGTGTGGCCATCCATGGAGGCATGGGGGAGCTGTCAGTGGTTGCCCACTCCACTCCAAAGGTGGCTTTCTTTCTCCCTCAGCAGCCAAACTTAAAGAGCTCCTGCCTGCTCCACGTTGGACTTTTTAACTGGCTTAATCTTGTATAGGTCTTGTGAAGTGAACCACGGTGTCTGTGTGTTTACTTCAGAGGCCAGCCTTTCACTTATCCAGCTCTTATATCCTTTCAGCCCCTCCTCCAAAATGTTCCCTGAGCCTTGGGGCAGGGGGGGAGGGGCTGACGTAGGTGTTCCATTTGTAGCTGAGACTCAGCTTTTGATGATTTAGAAATGACTGGCACTCTTCTGAAGCTCCCCTCAACTCGGTGGGGGCGTTTAAATATTAATGCCCATTCCTGGGGAGCATATAGTCCTATGCAAAGCAACATGATCTCTTCCGTCTGCAAAGGGCTGCTGCAAACAGTTCATTTGCACAATGGTCATAGCAATCTACCGCCCAGTGTAGACCAAGCACAGCTCAAGACCTCAGGACACCCCAGAAGAAGACATCTGTGCAGACGATATCCCCATGATGAGGTGGAAGCCCTGAAATGGAGAGTAACTTGAAGGCTCCTGAGAGGAGGTGACATTTAGGAAGAATGTGACAAGGTCAGGGGTCATATAGAAAATGTCAGGATAAGAGTTGGGAAGATTGGCTGGTACCAAGTCTGGAAGGTTTCAGTGTCCTAAAACCAAGAGATTGGCTTCTATTAGCCAGTTCCTTCCAAGCCCCCCAGGGCTTTGGATTTCCTTTTCCCTCTCCACCCACAGAGCTGTATTTTGATTTGCTTGGTTTTGTACATTAGGATCCCATTAATATTCACCTTAAACAGGACTAGGCTACTATGCTCTGAAGATGAGCTCTAGTTTGTTGAAGAGGTGCTGGAGATTTAAATATGGAGGTAATTCAGGCTTAGTCAGGAAAAATGACTCCATCCCCCCCTCTGCTTAAGTACCACAGCTAGAGCGTGAATGCAGGCAGCCTGGCCTTAGAGCCTGTGGTACCCATGGTGGTGCTGAGGCCCAGAGTGAGGCAGGCAGTGAGGAGATATTCACACTGGATTAGAAAGATCGGCGTTCAAGGCCTAGCTTTCCCAGATACTGACTATGTGACCATCTTCCTTATCTACAAGATATCTACACCCTCCCTAAGCCGCGCCTTGTTTTCCAGCCGTCCCAGCGAGGCACACCTGTGTCAAGGTGCATCCTTAGTGATGCATCTCCTGGGAAGATTTCTGCAGACTGTAGCTCCTTTGTCAAGAGCCAACAGGGGGAAGAGCTGTTTTACACCCGTGTGGGCCTTTACCAGGTACTTCTGTGGGTACTTCTGTGCATGTGAGTGCTATTGTGGATTTCTGTCCCATTCTCCAGTTGCGTTTGGTCAGGCAGGGCATTATGAATACAAGGATGTTCTCCAGGCAAAATCCCAGCTGCTTTTGTGTCTCTAGACTGGTGTTTCTCTAACTTTGAGAATTAAGACACAATAATAAAAAAAAAATGTACAAATGCTACATGTTACAAAAGAATGTAAGGAATGTTTCTAACATGAAGATTCTGGGCCAGCAGGAACCTGAGATTCTGCATTTCTGATAAGCTCCCCCATGGTGCCCACACTAGTGACTCCAGTGGAATCTTTTGTGGCAATGGTGACATCCCAAAGCTACGGTCACCACTACCTGCAGGTGACCATTGAACACTAGTGTCTCTAGGAGAACTGAATGTTCGAGGTAATTACTTTACATTAGATAGCTAGGGAGCCGCAGGGCTCACTCAGTCAGGAAAGCTCTCGATGTGTAAGCATGGGGACTGAGTTTCCGACCCCCAGCACCCAAATAAAACAACAGCTGGCCTTGGGCCATGCCCCAGACCACATGCTCAGTCATTCTTTAAAAAGTCAGCTCCTTTTGAGGAAAAGTAAACAGGTCCTGGGAAGTGGAGGCGGAAAGTGCCACGGGGTCACTGCTCCTTGCTCTAAGGCGCTGGTTCAGTTTCTGGCAGTGTCGTGCCCACTCTGCCATCCCCACCCCATCCTTCAGGCTCCAGCACAAGCATCATTCCTGCCCAGAACCTCTTCCTCTCGGGAACGCAGTCCCGTCTCTATCCCCTCACAGTTGCCGCCACTCTGAGAGCGGCAGCTCTGGGCTTGCTGTTTAGCTCATCTGCACCTTGCCTTCTCTTGTGCCAGCTCCACCCTTTTGTCTGATCAGCTCCTACCTCGTTGTGATGTGTTTCTGTGGTTGGGTATTGAATAGCTCCAAAGGCAGGCCCACTAGGTAACAGGCGTGATTTATGGCAGAAGCTTTGTGTGCCAAGCATTGCTCTTCTGACACTATGTATTTTAAAATGATCCCATCCTTCCTCAAATTTGGTTGTGGCGGTGTCCCCTGACATTTTACAGACAAAGAGAGTCTGGGAGAATTTAAATTGAACAGTCACAATGGGCTTGGACTTTGGCGTCTGAGTCCAGACTTAGGAGTTAGATGTTCAGATTCTGCCATGTACCGCCATGGACACCAGCAGCAGTGATCTATCCACAACTGGGCTAGCCACAGCTACCTTGCAGGACCGTGATGACATGTGAAGGAGACCTTACTGCTGAAATGCTAGCGTCCTGGACCTACCACAGTGTCACCAAGGGGGTTGACTTGTCAGTGAAGAGCTGATGCTATCTCCTGTAGTTGGCTTTTTTTTTCTTAGTTTTCCCACTCCCCTTTCTCGCCTTTTATGTTTCTAGATCATCCTGAGTTAAGAACATTCTATCTTGGGGTTAGAGAAAAGGCTCAGTGGTTAAGAGCACTGATAGCTCTTCCAGAAGACCTGAGTCCAATTCCTAGCACACCCATGTCAGCTCAGAACCATTTCTAAGTCCCATCCCAGGGACTCTGATGCTGTCTTCTCCTCAGGCACTGTTCACATGTGGTGCACACACATACACGCTAGGGAAACATGCACACATTTAAGATACTAGAAAGGACTAAAAGAACTTTGTCTACTTTGTCTCTGGTTCCAGGGAAATCACGTGGCCCTCTGCTACATTGGTGAAGCGGCAGAAGCATGGGTGACGAGGCCAACTGTTCGGCAGGAAGTCTGGCTGGTGAGGCTCTCTGCTCCCGCTCTCAGAAGTGGCCTCCATTCCAAAAGTTCAATGGTGGAAGGGCGTTTTTTCCAGCTTGGTCCTTTCTTTGCTTCAGAGGCTTTGGACCACAGAATCTTGGCCTACACAGGAGCCTGAAGTCTGGCTCCTTCCTAACTCCACCTGCCCCCTTTACCTTTCCTGGCCTTAATTCTGGCCCTTAATCCTCTGTCTGTGATAGCTGCCTGCTGCCTTTTAGACTTGGATCTTGGGGAGGATATGGCAATTTGCTTTGTGTGGATGACCCAGTGTCACACACCAGCATCAACAGCTATAACCAGGGAAGTGGTGCTAGATCCACCTGTGATGACGAAGTTTACTTACGACCCATGGCTTAGATTAGACTTTGCTAACACCCTGGCTACTGGGCTTTCTTTCTAGCTGTGCCATTTATCAGTGGTATCCCTTCAACAAGCCACTTCACCTTTCAGCATCTGTTCCTTTGCCTGTAAAATGGAAGTTCTTCACTCACGGCACATTAGGAGTTAACTGAAGTGGGCAAAGCACACAGTAGTTCATGGTGGGAAGCACTCTCCATACATAATACTATCACCACTGTATTTCCAGATGTGTGAATTAAAGCATGAAAACATCATCCCCTTCTTTGGCGTTTGCACAGAACCACCTAACATCTGCATTCTCACACAGTATTGCAAAAAAGGAAGTCTCAAGGTAAGCAAAACTACTGAATCTCATGTTGGGCTTCATTAGGCAGCGAGTGGAAAACCTTATCCATTCCTCCCATCCGTCCATGCATGGTTCCTTTTGGCCCCACTGAAACACCTGAAATATCTTAAGCTACTTCCTGGGATCAAAGTGGAGTGAAGCTGCTGAGTATTGGTTTCCTCTGCTCTGGGTGGAAACTGTGTGAACTTGATTTCTTCTAAATGCCACCCCTCCCCTGGCAAATGACCATCAGTTTCATGTCAGGAAAAAGAAGTATTTGTAGAATTCAAGCCTGTATCCTTTCTCTACACTGAGCCCGGCTGTGCTACCCTCTGTGAAGATTTCCACTTAGGCGTCACCTGTTCCACCTCACATTCGTTCCAGCCGAGAAGATGTGAGCTACGAAGTCTTCAGCTCGGTCAGTGTGGGAAGCTCACTGTGTGTCAGCTTAAGCCCAAGTGATATTTGGAATAACTGTGTTTTCTAGGACCTCTTGGGAAACTACGATCATGAGATGGATTGGATATTCAAGATCTCATTTGCATATGACATCGTCAATGTGAGTATAGCATAAACTTATTCAGTGAATACCTATCAGAGTGTTTTTGAGTTGTACTCTATGTTGTGTTAAATCTTTGTTGGCTCTCTTTAAATCTCTTTAACAGAGGAACTCTGGGTTTAAATTTGATCACTTTAAACAAATGTTCCATGATTTCTCTAATCCTAGGTAAACATGGAGAAATACTTTACACGGAAGATGGAATTAATGCTAGGCTTGCCCAATTAGGAAAGAACAGGGCATTTAGAATGTGTGGAACACTTATTTCAGAGAGAATTCAATTACTGGACCACAAGTCGAGCTAGGGAGGATACACTTTTCATCTCTCTAGTCCTTGAGTCCGTCCAAAGAAACTGGGGATAAGTACCACAAAGCTAAAAAGGTGGGCTAAAGTATAAATATGAGAGGGTGTGAAAGCAGGAATAGTCTTTATTTTGGGCACACAGGACTATGATGGCTGCAGTTAAGAATGATAATAATCACTGTAACAACACACATATATTCTATATATAACATATATGGATGCTATTATGTGAAAGGCATTTACCAGTATTTTCTTTTATTGACTAACTTAATTTTTACAATAAAATATAGGGGCACATCTGTTGTTACTTGTTTTGCAGATGGGATACAGAACATTCAAGTAGCTTGCCTGAAGTCTCAAGCTACTAAATAGTGCCATTAGGATTCAAATCTAGGCCTTGGGGTCTTATACTATTATTTCCCATAGCACACTTTGTAGCACAAAGAACTAGAGGTTTCTGTTATACAACAGGGAGGAGCCAGTCTCCTAAAGGTGCCCATCAGGGTCTGGCAAGGACCATTCAGAGAGGGGTAGAGAGGGATCTAGGCTTTCCATGAATGCAGGGAGTATGCAGAGAGTGGGTGGCTAGATCCAAAGCCCAAGATGACTCATTGTAGATGCACAGATGGTGATGAGGGGTGGGGAAGGCAGGTATGTGGTTGGAAAGATGAACTATGGAGGGTGCCACATTCAGTAAAGATGGTCAACTTGAGGCTGATCTCAAGTCAGACTAGCATGTAGCTGTCGTCAGTTTGCTGTGTGGGCTTTTACCACTTAAAAGGACCAAGAGAAGCGCCTGGGAATAGATCCAGTCAGAGAGATTGTACGCCAGCCAGCATTGCACCACAAAAAACAATATCATTACAGGAGCCCCTGCTGGGGGCAGGAGGGCGCAAGCATGAGAGCGAAGCCTAGGCTCTGTAGAGGCTTGGGGCAGCGACGCCCTGAGAGACCTGGCTAGTCTACCCCTCTCTGCACTTTCATGTCAGTGGACTGAAGGTGTACTGGTTGGCGCCAGAACCTTTCCTTTCTCAAAGATTTTCTGCCCTTTTCTCCTAAGGAACGGACTCGGTGCGGTGAGACCCTGACTTCCCAGGCACACGGGAAAGCAGGCATCTTGTTCCTCAGCAAGGTGGACAAACACAGTTTTCCCCATGATTATGTCTCCAGGGGCAACCCCGGAAAACCACGGTTTATTGCCATAGACCTTTAATGACCATCTGTTGAAGGTTTATTTTACTGTGGGATCTTTTTGAAGACAGACATGGATAGACAAGACTGTCACATGCCAGTCATAAAACAGGCCTTTTTCTGTTGTATATTTTACCAGCACTTCCTGTATGTCGGGAGAGAGGGAGGGGGGAAAAGGGGAGAGAGGGAGAGAGAGAGAGCGCCCAAACAACCAATGAACAGAATTAGGGGTTTAATATTTACTTTGGATTTGATTGGAGTTTGGGCATGGATGGCACAGGGAACAAGGCTCCTTTTCCTGTCCCCTAGGAGCCCAAAGCAATGGGATGATTCTTTTTAACCAAAAGAAACTGATGAAGTCTGAGGATGAGAAACAATTTGTCACAGAAATTGGCTTAGGGATTTAAACTCTGACTTTGTCGCCTACTGATTGCATGACCATCACCACCCTGAGACTCAGAAATAAAGGTGATATCAGAATCCACCTCCAAAAGTTGATTTGAGAGCTATAGTATATAAAATGCTTAGCACCGTGGCTACCCTGTAACATGTATGTGATACATGTTAATTTCTTAGCACTAGCATATCAGTACTCTCATTAATAACTTAAGCATGGGTATTCATATCTATGCTCTCATTGCTATCTCCCAAGAATTCTGCGGAACAGTTCTGTGCTAGGAGAAATACGGTACTCTAAGGCGCACTGTGAATGCAGCTGGCCCACCCTAACTACGTCTCAGCTATGTCTGAATCCACATTGAGGGCTTAGTGAAAAAAAAATGGTGTTTCTTGAAATAAAATCTTTAAATGCATCAAAATAAATTCACAGTATTATTAAAATTATTTTTACTAGCTTAGCTTTTCTTAAGATGGCTGTTGAAAAAAATTAAAAATATACGTGCGACTTGCATTGTGTTTTGATCAGATGGTGATTAAAATGAGGAAATTAAAATGAGGCTTAGTCAGGTGAGGTTACCGGCCCAACTGGTAAGCAGCAGACTGGGGATGTGGCTTATCTTTAACCTGCCTTTTCTCTCGTGCTTCCTGCTAAGCACCAGAGAACACAAACTCAAGTGCCAGATGAAGGAGCCCTGGGGGACCTTCCAGAAATTTCCAGTAGAGCAAGAAGAACAAGTCACGATCAGGAGGCAGAGCGGCCCAAGTGCGCAGGGTCTGGCCTGTGGCTCAGGAGCACACTCGTGGTTCTGTTTCCTCTCTGACAGTATGTATTATCATGCCACTTCATTAGGGTGGAAAATAAAAACAAGCCACCTCCCAGAACCCTAGCCATCCCGAAACATGTTGACTTTACCATGTAATGAGCTCCATTAAAGCCCCGCCTTCTGGTGCGCTCCTAAACTGCTGTTTCCTAATTGTGAGGCAAAGAATGAGAACAGATGTGAGACTAAGACAAGACGCCTGCCTGGGGCAGGAACAGCAGAGGCAAGAGAAAAACCTTGTAGGTCTTGGTGAAGTGACACAGAGAGATGTGTCTGCAAGGCTTCGGAGAACTCTGGACGGGCTCAGGTCTCACCAGATGGCACACTGTTACCTTAGCCTGCTGGTGTAAATTGGGGTTCAGTTTTGCTGTCTTAGCAAGCGGCTGCTGAGATAAAGAAACCCCATCTCCAGATTGGCTGGGGCTAATGATAGAGCCACTCTTCTGGCCGTTTCCTTATTGCTGTCTGTATCCATCCATATTGCCAATGTAATACTGGCCCCACGGTTCCGGCTGGAGCAAGAGGGGTGCTTACCCTGTCGGCCACTTGAGCTGGAACCTAAGAGGCTCAAAGTTTAGGGGTTCCAATCCCCCAGATCCTCCCTGCGGTACCGTCGGGGCCTCCCGAGCCAGCCTGGGCCCCTCTCCTTCCCGGCAGGCTAGGAACCTAACTGGATCTAGTTTGCTCTTGTGCAAGGTAATGGAGGAGTTTGGCCTCCCTCCCTTCTCTCCCCAACTTGCCCTAACCACCCAGAGTGCCAGAAACAGAAGTTTCTGAGACGTAACTGGGCTTTGAAGGCTGTGAAGCCTGGGCTGTACCCCAGCTCTGTGCCTGTGCCTGTGAGCACTGAAATGCCTGTCTCCTTATTGTGAAGCAAAGACTGAAAAGTTGAGTAAGTGTGGTAACACGTGTAGAGCTTGTGTAGCATGAAATGTGCATGAATGTCTACTGCTGTTTTATTTGTTCACAAATTCACACCACAATGTGTGGTTTCACAGAAGCCATAATCTCTCTGCCTGTCGCTGGCTCCTTTGCTCAGCAGAGGGAGCTGGTTAAGGCCATGGCTGGACTCCAACCTCAGAGTGCCCAGCCTACCTCCATCCCTGCCACTGGACTGCCTGGCCTGTTCATGTCTCTTCCTCGTCCTCCCTTTACTCACCTGGTAATACCATCTCCCTCTGAGATCCTACAGGGCTGTCCCAGGAGTTTAAGTAAGGGGCTCTCCTTCACACCTGACAGTTATTCTTGAAAGCAGCTCTGTTGGTTGTTATTCTGGAGTTGACACCTGTTTCCTGAGGCAGGTGGAAGGAACCCACACTACCCAGGCCACAGGTCCACATGCTGACCTTGTGCCAGCTCCTATCAAAATCCCAAAACCGAACAATTCTGAGATGCTGACTGAAAATACACTGAGCTTTTTCAGCAGTACCAAAAAAAAAGAAAAAAAAAAAAAAAAGAAAAAAGAACTTGGAAATGCTGAAAACGTTATTTCAGAGACTCCACTGTGAAGCCATCAAGGGTGAAGAGAAAAGAGAACAAAGAAAGGCAGGCATTTGACAGATTGTGTTTGTCCTTCATCTCACAACTCGAAGTCTGCCTTGGGAAATTACAGACAAATGCAAAGATCCACTTTTCTAACCATGTCTCAAACACGATACTTTGTTCCCCTGAAAGTTATTCTCTCCTCCCACCTACCTTCCTGAAATATTTCCTGTCTCAACTCCAGATGCTCCTTTAGGCTCCTCCCTGCCCATGGAAAGGCCCCAGTACTCTGGAAAAACCCTCCTCCCTCACTTGGCTGGCTGGGTGTTTTTCCTGCCTGGATGTAACCTGTAGCAAACATCTTCCACATGACACACAGTCTGCCCATTCTGAGACTCCTTTGCTCCTGGGCCCTAAATATGAAAGCTCAGCTGGAGCCACGTGTCCTCTACTGCTCATGTGGCTCCTAGATCCGAGGCTCAAGCATTGTGCATTTGCTTTGTAACCAGCAACTTTCCCTCTGCCCAGTGTAGAGCTGAGATTTGAACTCAGGTTCCTGACCATGAGGATATTCTGACTTTAAGCCACACTTGTCTTCTTGGTTTCTTACTGCGAAGTCACAAGTAGTTTACTCCTATTTCTGCCTAGGTTGGCTTCGTAGACGCAGAGCTGGTGGCTTTTCTAAAGCGCAGGCGTGGTGTGTGTGTGTGGCGTCCTCTGACTGTCTCCCGTGCTCATCATTGCTCTTGCAGGGCATGCTCTTCCTCCAAGGGAGCCCACTGAGGTCTCATGGCAACTTGAAACCTTCCAACTGCCTGGTAGATGGCCGGATGCAGGTGAAGCTGTCAGGATTTGGGTTGTGGGAGTTCAAGCATGGCAGCACACACAGGATCTGCAACCAGAAGGCCACTGACCACTCAGGTAGCCATTGCCGGATCTTGGACCCACTTGCTGTGGGTCAGAGGGTTTCTTGTCCACCTTTGCTTCATGATGGTGCTTTGCATAGGAACCAATGGGCAGTTTTTCCTTTCCAGCTGATGGGATGAAGTTGTTCAGTCCACCTGGGGAGCGTGAGAAAATAAGTCACCACACGGGTGGTATCAGTCTATGGTATAAGGCAGCAGTTCTCAACCAATGGGTTGCGACCCCTTTCGCAAGCCTCTATCTTCAAAATATTTATATTATGATTGCTTTGTAACAGTAGCAAAATTACAGTTATGAAGTATCATTGAGAAAATTTTATAGTTGGGGTCACCACAACATGAAGAACTATATTAAAGGGCTGCAGCATTAGGAAGGTTGAGAACCCTGGCTGTAAGGTCTGCGTTAGGGACTGACTCTCATTTTTGCCTTACTTGGGCCATTAAAGCCATCATTATTGTTCTCACTCTCTTTTTAAAAATCTCTATCCCCTCTCATTTTTCCTCCATGTTCTCAGTATGGTAAGATCTGCCAGGCTGTCTTAGTTTACCACTGCTGTGATGAAACACCATGACCAAAAAGCAAGTTGGGGAAGAGAGGGTTTGTTTGGCTTACACTTCCGCAAGTTCATCACTGAAGGAAGTCAGAGCAGGAATTCAAATGGGACAGGAACCTGGAGGCAGGAGCTGAGGCCGAAGCCATGGAGAAGTGTTGGTTACTGGCTTCTTGCCCATGGCTTGCTCAGCGTACTTTCTTATAGAACCCAGGGCCACCAGCCAGAGGTGGCCCCACCCACAATGGGCTGGGCCCAGCATCAGCAACTGCTAATTGAAAGAAAATGCCTTACAGCAAGTCTTATGGAGGCATTTTCTCAATTGAGGTTCCCCCTTTTCAGGTGACTCTAGTCTGGGCCAAGTTCACATAAAACTAGCCAGCACACAGGCTTTTTAAAGCCAACTGAGTCCAGGAGTGTGCTGTCTCCTAGGTAAGACTATAAAGTTTTCATACATGACCCCTTTTCACTCAAAAAAATTTTTTTATACGACTTTAGGTGTATAGCTATATATTGTAGGCAGACAAATTAAACATTTACTGATTTAAAAAATCATATAGAAATTTATTTTAACCAACTATTTGATTTGCATATAACTATCGTTTAATGAATAGAAACCATCTCTTGGACTGTAGTGCTGGGTAGACTATGATGACCATGTTTGAGAGTGTGCTCCTTCCTTATTTCCTCCATGGTCCTTCGTCTGGATGTTGCAAGCTTTCCTAGGCAGACACTCATAGGGCCGGCCTCTCAGGATGCTTTGCCCTCACGTATCTCGGGCAGCATGAAAGGGGTTAGGTAGCTTTTCCTCACGATGGTACCTACCTTGCTGTCTTGCAGAGCTCTACTGGACAGCCCCAGAGCTGTTGCGGCTTCAGGAGCTTCCCTGGTCCGGCACCCCACAGGGAGACATTTACAGCTTTGCCATTCTCATGAGGGACTTGATCCACCAGCAGGCCCATGGGCCTTTTGATGACCTTGAGGAGGCTCCAGAGGGTAAAGCTGGAATACGCTGCTCATGGGAAAGGGACTTGTGTGGGGGAGGGGGAGGGGGAGGGAAAAGGTTGTGGTGTGAAGGAAATAAGATGAGTTTGATAATACTCAGAATGTATTTCTCTCTCCCCTCCCCCAACTGTCAAAAGAACAACAACAAAAATGATTGTTCTTTCGACATCATCCTCCCATGACGGCTTGCAAAGCCGGAAGCTTCTGTGAATGTAGGCAGTTCCTTTTAAACCACACTCCAGTTTCTACACTGAAACTGGAATTTACAGCGTCTACATTTTAACGCCTAAGATATATTCTGAAGCAGTTCCTTATAAGTGTACTTTACGCAGTTGTGTTTTACACCCCAAACTAAAGCTCTTTAAAGTGAATTTGGAACCAAGCCAACGCACACATGTCCCAGCTGAGTCTGGTAGAAGCCACCTTCTGTCCTGGATCCCTGCTCCCATTTGCTCTTGGCCACTGTAGTCTGAGTGTGCCATGAGAAAACTCCCTGTCAGTCAGTGTGCTTCTCCCTTAGCAACTGCAGGCTGGTCACGTGGGCCTGTCTCCACGGTAGTGTAGCCAGGATAAAGACAGTGTGTACTTGGATTATAGACACGACACGTAGGCATCAAGTTGCATTTCCTGCTTCTCTACAGATAAGCCTGGTTCCCGTGTACAGCAGCCCAGCGGTTCTCAAACTCTAGTGGGTGCTAAAACAAAGACTGGCTGCTAGGTTTCTGGCTCAGGAGGTCTGGAGTGAGGCACATTTGAGAAGATCTGGTCTTGGTCTCTTTGTCTTTGGGTCAGTAGCTAGAGTAGCTCCCAGAAACTGCATAAAGTGCTGTTTCAAGCCCCTCTCCAAACCTGTTCTTCCAGAAATGTGGGAACAGGCCCAAAGTATTTATTCAAACTCCCCAACCCTAGGCCAGTGTCCTGTCTATTTGCCAAAGACAAAAAAATAACTGCTTTAAAGCAGTTAATACACTGTAGAAATGATGGGATGGAAATATCAGACCCATGTTGCTAGGTGACAGGCCCACATCTCAGAGATACTGTCAGGGTCACTATCATCTGATGGACTCTCAAGGAACTCCTTAGAGCTAAGTCAGAAAACACAGGACTATCTTCCATCTCTGCTTCTGAGGTCATTGCTGTCCCTCATGTTTGAGCTTTACACAGATATGAAACAAAATTGCTTAAAAGTACACTTTTAAGGAATTGTTTCAGAATGTACTCAAACATTAAAATATAGCTGAAAGGCATAGCTCACATGCAATGTTGTTTTGGTTTGGAGTTTTGAGACAGAGTCTCACTATGCCACTCTGGCCTGGAACTCACTGTAGATCAGGCTGGCCCCCAACTTGAAGGGATCCTCCTGCCTCAGCCTCCTCAGGGCTGGGATTTCAGGAGGGCAGCACCAACCCAGCTACATATAGTCTGTAACCTATATTTTGTGTTCTATTAGCCTGCACTTGATTTAGGTTGCCTTCGTTTCTCCTGGCTCAGTACCCTGTCTTGGGTGATACACTGTGTGTGGTTGCCTTTTTATGTACCTCGAGGAGAATTCCTCTGTCCCCATTTATGACCTGGGAATTTTTGAGGAGTACTGATCAGGTTTCTTTGACCTGTGTCTGATCTTTGTATACACCTATGTGTGTTTGTCTGTGTTTGTGTGCACATGCGTCTGTGGGCGCACATGTGTGTGGATGCCTGTGTGAAAGCCCAAGGTTGCCATCTGTAGCTCTCCAACATGAGGTCAGGGTCTCTTGCTGAGCCCAGACCTTGCCTTTCTGGCTATCTAGACTAGCTAGCTTGCTTGGAAAAGCCCTGTCACTGCTTTGCAAGTTCTGGGCTTGTAGGCAGGCCACCACACCCATTAGGCATTTACACAGATTCTGTGGATGCACGGCAAGTACCTTCCCCAGGGAGTTATTTCCCCAGCCATTGGCCAGATATTGTAGAGATCACTTCTCGTTTGGAACATCTGACCTTTTCTGTTTCTCATGGTTATCTGGGGTTATGTGTGTTGGGGCAATCATGTTGACATAAATTGTCACTTTTTTGATATTGCCAATTCTTAATGAGGTGACCATGGCTGTCAAATGCTGACTTTGGTTACCTGAATGAGATAATCCTTGTTGATAACTCCACTGTAGAGTTCTTGATTTTATCCTTCCATATTGGAAGGAAGTCACTATGCATAGGCCATATTAAATCAAGAATTACTATAGATATCAAATAAATTTCTCTCTAATAGATTTATCTACTTGATCCCATTTATCTCTTTCCTTAATTGTTAATATCTATCAATATAGGCTCATGGAAATTTTCTCCTTAATATTGTAGCTCAAATGGTGTCCCATTTCAGCTGGTGGCATGGTTTCTGGACACACAGCTGCTAATGTATTTTGTTTAACTTTTGAGTGATTTTCTACCTTTTGGTACTATAGATGTCATAGGTTTGTTTTGCACATGTCCACTCAGCACTACAATCCCCACTCAGTACAAGAAGCAGGCCATTCTCCAAGCAGCCCTGGCTTCTTTCTTCAGATGGTGGTACTTGGACATAAGCATGCTTTTTGCTCCTGGAGTATTGTTGCCTCTACCCCGTCTCTGGTAGATGGGAATGAAGATATGCATAGTAACCCACATATAAGACACAGGCATAATCTGCATCTATACTGAGCTAAATGTGAGTTTGTAATGACACGGATGGCTTGACCTCCTCACCGCTGTGCTTCATTCCAGTCTCCCTTGCTTCTCTGTAACCTCCCTCTCCAACAGTGTGAGCCTCACTGCCATCTGCTGTCTGTATACTTATTTGTTCAGTCACAATGCATGCTAAGGTGGTTCTACACTTGTTAACAGGGCCTCATATGAAGCACGTGTAGCCTGGTAGCTGTGAAGGGAAGGAGTGTGACTAGCTCCCTTTGCCTTGTTTCAGGCATTTTGTGGGTCCTCACCTTTCCCCTGTGCTACTTTAACAAAGTCACATGCACACACAGCACAGTTAGACCTTTCCTTAGGGCCTGAATCCCATTTCTAGCTTGTTTCATGTCCTGGTTGATATTTTTTAAAAAGCAATGCTTTTATTCCTTAAACTTAACTCTACTATGAACTTTCCTCAGTGTTATCAAATATCCAGGGCCCATGGGACTACCGTTACACTGTCAAACAGAAGATGACATTTCCCTACTCAACCCTCTCCAAAATCCCCAACCACATACAGACTATGATTTCGCTTTTCCAGACCTCACTACCAGACCGGGCACATGTGTGCCCTTCCACACCAGCGCTTTCTACATAGGCACACACTCAGTGCTCATTTATGTTGTTGTAGCACCGTGTTTTTATATCAAAATATGTATACCTTACTATCAAAATATTTCTTTTTTAGAAGGTGGTAATGGACTCCTTAGAAAATGCTGCTAGAAGCCTGTGAAGAAGTGAAAGGAAGCAGGTTTACAAAACTGGACAGGCAGGGAGACAGTGGCATTTATTCATAAAAACCATTTTTGTGAAGAACGGGATACGAAGTTTCATGATGCGCACTTTGGAGAGTTAGGCAGCAAAGCCTCTCCATTTGTGAGACCACCGAGAGAAGCCCTATTTTAAAAAGGCTTGCTTTGGAAATGGATGGGTCAGAGGCTGGGTCTACATTTGCCCTGGACTCTTTAATTTCTAGAAGGATCTAGAACATCTATTCACATATTGAGATTGTCCTGGAACTCAAATGTATTGTTTAACTTTGTTTTCAAATTGAGAATATCGTCACCATTTAAACAGGCTTGTGTTGACGGGAAAAACCATCTAGGTTGTTTATCCAAGCCCCAAATGGATTTCAGAGATCATCAGCCGCATCCAAGACCCCAGGGCACCTGTTCCATTTCGCCCATCCCTGTCAGAGGATAGAGGTGATGCACGCATTGTAGCCCTGGTGAGGGCGTGTTGGGATGAGTCTCCAGAGCAAAGGCCCACCTTTCCTTCCATCAAGAAGATGTTACGAGAAGCCAGTCCCAGAGGGTAAGTTAAAGGTGCAGTAGATTCTTCCTTCAAGTCATGTAGCCACTGGGAACTGAAAAAGCCAGGGTTGTGACAGATTCTGTATGGCTCCTCTTTTCCCTTCCCTTCCCTCTCCTCCCATCCCCTTTCCTTCAATCCATTCCTTCCCTTCTCCCGCCTCCTCTCCTACCTCTCTTATTCATCTTTCCATCCTCCCTCCTCCTTCCCTCTGTCACCATGTATCCACTTAAAGTCCACCGTGTGCAAAGCACTGTTCTACATACTGGCTAAGGTGCAGTGGCAGAGTCTTCATTTATTTTGTGAACATGGATCAGACATTAGTAATGCCACTGCCCAATGGGCCCATTCAAACTTCTCTCATTAGTCAAGGGTTCCTCCCCCCCCAGGCTGTTTTGGCACTGCTTTAGTATCTTTTTCAAATTTTTATTCTTAGAATCATAACTAATGATTTGGTGTTGGACTACAGGTTAAAAAATCACTCACCAACTTGAGATTATCACTCATTTGTTTAAGTCTACAAAGCTGAGGATCAAGTCCAGGGCCTCGTGTGTGCTGGGCAAAGGGATACTACAGAGCTAACCCCAACCTCTTGGTTGGTGACTGACTTCGGGTTAAGCCCACCTCTCAAACTCTCAAACCCTTTTTTCAATAGCAGCTCCTTGCCTATCAGGCTGATATTATCCAGTATAATTTTAAAAAGTATTTATGTGTATGTGTGGCAATAGATGCTGAAGTTGGCATCAGGTTCCCTGGAACTGGAATTATAGGCAGCTGTGAGCTGCCTTGTAAGCACTGGGAACAAAACTTGAGTCCTCTGCAAGAGCAGAAAGTGCTATTAACCACTGAGCCTTCTCTTCAGCCCCATGATACATGACAGTATCTTTTTTAAGAGACACGTTCTTGTGTAGCTCTGTCTGGCTTAGAATTCCCTACGTAGATCAAGCTGGTCTTGAACTCACAGAATTTACCTGTCTTGCCTCCCCAGTGCTAGGATTAAAGGTGTGTGCCACTACTCCTGGCCTGCTACTGTAATTTTTAATACAGTGAGTATTTAATTTCACAGAGCTTGAAGAGAAGGAGCAGAAGGAGCCCAGGCCTGAAGGTGTTACTTCTAACTTGGCCATTTAATTTGGCATTCTTAACATAGCAGCCTGTGTTCTTTTCCAGGTTACAACAGTTCATTTTAATTGCTAATTTTTAAATGATTTAATTGCTATTTAAAATATTGGAGCTAATGGTATAAAATATGATGTTTCAAAATATGCATACTTTGTGGAGTGATTAAGCCAAGCCAATTACACAATCCCTCTTGGATTATAGATTGTCTTTGACTTTTTACTCAGACAATATGGTCCCAACATCAAGACAACTTATTTCCTATCTGAGTCTTAGGGCCTCATCTAAAAGGTGAGGGATTTAGGTGATTTCTCAGGGGCACCTCTGGGATGCAGTTCTATGGAATCTAAACACGATCCATGTTAGAAAACCTGAGAAAAGTCCCATTCTGTAATCTGTACTTTTTCTCTTAGTTGTGACCATGGCAAGGAGCTTGCTGGGAACTGAGGAAGAGTCATCAAAGGCCACTGTTGAATGTCTGCTGGCCACAAGATCCACCACTAGGCAGGTTATACACACTAACTCCCAAAACCCCAGAAAAACACACGCAAGGCACATTTCTCAGATGAGTGAACTAAGGCCCAGAGTAATAAAGGGTGCAGCTTCAGCTCAGGGCTATAACTCACGGGCACTCCTTCAGCTTACGGTCCAGAACTCTGCTGCCATGGGTACTCCTTCAGCTCAGGGCCCAGTTCTCTCTGCCATGGGCACTCCTTCATCTCAGGGTCTGGAACTCTCTGCTATGGGCCGTCCTTCAGTAGCTCACCTTAGGGCAAGAAGTATATTCCTGAGACGTGTGATTGGGATTTGTGTTTCCACTGTGGTCCTATGGTTCCTGGAAGAGGGTGCTAACGTTTTCAGTCTTTTAAAGCCAGGTGAGCATCTTGGATAGCATGATGGGCAAGCTGGAAATGTATGCCAATCACCTGGAGGAGGTGGTGGAAGAGCGGACCTGCCAGCTGGTGGCAGAGAAAAAAAAGGTGGAGAAACTCCTGTCTACCATGTTGCCAAGGTATTCGGGAGCAATGGTGGGCAGGCCAAAAACAACACGAGGAAAAAGAACCCTGCTGGCTTCTTGGTTCCACACAGGAGAAACACTTCTACTGTGCTTTTTCAAGGAGAATATTAAGCTTTATAAAAGGGAGCCAAGCAGGGGAGTAGTGAAGAGGGAAGAGAGAGAGGGAGATGGAGAGGGAAAGAGAAAGGGAGGGAAAGAGGGAGAGACAGAGACACAGAGAGACAGAGACACACAGAGAGAACTGTATATGTGTGTAAAAGTTGGCAAGTTGATCCATCTTGTTAAAGAAACTTCCCCAAACCACAGAAATAGAAATGTGGAAGGTAGTGAATGCAGCAATAGTATGTAGCCACTAGAGGGCAGGCTAGCTTCATGTCTAGCCACTAATGCACCACCATTGCTTGCCTCTGAAACCTCTGCCTAGTTCAATTTGTGCCTTGGCATCAAGTTAAATACTGCTTCGACTCTTGTTCTTTTTCTACCTGTGCATCCTCTGAACCCTAGATAGAAGCATTTGATATGGAAATTATTGTATTCTGCATGTCATCCAAAGAGCAGGAGCAGAGGATTTTTTTTTCTTTCTTCATTTTGAGATAGGGTCTCAATATGTAACCCTGGCTGCCCCGGAACTTACTGTGTAACTAAGATTGTCTTTGAAGCCACAGAGATCCACTTGGCTTTGTCTCCCGAGTGCTGGGATTAATGGTGGGTTCCATCATATTCATCTGTCTGGAGCAGTGGCTCTCAACCTGTGGGTTGCAACCCCTTTGGCAAACCTTTGTCTCTCAAAGTATTTAAATTATGATACATAACAGTAGCAAAATTACAATTATGAAATAACAGAAAAAATGATGGTTGGGGTCACCACAACTTGAGGAACTGTATTAAAGGGTTGCAGCATCAGGAAGGTTGAAAACCACTGGTCCAGAGCATAGTGGATTTGAATGCACTCACAAGAGAACAGTTGGCTGAAGTAAAAATATTGGTTGAGTGATTGCATTCACTTTCACGCTGCACACCAAGTCTTTACCATAAAACTCTAGATGCAATAGAAAGGAACAAGATGTTTTCAGTGAGAAACTATTTAATGAAGCCATTTATGTGACCTGTCCCTGACCTCCACCCTCTGCTGCAGTTTATAGCCACTGCTTAAAATCTCTCTCTAGAGAAAATGCAAAATCCCTCTATACAGTACTTTTAATAAGTAAAAACCTAGCCCACCAAAGCCAAAGGGCCTATAGGGGGGTTGACTTTGCCACGAGCCATGGAAGCAGAATCAAGCACAAGTTTGTTCAGAACTCTCCTTTCTCTGATTTCAGCTTTGTTGGAGAACAGCTCATAGCCGGGAAGTCTGTGGAACCAGAACATTTTGAGTCTGTCACTATCTTTTTCTCTGACATTGTGGGATTTACGAAGCTGTGCTCTCTCAGCTCCCCCTTGCAAGTGGTGAAACTCCTCAATGACCTGTACAGTTTGTTCGACCACACGATACAAACCCATGACGTGTACAAGGTGAGCTGTGACGCACATAGACTCCTCATCCGCTGTCCCCAGGATGAGTGAGGACAGACCTCATCTCAGTTCATCTCAGTTCATGGCAGGAGCTGGCACTTTACTTCTGTCTGTCTTCTTGGGAAGGGCCTTGACTAGTCACAAACATACATGCTTGTCCAAAGTCACTGTGGCGGCTGCAGATGACTCCATCACTAAAGTGATTGTCTTGCAAGCTGGATAACTTGAATTTGATCCCCAGAACCCACATAAAATAAGTGGGGCTTCCTGGTACATGACTCTGAGCACTGGAGAGCAGAATCAGGTAGACTGCTGGGGTTCGTTGGCCAACCATCTTGATTGGTGAGTTTCAGGTGAGTGTTTGTAAGGAGATGTCAGCCAGTACCGAATTGTGTCCTTCAGACCCCAGGAAGCTCAAAGCTGCTACCTATAGATCCCCTGTGGATCTTGTTTTTTTTTGGAATGATCCTAGAAATCCAGAGTGAAGATAGACACTTCAAATTTACACTATCAGGCTGAGGCCGAAGGGGAGAGGGCAGCTATCGCCTGGGTAGCGCTACTCAAGCAGCATATAAACATGGTCCCACAGATGAGAAGGAGACGGAGGAGGACCGCAGTGAAATGTGTGTAGTGGTGCTGAGGCTTCTCTGTGGGTCATTTGACCTCTTTGTGGGGAGGGTCAGATCACAGGGGGAATGCTGTGTGCCTGTGCCACCACAGACCTGTTAGGCAGCCACAACTGTACCACCTTACCCATGACCCCAGAATGCTGCCTCTATCTCTACCCATGTCCTGGGATAGACAAGGTTTGGAGAACAGTGTGGCCATATCCCTTGAGTGGCTCAATGGGTATCCCTAAGTATTCTCCACTAGATGATGAGTGTCCAAGGGTGAAAGAAAGGATGTCACAGTGACTCTAGGAGCTGATCCCCACTCCTGCTCTGCCTAGGCCAATGTCCCCAGACTTTCTGCCTCACTTTCCCTCCCCAGGGGCACTTGGCAGGGGTGGCTACTATACCTGGCCTGTTTTGTGAGATTGTTCTCAGGAGGGGAAAAGTGGCCTTGAATCAGGTTAGACCTATTGAATAACCGACTTTTGGAATTTTGGCATCATCAGAAGAGAAGTGTTCCCACCACCTGACGATACCATGGCTTTCCACACCATCTTTGGGTTCTACTGGATACAACTGTGTCTGCAAAAGGCTGATGCCTCGGGTCTCTAGTCATCGGTTTCTTCTGTTCTGACAAGGACTCTGGCTTTATTAGGAGGGCTGATAGTGAGGAACACATGTCAATAAATGTCTACATGTGTGAGTGAATGAATCAAATGGTGTGTAGGCATTTCTAAGCCGTTAGGCATGAGGACATTTTGGGTTGGCTAATATGGACTCCACTGGAGGGATCCACGTCATCCTTCAGGATTTACCTGACTTGTATGTGGCTGTTGGTCTAGCTTGTTCTGACCTTGGACTAGGGAAATGTCCAAGGTACCAGGGTTATCACATCTCAGAGGTGCAAGCAGTGGTTATGGGGAGCAGGAATGGGGGCAAGAACAGACACTTGAAGAAATGCTGGACTTGGTGGAGTGGACACCAGCAAGACTCAAGCTTTGGACTATGAAGCCTCAGGAGAGGGTTTGGGAATCTGGGGGTCTTGTTGTCTAACCCAATTTCCTCTTCTGTCCAGTGCCACCCCTCCAGAAACCTGTGAGTCCTTTGTTGTGTCATTTCCAGGTTGAAACCATTGGGGATGCGTACATGGTGGCCAGTGGGCTTCCCGTCCGCAATGGAACCCAACATGCAGCTGAGATTGCCACCATGGCCTTGCATTTACTCAGTGCCACCACCCACTTCCAAATTGGGCACATGCCTGAGGAGAGACTCAAACTCCGGATAGGCCTCCATACAGGTACACAGAACCGATGGCAGGAGGCAGACGGTCCTTGCGTGCCACAGGTGGCTCTGGGCTTGAGCAGCTGGGCTTGAGGCTTTTAGGAGCACAGCCTTTAAGTGGTTATAGTGCCGGAGACCAGACAATGCACATGTTTCCAGTTAGTTGAGCTGCTTGGTGCAAATAAGGATGCCTAGAAACTCCGAGATGTTTTAGAAACGGAGGCAGGCAGAGTGTGGGAGCCAGGCTAGACCACATTCCTTCATGCTTCCCTTTTGGTGTTCCTTTGATAAATTTTCTTTTTGTCAAACTCGTGGTCTTACGACTTGCAGATGGATGATTCTTACTTAATTTAATATTCCTTTATTACTTTTTTTGGGAAAAAATATTGAGGGAGTCTTGCAATACAGCTGAGGTTGGCTTGCTTCAGTCTCCTGAAAGATACAGGCTCATGTTTTAATACGCCCTTGAGAAAATGGTTCATAGTTTCCTTTTGCATGAGTCCCTCCACCTCTGCCCCTCCCCCATTACATGCCCATGGTACTGAAAGCACACCTGTTCTCCAGTCATAACGAATTCCTCAAGTTTGTGCTGCTGCAGGCTTTGTGTACATCTGCAGTTCATAATCAACATGGTTAGGGTTCGACTTGATTTCTCGGGAAGCGTGTGTGATCTCTGGATCGTTGCAGGGACTCCTTGATGCACATTGTCAAGCATGGCTCCACGGGGGCACTTAACGAAATACTTGTTGAATTAACTTCCTCTATGGACTTGGTGGCCTGCTTGGAGCCCAGCCTTGGGGCATGCAGGCAGTTAGACCCTCCTATTGTTCCCTCCCTAGGTCCTGTGGTTGCTGGCGTGGTGGGCATCACCATGCCCAGGTACTGCCTTTTTGGAGACACTGTGAACATGGCCTCCAGAATGGAAAGCAGCAGTTTACGTGGGTATCACTTGCTCTGCAAGCACAGTGTTCCTGTCCCCTGCTCCTCTATTGCTAACCAGTGGGTGTTTTAGAAGACTTGTCTGTATTTTGTCTCTTCTGTTCCATCCAGATGATAAGATTATTCCCAGGAGACAACCTGAGTGCCAGCTGTGTAGACAGTGATATTTTTTTTCCCTGTGTGCTCAGTGGAGCTACAGAAACACATATGGCTTCTTTCTTTTAAATCTCTCTCTCGCTTTCTCGTGTGTGTGTGTGTAGAAGGCATATGTCAGGTATTTTCTCTACTGCTCTCCTAGTCTTCACTTTAGTTTTTAAGCCAGGGTCTCACTGAAGCTAAAGTTTCCTGACTAGGCTAGGTGGCCAGAGAGCTCTCAGAATTCACTTGTCTCCACTTCCCAACACTGGGGTTATAGATGCGAATGACACCCAGCTTTTATGTGGGTGCTGGGAATCAAAACTCAGGCCTCATACTTGCATAGCTAGCATTTTAACCCATCAAGCCATGCCTTCAGCCTTTCTTCTCATTCTTTTTCAAAATCCTCCTTTTCTTTCTTTCTTTTTTTTTTTGAATGAAGTTACTTAATTCCTTCAAATCTTGATCACAGCTTCCCCTTCATCCTCTCCTCCCAGTCCCTCCCCCTTACTCCCTCATCTACCCCTCCCCCTTCTCCTCAGAAAAGGGGAGGACTCCCAAGGATATCAACCAGCCTCGGCATATCAAGTTGCAGTAAGACTAGGCACCTCTTCTTCTATTGAGGCTAGACAGGTAGCCCAGTTAGGGGAAAGGGATCCAAAGGCAGGCATTGTAGTCAGAGACAGCTCCTGCTCCTGCTCCTGCTTAGGGGTCCTACACAAAGCTGCACATCTGTTACATAGATGCAGATCAAGCTGCACATCTGTTACATGTATGCAGATCAAGCTGCACATCTGTTACATAGATGCAGATCAAGCTGCACATCTGTTACATATATCCAGAGGGCCCAGGTCAGATCCATGCCTGCTTTCTGGTTGGCAGTTCAAGTTAGTTGGTTCTGTAGGTTTTCTTGTGATGTCCTTGACCCCTCTGACTTCTTCAACTCTTCCTCCTCCCCTTCAGTATAGTACTTGAAGTTTTAGTGAGAGCAATAAGACAACTAAAGAAGATCAAGGGGATACAAATTGAAAAGGAAGAAGTCAAATTATCACTACGTGCAGATGATAAAATAGTATAATGACTCCAAAAGCTCTACCAGGGAATTCTTACAGCTGATAAACACCTTCAGCAAAGTGGCTGGATACAAAATTAACTTTAAAAAAATCAGTAACCCTCCTATATACAAACGACAAATGGGCTGAGAAAGATATTAGGGAAACAGCACCTTTTAAGCCTTGAATAATATAAAGTATCTTGGTGTAACTCTAACCAAACAAATAAAAGCTCTCTATGACAAAAACTTCAAACTTTGAAGAAAGAAGATAGCAGAAGATAGAAGGATCTTCCATGTTGTTAATGGATCCATAGGATTAACATAGTAAAAATAGCCAACCTACCAATTTCTTCCCATTATTAACAGATCTATACATAATGAAATATTATACATATATGCATAAACACAAAGCACAAAATTAGAATTTTTTTCCTGTAGGGCCATACAGTAAATATTTTAGGTTTTAGGGCCCATATAGTCCCAGCTGCAACTACTTATTTCTGATGTAATAGTTCAAGAGTATTTTTAGAAATATGTAAATGTGTAGAGGAATATTAATTTAGAACATGGCTGCTTTGGCAAGAGATCACATCCAAAGACTTTCTAGATCTGTGTGATCCTACGAGAATACAAACACACCTTTAATCCAGGAGACAGGGGCTGTAGAGATGGCTCAGTGGTTAAGAGCACCATCAGGGGCTGTAGAGATGGCTCAGTGGTTAAGAGCACCATCTGCTCTTTCAGAGGTCCTGAGTTCAATTCCCAGCAACCACATGGTGCCTCCCAACCCTATTTACTGGGCTCTGATGCCACATTCTGGCATGCAGGTGTACATGCCAGCAGAGTACTCAAATATGCAAAAAGAAATAAATCTTTAAAAGAGGGTTCAGGACACAGAAGCAAGCACATCTGCATTCGAGGCCAGCCTATTATAGAGTAAGCTTCAGGTAAAGAAAAGCTTGGATCCAGGTGTGGTGGTACATGCTTTTAATCCCAAACAATGAAGGTAAAGATAGTTTGTAGAAGGAAACAGCCATGTTTGAAAGTGATGTGTAATTGAGTGGCAGAAACAGTGGTGAATGAGAGAAAGACTTGACAGAATAGGATAAGCCCAACTCTCAGGAGAAGAGAGAAGAAAAGAAAGCTATTTGAGGGGCAATACAGAGAGAGGAGGCAGTTTTACTAGGATAGATATACAGAGACAGGTTGAAGAGAGAACAAGCTAGATCACAGGTGAAGACAGAATGAGCCAGGGAATGGGAAGGAGCCAGAAGATCAGAGCAGATTGCTTAAGTTAGTTTGAGGCCAAGCAGAGCAATTAATTCAGTGACTGAGAGAGAGAAGCCAGATGGAATAAGTCAGCTGGGATAGGAGTTTGAGCCAGAACAGCTGAGTTGAGCCAGCCCAGAGCTTAGTAAGAACAAGAAATGGTGAGCTTATTCAGCAGTAAGTCTCAGAGGCTGAATACAGTCTGGGCCTAGTTTAGATTGTACAGAGGCTGGAAGCTTCCAGGACTAGGCCTAGGTTAGTAAAAGGAGGCAGTAATCCTCCAACACAACAATTGAAACAGAGGAATGACCTGGTTCTAATAAACTTTATTTGCAAACACTGGTCTGTGAGTAGGTGGTTCCATCTCTGATATAGAGTATATTCCTGGTGGTACAGAGGAAATCTATGATCAGGACTCTAGGAAGCACCACGTTCTTGTATGCTTTCTAGTAATTTTATTGCACAAACCATTGCTTGATATATATGTTATTTCTCAGTTGAAACATGGAAAAAATAATTCTTCAGTGATTTAAATTTCAAGAATTTAGGTTGCCATTATTTTGAATGTACTGATTTCTCACAATGTGTAAACACACACACAGTTACTTTATTACCCAAGTTAATCAACTAACTTTAAGACACATATTTAAACCTATCATCTTGTAAGGAAAGGTTTACAGTAAATCAGAAAGTTGGCTGCCTAGGCAGGCTCCAAAACTGTTTCTACTTGCACCTTTTGTTATGGTAACATTTTCAGCAGTATGTCTTCTCTGGGTTCCTAATCCAAACACTAATAAGAATCCATAAGTATCTTTCCAATGCCTCCGTGGTTGAGGGTCCCAACCTGTGTGTTCCAGACAGTGGCTATCACGTGTTCTTTAATTTGTCTGCCTGCCTGCCTTCCTGTTGTCTATCTATCTATCTATCTATCTATCTATCTATCTATCTATCTATCTATCTATCTACCAACCACCTACCTACCTGTGTATCTGAAAATGGTCTGACTAAATCCCAGGATAGCCTGGAACTCAATGTAGTAAAAACTGATCTTGAACTTCAGGTCTCCCCCCTCCCCCCCTTGGCAAGTCCCCCCCCCCCCCGCAGCTCTGCTTCCCATGGGCTGGGATTATGATACCCAGCTGTGTGCTTTGTTCCATGAGAAATTCTAGAGAACAAAGAGGGAGAGTAATGTTGGTCCCCTCTCAAAGAAGCCCTCCTAGGCTCCCCCAGTGACAAGATGGTAACTGGGCCATGCCTGGCTTCTGGCAGCTCTCCGGATTCACGTTTCTCAGAGCACCGCAGGAGCTCTTGTGGCAGCAGGAGGGTACCATCTGCAAAAGCGAGGCACCATTTCAGTCAAGGTAAGGCCAGGCCGACTCTTTTTCACCTTGATAGACATATGGAAAAATGGGGGGAGACGAGTGACTCTGTGCGTGGTGGTGCAGGGCTGGGCCCCCTCTGGAGGCTTTCCTGTCTGCTGGGCCCCCTGTGGAGGTGGCTCAGCCATCTCTGGTGGTCAGATACAGACTACCAATAGAAACTGCTCCAGCTGTCACTCCTTAAGGGATTTCTGTCCTTTCTGCTACCAGAGGGTCTCCCAGCTTCCGCTTGAACACAAGGCCACAGTGAACACTCCCTCTCTTCCTCTGTGTCTCTAGGTCCAGAAAATAGAAAACAGGAATCTATTGGTTGGCCTCATCTCCATGTAGTACAAAATGCTCTTACCATTTTCTCTGCCGTCTTCAGCCCAGCGCATCACTGAAATGGTTGGATGGCCTTTTACTCACCCCCTCAGGCTTCCCTTTCCTGGGACTGGGGAGGGGAGGAGAACAGATGATCCCCTGGAGACATTTTCAATGCCGTTTTGGAGCTATGCACACAGCAGCAGTGGTGGTCGCCTTGGCTGTCTGGGCAGGGGTGGAAACCTAGAAAACAGAGAACAGGGAAGGGTTGGGTTGTAACTCAGTAGCAGAGCGCTTGTCTAGCAACTGTGAGGGCCCAGGTTCATTCCCCAGTACCACCAAAGACTCGGGCATTGAAAAAGAAACGAGAGAGAAGAGAGTGGCATCAACTCCCTGGTGCCAGGGCACTGTCCGTCCAGCAGGTAGAGGACTTGGGGACAGCACTGTATGACCTTCTTGGGCTGATGTCATCTCCTGACTGGTGGCCCGACTAGGGGACTTAGTTGTGCATATGGAAAATAGGCATGGTGGTTAACTGAACATTTGGATTCTACGTACACATGTGTATGAGGTGCCTTCGTTGGTCCCCAGGTCACACTAAAAGTTCAGATTTTATTATATTTTAAAGATTTTTGCCGGAGACCAAGGGGCCAGGGGCCAGAGCCCAGGGGACCAGGGGGCCAAGGAGCCAGTGAACTTTATTCTTTGCAGCCCTTTCCACAAAAGAAAATGGCGAGTGGCCCACGTAGTCGCCAGGATTCCGTACACAGTTAGGCGTTCCTCTCAGGGATAGCTTGCTGCCTGTCAAGGCAAGCCAGAGCCAGCCAGGCTTCCCTGTCAGCTGCTCTTTTCTGGCTCACCAGACCCTCCTTCCCTTCCCACAGGGCAAGGGAGAACAGACCACCTTCTGGCTGAAGGGCAAAGCCGGCTTCACTGTCCCGCTCCCCGAGTTTACCGAGGAAGAAGCTAAAGTTCCAGAGAGCTCCTGAGGCTCTTTCAAGATGTTTGTGGAGCCACTGATTTCCGTGGGGATCCTTTTGGGGTGAAATGTGTCCAACATTCCACAACTGTTGTAGTTGCTGGCATTGACTCGGTCTCCCACTAGGGGGTGCTGTTCGATTGGTGTCCTTCCTGACCCCTAGCTGGTGGGCAGTTGGTAGAGGAAGATACAGGGAACTCATTCCCAGGCAAGGCCAGGCACAGAGGTTTCTAGCGTCACAACTCATGAATTTGCCTAAAACCCATTTCCCTCTGAGGGAAGGAAAGAGGAGGCTACAGGCTGGGCAACAGCCCACCCTATCCTACTTTTTCTCACAACACTTCTTTCTTTGTACCTTAAAGTGTCCAGCCTACGTGGTTCCTTGGGAATGCAGAGGGCATTTGGATAAGATGCTGCCCTTGACATCCTTATTCTGTTGAAACACCCAGAAACGAGGAAGGGAGACCCAATGAGACCAGTTAGATTTTCTTTGTTGTTGGTGTGCACTGTGGACATATTTTTGAGTACTGCTTTGGGAAACAAACTACCTTTTGATTTATTGGGGAACTTTCATGACAATGTTTACAAAAATGTTTTGTATAACTCTTGCCTTTTTTTCACAACCAAGGAAAGAGTTCCCAGCATTAACCCATGTTGGTGACCACCCCTGAGCGTTCCCATCTGCTGTACTTTGTTTCGTCCCAGAGGCACATGACTGATTTCTCTGACCTTCAGAGACTTCCTGTCCTTGGTACAGTTCTGGCCAGAGGCTCTGCTCCCCTGAAAGCTCTCAGTATTAAGGGCTGAGCCTCTTACACTGTCACCCAGGAGGAGGAGTGGCAGAAGGAATTTATGTTAGGGAGTTCCTCCCTTCTACTCCAGTGTGGAGACAATGGGCTAGAGTCCATCTTGTCAGGCTTCCTACCTTCTTCCCTTTTTGAGCATCATGGCTTCTTGTTCTAAACACTTTGCTGCACCATGAAAGAAAACACATCATAACCTCTTGTGCAGCTGTTAGATTGATAGACTACTCCCTTTCCATCCATCTATCTATCTACCCATTGACCCATCCATACAGTCACCTGTTCCTCTAACCCTCCACTCACACACCCATCCATTCAGTCTGTCCTACTTAGGGTTTTATTGCTGTGAAGAGACACTATGACTATGACAACGCCTAATTTGTGCTGGCTCACAGTTTCAGAGGTTTAGTTCATTATCTTCATGGCAGGAAGCCTGACATCATGCAGGAAGACATGGTGTTGAAGAAGAAGCTGAGAGTTCTACATTCAGATTGGCAGGCAGCAGGAAGTAAATGATACACTAGACCTGGTTTGAGCATTTTAGACCTTCTTGCCCCTTGTGACATATTTCCTACAACAAAGCCACACCTACTCCAACAAGTCATACCTCCTAATAGTGCCACTCCCTATGAGGCTATGGGGGCCTTTTTATCCAAACCGTCACACCATTCACCCACCCACCCAAGCTCCCATCCATCCATCTCTCTAACCCCTCATCCACCTATCCATCCATCCATCCATCCATCCACTCATCTGTGAATTTTATAAACGCCAGGAACATGTGTAAGCTTTTACTCTGTTTGCTGACACACTGGGAGTATAAGAGAATATAAAACTTTCTTTCATTCTCATCTAACAGTTTAGTTGGAAGGAGTGCACCATTAAGGATTAGTAGAGCTATAAAGAAAATACAAAGCAACCAAATAATCTAATATAGCTATATTAAAAGGGCATTAGAAAATTCTATTCAGTTTCAGGGATGGGGTTGAATAAGGTAATTGGCTATTATTGTTCCATCTTTAATTGGCTATTATTGTTCCATCTTTGTATTTGTATCAGTGAGGTGCATTTGCTTCTAGTTCTAGCCCATCAACTTCCCTAAATTATATTCAAATAATAAAGACTTCATTAAATCTGTCTTCACTTAATAGTATAACGAACATTTTATATCCAGACCTGTATAGGTATACAAAACACACACAAATATAAACACAGACACCCACATGCACACCTGTATTCATACACACACACACATACATACATACATATATTCGGTATATGTACACAGAGAGGGAGAAAAGAAGAGAGGGAGGAGGGGAGAGAGACAGAAAGGGAATGAGTATAGACGTTACAGCCAGGAGCAGTTTCCTCAAATCTAGTGTTATGCGTGGAAAGATACCTGAGGGAGTCTGTATCTTTTTTCCCCCTGGGTGTCTTTTTTTTTTTGTTTAGTTTGAGTTAGAATTTACAACAGACATTGTAGTGAGGGTACATTCTCTTAATCTGTCACAGAGAAGTTCTAACACCACCAGTTAAACCTAAAGCACACACCTCGTCACTGGCAAGAGACACTGAAGTTCGAAGGCAAGCATCACCCAGGTGGTTCTGTTCCTCGTCAATGTTGGCCATGCAAGCCGGCTTGACCTCCTTCACCTCTCTGTCTGCAAACTCCCGTACTGGAGTGTTTGAAGCACTAGCGATTGAAATTCTGTGGAATATGTGGATTCTGTGGAGTCTAGAAACCCTTGGAAGAACTGTGGGATTGGCTTTTATCGTAATGTATGAACACTGTAAACTGCAGTCAGAGGTTACTTATCCTAGGCATTTTATTTAGTTCATAGCACCAGGCAGAGATACAAGATCATAAATCAAGATGATTGAATTAAACATTGTTTTAGTCTGACAGCCAAAGGCCTATAACTTGGATATCTGTAAACTATGTAAGAGTCAATAAAACATGTTTTCTGTAATTCTTGACTACAGCTAACTCTGAGTTTACATTAGGAGGAGATTCCAAACTGATTGATTCACTGGCTAGACACCACGTTTAGGCTGCATGGAACCCTCCAGCCCCAACCATGGCAAAACATGACTTGGTAACTGGTTTAATTTCTAAGTTCACTTATGCAAGTTGTAGAAGGATCAGCAAACTGCAGACCTCCAAACCTCTCAAGGGCATTAAATACAGAGGGACAAACTGACATGTGATTTCAAATGCCAAGTATTTATGTGACAAAGAAAAAAACAAAACAAAACCTTAGCACTTGAGCCTATCCTGTCACCCACAGCCAATGCTCTAGCAAGGTTGGTTTTCAGTTTGCTTCTTGTTGACAAATGTGAGTCATCGACATTGGAATATTCTGAAACACAGGGGTGGCTAATTATGAGAGTGTGCTGTCACGTGATGTCATTGGCTGTATTTGTATTGCATTTCTGATGCTTTGTTGGTTAGATTCCTACAATCAACAAGTGAACAAGATGGAGGCAGACACAAGCTTGAATGTTTTCAGTGAAGGTGAAACGCATTGGACCATTCCAGACAGGAAGATTTCCAAGAACAAATAAGGCTAGTGAGAGAACTGGGCACCACAGGGGTGGGGGAGGATTGGCTCAAATCTCAGAGACCTTGTCCTCTGCCAGAGCTTTCTATTGTGCAAATACACGTTATAAGGCGATACCACACTATTATTATGTGAAATGAAGATGAGTTTTACTTCTCTCATAGTCTATTTCCTATTTACTTTTGATTACAGAAATATATTCACTTATAAGGATAAAGCATTTTACACCTACCTAATGTTTATATCTATTTGAGAAACCCTATAAAACACATTGGTTCCAGAGGTACTCAAGAACTCACTTCTTGTCCATTACAAAAGTTTGAGCAAATATATTGTTTGTAAGTGGATTTCCATATTGTGGTTTCAAGATTAGACCCTCCTGTCTAGGTGCTCCATTCTGGTTCTTAGAACTGTGCCTCAATCATAGATTGCCTGCTGGGTAAAGCTGGCTATTTCTGTGGAGTCTCTGCATTTGGCTTTGATTTTTGTGGTTATGGTCTGTCTTCACCTCCGAATACTAAGCTGCACATGATGGGTGTGTGTGTGTGTGTGTGTGTGTGTGTGTGTGTGTCTTTTTACTCTGAAAGCAGCTTTCAAATGCTGCCTTAATTTGCGTAGATAAGAGAGGACTCCTCCCCAGCTTCATGGAGGGGATTGGCAGGGTCTCATGGCCACAGGAAAGAATAAGAGGATGTGTGGCTCCAAAGGCAGAAGATCACCAAATTCACAAACAAAAAATCACAGGGAACACAGATTTGGGGAAGGGCTGTTCCCAGCTACCGAGCAATGTGGTCTTTTGTTTGTTGTTTTTGGCGGCACAACAAACGAATGTTTCGAATGTTTCGTAGCTCAGGGTGGCCTTGGAGAGAGCTGCCGCAGCTGCCTGGCGATCTACAGCACAGCACAGATCCCCAGCATCAGGACGAGGTGATAGAGAACAGCTGTGGAAGAGATGGGCAGAGACAGCACTGAGAAACGGCTGTATCCAGCCAAGGAGCACTCAGCCAGACTTAATGTGATGAGGCTGTTGTAAGGTTTCCAGATTTTGCACAGTCATTCCTGTTCACCTCCTAGCATGCTCCACCTCTACCAACACACAGGTCCTAACACATAAGCCTAAATTGTGGACCTTTGGTGAATAGACATCTCGTTCTTCCCCTAAGAAGCTTCTGTGGCTGCTTGTCACTTCCCTGGCCCTCACCCCCTGACCTTGTCTTGTTCACCGTATTGTTAAGTATAATTAATTCATGGAGTGCTATGTATGCTAGGGACAGCCACAGCCCAGTTTCACAGAGGAAGCTGAATTTGGAGGAGGGCCAAGGCTCTTTCTTATGCTAGCCATTCTGCTAATAAACAGTAAAGTCACAGCAAGGCCTCAAATATTTGCTAAATGAGCAGATGATCTGATCAAAAATCGGGTTCTCCAAGTTCAAGAATCTTAGGAAAGACACCGGTGAGGGCTTTGTTCAGAGGGTGGGGTATGGTCTGATGCTTCTTTAGCCATTGAAAATAGTTCCTTCCTCTTGGTCACAGGCTGGTTGGAGTGGGCCCTTTACCTCTGTCCCTCCCTGCCCTGCTCAGGTGCATTTTAAGATGTGTGTTTTCGATGACAGATTTTCTTTTTTGGAGCCAAAGTAAACATCTCAAACACGCGCCCCCCACTTCCGCTGAGCATTGCACAATGGTGCCTCTCAGAAGCTGCTCTTTCCTTACCTGAGAACCCATAGAGACTGGAAAACCCGCTGCCTGGAGTGAGCAAAGAGAGAGAACGCAGGTTGAAGGAAGCCGGGAAGTATCGGAACTGTTTCTGACCATGTCCGACCCCATTAAATCCTGAGCCACTGCCTTTCAGAGGAAGTGTCTGCGGAGGTTTGCAAAGACTTCCTCACAGCACTGTCTCCTTGGATGCTGAATGTTTTGGAAAGCACTAGATAAAAAAAGCTAAAAACCTTTAGCTTTGCAGGGGCCATGAAGTATATTTTTTTCTTTACAATTTTGGACAGGATCTTACTACGTATCTCAGATAGCCTACAAATTCACTAGCCTCCTGCCTCAGCCTCCTGAGTACTGAGGTGACATGTGTGTACTACCATAGCAAGCATGGCCTCATTGCGCAGTCATTGCAGTGTGAATACACCCGTGGACAATGTCATCTGTATGAACATGTCTCTGTCTCTTAATAAAACTTTATTGACACTGAGATTTTCATTTTATTGAAGTTAAACGCACCATGTTTTTCTTTTTAACTTTTAGAACCACAAGAAAGTGTATAAAACCTGTTTTAGTTGGCAGCCCGCACGGATCACGAGGCATGCTCTATGATATGGCCATTATGCTTGGACCCCAAAGCCTGGCTCACCCTCTGCTCACAGCGTCCTCCAGGTCACGTTGACCTTTCCCAGCAGTCTATAAGGCCTGTGCTGGGTCAGTTCCTGCGGCCACACGCGCCTCATCACCCCGCCCATCCCCCACCCCTCAGCACCCCGCTTTTCCCTCAGTGTGTTCCATCTCTCTCCTGGCTAGAAGGTACGATCCTGGAGACAAGACTCTATGAGTCTTGTTCATGTATGGACTTAGTGACAGGCAAGGCTTGGGCAGAGAAGGTTTGCTGACATTCCCAGGTCACCTGCATTCTGCTCTGTTGTTCAGGATCAGTTTGGAAGATCAGCTCAACACGTCCTGATTCCTCAGGTACATTTGGATTTGGGCCCCGTGAGACGTTAAGGGTAGTCAACAAACCTCTTATCCTTGCATCCACGTGATCAGACCCTCGCCACTCGAGGAACCCACGAGTGCTGTGTCCACAGGCACGCCTGGTTTGACAATTCAATCAAAATGCTCAGACCCGCCGTGCCTGTGGACACAGCCCAGAGTGCGCAAGACTATTGGGCAAGCAGCTTACTCCGCAGGGACAGCTCCACAACCAGGACGCCCCCTGTCTGGTCACGTAACATGCGCTTCCGTTTGTCGCAGTTCTGAAGACCAGGAGGAGGAATGAACAAAGTAAACAAGAAAAAAAAAATGAAACTTCTTCGAGTCATAGTCCCCAGCCAATACATATCAAAGACACATAAAGTACACAGGCAGGCAGGCAGGCAGGCACACACGCACGCACACTCACTCGTACGCCTACATTGGTTCTCCAGGCTGGGGATATCCTGCAGGAATAGCTCATGAGCATTCCAGCAGAGGAATGGGCACCATATCTTTCTATAAGGAGGAAAGCTTTTACTTAAGTGACTTAACGCAGGGATAGAAGAGGGCGCTTGCAAAACGTGTTCTGCTTCCTTGTTTTCTTGTTAAAACTGCAACTCCAGTCCCACCCTTTGATCAAGTACTGACTGGTTCTCCGCCTCTCAGTCCTGCACCCCCTGGTTCTTGTCTCTTTTCCTTCTTGTGTTTTCTAGCTTTGTGAGTTGATGGAAGGAGAGTCATACTCTCCTTTCTGCTGGTTCCTCCAGGCCTCAGGGGCTGGCAGCCTCTTTAGAAGCATAGGCCTCGGAAGTCCAGTCTACTTGGAGAGCAGAGGACTGTCATTTGAACTCAGCACGTTTAAGTTCCCATGGAGGTGTTCGCAGCTCAGCAAGTCCCAGAACCACGGGCACTGCCCCCCCCCACACACACTGTGCTATCCACTGTAACCTAGACATTCAGCATTTCTCTGAGGAGAGTCCCATGCAGACTGCAGCCACCCAGCTTTATATTTCTGTCTAAATCTTGGATTCCTTTATCCCTATAACTTTTTCAAAGCATTCCCACAGCCATTGCTACCTTCATGTTTATCTTATATTGTTCTCTGGAAAGGGAACAGTCACCAGAACTGATGAGCTATATTCAAAGATGCTGAAACCAGGCCCAGCAGGGCAAGCGTGACATACCAAGTTTTGGTATAGCATGGTGGCCAGGCCCAGACCTCCTGCCTCTCCACCTGGGACCCACAACTCCCAGTCGAACCCAGCTCCTCCAGCCCTAGCCCTGTGGAGTAACAGCTTCCACTCCCAGCCAGAATCCTCACCACTGGGCAGGAGAGCTTCTCACTGTCACAGATGAACGTCTCACAGTGTAACCAAACCTTGGAGAGTTTGGGGATGTTCTGGAACCGGAAGGCATTGAACTGGAACGTTGCCCTATGATCCTTGCCGTTCTCATGCACGAGAACTGTCTCATCAGTGGGGCAACTGGCAGAATAGGGCAAGGGAGAACGAAACGTCACACCATTGAACCCCAAAAAGGGCCCTATGGCAGTATTTCACAGCGCAATCTGCTAGGCTTGTGTGCAGCTATTTGTCCCTTTAAAGAACTCTGATTTCTAAGTGTGAGGTCAATTGAAAGGCTATGGGGGTGGATGTGATTGTTTCCATTCTAAAATAGAAGGTAGTGACTTATGAGAACCCACACATCTGATAAGTTGAACCCCTGTCCTAAAGAAGTAAAATCCCCAAGAGAGAGCCCTCTTCAGGGCTGGCATCTGGCAGATGGCAGGGTAGCTCAAGGGAAAGACCTCCGTGACAGATGGCAGCGGTGTTTTCCACTGCTGCCGCAGACACTTAAGCTTGTCTCGTGTGCATTATCCCACTTTGCCTGAAGTTGGAAAAGGAATGCATGTTCCACCAAACATACATATGTTATAAATAATCTTTGTAAAAGCGCAGTCATATTTTTCATATATGATCTAGATAATGACTGCAAAGAGATATCTAAATGTATGTTTACTGGACAGGTGCAGGGACCAAGATATGTTATCTCAGAATTCTGTCTCAGAAGTCGTGAGAGAGAAACAAAGGTTGCGCCTTCCTCTCTGGGCCAAAGGTCAGAGCTATTTCTGTTGTGGCCTCAGCAGTGATGGGGCTGTGAGAATTTTCCAACTTATGAAATGAGGCTCTAACAGGATTGTTTGGTCACTAAACCTGAGATCCTCGCCTGAACTCAAGACATGGAACCTTAAAATAGCCCTTTGCAGCCTGAGTGCCCCAAGCCTGGTATCAGTCAGTGGAAAATAATGTAAGAGGAGCTTTGTGATGGGGGTGGGGTGAGGCAAATAATGGGCAAACCTAGATGCCCTGGCACAGGCTGTGGCAGTTGCCTCTCAGTGACTACACCTCTGGTTGGTTGGATGGTGGCAGCCTGCCGGGAGCAAACCCCCTTCCCCAGAGGAGTGAGTGTGCGGGTGTGCTCATGTGTTCAGAAAATGCCTGGTAAGATATCTACTGTAGAGTCAGGAAGGGCTCTTGAAAACTGGAGTTCCACCAAAAAGGATCTGCTTTGAACAGAAAGTTTCCTCCCAAACTCTCCCCGGCCACAGCAGAAGAGCAGGCCACCCTGGGCCCACTGCTCTGCCTGGGCTTCAGAAAGTACTCACCCCTTATTGATCAGCTGCCATTGCAAGGGGTACATGAAGTCAGCCGAAGGGGTGGCCCAACAGCTATTCAAGACTACCTTAAACCTGGAAATAACACAATGCAGCATCACTAAGACCCAGTCCCTCATAGACCCACCGGAGCCCTAGAGTCTGTCCACTGCTCTTGTTTCCTTTGTACTTGAAAATCTACACACGGAGTAAAGGAACTTACCGAATGCTTAGCCCTTTGGCTTCTACTCCTGCAAACAGATCTGAACCGATTTCGGATGTTTCCAGGACGAAGGGAGCTTCTTTCTTGGTGGAAAACTTGGCATTCTTGGAAAGGAAATGGGACATCAGGCATTGCCACCTCGCAGAATGAACAGTCAGGTCTGGTGGGGGCAGACACCGGGGTTGGGTAGGGAGGGAACCAACCCAAGGAGCAAGCACGTGAGACCATAGAGAAAACCAGAGCCAGAGAAACAATTTCCGAGGGTGCTGATGCCATCCTATAAGGGGTAAGGGCATTTGCTGGTCATGGTTAGACACACACTGTTTCAGTGATGGCAACAAAATTGACTGACAGGAAAATAAGGGAATCCAAGGATGTCAAGACTATTTCACAAATCACTCAAGGCCAAGAACAACCAAGTGCATACAACTCCTCACTACCCCTGATCCCCGTGCTTTGTCTGAGTGAATGTTCACCTGGGCTTGAAAGTTCATGACTTGATTAACAGTGTGGTTATCACCAGGCATAACTCATTGATTGCCTGTGATGTATCTGGGTATTGTTTTACATATTTGAGTAGTTTCTATGTCAAGATACACTGTATTGAGATGTAATGTTTGTGAGTGAACAAGATCTGTCTACAAATGCTCTGATAGCCTAGCAGGAGAGAACGACCATAAAAACAAAGTAAATTACACAGCATATTAGACTAGCACTTAGTATGTAAACCACAAAAATAGCAGAATGGATTGGGAACATGAGGAAGGTGTGTGTGTGTGTATGTGTGTATATGCACACTCATATGCATGGTTTGTGTGGACGGGTATTTGAATGCATAAAGATATGCATGTATGTCTCTGCACATGTATGTGAAGGCCAGAAGTCAACTTGGGTTTCATGCCTCAGGCACTGCCTACTTTAAGATAGCTCTCTCATTGGCCCAGAACTCACCAAATGTGCTATACTGGCCAGAAAGTAAGCACAGGGAGCCACCTATCTCTGCTTCCCCAAACAGGGATTACATGTGCCATTATGCTCAGCTTGTTTGTCTTTAATGTGATCCTGCACATTGATCTCAGATCCTCATGTTTGCATGGCCAGCACTTCACTGGTAGGGCCGTCTTCCCAGCCCTGTTACAGTTTTGAAAAGGACAGTCAGGGAGACCCCATGGAGGAGGCTGCATTTGAACAAGGCATGAGGAAGAGGAGGAAGGGGACTGTGTAGCTATGGCAGAAAGGGTGCTCCCACAAGGGCTGAGGCCTCGGGACAAGGGTGTGGCTGGCAGGGCAGCAAGAAGGCCAGGTCTGGAGGAGGTTTGGGAAGTAGAAAGAGGAATGAGATTATAGTGCTATGCAGTAGATTAAAAAGAGCAGGCCTCGAAGATGGACTGTGTCAAAGGATCACTATACTCAGGGGCGTCAGGGTCCATCCAGTCCCTGGCCCAGGGACTAAATCCACCATCTTCAGATAGTGTTCAAGGAACTATTAGGAATTACAGCTGTGCTGAGTTCCTCAAAGGAGGCAGCTTCTCCATGCCGTAAGAACCTGGAACTATTCTTTGGTGCTAGCCGTGCCAGAGACACTGGCCAGAAGGGCTCAGACCCCAGGATAGCCCTGGTGCCCCCATTGCTGACTTGAGACCCAGGAGAAGGGACTTAGCCTTTGGAACTCTGTTTCTTTGTTCCTGTGAGATGGGAATAGACTAGAAACAGAGCTCAGACTAGGGTATTTCCAAACCTCAATTTATGAGCTTAGAGACTTGCAGCGGTGGACAGAGCTGACTTCCAGTCAGAGTGAACTTTGCCTCCTATGGGTCCAGCACATGGAGGCTTTGTGAGAAGACTCCACATGTCTCTCTTATGTTATTCTATTGAAGCAGGTCCAGCCAAGGCTCTTGTAGTCAACCACCTAGAAGCTGGCTCCCTCCTTTCCATTTCTCAGGCCTCTGCACCACATTCATGGTTGCCACAATTAAGCAATAATGTTTTCAGTCATAAGCGATCTACTTGCATAGCATGCAGCTGATGTGATACCTTTTCAGTGGTTTTTAAAGTATTTTTAGTATTTGCCTAAAATTTATGAGGTTTCAAACATGGAAACTAACTTGGGAATGGCAATTTGGTCCCCAAGTCTCCAGAGATGCTTCTGTGAAGTTTTTCTCCTGGAGATCAGCTGGTGGAGTGTGATGTCTCCTACTGGAGACATCAGTATTGTTCAGTTTTCACCAAAATGAAGGACAGAAGTGGCACTTTTTATTTCTGATAACTACAATAATATGTATCATGCTTTTCCCTTCCTTCTCCCCTTCCTTCTCTCATCTCTCTTCCTCATTCTCTCTCCCTCCCTCTTCCCTCCCCCTCTCTCCATCCCCCAGTGCCACCTTCTCTCCCTGCCTGCTTCCCTCCCTCTCTCTCCCCTCCCTCTATATGTCCTCCCTCTTTTCCCCTTTCTTTCTGGGTCTTTCTATACAGTTCTGCCTAGCCTGAAACTTACCATGTAGACCAGGCTGGCTTCACTATCCAAACAATCCCACTTCTGCCTCTCAACTGCTGTGGTTACAAATCCATGCCAACATGTCTGGTATCCCCTACTTTCTCTTTAACATGCCTTCAGATAGCTTTACCTTGGAAGCTGTTACATGCTAGGGAAGTTCATCCACACAAAATCCACACAAACTACTTTTGTATCTTACAGGATGGATGGATCTGTTGAGAAACCATGTTCCAACATTCCTTCCTTTGACTAAAAGGTTGACTCAGAAGTACCTAGTCACCCAAGCTAAAGACAGGTATGCCTCACTGAGCAGACACTTTTGTGGGGAAGTCTGGTAGTTGCTTTTGTTCACAGCTGAGATAGTGATGAAAGGAAACTAGCTCAAGTACGACTCCAGGACACATTCCTAGAGTCTTCCAGAACCTGGATTGTCACCTGTGGCCCCCTGTGCCTCTAATTGGCCTGACAAAGGCCTAGAATAGAACATTTCAATTCTGGGTCCCTTTGATAACAGGGGCACTGGTAAGCTGGCTTGTGCTTGGAGGAAGGCAAGTAGGATGGCTTATGAACCAGTGAGAAAATGTTTAACTTGATGGGTACTCTTTGGAGAGCTGTGACCAACATGATGCCACAAAATTATTTCATCAGACAGAACTAAGAAGGGAGTTCAGAGGTCATATTTTACAAGATAATCTAAAATACAAGGTACAGCTCACCTGTATCCCTGAAAGAGGTGGCGTGGCCACCCTTCAGCTGTGGAAGTGCTGTGAATCTCAGGTGGAAAATCAAGGGGTCACCTCTGCAGTTGGCTCTGATTCTGGAAGGACCTTTAATCTGTTGTTTGCCTATGTTCACTCTAAGACTTTTCATTTCTATCTGTATCACTAAGAAAAATGGTCAATACTATTTGGATTTTAAGAAGTTGGTATACTCTCACACTGACATTGATATTCATCTGTATAAAAGCAACAGATCTAAAAACACTCAGAGCACCCATGTTAAACTGGCTTCAGTCTACACTCATGAAAACAGTTGTCTTCTTGGGTACTTACCAAGTTCACATGCTATGGTGAGTACTTCTACAGATGGTTCCACCAAGTCTTCCCAATGTCTAAGGGGTATGTGTCACTTCGTTTTTACGTGATGGATGCAGACATGCAGGTGTAGAGAGGCTCCCTAACTTTCCCAAAGTCATTTAACTAGTAAATGGTAAAACCAGGCTTTGTGGTATGCACCACCCTCCCCCACTTTTTACCCACAGGGCCAGGCTATGTCTGTAAACAAACAACCTTTCTTTGTCTTCAATTGGGAGTCATCACTTTCCCCTGGGAATATCAACTATGGGTCCTTGGCCAAAGTGAGTGGGAAGGGATGGAGAGAAAGAAGAGAGGACACATGCAGAGTAGGAGTGTATGGGGGCCCAGGCTCTGCACTTCTCAGAATCTTAAGCAATTAGCAGTGTGCTGGTTCCATTGTCCTATGTAGGGCATGGTTCTGTTTCTGGTAATTTGATGGAAATATATGCAACAGGGCAGTTGTTGCTTTGGAAATAACCAGGAATGCCCTCAAAGTGGACAAGGGGGAAAGGGGAGGTTGGGAATACATGGGTTGGTAGGAAACTGAGCCCACAGCAGGATATAACCCAGTACAAAAGCCTCTGGACACTGGAAACTGCTCCCTGCTGCATCCACTTGTCCTGGAGGGGTTTTAGGGACACCTTAGCTTCATCTTCATTTCTAGACAATTAGGGAAGTAATTGTCCCTTCTGTTTCTTCAGAAGATGGCCTGCTTAGCTGATTGATGGATTGATTAAAAGAGCATGTTCTTTCTACTTCTGAGGTTTTGTCTATGTCTGAAACTTAACCCTGTGTGGTTCATGGTGGGAACTGAATTTTTAAAAGCCCTGCTTTCTATCACTAACTATTGTAAACATTCATAGGATCAAATCTACAACCTTATCTCATTAGTATTCTATCAGTATTCTCATTACTCTCTATCAGTATTCTCATTAGTACTCTATCAGTACTCTCATTAGTACTCTATCAGTACTCTCATTAGTATTCTATTAGTACTCTCATTACTCTCTATCAGTACTCTCATTACTCTCTATCAGTACTCTCGTTAGTATACTCACTTCCAGGCAGGGGCTTGTAGTAAGGATTGCATTCCCATGTGGGAAGCTGTTTCACCATCATTTCATCACCCCCCTTATACCCATGCTTGACCCTGAAGACAGGTCAAGTGGCCTTGTGGGATTTTTTGTGTTCAGCCACTAGTGCTATGAAGCCATGGCTGGATTTTAAGAACTTGAGGCGTATGCATCTTAGTGATCCTTCTTTAACAATACTTTTTAAAAAGAGTAAAATATTTGAATCCCAGATTAGACAAGGCCTTTGTGGTGAAAGGACCTGATGCTGTACACCACACCCTCTGTAGGAAAAACCTCAGTTGGGAATCTCTGTTCTCACCCCATGCTTCTCCAAGGCACCTGGTCTTGGGCAAACACCTCCCTTCTTTTGCGCTTCACATCCTTATTTGGAAAACAGCTTAGGTTATCTTAGGATGCTCCTCTGATGACTTCTAAGGGTTAACGGCTTCCAGGCAGTGGGTGAAGCGAGGTCAGTGCTAATGAGATTTCAAGTGGGATGTTTTCTTTTGCAAAGTCAAATAGGTCAGATGTGCTGCCCTCTAAGGGCACCTTCCCATTCTATTGCTCCAAACAAAGCTTTGTGTTTCTGCCTGCATCTTCCTCTACCAGCCGGGCCAGTGTCCCCTCTGTGTGCCTATGTCCTCCCTGGAAGCTGCAGCTTAAAAACAGTGCCCTTTCTAATGGGAGAGCAGCTGGGCTAATGCCCAGTGCATATTTAGTTTCTCTGGCACACTTAATTTTGAGAGAGACCAAAGTGTGCCTTTAACTTTTGATGTTAACACAGGCATTGAGTCCAGTTAGATGGAGGAAATCTTACTATAAGGCTTAACAGATGAAAGAACTAGGTAAGCAGAAGCTAGCCCTAAGTCTTGTCTTTAGCTCTAGCCTATAGGGAGTGCAACACTCCAAACTAAATACTTTTGAGATCCTAATGGCAAAGAAATCTCTAGAGAGAAAAGTAATGGAAAGTAATCTTGATTAAGAGTCAGATGTGGGGTGTCCTATTGTCTGTTAGTGACCTTGCCTTAATTTTTGTATCAGTGAAATGGGAGGTTGGCCACACCTGTACCGTTTCTTCTATTCAGCATCTGAAGTGAACCTTCTGCTGCACCCAGGCTTTAAAGCTAGGCTAAGGCATAAGGCCCCCCTGGAGTTCTGGGCTGGGGCTTTTCCCAGAAGCCAGGAGAGAGTGGCTCCCATGGAAGTGCTCTGGGAAAAGGCCACAGATGGAAAAGGCAACCTGGACTTACAGTGTAGAAGTTGAGGGACAACTGGCTTTCAAATGTGCCCATGCTCCCATTCTTGACATGAACAGTGGCCACTCTGAAAAGGGGAGAGAATTTTGCATAAGGACTGAAACATGCCTGATTGACAGGGACTGTAGCACCCTCATGGTGGCCAGCCCTCTATCCCCAGAGCGGCTTACCTCTGGTCAAAAGCAGCCTGGTTCACCAAGTAGGTGGAGTGGTAGGTGCAGGAGAAGGAGTAGTTGACAGGCTGGTTCTTCACGATCACCGTGCTGTCGTTAGACACGATGTGACTGTAGAAGTGGTAGATGGGGGGCTTGTACTGGTGGAAGGAAGAAGGCAGTTAGGGGGGACACTGTGCCCATGATGGGACTGAGCATTCTGGGAAACATGCTTGGAGATGGAGTGACAAGAAGCCCAGGGAAAATCTGAGCCTGGTGGGCCATGTCTGTCTCCCAGCACGTGAGAGGTGGATGTGGTGCTCATGGCTTCCAGTCAAGCACCAGCTACATGGTGAGCTTGAAGCCAGCTTGGCTACTTGAGACTCTGTTTTGAAAAAAATAAAGTAAAGCAGAAACCCAGTGAGGAGACAGAAATTTTTATCAGTGTGTGTGAGGTGAAAATATTTACAGAGCTCTTGGAAACCCCTCAACAAGGTTGATGATATATGCATAGGAAAAGCCCCTATATTCATAGGCTTTTTACTGAGGCTGTGGATGAGAGACTCTCTTCCCAGACTCAACCTTTTATCCACTGTCCTTGTCCAGTGTCCAAGGAATGTCTTTATCCACTTTTCCCTGATAAGTTTGTAGTTAAAACTTCCTTTAACCATAAAGCACTATGAAATTCTTTCTTCTGGCAAGTTGTTCTTAAGCTCACGATTAGAACTGTGAGCATCTGTCCTTAAGTTAATAGCCCGAGGGCATGAAGAGGGCTTCTACTCCAGCTCACGAGGATGCTCACACATGATTCTGTGCTCTCCTCGAGGTCGGCTCTTTCCATCAGATCTGAGTCCTCACATTCCAGGAAGAGGGTCTGGTTCTGTTGCTCTGAAGTGTACAAACACATACCCTTCTGGCCGTCAAGGCAATAGGAATCCTGGCTCATGGTGGCAGGGGCCATGCTTTTAGACCTCTGCCCCTGAGAACTAATGCCTCTAAGGGGAGGCCTCAGCTTTCTCCTGTCATATAGGAAGGACACCTGTGGAGAGGCTCATGGTTCCCTGCCGCAGGTGGTTCACATGATCCTGCTCTTCTCCGAGTCTGTGTTAAAACACTTCCAAAAGCACTTACCTGTCACTTCCATTACCCTGGGCATCCAACCCAGGGATGAACTCGCCAAACTTGAAGTGAGAAATGGCTTTGTTCTCTCCAAAGCTGGAAACTTTACTGCTATCTCCACTCCCCAACAAATTAGGAGACTAAAAGTCAAGTCCACAGAGTCATGGAGGGCTGCGGGGGTGGCTCAGTGTAAAGTACGGGCTGTACAAACGTAAGGACCCGGCTTTGAATCTAACACCCAGAGCAAGCCCTGGGCACAAGCCTGCAATCCCAGCTCTGGGGGCGGACATGGAGAATTCAGGGGCTCACTGGCCAGCCCGTCTATGATCGGCAAGCTCTGAGTTAAGAAAGAGACCCATCTCAAGAGAGAAGGTAGAGAGTGATAGACCAGGATAGTCCACGTCACTGTCAATCTCTGGTGTCCGCATTCTGCACATGGTCCTGGGCCCCAGCACACACAGAGTCACCTAAACTTGCTGAAAGAGAAGCTTCCGTCACTAAACCTCCCAGGAAACTGGAGCTTGGGACTGACTTTTAAAGGGAATTTGGATTCTTGTGAATCCTCCTAAGAAAGGCAGCAGACATCTCACCCGTGTCCCATTGCCTTCGCTTGGGCGCGCCTGCTTTAGGCAGACCGACCTTACCTCGGACTGGGTCCCACAGTAGGACTTGTTCTTAGGTGACAGATCTGGGATGACAAACTGGTAGTAGCCACCTTCATGGACGCCGTTGTAGCACAGACCCCCGAGCGCCAGCTGATGTACTTCCCATCCATAGGGACACTCTGGGATTTTAGTGATGATGGTCTTGGGGTAACAGAACACAAGGATGACGTCTGGAAGAGTACATACATGGCTTGCATCAGCTCTGGTCAGCATATCAGTGTCACACAGCATTCACCAGCTACTGACCAGCTGGGCTGAGATGCCCCAAACTTCAGCCACTGAAATTCTTCTCTTATAAGTTCTGTCACATACAATATTGTCACTATTTAATTTTAATTTAATTGGGTCATACTTAATACCTGTCACTTTATTTTAGAGCCAACGGTTTTTCAGCAATACTGGGTATTAAACATAGGGCCCCATGCTTGCTAGGAAAGAATTTTACCACCATTCTAGAGCCCCAACTCTAAAACCTTTATTTGATCTTAAAGAATATACCCATGAAATCACAGACTGATATATGCATCCCCATGAAAATGAGACGATTCCTTATAATTTAAAATACCCATTGCATCATTTCACACTCAGTGCTACAAAGTATTGTTTAAAGACACACAGCATGCATTGAGTAGTCAAACATAAAGAAGAGGACATGTCACATGGAAAAGGGAACAGATACCCTGTAATTTGTAAAGCAATTGGTTCATTCCACACATTTTTGCTTCCTGCGGGAGAAGGCTGATTGTCACTGGGGGCTTCAGTGCCACCTGATGGCATTTTACCCTTTCCTGGAGCCAGGATCACAGCAAGGTGGAGACTGTGGGTCCCCTGTCTGGAAAAGCAGTGCAGCACTGAGGTACCTGCTTTATTTGGAGTGCATGATTTCGCCAAGGCTTCTGCAAAGAGTGCCAGCAAGAGGAAGGCTCTCGCCACCATCGCGTCTCTAGAGCTGATCTCTGCCAGGTGGCCAAACCAAACTGGCCAAATGCTGATGTTTCCTCCAGGTACCAGGTCTCGATTGTTCTGTATTGGAAATATGAACGGAAAGTTAAGTCAGGGTAAGAACGAATTATCCTACGATCTTGTGGAGGAGTTTCCAAGAGAGACAGTGATGCTGTCCTGGGCTCCTACCACTGAGGATGCTACTGTCGTGAGCGGTCGCTCATGTTCCTGCCTTCCCCATTCCCTCTGGACTGGAGGTGCTGCTGCCCGGATGCTCCCAGATCTCTAGCCCCTGTCCTACTTCCACCTTATATATCTAGAGGGTGTAAAAGAAACCAACTCCAGATAAGTCACAATGAGCACACATTATCCACGACAGGGGGAATAAAAGGGACCTGGGCACAATAATCCGATGGGAAGCTCAGTTACCGCCTGAATCTAATTTCTTCTCCTTGCAGAGTCAGACATCCCACCCCACCTTACTGCCTCAGCCAGGGCTGGACTTTTCATTCCTGTACAGAAAAATCACAATAAAAACCAAACAACCCTCTGATGGAAGACAAACTTTTCTGCACTATCCCAGGTAGTAATTCTCTTCTTTTATATTTTTTCTCATTCTATTTCTTGCTCTCTTATTTCTATATGTAGGTGAACAAAAGTTTGAATCTCAAAGGATTCCAGTCCAGCATAATTACATCTAGCAGTCAAACAAAATATAGGTTGTGTTGTTATAAACAACAACAACAAAACAACAACAAAAGCTTCTCCAGTGTTTTCTGGTGTCTATATCTTCATTCTGAAACACAACTTTCAATTGCAACGCCTTTAGGTGTTCTCAGTATCTCTCCAAACCATGACCTCGGGTCATCCAAACAGACCTTGCTCTGCATGGCGCAGGGGATGATGCTTCTCTGGTGGGAGTTCCAGACATATCCCGGGGAGTACATATAATTTCATGATTCAGCAGCATCAGGATGTCCCTAACAATCTCCATATAAGTGCTAATAGAGTTGCCTTATTATCATGGCATCTAAGGATTAAGGAAAGAGTTCCTTGGGAAGCCATTAAAAATTTCCAGGACTCAGCTTCCTTCTCTGCAAAATGGAGGCCATCACCCTGGTCCTACCCCAGGGAAGGAGGAGAGGAGAGCAATGAGATGAAGGCTCTTGCCAAATGGCAAGACACAAGACTGATAAGTTTATATGAAAAGGCAAATAGGAGTTTCTGGCAACATGTATGTGCTATGTGCTTTCTCTTAACAGCTGCACATTGTCTTGTTGCAGATGCCTGGATTCATGCAGCCGAAGGCATATCTGTTTTGATAACACACAGGCCGTGTAGTTATAGACTTGAGCCAAAGTGGGTTGAAGAAGGTAGGAGAAAGGGCTGAGTTAAACTGAACACTGGGATGGAGTTCAGGTTAGCCTGGAAACACCAGCAGCTCCCACACACCAGGGCACACCACACGGTGGAATCTCACAGGTGTGGATTCTGAGTGTCTTTTCCCCAGGGCTTAGCATTGCTTCTTCAAGTTTCTCCTTCTCTCCTTTGTATTAAGCGTTCGTGGGGCCCCAATGGTAAGTATGCCAGCCTCTGAACTTGGCCCTGGAAGACATGGGTAGATCAGAGGCTGTTTCTTCCTCCCCAATTTAGGAACTAGGGGGTGGGCAGCACAGAAAACAAGGTGAGTGTGTGCTTGAAGTGTAGGGAAGGAAGAGCTCTCCAGTGCTTGAGGAGGAGAAGAACAGGAAGGCCAAGGACAGAAGTACCACAGAACGGGCTCTGTTCTCATCACTGACAGTTCAATACTACCCTTCTGCCTATGCTGGGACACTTGTTATCTTCAACAGTGAGCTTCTTTCAGCCAACTCTGATCTGGCCAGGTCAGTACCCATGTCAGGAGACATCTAGGCACAGAGGTCACACACTGTCTTTAGTGGAAAGGTGTGATGGAGGTTGAAAAGACGCTACAATGCTTGATGTTGTAAGGCTAAGCCGGCAGAACCTGCATGGAGCCCAAAGCCCACCTTGACCATTTATGGGCTGTATGTTTGTTATTTGGCAGGTATTGGGTTCTGCGAGCCTGAGTTCTTCCTCTTTTAGAAGGGAATGTTAATGTCTATGACATAGTATTATTCAGAACATTAAATGAGCTATGTGTGCAAATTAATATTTATGTTCATTTATGTTTATAGACATTTGTAGGCACCCAGAAAGCCTTTTCTGCTTGTGTTAAGTTCTATTTGAGGAATATAAAGGTGTAAAGTCTTCTAAGAGTGGGGCCCACTATGGGAAAGACAGTTTCACCAGTGCCCAGGGTGTGGTATGCCACCATGAGTATTGGTTCTGGCTTTAACATCCTGTCTCTGTTGGATTTCCAGTGATGTGATGTTGGGCAAGTAGCCAGCCTCTGTAAGCTTTTGGCTCCCCTCCTTCTGTGGCTGATTCAGATACGTAAAGAAACAACAGTAAAGAAACAGTTGCTGAGCCCAGAACCTGGGATGAACTCAGCAGTAAGGATTACCTGGTGGGAGCATGGGCCCCCAAGGCTGGCACCCACAGGCTGGGCAGTGTGTCCACGAGTTCCCAGATGAACCCCAAATGTTTCTACGGTAACATTCTTCTCTTTGGAAGCCCACCCTAACAAAAGAGCAGGTGCTTTTGATTTGCAGAAAGGTCTCATCAGGATAAAATTTGGGGACAGAAAAAGAGATCTCTCCTACTGTTTCTTTGAGCAGAGAATCAGCTAACAATCAGGTACATGATACTGCTTTCAAGGGTGAGAGGAATGAGTAGGGTGGGGCAGTGGATTCCACTTTTGTGGCAGGCTGGTCTCTAGATGCTTAATTTGCATAAGAGACAGAAGGGGACCAAATGTGCTTGGGCCAAACAGTATTTGATACTCGTCTTGATAAAAGGCAGGAGGCACCTATTCTTTGTGGTAATTACCTTCACTCTAATGCCCCACTCAATCCTCTCTTTGCTTTTCAACATTCCCCTGCCCCAGATGGCCTTGGAGTGAGAGGGACAACCCTGCAGATGGAATCCAAAAACAGGTCTGTGGCTCAGACCATTGCAGACTCTTCAAACCCAGGTAAAATGGATTAGAAGGTTTTATCAATTCTAGGATTTTAAAAGAGTCCATCAAAGAAAGATTCACCCAAAAGATGAGCTCATCTCTCCTGTATCTTTGTCTTATGAGTTCCTAGGCAATAAAGGAAGGAAACCTTTTCTATTTGAAGATCATAAGTGATTTGGAAGAGCCAGCCCAGGCACAAAAGAGATGTCCTTTGCAAATGGCAATCAACATTTTCCTTTGTAGCTGAGAAATCAGATGCAGGGGTCCAGTGGCAAGGAGCTGCAGTGGGACCCTGCTGAGGTAAGATAGGGCTTTCAAGCCAGGGCTAATAAGCATGCACTGGAGTTTAAAAGCCGCTTTTTTAACTTACTTTTTTTTTTTTTTAACAGCACACTGTTTTGAGTTCATTAAATGTTGGGTTTGTTCAATGGACCCTGTTGTTTCCTGTAAGCTATGAATCAAGTCTTCTTCCACTTTGTGGGAGGCTGCCAATTTGCAAATGAGCGTGCATTCCATTGTAGACTCCACTGGCTCCAGCCCCTCAGAAATTCCCAGGATTGATCAATTCTTCAGAGAAAGTATACTCAGAGAGGGACTTGATAATTGAGGAAGGACTCTCTATTGACAGATCATCAACATATCATAGCCAGAAACCCTTCTCCCCTTCTTACCCTGACCCTGCAGCTCTGTCCTCCTCACCCTGCACCTGAGCCTGCAGCTCCCTCCTCCCCTTCCTGCACCTGAGCCTGCAGCTCCCTCCTCCCCTTCCTGCACCTGAGCCTGCAGCTCCCTCCTCCCCTTCCTGCACCTGAGCCTGCAGCTCTGTCCTCCTCACCCTGCACCTGAGCCTGCAGCTCCCTCCTCCCCTTCCTGCACCTGAGCCTGCAGCTCTGTCCTCCCCTTCCTGCACCTGAGCCTGCAGCTCTGTCCTCCTCACCCTGCACCTGAGCCTGCAGCTCCCTCCTCCCCTTCCTGCACCTGAGCCTGCAGCTCTGTCCTCCTCACCCTGCACCTGAGCCTGCAGCTCCCTCCTCCCCTTCCTGCACCTGAGCCTGCAGCTCCCTCCTCCCCTTCCTGCACCTGAGCCTGCAGCTCCCTCCTCCCCTTCCTGCACCTGAGCCTGCAGCTCTGTCCTCCTCACCCTGCACCTGAGCCTGCAGCTCCCTCCTCCCCTTCCTGCACCTGAGCCTGCAGCTCTGTCCTCCCCTTCCTGCACCTGAGCCTGCAGCTCTGTCCTCCCCTTCCTGCACCTGAGCCTGCAGCTCTGTCCTCCTCACCCTGCACCTGAGCCTGCAGCTCCCTCCTCCGCTTCCTGCACCTGAGCCTGCAGTTCCCCAGATGCACAGAGGCCTATGATGTCTGTGAACTGAAGTGCCCCCAAAAGAGCCACATTGTTCAGCAGTCCCAAGGCTGACAGAATGATTAAAACTGATTATACAAAACTGTAATGTTTCAGGGTGGGGGCAGATTGTCTTAGGTGATTAGCCTTCTAAATAGCCATTTATTGCTCACCTGTCTGTGACCTCAATCCTTTGGACTACTAAGTAAACCTTTCAGATTGTACAAATAGATTCCTGGCTTCCACCAACTCAAAGGCAGAGACTCACAGGCAGAATGTGAGCCCTAGAATGCAGACTTCCCCACCCTGTTCTAACCAGCCTGCCTGAGACACCACACGTATGGCCCCACCCCTTCACCCATGCTGGGTGTCACCAATGGAGATATTTTTTCCCTTCGATCCCAGAAACTGTGCTCCAGCAGACACTAGCAGTCTGTTGGAAATAATAGGAGTAGAAACTCATTACGCGTTCCTAGAGCAAAACAATGTGCTGTTTCTGGGGTCGAACAGTTCACCTTAGCGCACCAGTCACTTATTTTATTAGGGCTGACACAGATGTTGCCTTTCTTGTATAAAGACCCTTCCACCAACCTGAAAGCCTCATCGAGGCAAGGGAAGCAGCTCCAGCGCAGGCCATTGTACACAGCTGATTTAGCAAACAGTTTGAGGAGGAGTGGCACAAAGTATTTTGGAAGCAGTCGAAGTTCTATACGTGAGTGTACGCGTAAATGTGCGCCCACGTGTGCCGAGGCCAAAGGACAACTTGGGCATCGTATCTTTCTCTTTTACTTTCTTTCTATCTTCCTTCCTTCCTTCCTTCCTTCCTTCCTTCCTTCCTTCCTTCCTTCCTTCCTTCCTTCCTTCCTCTTTCCTTTCCTTCCCTTCCCCCCAACTCCTCCTCCATCTCGACAGGGTCTGTCACTGGACTGGGATTTATTGAGTAGGTTCAAGCTGGCTGGGCTGGGAGCACCAGGAAATTGCCTGTCTCTGCCTCCCCAGATTTGTGATTATGACTGCCAACCTCTATTTCCTTTTTGACATGGGTTGTAGAGAGCAAACTTGGCTCTTCCTGTTTGCAGGGCAAACCCTTTACAACCGAGCTGTCTTCTTACTTCCACAGTACTTTGTAAACTGCAAGAATGTAAATTCTCCTAATGTTAGCTTCCAGTGGAGGTGTATTTAATATATGCTAGATAGAAGTGTGAGTGTTCAAAATCAGTATGGTAATCATGACTGGCTGCAAAGAGTTGACTGAAGGAAATGAGGTTTTGTGAGCCTGCGTCTCCATGTGCTACCAAGATAAACTGTGAGACATATGAACGCACAGACATTGGAGAACTACAAAATGCGTTAAGCATTTTGGGGAAAGTTGAAAACTTGGGGATCTGGCACAGAATCTTTAAGTCACTCCTTCTCAGAGGGAAATAGGAGCATTAAGTTTATGTTACAAACTTTAGATGACAACAACTAAAAAAACCAAACCAAACCAAACCAAACCTCTTCACTATGGATCAGACCTTTGGTTCTGAAATGTAGTTTTCTGCTTATGTGGCCTTATAGATTAACTGATCGATAGTCATGAGAAAAACAGAAATATAACACAAAATTGGCATCTCATTTATCAGCCATGTTCTTTTTTTTTTTTTTTTTTTGCTGCTCATATAGATTTACTTCAACCATGTAATTCAGCTAGTTGCTGAAAGAATCCATATGATGTATGATATACTTCATTCTGTTGTGGATAGTTTTTTTTTTTTTTTTTCAATGCAGTTTATTCAGGAACCTTGAACAATCATTGGACCCTGGGGAAAGCCAGCCCACAGCTTAAATAGCCTCTGGGTAGCCAACCCCAGCGTGCCACGTGGGCAGTGCAGATAGGTCCACGTACATGGAAGCAAGCCAGATCCTCAGCCTTAGCCAAATGAGGAGTTGTTTGTGACAGAGAGCACTCACCATCGGGAAGGTGGAAGGCGGAAACCAGCTCCATCTTTAAGGCGTGATCAGCCATGTTCTTAAAGCTACAGAGCTAGAGCTATAATGGACCTGAGGTTTGGGATATAAAATTTTCCATGCTGTAGGAAGCTTTTCGGAGCAGGGCTTCTAGGAATGAAGGTAGAAATGTTCGAGGGTCTCCAAAGGCTGCAGATGGTTGGAGGAAATGGTTGAAATGAGGAATGAGGTGGCTTTGGAAATCACAGGCAGAAGCTGTGAATGATGGAGACATTGAACCAAAGCTGAAGTAGCCAATATGCTTTAGGGGTAGATACTATATGGTGAGGGCTTTTTTTGCTGATTAAAAAATAAAAAAAAAAAAATTAATGACATCTTCATTGTCCACACAGTTTGTGCTTTTTCAAAGACAAGTTCAAGGTCACCTGCTATTTGAAGTCTATTCGGATTCTTTTTCTTCTGGAGTCTTTGGACTTTTTAAATTTCCTGTTGTCTGGAACACACACACACACACACAGACACACACACATACACATGTGCACGCGTTTATATATACATATATGTATCTCTATCTGCTTTGAATGTGTTGCCTTCTTAATTAAACCAAAAATGTGTATACCTTTGAATTTTTTATACTGAAAATTGGCGTAGTGATTATTTATGGAGTAAATTTTATGCTAGGTTCTATGTAAAGATAGATAGATAGATAGATAGATAGATAGATAGATAGATAGATAGGTGAGAAATGATTGCTGATAAATACATAGAGGGGAGAGTAGATAGATGGATTAACGGCGATGGATGATAGGTTGATAGGAAGCTCCAAGTCTCTGACTAATAGGATAGATATTCATTTTCTCCAGCACAATCACAATAGGTAGACAGTCTTCCCCAGTCATACAGGGACTAGTTTTTGGATCTCCCAGTTTTGTACTTTGGGTCTAGGAACCACTAGACAGGGAAGGGTATGGAAGATCTCCAGTTGGCATTATCAGCTCTCATCCAGTTCATTGGCTAGAACTCAATTATATAGTGACCTAAAACTTGAGGTGTCTGTTCAGAAAAAAGAGCAAAGATTTTGGTGAAAAGAGGGTAGTCCAATATATATAGCTACTTTTGGAGAACACACAAGCACACTATCACCATCACTGTCATCTTTATCTGTCTATCATCTATCTATCTATCTATCTATCTATCTATCTATCTATCTATCTAATATCATTTACTTATCTATATCTGTTGATCTGAGAGTGGGTTTTATCCTTCCCATTTTAAAGACAAAAAAAAAAAAAAAAAAAAGGAAACCTAAAAGTCAGTGTCTACTTGAATTTGATATCTGGTTGTCTGATACTAAAGCCACCATACTACATTTGTTTATTAAATTCGGTTTTTAGCAGATCCCACTTTCTATAGTTCTAGTCACTATTCTTATACAAGCCTTACAACAGCTTAATTGTTCTGTTGAAATAATCCCAAGCTGCTCTTCTTAATGGCATTGCATTAACTAGGCAAAGCTGTTAACAGACAAATGTTTTTTTAAAAAAATAATGAGTGCATTTTCTTCCCTCTGTGATTCTTGCTCCTTTGGCTGCGACTTTCTCACAGAAGCGAACTGTCACCTTGGAGTCCATTTTGTGTGACCATCTACTGCTGGGCATGGAGCTTGTCCTTAAGTGTAATTTGTATATCCTGTGAGAGTTTCTTGGAGAAACTAAATTTTCCTTTGTGAGTGGATGATAACAGGAGATAGCTTCTTGGTTGGGGATGGGAGCTCGTGTCTACTTCCCCATCTCAGTATCGAGACCTCTCTTGTTTGGATATGATCAGGCCTTGTACATGCTGCCACAATCTCTGGGTTCATATATGCATAGGTCCTGTTGTGCTTATGTCTACAAACAGTTTTCCTTGGTGTCATCCATCATCTCTGAACCTTACAAGCTCTCTACCTCCTCTTCCTCTATGAGTCCTAAGGGAAGGGATTTGATGAAGACAACCCATTTAGGACTGAGTGTTCCAAGGTCTCTCACTATCTGCTCATTGTCCAGCTGTGGGTCTCTGTATTAGTTCCAATCTGCTGCAGGAGATGCTTCTCTGATGATGGCTGAGTGATCTACAGGTATAGCAGAATGTCAGTAGGGGTCATTTTATTGCTATGTTCCTTTAGCAGAAAAACAGTATTTGGTTTTTACATAGGTCCATGGTCTATCTAGCCTCAGTTTTCTGGCCGCTGAATCAGTTTCAGCATTGATTCCAGCTCATGGAGAAGGCCTTAAATCCAGACAGTGGGTGGTTACGCTCACAGTGTTTGTATAATTGCACCATTGTGCCATGTAGAATGGTCACCATTAGACTGAAGGGTGTCTAGCAAGGCTGATAGCACGCAGAGTTTCTTCCAGTACCATGAACATGAGGCAGTAGGGTAAAGACTAGTTAGGCACCAACTTGATGTCTCTGTGTAAAATGAGATTTATGTATGTTTTCCTTAGCAGGAGGGCCTTACCATCAGGTTGTGGAGAGCAACCAATAGCTCTGACAATCATTTTACTTGTTTGGGGTTTTCCATGGGGCCCCTTTAGCCAACAACTCAGTTCAGTGTGGCTCCTTCCTGGCACTGGGGAGTTCACTTGGTAGTGAGAGAGGTCTAGTTGGGACTTGGTCTTCCCAGTTATTTGGTGATTCCATTTAGATTTTTTTCATGTATGTACATATGTTACAATAGTAGGTTTGCATATGACTCCTCAAATGACTCTTAGTGTCAACTTTCCCTCCCATATTTCTTCTCTTATCTCCCCTTTCTCTCCATTTAATCCTCTTGTTTCATTCTCCCCATTTCTTTCTAACTATGTATTTTCTATTTCTCCTCCATGGGGAGTGCCTTTCTGCCCTCCTCATTCCTTACTCTGTACCTAATTTCAGTAGCATACCTATTGAAGGCTTAAAAGCTAACATCCATATGTAAGAGAACACACACCCCATTTGTCTTTTTGGAAACAGACAAATCTTAAAAGACAACAATGACTGTTAAGTCACAGTCTGAAAATCTTCAATAAATGTGTAGTAAACATTTCTCAACCGACTTCCCAATGAATATAAAATGAATGCCTGGCGTGGACTCAAGTCCTCAGATAGACCTATCTGGAAGTGATGTGATGCTATATACTGGCCTCCAGAAAGTTCTCACACTCTTGTAAATCAAAAAAGGGCAGGATAAAAAAAAATCCCCCCTTCAGTCTGTCATGGTAACACATGCCTGTAGTTCCAGCTCTTAGGAGGAAGAAGTAGGTAGATCTGTGTGACTTCCAGGCCAGCCAGGTCTACACAGTGAGACCCTGTCTCAAAACACAAAACAGAACTCTCTAGTCTGTTGTGTTAAAGAATGACTCTTTGCTGCTCCTGTTCTCTGAAGTGTTCTGAAACTTACTCCTAGAACTCTTTAGACCATGCAGGCCTCTCTTTTCATCAAAAATGTGGCATTGGGATAGGTCATGTGGCAATTACATCCACGTGTCCATAACTCTCCACAGTGGCTACCGACAATGAAAGGGTCCCATGGGATTCCTCAGCCTGTGGAGGAGAGGGCAATTCATTAATCTGGTGATTTAGCTTGAAAAGCAATGATGGCAGCAGTTTTTCAGTGAGAAAGGGCTTTAAGGTAGTATTCTAGCTGGAAAATGGGGCATCTGGGTGATTAAGAGGATCTTACATAAGACTGACAATAGTCTTCATTGTTCATATCAAAGACTGAAGTGGTCCAAGTAGATTATAGTAAGCTGGGGTTTTCCAACCGTTCCTTCCTTTTTCTGCTCAGCTGTCCAGGAAACCAGTGCTCAGATCTCTGCTTCTTGTTCTTCAACACCAACCAGGATCCCTGCTTCTGGGACACCCTGTTGGGACAAGGCTGCAGTCCTGGCTGCATCAGGAGTCTGCTCTGTCAGTGGTTCTGGGCTTCAGGCTGGAAAGGTGGAAAGGTCACAGATGCATTTGGGACTTATACCTGGATGAGTAGCCGTCAGAGCTGGCAGGACCTTAGTGAGCATCTGCTCAGAAACAGCCATTCTCAGCCCAGTGTTTACGCCTCCCCTTCTGCCCAAGGCAGACACTGCCAGTTCTGCCCCTGACTGGCTTTGCCTGTTGAATCCTGGCATAGCTACAGAAGAAGATATGATTGCTTAGCTGATGGCCTCGAAAAAGAGTTCTTTTGACCAAGTGGATACCTTAGTGGTTACATGCAACATGTAGATGGTCCAATGGTCAAAGCAGCTGAGCTCAGAGAGTCAGGTTCAAGTTGGTAAAGTGTGGTGATCAGGTCTGAGAGAACTTGATTTCTTCTTTCTTCAGGGAAAGGTTATTAAGGAGACGTTTTGTGTGGTGTGCCCAGGACACTGGCTTGTCCTTTAGCGACTTGCATTTTCATCTGCAAAATAAACCTATCATTAAAAGGGGTTTTCCAGAGCTGGGAGGATGGCTTAGTTTGCACAGCATTTGCCAGACGGAGAGCTCTAGTACCTATATGAGAAAACTAAAACAATAAAACAATAGGAGCCAGAGCAAGTACCCTGTAGTTCCTGAGGTGAGGAAAGAGATGAGCAGATGCATTTCCATAGGCCTTTAACGTAATTGTGAGTATTTTATTTTAATAGATTCATGGAGACTCTTTTAGTCATAAATGTTCTATAACAACACTCTACCTATGCATATATCTTTTGGGCAATGTTGATTGCAGAAATGTCTACTGTTTAGAAACTGAGCTGGCCTTGAACCCCCAATCTATCCCTCTCCACCTCACGAGTGGTAGAATTTGCACTACGATGGCTGGCTCGAAAGCTCAACTTTTATCACTGAAAACAAACACTGTCAGTTTTTGTAGTTATCTAGTAAGCTCCCTTTGATGTTCATGACAACATCAAAGATCCAGGTCTGATTTATGACTTGCTTTTCAGTTGTTCCCTGAAGTAAAACGCGCCCTCTGTAAACAGGTGTTGAGTGTGTAGATGAATTCCAACAAGATCTTGCTCAGGGTAATGACCAGTCACAGTTTGCCATGCAGGTCTTATTTACTGTATTTAGTTATCATGTGTTTTTTTGCGTGGGTGTGTAGGAGCACACATGCCATTGCCAATGTACCAGTGTGGTGGTTAGAAAACAATGTCTTAGGATTGGTTTCTTCTTTTTATCATATGTGTTGTTAGGGGATTGAACTCAGGTCATCATACTTGGTGGCAGACATCTCAACCCACTGAGCCATCTCACTGGCCCTGATATACAGTGTTTTATGTGTATTTGCCACTTTGCTATGTTATTATCAAGCCATATACATGACCAGAGAGAACCTACCTAAATTAATAACTTACTGCTTCATCAAGGTTTAAGTAAAAAAAAAAAAAAATCAAACTGCTTTAAAAAAGTCCCTGGAGGTACAATGTGTTGACAGACATGATCTTTGTTGTAGTTTGGCAGTCTTGCCAACTTGGTTCTGGCTAAGGCTGACAGCAGTTTTATCTATCATGGTTGTCACACTATTAGTGCAAATGTCAGCCTAGTGAAAAAGACAAATAATGTCTTGGTCTAAGCAGGAAAATGGTTTTGAACTTGTTTCCTTTCTGACAGAATCCTGGGGACTCATAGAGGCTGGTCAAACACCCTTGCAGAACTGCTGTTCCAGCTCATTGAAAAGCTTCCTGAGTCATCATTTTCTAAGCCCTTTAAGGCTTAGTTTGGGTTAATGGGCATGCTTTTAGTGTTTCTTGTTGTATACTGCCATCAGGGGAGGTGCTGTCTCTGATTTAGAATCCCCATTACCCAGCTGGATCCCATTCAACACTAAATGTTAAATAATGACACAAAGTTACGTGATTTCCAGCTGCATCTGCTAGCCAGGAGGAAATGCCATGGTCTCAGGACATGATTGTGATGTAATTGTTTCTGTAATGATGGGTGTTGAGGTAGGTGGGGCTGTGGAGGTGGGGAGGGATGTCCAAGTGGAGTGAGGGTTCAGGTGAGAACTTCTGTGAGCTTATGTGTCAGGGCATGAAGAGGAGAGACTCATGAAGGTAGGTGCTTAACCTTGAAATTGTGTTTATTCCTTACTCTTTAAGTAGCAGTTCCTCAGGCCTCTACTGGTTAGGTTCTCAGGGACTCACTGTCTGGAGATCTTGAGTTAACTTTTCAAGCTGTCAAGAGGCAGCTCTGAAGAATCCGGGTGCTTCCAAGAGTGCCTTTGACCTCAAGGCATTGTTTTCCTAACACTACCTCTTCCTTGTTTGCTTGCTCTGAGACTATGCATTACTAAGATTTCTGGCACTCCTGAATCTTGATAGATAGACCAGGCTGGCCTTTAGCTCACAGTGATCCAACGGCATCTGCCTCCAGAGTGCTAGGATTAAAAGAATGTACCACCATACCTGGCAATTTTTGCTTTAAAAACATGGCCTGAATCAGCTGCTGTCTCTACCTGATTAACCTGTGTCTGCTCAGGTAACTGGGAAACCCATCCAGCAAAAGCAGAGCAAGCAGGATCAGAGCCAACAGGAAGAATTTGGGTCAACCCTTTATACTGCTTGTCACCTGCAATACTGGGGCACAAGGTGTCTTTCTGGTTGCAATATCACTTGCTCTGTGTTGGCCAACTCTTGTTCCAAAGCCAGTGTTCAGTGAGTAGGGCTGTGGAGTATTTCCCCATCTCATTAGCAGCTCCCCGTTGGTGGGCTGTAACTGACGGTGACCTAGTTACATGATACATTAGTTTGAATAATGATTGATGTTTTGATCCAGAATTGGGTTCACATGTGTTGTAATATCCTGCATGGGAGAGGAGAGCAGAGCACTAAGCATAGCATAGCACAGCACAGCAGAGCACAGCAGAGCACAGCAGAGCACACAGCACAGCACAGCACAGCACACAGCACAGCACAGCACAGCACAGCACAGCACAGCACAGCACACAGCACAGCACAGCACAGCACACAGCACAGCACAGCACAGCACAGCACAGCACAGCACAGCACACAGCACAGCACAGCACAGCACAGCACAGCACAGCACAGCACAGCACAGCACAGCACAGCACACAGCACAGCACAGCACAGCACAGCACACAGCACAGCACAGCACAGCACAGCACAGCACAGCACAGCACAGCAGAGCAGAGTACAGCACAGCAGTTTAATTTTCTTTTGAAATAAAAAAAATCAGGCTATACAATAAGTTGAATTTGAGCAACTAAATTGCTCTGCAGTTGGGCCTGTATTTTTCTAAGTATTCCAAGCATGAGGTGGTACTGTTCTTCCCCTTTGACCTTTGTGTACCATGTCCTCTACTCACAGGCCATTCAGGACCTGCTTTGGAGTCTTGTTTGAAATTCTCTTTCTATTCTCTTTAAGGCTGGATTGAAAAGCTATAGAAGTTGATCCTCCCAGCAAATTTAAGTAGGTGGTTAAGGCCGAAAACCCACACAAAGCTCCATTCACATCTCCAAGATCTGCACAGTTCAGGACAGACTCCCCTGCACAGCATGATCAGGGTGTGGAAAGCACTGAGAGCAGCGGCTCAGCCTTCCTAATGCTGAGCCCTACACAGTTCCTCACATTGCGGTGACCCCAACCAAACAATTAGTTTTTGTTGCTGACTGTAGTTCTGCTGCTGTTGTGAATCGTAGTGTAAATATGTGTTTTCCAATAGTCTTAGGTAACCCCCGTGAAAGGGCCATCCAACCCCACGGTTGGGGACCACTGACTTAGACTCTTCTGCTGTTCTATTTCTGCCTCTAAGTCTGTGTGACCATGGGCAAATCGATCTGCTTTGGTCAGAGATTTCTATCAAGTTCCTTAGAAAGTTGTGGGGAGAGTTACAGGACAGACATTCAGAAACGTGTGGAAGTACAGGTTAATGCCATTGCTCTTGGCTCCTCACCAGAACTTGATGGTAAGACCCTATTTATGAGGATACCACACACACATACACACACCACACACACATACCAAACACACACACACCACATGCACACATACATACACACCGAACACACAAGCACACCAAACACATACATACACACCACACACACACACACACACACACACTCCACACTGGCTACAGGACCTGAAGAAATCAAGTCCGTACTGACCAGGAAGCTGGCTTCCTCCTTGCTGGCTAGTTTTCACAGTACGGGGAGCTGCTGTGTAGGTTACTGGGGGAGTAAACGGCATGAAGATTCTAACCAGACATGAACCTTGTTAGCTTGCAATCGTGAACATGAATTCCATCCTTATATGAAAGGAGGAATGATGGATGAATGGATGGAAGAAAGGGATGCAGAAAAGAAAGAACAATCCCAAAGTACTTTATATAGAGGATTGTGCCAATCCTTATCTAGATGCATGTATCTATCTAGATCTGTCTGTCTATCTGTCTATCATCTATTTACCTGTCTTCTCCCTAAACATCTGCTGGTCTCATATTTTGCTAACTGGCTGGCAGTGGGGAGATGTTGTAAAAGCATTTTCAAAACTACAAGGTCACCCTGAGCAAGGCCTTTCTGATAGTGAGGCTGCCTTGCGGCTGAAGATTCTTTTATCTCTGGCTAACGTGCCGCTTTGAGTGCAGTTTACTGAGTGTGTAGGCAGAGTCAGGCCTTGAGAGGTTTGCTGGTGCTGGGCTGAGAGCCGGCTGAGCTCTTCCAGTCTCCTCCAGTTTTCCTTGTTCTATTTCTGCTCTCATCTTCCCTCCTTCCTTTCTAGCTTGTTGTTAATACCATAGAAATAACACACAGCTGTTACAGAAGTGTTAGAATATTTAGGAAGCATATAAAATGAAAATGAAACAGAGACAAACACGGAGTTCTATCCCCTTGAAGCAAATCTCTGTTTAAACTTTGACCTAGTTCCTTGTTTGTCTTGCTGTGACTATTTTTAGCTGTGCCCTTCACAGGCATCCTGGAGAGTGCCTGCTTGTTAAACCATTGTCCTGCAATGCTGTGTCCCAGCTACGGCTCTAGGACGGGACTCCTTGCTTCCCTACATCTGCTAACACTTACCTGGTTTGTAAGCCCCCACCGAAACCTCTCTTTTGTCTGTCACCTTCCTGCTCCTCAGCTCTGCTGTGGCCACCCCACCCTACTTCCCAGTAATTACTGCAGGAGTTTACTTCACTGCCACCTCCTAGCCTCCCTCCATCACTGACTACAGATTGAACCCCATAAGCCAGGCCTCCTTTGCCACATTCTTGGATGTCAGGATCACTTATGAGTAATTTCAGATATTAAACAGCAATGATGGAAAGGGGTACAGTAGAAGCAAGCTGTATGTGTGAAAGATGCCCTGACCTCTACATCAGGGTAAGGACAGTGGTGTGTCATTGTCTCAATTGCCGTGTGTGTGTGTATGTGTGTGTGTGTGTGTGTGTGTGTGTGTGTGTGTGTTGCGTGCCCAGGAAGGGAAGGATGCCCAGCACCAACTTTTACTGACCTCTACCTTATTGCTTTGAGACAGATTCTCTTATTGAGCTGGAAGTTGGTAATGTCAGCCAGGCAGCTGTTCAACTTTCAGGATCTGCCTAACTCCATTTCCTAATACTGGGACTTCAGCCATGTGCAGCCATGACTGGCTTTTTACTTGAATGCTGGGGACTCAAACTCAGGTCCCCACACTTGTGGAACCAGCTTCTCTTCTCTATTCTACAATTTAAAAATTTTCACTGAAACCAAGCTGTGGAGCACGGCTTTAATCCCAGCACTTGAGTGGCAGAGGCTGGTCGATCTCTGAGTTCAAGGCCAGCCTGGTCTACTGAATGAGTTCCAGGAAAGCCAGAACTACACAGAGAAAGCCCTGTCTTGAAAAACCTAAATGAATAAATGAATGAATAGATAGATAGATAGATAAATTTCATTGATCCTTAGGAATGTTTTCATTTATTATAAAAAGGCATACATTTTTATTATGGTTTTGAGCTTATAACACATATGTTTGGGACATGTAATTGATAACTGTCACCACTATTTGAAAGCCTGTCTCATCCCAGCCATTATGACATATTTTATGTGTTTTTCTTTAAAACCTTCTTTACTGGTCTATATAATTGCACATAATGTCTGATTTCATGAAGATGATTTCTTTCAAGTATGAAGTATATTCACCCTTTTGCCATCCCTACTTCTCTTCTTCGGCTAGTGTCCCTCCTTCCTTCTCCCATCGTCCCTTCTGCCTCTATGCCATATGTTTAGTAATCCATCAATAAGAGAAAGTGTGTGATGCTTTCTTTATTGAGTTGACACATTTTGTTTAATATGGTGATCTTTGACTGTACCTATTTTCCGGCAAATGACATAATTTTGCTCTTCCTTATTTCCGAATACAACTCCTGTGACACACAAGGAATTTTCTTTCTCTTTGTGTGCTGATGGACGCAGGCTGATTCTGCACCTTGGCTATTGTGAGCAGTACTGCAGAGGCTGTGGCTGTTTGAGTATCCTTATGGTACAACCTAGCATGCTTTGGGCATAGATCTATAAGCAGCGCAGCGGGGCCTATGGTAGTTCTATTTCTCAGCTTTTTGAGAAGCCCCTGCAAGTAATTTCTGTGGTGGTCAGCCCAGTCTACATGCCCACCAGCAGTATATAAGTTTCCCTTTCTCACGTTTTAAGCAGCCCTGTCACTTGATTTGCTTTGCTTAAAAATTTATTAAGGATGTGAGTACACATATGTGTGCATGTGTAAGACCTGGGGTCTCACAGCTCAGGAGTTCAATCGCGCCCTTCCCAGAAACTCCCCCAGACCAAGACTCGTTGCAAAAGCAAGAGGTTTATTAACCATTGCACAAAGGGGTCACCCCTGCCGGTCAGCAAAGAGTGGCACCGGGAGACAAAGGCCTTTAGGTTTTTAAAAGAAAAATTGCGGGAAATTTGAAGTTTTAGTTTTGGCAATTTAGGATTGGATGAGGAAGCTATAAAGTAAGATAATTGGTTAGTCTTAGGTGCTCAAGCTTGGCCAGTCCTGCCAAGTGTGGATGCAGCTGCACTTTAAGGTGGGGGTGGTTAGCTCATCCTTGAAGATTAGGGCTGCGGGCTCTTGGCCGGAGGTCAAAAGCTACTCAGAAGAAGTCTAGGTTCGTTGCTAAGAAACGCTATCTCAAGGACAAGGGTCTGGTCCTTCTTTTGCTGAGTGAAGGTCATTGCTTGCTTGTCCTTTTTTTCTATCTGTCCTCACAGATAGGGTCACATTCCTTCACTCTCTGGAAAGGTACTAAGAGGCTTTAGCTTAACCTGGACCTAAAACTCAAAACTATAGGCTTTAGAAGACATATAGGTTACAAAGTTAGCCTAACCCTTTCACATGCATGTGTCTGGGCATGTTTGTCACGATATGTGTGTGGAGGTCAGGGGACAACTTGCTCTGTCTGTCTATGAGTTATGGGGATTGAGAGAGAGTTAGGCTGGTACAGTTTGTGTTTATTCCCATGGAGCCATCGCGTTAGCCTTTATTTGTTGTCTTCATGACAGCCAGTATGCTGGGGGAGATGGAATCTCAGTGTAATTTTACTTTGCATTTTCCTGACTAAGGATGTTGGCACATTTAATCTTTCTTAGACCTCTGGGCATCATCTTTTGAGAACGGGCCATTTCCTAATTGCATTGTTTGGTGTTTTGGTAGTCAGTTTTTTGAGTTCCCTTTGTGTCCTGGACATTAATCTTTGTTCAGATGTATAGTCAACAGTAGACTTTCTGCTATTCAATAGGTCAGCTCTTCACTTGCTCTGTCGACCCTTCTGCTATCCAGAAGTCTTATAACATCATGCAATGCCACTTGTCAGTTCTTGTTCCTTTGCAGGCGATCAGAGTCCTTTTGAGAAAGTCTTTGTGTATGCCTCTAGCCCTTTCAGAGTTTCAGGTCTTACGTAAATGTCTAGCACCCATGATGAGTATATTTAGACAGAGTCAGAAACTGGAATCTAGTTTTATTCTGATATTGTCCCCTTTTGTCTTCCAAGTGAATATTGTTTTGTCTCAGAAACTGGCATTTAAAAAAATCATCCCTAATTCTTGGACAGCTAGAGCCTCAGAGAATAACCTCAGTTAGGATCAATGCAAAAGTCCTTGCTTTTTGACTAGTAAATGGGACTGAGGATGGGCAAGGGTGGACAGCCACCTGGCCCACAAGCTGCCCTCCAGAATCTTTCCTTGGGGCCTGCATAGGTACCCTATTGAATGGCTTTTGGAGACATGCAAATGCTGCTCTCTCTCCTCTTCTCTCGGGCTTATCCGAGGTGGAATCAGTCTTCTCTCCCCACCACTCAAGCCCATAATTTCGTGCCAGGGCCTCCTTTTCAGTACACTGAAACCATTATCCTACTGGGCAATCCCTATTTGTCCACATCAGTGATGGCAAGTGAGCTGATAGCATCCCCGTGGGGCAGTACCCATTGTCCGGGGACTTTGGGGACTCGGATTAAGTAACTTCAAGGTGTCCCTTCAGAGGTAGTGTACACATTGCAAGTGAGAAGATGACAAGAAAGCAGCTTTTGGAAAAAAGAACAAAACCGAGTCAATCAGTGCAGTTCCCTGGACTCAGGTTGCAGCTGACCCAGTATTGGCAGTGAGGGTGCAACCCTTCAGAGCATGCCAGCTCACTTACTCACAGAGTCCCATAGCTCAGAGGAGGAGGTTCCAAAACAGGTATGGGTTTGTATGTACAGCTGAGTGCATGTCATGGCCCACTCTGTTGATTAGCATTTTCAGTGCCTCCCTGTGATTTTCAAATTCTAGTAATTGCCCCCCCCACTACCTCCCTCAGCTGATGCTTCTAGTTTTCTTTTCTTCCTTTCCATCCTTTCTGCTGGATTAACCACACACAGTCTGTCCATCACATTGTTTGACTTCTCCTTGAGAGTTTGTGTTTGTGTTTCTCTCTGCCTCTACTTCTCACACATGCACCAGGCATTTCTGTTCAGGTTTCTGTTCTCAGTAAGACAACACTGCCTTACAGACCTCGTGTTACACCAGAGACAAAACACCCACAAAAGTAGCTCTCGGCTCAGTCACGGCAGGGAGAACATGGCAGCAGGAGTGGGAGGGTTTGGTCACCATGTGTCTGAAGTCAGGATGGGGGGGTAGGGTTGGGTGGGAACACTGGAGCTCTATGTGTTTGCTCTCTCTTTTTTCTTCATTCCTGGACTCCAGCCCATAGAAGGTGCTGCCTGTATTCAAACTGGGTCTTCCTAGTTGAGCCTATCTGGAAACAACTTCGTCCATACACTGAGAGTTGTGTTTCCTAGGGTGATGCTGATCTAGACTAAGCAGCACAAGGGATTACCTTCATAGATGCTGCAGTGCACCGTGGGAAGGCAGTGACTATGAGGTGGAATGTGGAAGAGACAGAAAGGAGGAAAGAGTCACATTCAGGCTTTCATTCTAAGATTAATATGTGACATTCAGGCTGGGGACTAGGACATAGCTCTGTTGGTGGATGTTCGCCTGGCATGTATTAAGCATGCTTTAATGCCCAAGCATTGCATAATGCAGGCCTGGTGCACACCTATAATAATACCACAGAGGCAGCAGATCTGAAGTTCAAGGCCAGCCTCAGCTGAGTTCAAAGGCAGACTGGAATGCAGGAGACTATGTCTCAAAAAAAAAAAAAAAATGCCATTGCCATGTGCTGACACAGGGAGACCATGAGACTGTCCAGGAGGGTACCCACAGCTTGTTCACCAGCTCATTAGGCTTGCTGTCCCTGTTGGATATCTGTTAGGAGCTAAACGTTCCAATCAAAGTGTTAACCTGCTCCCTTCAGCATGTGATCTTGTTTGGAGTTTAAGTCCTTAAAGACATAACTAGTTATGATGTGGACAAGCACTGAAATGGGGTTCTCAGGCTGTCACCCCCAACCCCTGCATTCACCTTCATGAGTGTTTGAAACAAAAGGCTCCAGTCTCAGCTCTGGCTGAGACTCTGAATAGTGGGTCTTGTCCCAATCTAGAGGTTCATTAAACTGTGACTTGAGTGAATGTGACCAGCTAATACTGTGACACCTCCAGGGGGAACTTGGGACACACGTTTTCCTTTTTTCTCATGGTGATCTTTTCTGGTGCTTCTGTTTACAAGACCAGATTGCATCTGGGACTGAAGGGGGCAGAGGAAGTAAGTGAGGAGACTATTGATTCCTACTGTCGCTGTGGGAATCATGTGGTGGAACTTTTCTCCCCACCAGGAGGTCTGGAGGTAACAGTGATGAGGGAAGTCATTCCTGGACTGCAGCAACCAGTGTCCCTTCCTGGTCACCACAGCCACATCTGCTATGGAGGAAGTCGTTCCCCTGAGTTGCAGGTGTCCCATTTACCAAAGGAGAAATTTGTCAGAAGGTTTCTTTCTTTCTTTTTTTTTTAATGCAGTTTATTCAGGAACCTTGAACAATCATCTGACCCTGGGTAAAGCCAGCCCACTTTAAATAGCCTCTGGGTAGCCAACCTCAGCATGCCACTTTAAAGACACTCCAAAAAGCTATTGTTTCATTACTCTAAGGACAGAGCTAGGGTTTCAGTTTGGTTGTTAGAGGTCTTTTTTTTTTTTTTTTCAGGAGTCTGTGTATTTCTCATTAAAGAAACTATCAAATCCAAGCTTTAAAAAGCGATAGAGGGGGCTGGAAAGATGACTCAGAGGTTAAAAACACTTACTTCTTCTCCAGAAGACACAAGTGAGTCTAGTTCCCAGTACTCACAGCAGGAAGCCCACCAGCTCCTGTAACTCCAGCACCATAGAGGTCTGAGGCCTCTGGCATCTTTGGACACTGCAGACATGTGCACAGACCTAAAAACTGAGATACATAATTAAAAATAAAACAATAAATCTTAAAAATTAAAAACCCATTGTAGTATTTTCCATGTTTGGCCTGCATATATGTACCTCATGCATGCTGGGTACTCCAAGAAGCCAGAAAATGTCAGATCCTGAAACTGGATTTATAGGAGGCTGTGAGCCATCATGTGGATGCTAGGGATAAAACTCAGGTTTTTTGGAAGAGTGGTCGGAGCTTTTGACCACTGAGACATTTCTCCATCTGCTTGCAGGAGTTTTATATCTATGTCTGTCTGTCTGTCTGTCTGTCTGTCCGTCCATCTATCTATCTGTATACACATGTTATATATATATGTGTATATGCATGCACACATATACAGTTAGACTGTCTTGAAGCTTGTCATTCTCTCTAACTTCAACGGGCAGAAGCCTGAAGAATGTGGCCTATAGACTGACTGACCACACACTTGCATGCTTCTTATTTCTGCAGATGAAGACACGTTTGGGGCAGAAATGTCTGAGAATATATGGCATTCCATTCTAGTGTCTGACTCCTGTCCCATGACTATCAGAAAGATCTGGTAACAGGGGCAGCCTTGTTCCTTAAGGTCTTTGTTTCCTTCCTCTGCCTTCCCCAGAGTTCTTCCGTGGAATGATAGAAGGTGGTAGTTAGTGCAAGTTTGTTGTGTGTGTTTTCACACCCCCCCCCCATACATAATGTTTCACTTGAGCCTGTCTGGCTTCTTTCTCAAGGCCAACAAGAGAAAGGCCTGCATTGGCTTCAGACAGAGAAGAGCTTTCAGGGACTAGTGGGAGGGCTGGCAAGGCGCTTAGCGATGTACTTGCTTCTGGAACAGCTTCCTGTGAGAGAAGTCTTGAGAAAGTAGAAGGAAGAATGGGATTTTTATCAGATTTGTGCAAGCAGTGTGTGGGTGAGGCTGTCAGAGAGGACCCGTGGAACACGGCTCAGCACGTCCTCCTGGCTGGTCTTCGATCTCTGTGCTGGCTGCTTCTATATTCTCAGGTGGTTTGGGAACTAAAAGCAGTAGCAAGCTTCTCAGTTGGCTCATCAGTCTGCATGCTGACCTCCTCGAAGGAGGGTGGTCGTGAACCCTTTTCACTTTTCTTATGGATGTCGTCATGGTGCATTATCTGTACAGCACCTCATAGGAGGACAGCAAAATTCAGGGATTTGTTTTCCCACAGAGAACCAGTCTCCATAGTCTAGCTACTAACTAAGAAAATCATGTTTTCTGTAAGGAGACTCTGGTGGCAGACTTCCGGACAGTGTTAAGAAGGCACCCATGGCAGGTGGCACCTGCTTGTCCCTAGTGTCACTCTCCTCTGCTTGGCGTCCTTACCCCTGTCCCCAAGGACAGCTAGTCCCAGATCTGGCCAAGAAGGGCAGGTCCTCATGTGGGTCTGTCACTGGCCAACTTAGAGGGCAGAGAAATCTCATTCATCAGTCTAGTCTGGGATGGAGAGACTGATTATTACATGTGGACTGAAGCCTTTAGTTAAATCCTTTGTCTGCTAGTGGCAGGAGGGGAAGCTCCTGACCTAGGGTGCTCTGGATGCTGCCTAGATTCATTTTGTTCTCTGTGTGCATTCATGTGTAGGTGCCAGCAAGTGTGTGTGTGTGTGTGTGTGTGTGTGTGTGTGTGCAGGTATACACACATGTATATGCACACATGCAAATATATATGTATATGTATGTGGAGCTCATAGGCTGAGGTCAGCTGTCTTCCTCCATCTTTCTCCATCTTCTGTTTTGGTCAGGCACTTCCCTTAATCCTGGAGCTCACTGCTCTGGCTGACCGGCCAACTGGTGAACCCAAGGATCTTCTCAACAAGGATTACAGCCTGTGGCTGCAGTATTGGCCTTTTTGGTTTTCTTTTTCAAACATAGGCTGGGGAGGGGGCTGTCTAACACACAGCCTCCTTGTTCATCCAGGAAGAGATTTATCAACTGTCTCATCTCCCCAGACCATCATTTCTTCTTCCCAGAGCAGCAGAACAGAGGTCTCCAAGGACTCCTACAGGGACACAGTAGCACTCAGAGAGTTCTTCAGCCGAACTAGACAGCAGTACCCTGCAAAAAGTGTGTTGAAGCGGCACCGCCTGTCCTGCCCAGAGAAAGGCTGGCTGCACGGCTGTTACGTTTGCCCCTGTTGCTTTGACCCAGCTGGGAGACGGACCCCGTGGGATGTACCCCAGAGAAAGGCTGGCTGCTACGTTTGCGCCTGTTGCTTTGTCCCAGCTGGGAGACGAACCCGTGGGATGTACAGTGGAAGGGACAGTCTGCACCACGCTTTCATTGATGTAGAACTGTGCCTCCGCCAGATTTCTTAATGGTAAAGAGGCCGCCTATCTTCGGGTCTGGCTTCATGTCCAGGAAACACATCCTGGGCATGCATCATGAGTGCATACCCTCCCACTCTGTGACTTTCAGACAGGTCCCTGCTTTTTCTCCGTGAGTCTGCAGCTGTAGAAGGGGGTTGATAGAGGTGCCTAATTTACAGTCACTCTCAGGGCACAGTACAGCAGGCAGCAGCTATTTTGCTAGTCTTGTTTATAATACTGAAAACCAGGAATAAATCCCCAATAATCTTTGGCATTTATACATTGAAACATTCGTGTAACTGTGATTCAGATATATACTTTATTATATATTACCTGTGTAAAGATCATAAAAGTATGAAGGGCTACTAGTAATTTTTAGGACATACTCATAAAAACACGCTCAGAGTGAAATGTTCAGTGAAAAGCAGATTGTAGGACACTGGAAAGTGTGATCAGACATTTAAATTAAACACATACCCACCAATCTGTCTGTCACAGGCCCCAACACAAAGGGCCGGGGAGATGGCTCAATGGTTAGGAGCGCATGCTGCTCTTAGACTGAGTGCTTCCAGCACTCCTGAGAGCTTCTCCTGGACTCTGCAGGCACCTGCGCTCACGTGTGCACTACACCCCTCCGCAGGTACACAGAAGTAAAAATAAAATAAATCTAAAATGTAGCTGCACCAAGATTCTACACATTCAGAAGTTGTTATCACCTGGGGAAGGGGATTCTGGGTGTTTATTTATTTATTTATTTATTTATTTATTTACCTTTGGCTTATTTTTCTGTTGTTGTTTTTATTTTTAATGCAATAGAATGAATTGTATTCTTAAACATAAGCAGTGCCCAGAACAGAAATAAGAATGTTGCTTTTCTTGATGTGACCTTTCTGTCCATGGCAGCATCTGGCCTCTGGGCCTCCTTTGGCACACTATGAGAGTGAGTGGCCCGCTCCCTATCTGCCTTCATCAGCAGGGTACCTGCCTCAACCTGTCCGTGAAGGCCTTTCATCCTGGACACAGAATGGAAGCCTTCCCCTAGGACCAGAAGCCCTGCAGCCTGGCGCCAGGTAGCTCCCTGTCAGCTGTCTCTGGCTTGTGTGCTGTTTGAGCTCATTCTTTTCAAGATGAACTCAGATTTTCTTCTCTGGTTTTATATGTTAATTTGGTGACTGGTCTCTGGTTTCTCCAACAGTGTTGCTTGGAGCTGGCACAGATAGCTGATCTCATGAGAATGTTTGGCATCCACCCCACTCCCTGTATAAAACCTTTCTACCTCATAAGAGCTTGTGTGAACCGGGTAGGCCCCCTCTTCATCCTGGTTTTCAATTCCACCAAAACCAAACCAAAACAAAACCTCCATGTTACATCCTAATATTCCCGTGTTTATTTCAGTAAAAATAAATGATAAGGTTTTGTGATACCAGTTTAAAAATGTAACATAAAGAAGAACACTAGAATTTAAAACATTTGGGAGAAAGTGTATGTCAGCTGGGGAGTACAATCCCACCTCCGGGCACCCCAGCTAGTGCTATTGCTCTACTTACAGGCAATAGGTTTGAGGAGTGAGGTTGCCCTTCTTCATTCAGCTCTCCCTTTGTGGTTACGGATAGGTGAAGATGGAGAACAAGTTGGGGTGTCAGTTTTCACTTTGCCCTTGTCGAGATGCAATGGGGCTCCTTGTTCTGTTTCTAGAGGGGCCCATGAGCTTCAGGGGGTGTTTCTGCTCCCTCCTCCCATCTCACCTTAGGAGTGCTGGCATTTCAGGACGGTGTCCAGCTCCCCCTGGATTCAGGGGGTTGAATCTCAGGTCCTTGTGCTTGTGTACCAACCACTTTACCTGCTGGGCCATCTCCCTAGCATTATTCGTCTTACTAAGTCCTACTTTGCTTGCTATTTACTATCATAGTAAGGACTCTCCCAAGATAGCTGGGGTCCTTGCTGGTAACAGGCAGTGAATGAAGCCAACATATCCACTCTTCTAACGTGGATCTCAGGGGCCCTTTGCATCAATGGCTAGAAACCTGAAGTCCAGAGACAGTCCTCAGGAGGAAAAACACACAGTGCTGGGGCTGGGTACAGTCTTTCTGTTTCTGTTGTTTGCCTTGTTAATCTTCTCATATTCTAGGAGAAATGGGGGCCTGGAGACGTCATTTAATGTCTCAAAGTCAATAGCCAATGAGCAGGACTGAAGCCTGGGTCTGCCTACATACCCCATGCTTCTTGGGCTTTAATGGTCTGCTGGGTGGTTGAGGATCAGCGTGGGAGTTCATAACATAATCATTACATAATCATTAACGAGTGGTGCCCTTCAGGGAAATGAGCAGTTGGACCCAGGCAACATTTGCTTTTCCAACTTGGTGCATGTATGTGCAACACTTTCAGACAGACTCGTTCCTTCAAATCCATCTCCCTTGGTCACTCAGAAAGAGGGAGAGAGCAATGCAGCAGAAAGCTGACCCTGACCCTGTCACTTCACCCATGAGCTTGTGAGTGACTTTGATTAAACTGCTTGACCTGAGCTCCTCAGCTTCCTCATCTGCAAAAGGGTGACATGGTCATGATTTGATGGGGCTTCTGTGAAGGTCAAATAAAAGAGTGTATTGCAATCTTTGTTTAGGAGTCTGTTGATATCATGATGATCTGACCATCCAGGGAAGATCATACAGTTCCCTACAGGGCAAGGTCTAAGTAGCTTGGCCTGTAGTGTCCCAAGATGAAGACAAAAAAAGGATGGCTGAGACATTTGATTTTATGTGATCTGTCCTTTCTGGAACTCATCAAGATGGAAGCTGTGTAGTGGTTTGAATGAGAAAGTCCCCCTAGGCTTAAATGTTTAGACACTTTGTCCTCTGTTGCTATCATGGAGAGGTGTAGTGGGTACCACCTTGTGGGAGGAGGTGTGTCGCAGGAGATGAGCTCAGAGCGACAGAGAAGCATCCGTTATCTTTTCTAACGGTGAAGCTCACATGATCTGGGGATGCAGCTCAGTTGTCAGAGCACTCGTCTGGCATAATGAAGCCCTGGGCTCAATCCTCAGCACCAAAGAAACTAAGCATGGCGGTTCATCTTTTTTAATCCCATCAATCAGGAGGCAGGAGCAGACAGATCAGAAATTCACAGTTATCCTCAGCTACATAGTGAGTTCGAGGCCAACCTGGGCGGCATGAGACTTGGCCACAAACTGATAATAGAGGAGGCTCAGGGAGGAGAGGAATCAGTTCAGAACCTTTAGCCTTGCTTACTGTCAAAGTCATGGCCCCAAAAAGAAGAGGATAAGATTAAAATCTTGGAGCTCTTTATCTGATCTGAGCCATTACCCTGTAAGCCTGCGTAAGTGTGTGCTGGTGTGTCTGTCTAGGGGAAGGAAATTTAAAGCAGAAAAATCAATTTCGTATATATCACAGGGGTCAGGGGTTATTGAAAACATTTGAGACATTAAGTGTTGCTCAAAGGATTGCCACATTTTGTGGGTTGCTTTTGTGTCCGGGACTTTCTGGAGTCTTGGGGTAGCCAGGTCAGATGAACTTTGTAAAAGCCGATATTTACTTGAACAAAGAATGCTTGGCCATGAATGAACTTTGTCAGTTATGGCATCAGCTTCCCTGGCCTGGCCTTACAGCCTAAGTGACTCCTGGAGCTGGAGGCAAAGGGAGTGTGCAGTTGGCAGTAGCAGGGCTACTCAGGAATTTGATCGGGTCTACCTCACAAGCTAGGGTCTGGCCTCAGTGGGCAACTAAAGAGACAAGTAAGAGTGTAAAATGGAATATGGTCAGTGTGGCCGTATTGGGAAGAGGAACAAAGGGCCAATGACTCTGTAACCCCACAAGTCTACCTTTGGGACCTGGCCTGAGACAGGTTTAAACAGAGAGTGAGAGGTCTGAAGAATTACCCTGTCCTGGCCCCAGCAGCACTGTCTCAGCTCCAGTCTCTCCTTCAGGGTGGTCTGAGAAGTTGTCAAAACTGTGGAAAATCTCTTCCTAAGAGACAAATTCCTCCTCAGGGTGGTACCAGGACTTCAGCCTTTCACTTTATCTGGGAGAGGTTCCTGAGAGGGTTCCAGTGCCTCTGGGACCAATGTTTCAATATTTCAATAGTTAAAAAGAAGGGCACAAATGTCCCACTTTTAGGATGGCCTCACCCTCTAGGATAGTTACAGTGGAAGACACACCAATTATTACCCATTCAAGACATATGGATAGATGGTCTTCCCCGATCGAGGAAAACAACCAAAAGCAACAGAAGGTCCCGGGGTGGGGATTCTCCCCAGGGGTGGGGATTCTCAGAGAAAAGCTCATGGAGAAGAGGAGACAGACACACGCACTTAGCTTAAGATCTGCCTTTACTCATCAGCTGCACAAGAAAGTGTCGCTAACTACAGGCAGGTAGCTACACGGAAAGTTTCCAGACCTCACTCCCTAAGTGCAGCTGAGAGAGCACCCAGGGCGGGTGGGGCGGGGAGGAATTCCCTGCTGCTTCCCAGGCCCTAGCTGCCACCACTGGACTCTGTTTCTCACAATTTGAGGTACCTCGTGGAAATGGAATCTTGTGGTATTTGTCCTTGACTGCCCAGGCTATTGAATTTCCTTCTATGTCCAAGTTCATCCGTGTTGTTGCATTTGGCAGGATCTCTTTCATTACAAAGGCTATGCATTGTATTTGCATACTGTGTGTTTCTCATGTGTCCGTGGGCTGACGGAAATTGGGCTACTTCTGTGTAATGAACAATACCACAAAGACCTTGGGAGTACAGATGCCTCTTTAAGATTCTAACATCAATTGTTTGGGGTTTATATCTTGTCCTGGCTAATGTGATGTCAACTTGACACAGGCTAGAGTCATCTGAGAGGAGGGAGCCCCATTTGAGAAAACACCTCCATGTCGTTGGATTGTAGGCAAGCCTGCAGAGCAGTGTTCCCAACTTTCCTAGTGCTGTGGCCATGTACTGGTGTTCCTCATGTTGCGGTGACCCCACAAAGACAAAATTATTTTTGATGCTACTTTGTAACTTTAACCTTGCTTACGGCTACGAATCATAATGTAAACATCTGTGTTTTCAATGGTGTTAGGTGATCCCTGTGAAAGGGTCTTTCAGTCCCCAAAGGGGTTACAACCCACAGGTTGAGAATCACTGATGTAGAGCATTTTTCTCAATTAGTGATTAATGGGGGAAGGCCCAGCCCACGATGGGTGGAGTCATTTCTGGGTAGGTGATCCTGGGTTCTCTAAGAATGTAGACTGAGCAAGCCATGAGGAGCAAGCCAGTAAGCAGCACCCTTCCAACCCTTTGAGTTCCAGCCCTGTCTGAGTTCCTTCCCTGACTTTATGCAGTGATGACTACAGCATAGAAGCACAATTCAAATCAACCCTCCCCAGGTTGCTTTTGGTCCTGCTGTTTCATCACAGCAAGAGTAACCCCAGCTAAGGCCTACCTAGAAGTGAAGTCGCTGGGGCCTGTGGTAGTTCTCCTTTTGAGGAGTGTCCATATTGTTTTCCATAGCAGCGACACCAATTTACATATTGCACAAAAGAGATGGTGTGATGGCAAGAAGCCTTTACACACAGCTGACACTTCAAAATGGGGGGTTCAATAGTTGCTGACCACATTTTACTAAGCCACAGAAGAATTTAAGGTTTTTAGCTTTGAATCTGATTTTATTGTCAGAGTGTGGATTTGAAACATACATAAAGGCAAACTCTAAGTGAAGTCAGCCCTGCTGCTGGGAGAAGAATGTGAGTGAGTTCACTCCAGCTGAACAGATGCTGCCTTACGTGATCTGTAGGAGAATAGGGCCGTGCTCTGCTCATGCCTGCAGGTGACTGCTGCCTTGCCTCATTTTAGCTTTTGGTGTTCTGCATTTGGGGTCTTTGACATTTCTTGGCTTACAGCCATGTCACACCCTTTTGTGCCTTTGTTGTCATATGACCTTCTTACTGTGTCTCTGTTCATGTGCCATCTTTTAAAGACACTGCTTCCCAGAAGCCATGGCTGAGTGCTTCAATGTGATCCTAGTATTAACTAATTGTGCAGTGGCCCTATTTTCTAATAATGTGGTTAATTTTCTCACTGTAAGATCCCTAATATTGAGAAGGACACCTCCTCTAAGCATTGTTGAATGAATGCATACAAAAATAAAGTGAATGATAACAACAGCTGCGCCTGCTGGGGGCTATCCTGGTCTCTTTGATTTGCTGCCTGTGGCTTCTGTGCATCAGGATCAGCACGGCTTGTGTCGGCTACTTTCTCTTCAGCCCAAACCTCTGATAAGCACCTTGTGCAGAGCAGAGGGAACAAAAGCTGTTTTAATGTTTTCCATCTGAACGCCAGGCCTGGCCTGGTACGGAGACGGCAAGTCGGAGGAGCTGAATCACCCTGGAGGAGCAGCTGATGACCCACATACAGATCCAGGGGCAGGAATAAGGGGAGAGGAAGCCTGGGCTCCCGAAGCTACAACAGCCAATCAGGGAAATGCCCACTTAGCTGCAAACCAAAGCCAAACAGGGAGGGTAATGGTGTTCAGTAGAAGCCCACTCTCCTTCATCCATCGTCTGTTCTTTCATTCATTCATTTGTTCATTCACTCACTTTCCAACACTCATTTGACAAATATCTATTAAGTACATTCTGGTGTTCTGTGTGCTGGGGCTTTAAAGGCAAATTCCCCTGTCTGAAATCTGTTCTCCTGAAGCTTGCTCACAGTGGAAAGCTTGATGATAAATAAAGATTGCCCAAGATGGGCAAGAAATATCTTGCAAGGCTCTCACCAAAACCAGGGAGGGAGCACCAGGAGCAAGAGTGGAGAAGCTTTGTTGGGTGGTGGGGAAAGTGATCTTGCAAAAGGCACTGTGCACTGAGGGGACACACTCCCCTCCCCCTCCAGAGGAGCACTCCAGGCTGAAGCGCTTGTAGAAAATATCTGGATCCTGAGGATAAGAGCTCACACAGAGCTTGAGAGAAATGGAGCACATAGGGCTGGAGTTGGGAGAGGAGGGGGTCAGGAGGGGCTAGCTGTGGTCAGATTGGTGGCTGGCCAAAGTGCAAGACTGCTCAGTGCTTAGGTTGTGTGGAGTTTGGAGCTGGGTCAGCCAAGAGGAACAAGAGAGACAGTGGACTTTGGAGGCCCATGTGCCTTATACCTGGGCCTCTTATCACACCACACATGAGACCAGGCAGGCTACAGGGGTTGGCACTGGCCAGCAACACAGTCAGGATGAGAAAAGCTGAGTCAGTCCTGCTCATAAGGAGTCAAGCCTCCTCCCACTGAAGCAACCGAAAAGAGGTCAGTTGTAGGGAGGAGGCACAGTGGGCACAGGTGCACCTGGTGCACGTTATGGAACCAGGAGCGGTGCCGAGGCTTGAAGGTGCAACCTTACTGCAAGGCTCACTCGTAGGGATGAAGAACTGTGCTAATGTCACACTGCAGAACGCAGACATGCTCTGATGCCTGCATCCTTGGCTCCTTTCCCTACCTTCATAGCTAGCCGGTAATCTTGAGGACATTCGTCTTCTGTCTATCTTCTGAGCAGTTCCTAAGACACCTGTCCAACTCCCTGACGCCACTTGAGTCCAGGGCCTGCCCTGGTTCCCAGAAGAGCTTCCTGACCCATATGTGCCCCGTTTGCAAAGAAGCTGCCCATTGGTCACTAGACCCTGAGCCCATGATGTTCCTGCTCAAGCCCTCAGGATTGCCTGCTCTGCTGCACCATATCCAGGCTCTTCCTGGCCCCTTACTGGCCTCTGTGGCTGTCCTTCAAGCCTCATTCTCCCTCACCTTATACCATGGCTACAGAGAATCACTTGCCTCTCTCGCCCTCCCCCTGGCCTTTTGCATAGGCTGTGCTGGAGGGAACCTTGTTTCCTTGCCCTCCCTTAGGCGACTCACATTCCATCTTTGGACCTTTATCTTCTCCTTCCATTTGTCCTAATGTCTGGCTTAGGTTAAGATTTCTTCTGTGGACAGTGGGGCACTTGCCTGAATTGCTAGTTTAAGATTTTTTGAGCACTAGGCAAGTGAGAAAGAGCTGCATCAACTGGAAGTGTCCGCTGTGGAAGGAGGAGGAGTGGGTGTGTGTGGTCCTAAGCTTTACCCTCCTGAGGTCATTCTTACCCTTTCCTGTGGTCTGTCTGCCCCTTCTCCATCAAGTGCTGCCCTAAGTTTGCTCACTAGATCATGCAATTGAGGCCAACTGTCCTGGAAGCTCTAAGCAAGAAGAGCTTTCCTTTCCTTTCCTTTCCTTTTCCTTTTCCTTTCCTTTTCCTTTTCCTTTTCCTTTTCCCTTTCCTTTCTTTTCCTTTCCTTTCCTTTTCCTTTTCCTTTCCTTTCCTTTTTCCTTTTCCTTTCCTTTTCCTTTTCTCTTTCCTTTTCCTTTTCCTTTCCTTTTCTCTTTCCTTTTCCTTTTCCTTTCCCTTTCCTTTCCTTTCCTTTCCTTTTTCCTTTCCTTTTCCTTTTCCCTTTCCTTTCCTTTCCTTTCCTTTCCTTTCCTTTCCTTTCCTTTCCTTTCCTTTCCTTTTCCTTTTCCTTTCCTTTTCCTTTTCCTTTTCCTTTTCCCTTTCCTTTCTTTTCCTTTCCTTTCCTTTTCCTTTTCCTTTCCTTTCCTTTTTCCTTTTCCTTTCCTTTTCCTTTTCTCTTTCCTTTTCCTTTTCCTTTCCTTTTCTCTTTCCTTTTCCTTTTCCTTTCCCTTTCCTTTCCTTTTCTCTTTCCTTTTCCTTTTCCTTTCCCTTTCCTTTCCTTTCCTTTCCTTTCCTTTCCTTTCCTTTCCTTTCCTTTCCTTTCCTTTCCTTTCCTTTCCTTTCCTTTCCTTTCCTTTCCTTTCCTTTCCTTTCCTTTCCTTTCCTTTCCTTTCCGTGTGTAGGGGAGACAGAGAGAGAGAGGTCACGAGAGAAACAGAGATAGACACAGGGACAGAGATCAGGAAATAGCTACTGGATTTGTACAGAGATTATCACCCCCACCTCCTGCGACAGCCTTTCAGCGGAGTGGCAAGAGGGTCACTTGAACATTGCCCTTCCTGCAGCCATATTTGCTGAAGCAGTGAGCCACACTTCCTGGCTGCCTCTCCACACAGGAACAAATAGCTCTCTATGCAGAGCTCTGAGGCCTGGACTTGAGAATCCCCTAAAGAATGTAAAGGGGGTTTAGAGTTTCTTAGCAGAAACTGCCTTTGTAGAAAGAAAAATGGGAGGTGTCAACATTTTACTCTGGCCCTCTGAGTCTAAACAATAAAAGGCCTGTTTCTCAATAGAATTCCCATTCGTTCTCTCTCCTCCCACCTTCCCTCCCTGTCCCTGCCTCTCCACCTCTTCCCAAAGCTAGTTTCTCAGTTTCTTCCAGGCCCATGAAAACAACTGCTCTACCCATGACTGTTGTTTGTTTCATATGTAAATAATGATCAATTTGGAAAACACCAAAAAGCAGAAGAAGAAAATGGAAATATCAACCTATACTTAAAACATTTGGAGGCATTTCTTCAGACTCTTGCTTTTCTCTATATATTTATGAAAACTGAGAACACATCACATATACTGCTGTTCCATGGCCACACACCACAAGCAATTACCAACTTTCTTCAGAATAGTTTTGCTTACTTATTACAAGGGAATACAGTTCTTTTATAGTTAAGAAGCAAAATTAAAGAATAAAACAGGTGGCATGGGAAAATTGACAAAAAGTACTAACATTCACCCTCTAGAGACAATTAGCACAAAGTATGAGTTAGCTGTTCCTGAAGATACAGATTCTGTGAGGGCTGGTGCTGCACACCAGCAATCCTAGTACTTTGGAGATTAAGGCAGAAGAGGTGTGTGCTTGAATCCAGCCTGGGCTCCATAGTGAAGCACTGTCTTGAACAACAATAAACACACAATAGCGTGTATGCACAAACACATACATTTATGTGTGCGTATGTGTTTGTACATATTAAGATCCAGTCATGCTCTCTAGTGGGACACTACTGCTGTCATTTTGGTTTTGGTGTGCCTGTCAAGCTCCCTTCTAAGTATTTCTGTTTCTGTCCATAGGTTAGCATTGCTGTTCGCTTTGACCAGAGAAGCTTCTTTCTGTAGTCTCTTGTGGTTACTGCAGACTCCTTAGTGGTCAAAATTCTGAGAGTAAGTAGCTGTTGAATAGTCAGCCTTAAATGGGACATCTGAATCACACACGCATGTGCACACACACACACACACACACACACACACACCCTTGCCACCAACCCCTCAAGGCTCAGAGAGCACCAGGGTAGACAGGAAGGGATGGGATGTTATGGGATGCTGCCTTTGGGCACGCCATGCTCATTTCATTCTTGAACTCTCAGAAGCTGTGGTATCAGCACAATATCAGCACATAATAAAACCTGTCAGCATCCTCTCCTGGACTGGGGAGGAAGCTCACAGGGCTAGCCCCTCCCCCAGGATCTACAAGCAGCAGTGGTTGCTAAGGAAGGGAAGACATTTTCTTCGGTGGTGTAGTTACAGGTAAATTGACCATGCTCTTGTAAGTGACCCTAATTAAACTTACTGGGTCACCAAGAAAAATAAATAAACATACACAGGAACATGGAAGGAAGGCTAGTTGGGAAGAGGACTGAGAAAGGGTAAAATATATGTTATGGTTGTTTAGCTGGCTTTTTCTTGGGGGGGGGGGGACTCCTAGCAGTGAGAGTGGGGCTGTCTCTGATTCTTTTGCCTGCTCTTGGAACCTTTTTTCTCCTACTGTGTTGCTTCATCCAGCCTTAACATGGGGGTCTGTGGCTAGTCTTGTTGCATCTTGTTATGCTGTGTTTGATTGCTATCCCTGGGAAGCCTGCTTTTTTTCTGAAGGAAAGTGGAGGAGGAGTAGGGGAGAAGGGAGGAGGGGAGACTTGGAGGAGGGGAGGGAGAGGGCACTGTATACTGTATGAGAGACAAATAAATAAAAAGAAAAATGAATTTAAAAGAGAAGAGGCAAGAGACTGTAAGGGTGGATATTAACATGATATATACCCACTATTATGTATTTATATTTGATAAAAGAAAAGAAAAACTTTCAAAAAATATCTCAGTTTAAGCACTTAGTTTTAGGAAACTTAAAACAGACCACATGATATGTTCACTGAGCCACTGATGACCTCACATAGTATGAAGTATAAAGCCAACTATTTTATTAGATGGCTCTTTTATGCTATTCATCAGAGGCTATTGACCCTTGGGGCCTACTTAATAACCTGCTCTCAGGCCAGGCCAGATCTCATGGCTACCTTGGCTCCAAGGAAACAGTATTTTGTAGTTTGCATGCTCCAAAGATTAACTTGGTCCCTCCTGTGAGTAACTGGTTCTTTTCAGATTCTCTGCCATGTTGTGATGTAGCTAAGGCATCCTCACCGGACACTGAACAGACAGAGCACCTGGTCTTGAACTTTGACTCTGCCAAATCATGGGCAAACAAACCTTTTTCCTTTATGCAGTATTTAGTCTCAAGCATTTTGACATATCAACAGAAAATGCACTAATCCAGTAGTTATATCACATACCCAATATCACATACAGAAGCTGTACCCTTCTGTGTGCCAACTGCAGCACTGTGCCTTGTGACTGGCAGGTGCCCAGTGGAACTAGTGGGTTGACTTTAATGCTCTAGATTTCTTGGTTGTGGACTTTGTGAAATTTCTGGAGACTGTACATTTAGATAATCTTTGTGGGCCTTTAAAATTAGCACATATTCATTATACAAAAAGGTGGGTTTATTATAACATTTTCACATATGTGCATCATGTACTTTGATTATAGTTGCCCTGCATTACCTGCTTTCATCCGCCTTTCCCCTCTGCTGGTTCCTTTCCTCTTCCCTGTGTGTGTCTGTGTGCGTATGTGTGTGTTCCTTTTGATATGATATATGAATAAAAATTTATCATTTGTCTGGCTTATTTTTTTAATCAATATGATGATCTCAACTTCTATCCACCTTCGTGCAATGATATAATTTTATTCTTCTTTACAGCTAAGTAAAACTCCACTGTGTGTTGCCTGTTATATTTTCTTCTTCCACTTGTTCACCGCTAAACATCCGGCCTGCTTATGTGGCTTGGCTGTGTACGGTACAGCAATCAGTGTGGATGTGCTGGCATCTCTGTGCTGTGATAGCCTCCTTTGTATTGTCACTCAAAGGGGCGGTATAGCTGAATCCTATGTTAGCTCTGTTTTCAGCTTTGGATGAACCTCCTGCTGGTTTCCATTGTGTCTACTCTAGTTCATTTTCCCACCACATGTACCAGGTTTGCTTTCCCTCTTCATCTTCATCCACACTGGTTAGTGTATTTTCCTCTTAGTGACAGCCATTCTGACTAGTTGAGACGTATGTGTCTCAATGTAGTTTTGATTTCTATTTCCTTGATATATGAGGGTTTTGAATACACACACACATACACACACACACACATACACACACACACGGAACTTTTATTCACATGTTTCAGTTGTCTCTTAGGCTTACTGCTTCTATCTGCTAACCTAGGTCTAGTCCCGGAAGCTTCCAGCCTCTGTACAGTCTAACCTAGGCCTAGAATGTTTTCTGCCTCTGAGACTTATTGTTTAATAAACTCATCCTTTCTTGTTCTTACTGAGCTCTGGGCTGGCTGGTTCAGTTCAACTGTTCTGGCTCCAATTCCTCCCAGCTGACTTAATCAATCTGGCTTTTCTCTTTGCCTCTGAATTGCTGTGCTTGGCCTCAAACTAACTCTTGGAATTTACTCTAATTTTCTGGCTCCTTCTCATTCTTTGCCTCATTCTGTCTTCACCTGTATCTAGCTTGTTCTCACATTCAACTTCTCTTGGTAAAACTCTCCTCTCTCTTCACATTGCCCTTAAATAGTTTCCATTTCCTTTTTCTTCTCATGAGAGTTGGGTGTATCCAATTCTGTCAACTATTTCTCTGATTCGTCACCTTCTCTGCAACTCAATTAGGTATCACTTTTAAACATGAGCACTTCCTACTACAAACTAACTTTACCTTAATTGTTTGGGATTAAAGGCGTGTACCACCACACCTGGACTTAAGCTTTTCTTTACCTGACACTTTCTCTATACTAGGCTAGCCTTGAACTCAGATCTGCTTGCCTCTGTCTCTTGGAATAAAGGCATGTTTGTATTCCAGCCAGATCACATAGACATAGAAGATCTTTGGGTATGATTTCTTGCCAGAGCAGATATGTTCTGAACACACACACACACACACACACACACACACACATTTAAATATGGTACCTGTGCTTTTTTGGAGGACATTTTGCCTAATATGTGGCCATTTATTGATTTGATTTTGGCATGTAATATTTTAAACATTCTTTATATTTTTATTCTATAGACTTAAACATATTAACAGAACCCATGAGCAGAAAATGTTTGTTTTTCAAAAACTTAAACAGATCTGTCAAAATGACAGTCACAACCTTTGATTCAGAGAGGATTTTCAGCCATCACTCAGTTGTTGCTGCAAACATGCCTGAAGCTGGTGTTGACATGATTAATTTTGAAAGGAAGGTTGTGTTAGCAAAGATCTGGAACTGATCAGTGGGGAGGCAGCAGCTTGCGCCTGTCTCATTGTGCCTTGGAGTGGGCCGTAGCTGATGGGTACACTGTGAAGCTCAGATCTTCAGAAAGGAGAGGCTGGTGTTCTTGCCTATCTGGATGGGCTGCAAGTCAACAGGGAGCCTCATGGCCAGGCAAAGAGGGAAGAGGTCAGCACAGTTGCCCAATGAGCCACAAGGGCAAATCAATCCAGACTGTTTGTGGTTCCAAAAGCCAGCAGGAATTTGCTGCGCACTTCTCCTTGTGTGTGATAGGGCAATGGTTTGGAATGAGGGCAGGGAACCTTGAGTTATTCCTCTCCAGGTGCAGTCAAGACAAGAGCCAATGGTTCAAGTGTCTTAACCTTGTGCCTTTTCTCAGCTTGACTCATCTTCTGTAGTCAGGACCAGCATAATGTTGGAGAAGTTGCTCAAGAAATGAGCCTTGTTGGGTTGTGACTGGAGGAGGCCACAGGGCCAGAAGTCAAGGCCTCTTAGTGAGTGTAGGAGCCTAATGGGCTTTGGACCTGATGACAATCAGATAAGTCACTTGAGCAAGAGAGAAATAAGGACAGCCAATGGCTGGGCTCTGGGAGGAGGTGGCCCCAGCAGGAATTTTGTAGTGGACAAGCGTAGGTGTGGATTTACAGATAGCAACAGAGAAAAGACAACTCTTGTATGCTCCTTCGTTCTCCTAATAATTTGAAGTCAAAGTTCAATTTCAGTGGACCTCCCCTGTGGAAAGACCAGTTTCAGGCTATCCTCCTTTTCACCCGCAGGGAGTAAAGAAGGAGTATACTTCATCAGTTAGCAAGTATCATCATCATAGATGTTTGTGTGTGTGAAAGCCTGAGAGGTCTTTTAGATGAACAATTGCTGTTGATACAGAAACAGCACTAGAGGAAGATTATTTCCCAAAGAAGCAGGCTTCACACTGGAGCTAGTGAGCCTACACCCAAGGCCAGAGGGTTGACACTAGGCCTAATAAGTATTCCCTCTGGACAAAAACAGCTCCTCTGTGAATCCTCACACTAGACCTCTGACTGTACCACTGTCCTCTTCTGACCCCTGCTTCAACCCACTAAGAACCCTCCCAATCCCAGAAGAGCAAAATGGTCAGGTGTCAAAACTATGGTCAATGTTAAGGCAGTGCCAGACCCCACCACAAACACACACACACACACACACACACACACACACACACACACACACACACACCACTGATGTGGGGCATGGCAGGGGGAGGAGAGAGGAAAGAAGAAAGGAGAGGAGAGAAAAGGAGAGAGGGGGACTAGAAACAAAACCCAAGCTGGATACTTTGCATGTGCTCAGTGCTATTCTAAGCTGTGGAGGAAAAAACTTTGCTCATCTTATCTGTAAATCCAGTGTGTAGCATGGAACTCAGCACACAGCAGGGCTTCAGTAAAACCGTTCTTGAGAGAAATGAATGGGCACCTCAAGAAAGTGGGAGTTCCTCAGAACAAGCTCCCAGAGGAGGCAGAGTCAGAGCCTAGCTGTAGACTTGTGGCCTCTGTGAATCCTGTGCCAACTTGTTAAGTGAATTTGGAAGGTACGTATTGTGTAGGCTTCCTTCCGGGTGGTAGGGACAGTGAGCAGACAAAATTAACCAGTGCTTCCTGCTAAGAAGCTGAGATCCTGGTGGCGGGCTAGATACAAACTAGAACCCTCCCATGCTATGGAGTGATTCTTGGTGATTTGTGGACTTGAGGAAAATGAAGGCAGATGAGGGAGATGGAGCCTGGAGAGAGCAGGGTAGGAGGAGGTTGCCACTTTTATATGAAGAGGTCAGGAGGGATTCCTAATGAGGGTGCTGGTCTGCTCTGGGGCAGAGCCTAGCACCAGGGGAGCCTCAAGTCTCTCCAGCCAATGCTCCCAGACATTCTTTCCCCTTTATGTCTTCACAGAAGCTCTAGGAATGACATGGGGCTGGGGGGCACCACGTACGGGGTGGGGACAAATGGAGATGGCAGATGAATGCGTATCTGGCATGGTGATAGGCATGCCCAGGTGGCCCGAGACTCTTCAGTATTTGAACCTCAGTTTGTGGCTTTTCAAGACTTTACTCAGTGGTCCCCAAGCTTGAGTGTCTGTTCTCCAGAAGCCAGTGGCTCTCAGGCAGTGTCATTAATGAGATGTATGTGGGTTGGAAAGGTGTGGCTGAGAGCATTTGTTTCTGCAGAGGACCCCAGTTTGTTTCCCAGCAGGCCGCTGTCTGTAACTCCAGTTCCAGGATGCACAGGATACAAAGACATTTATGTGAGTGGAACACACGCACACACACACACACACACACACACACACACACACACACACACACAAATCTAAAAACCTGATTAAGGAGGAGGAGGAAAAGAAGATCCTTGGCAGTACTTAGCTCTCCTCTGGGAAGCGGTGGGCAACCTTGAGCTATCTGTGCTGAGGGAGTGTGGTTAACACCTCACTGTGAAAAACACTCACACTGCTTTCCAGGTTGAACGCCACCACCCACGTTGCAGCCCCTGGTCTTGGAGGGACTCCCTGGCAGCTCTCCTGTCAGGCAGCCAAGCTGTCAGCACATGGGGCTGCTGGGAAAGCCCTAGCCAGGTGAAGTCATCTGAAAGCCCGTGTCATTGACCATGAAAGGAATATGCTATTAACTGGTTCGTGATTGTGGTTTGTGATCCTGCAGGCTGGGGAAACTGGGGTGCCTATTGCATGTATACCTTAACTGTGGAGAAACTCCATGGTCACCCTTAGATTCCAGAAGGAAAAGCTGGCCCCAAATGACAAGGGGTCACCTGTTTGCTCTTTATAAGGAACTTGACTTCCTTGGCTGGAGAGTGGAGTTTAGTACTGGGAAGCTGCATAGCTGCAGAAGGCTTTGATCTTCCTGGTGAAGAGGTTGAGGAAAGAGAGGAACTGTCAAGACTGCCTTTCCAGAATGCAGTGGCAAATAGCTGCAAGGGAGAGTGCATGGAACGCTGCTGAATACAGACTGGCTTGGAGAGAGAGGAGGCAGCTTGCATCTGCCTCCCACCACTTGCATGGTTCTATAGAAGAGGGAGCATAGACCCTGCCTCCTGGACTGTAGCCCAGGGCCAGGGAGCCTGTTCCACATTCTGCCAGTGAAAAACAGAGCAAACACCTGTTCATAGTAGTAGAATAGAGCCCTCTTTCTAGGGAGAGGGAGAGAGAGACTGAGTGCAGTTGTTTTTGCTCTAGACAACCATCATGATCACCTTGTGTAATGATTTAGATTTTTCTTACTATTTCAAAAATGTAAGTGGCTGGGTTTTAGCTCTGCATCAGCATGTTTAACATCCAAGAAGTGCCCTCTAGGCATTTCAAACCGCTTTTATCTTTGTTGTTACTGAATCACCAGCCTGTTTCTCAGTTGTGAGCTGTGGAAACAGAATAGGATTCAGAGGTGGGGCACAGATGCACATCACTACATGACCCATTTCACTTCATCTCGGAGGATTCTGGGGCCGCCTCTAGCACTTCAGGAAGGTGCTCCCAATTGATTAGCCAGATCTGTCAGGAATGAATGAAGAACAATTTGGGCTCCCATCATCATGATGCTTATAAACCTAACTGCAAGAGTTGGGTTTGCTGGCAAGCACCAGCAAATGAAACCCTCTACTGAGTCCATCTCACACTCACACAGTGGCAGAGACTCATTTTCACAAAGTTTTATTGAGACGCAGTCATACTCGCTCATGCACAACTCTGGGCAGCTTTTGCATTGTGTGGCAGAACTGAGCAGTCACAGACAGACTGTGGTCCACAAAGCTTCAAAGACCTGTCACTGGGCTCTTTGCACCAAAGGCTACCCACTATGCCTTCGAGCAGTCTATAGAACTTTATATTTTAAAAATTGATCATTTCAGTTTTAATTATGTGTGTGTGTTCTCACATGTGTACACATTAGTGACAGGGAAGAGCTGACTCTTCACTTCTGTGTTCAGTCACTGAACAGGATCAGTTTAAGCAGAACGCCATGGTGGACCCAAAGGGGTAGGGCTGTCAGTCAGCTGTGCTCCGGTAGCAGGTGGTCTGAAGAGGGATCAGAGAAGGCCTTTTGCAGCTGCTGTGGCATCCATCATTTATTCCCTGTGCATCCTCAACCAGGCTCTGTGCTAGGACTGAAGACTACCCCATGGTTCCTGTCTCTAAGGAGCTTGTGCTCTGGCTGGGAATACCAAGGGTGCATATTGGTGCAGGCAAAAAGGTGTTCATTGATGACAAAGACAATAATAAAAAAGCATGGGGATGTTTCAGTTAGATGGCAGGAACAAGGTGTTCTAGGGAGTCAAAGAAGAACCCTAGAGAAAAGCTTGAAATGTTCCCATTTGGCATTAGGCAGGCATGTGTAGTGTGTCTACATCATTAAAGGTTTTCCTGTGCCTGAGCTGCCTCCACACCACTGGCTCTCATTGAGGGCCTCTCAAGTACCATTCTGCATGCCAAGTTATGCAGTTTTATTAGCCATCATAACCTATGGTATTGAAGAAGCAATGGGCAGCTCAGCCTCATCTCTCTCCACGGAGCTCTTTCTCCTCCTACTATTGGGGTGGCCAGTAGAGCCAGGATGTGGGCTTTGGGATTCGACAGCTGAGGACAATCTGGCAGGACGCTCTTGCTCCCAGCTACCACACTGGCCGTCTCTGGTTGACTTTGTCCACAAGGTTCAGTCTGGCATATCTGACCAGGCTGCTAATCCAATAGCTTCAAGGATTAGGATACAACCCTTCTTGGCCACAGGCAAACCAGGATACTGGCCATCCTCCCAGTGTAACCTTCTTCATACTTTCTCTGATTTCTCTCCTGTTATTTTCCCCTGTCTCTGCAGACTTCCACATTCCCAAACCTACTTCTGTACCTCCCTGCTATGCACGCAGCCACCCTCGGCCTGTCTTACCCTAACTTATAGACACTCACCCAAAGTCCCTATCTCTCCTTCTTGAACAGCCAACACATTTGGGGAGACACCACTCTTAGCCAGCTGCTGGGAAGAAGACAAGCTGGGCCAGCTGTGTCTAGGTAAGATGCTCACTGTCTTCAGTGGGCCTGCTGGCTCTGGGCCTTAAGACACGGCATTTCATCCCCACTAGCTTTGTGTAAAAACCTTCAGCCACAATATCAACCTTTTGCTTCCTCGTTCACTTTAAAAGAGTCATCTTTGTTTTTCTCACCTTGAGCTATACGCATCCTAAGATCCAAGGCTGACACAGGACATAAATAAGATGTTTGTGTGAGGAGCTTGAATAGAAAGGATGTGGAGCTTGTGGTTTTGTTCCTGGATGAGTAGCTTTTGGTAAAGTCACACACACTTTCTGGCTTCTTATGACCACCTCCTTGAAATGGCAAAATGTCTGTCTTTCCATGTTGACAGGGGTGGAAGGAAATGTATGACAGGCCTTTATGTTCTGAGGCTGCTATGGTGCTGCTGTACCTCTGCTGAGGGAAAGCCCCTCCGTGGCTGGTTCTCTCACATGCTCTTCTTTCTTATTCCTCCTGTGATTTTGAAAGTAAAAGGTAGAGAACAATTGTCCATGAATATTCCACCACCACTATTCAGAGTAGCTAAACATTCTCTGTCAGTGGGTTAGCACATTGTAATGTATTTATAGGATGGAAATTTCTCACCAATAAAGGGGAAAAGAAGTATACTGGCTTTGAAAGCATTATGCTTAGCAAAAGAAGCAAAGCATGAAGGTGACGTATTTATGACAACCCTTATGGAAAATGTCCAGGAGAGGAGAATCCAAGCAGATTAGGGATTGCATAGAGCGTAGCGAGGCTTCTTCTGGGGGATGTGGTAAAGAGGGGAGGTGGAAGGGAAGTGAAGACACTTGAGGCTGACTTTGTCATCCCTGTGCATATGTATGCTCCCTCCACGCCACCCCCACACATGAAGACACAAATTTGAGTTTTAGTTTGTCTCAGCATTAGTTCTGCAGGCAATTCCTTGGGACACTGTGGGGGTCCTTTGCATTGTCTTCTTTAGACAGGCCCACATCTTCAGCCTCCTCACTGGCCCTGACTGCTCCTCTCTTTCGCTAAGGACCCTTTTAATGAACTCTCCATCCCTGAAATGTTCTCTGTGTGTGTGTGTCATAAAGGCAGAGAGCCACTCCAGCTTTGCCTCAGTTTTGTATCTCCAGGGATGGCCACTAACACAGGGGTCAAACTTGTTGAACGAATAGCTATAACAAAGTGGCTCTGTTTAATTTCCTTCCAATGTTCAATATCAGTAAAGGCTTATATTTCTATAGAGTTGGGGGAAGTCCACCTACATTTAGCAGTCAGGCCATATAGGGCTGCCAGGATGCAAGGACATTAAGCAATTCCAGGCTAGCTGACACCCCCATCCCCTGCCCCAAACCATCTTCTTTACCGGATGTCAATGATACCTTGGGAAAGAATGGTGGCTGAAAAGGCTGGGCAGATGGAGAGAAGACCCCATCACTACGAATAGGAAAGTTATCACCAACTAGAAATGGTGCAGGAGCTTGAACTCAAAGGAGTGAGTTCAAGTCACCAAGGCTCCCTGTCCCCATCAGCGCGACCAGCAGGGAGTTGCATACTCAGTGTCAAACATGCTTGCCCTCTGTTGACCCCCTTATGCTGCTCAGCCCCACTTGTCTCTTTCCCAGCTCTCCACAGGCAGTGAGAAAGAACTCTTGGCAACATAGACACAGCCAGGCCACAAGCCTAGAGCTCCACGTGACCCTGGGATCCCGAGCGCAGCCGCCCCCATGGAGAATGAGGCTATTGAACACAGGGCTTTGCTCCCCCATTAGAAAATCCCCACCAGGCAAAGCCAAGAAAACACACCAACCCTCCCCCCTCCCCGTGCAGCATCATTAAATTGTAACAAGCCCTAAAACTGGCTCCAGAAGCCCGGCTCTGCCTCTTCTCATGCTCTGAAGCTTGCGATTGGCTGACCAAGCTCAGCCTAGCAGGCCTTATCTCCGGCTGGTTATTATTTGATGAAAGAGCCTTCCTCCTCCTCTGCTGTTGCAAAACCATCCCGAGAGTGTTTGCTGCTGCCTGCGGTGCTTTTCTGGGGGTTACTGCAAAGCACCTGAAGGCCTCCGGCCTCCAGCCACTCAGACAGGCCTTTGGAGGAGCTTTTAAACCAGCCACGCCTGAGGCTGTCCTCCTCTGAGGCTGTCTGGGACAGCTTTGTTAATCAACTGACTGGAAATAATTCCTCAGACATCACACCAAGGACTCAGGTACTTGAGTAACTGGGGACACAGGGATCAGTTTCTCAGGGTATGATGGCTTTAGACACGGGGGGTGGGATGAGTCTGGGAAGGACATGAAGGGGAACACAGCACAGGCAGATGAAGGGGGAAGAGGCAGGTCTAAGGAGAAGCAGACTCCTGGAAAGAAGTTGTTGGTAGCTCGGGTGGAGTGCAGAGGGGGTTTTTAATATAGCTTTTGCAAGAGTTTGCTTGCACCTCAGGCAATTCTTCTTGAGGTCTACACACTCCTTAGACATCTGCCATCTGTCACCGCAGCTCAGAGGAAAAGTCAATGGCTTTCACTTGAAACATCACTAAATATGATTGAAAATGGGAATTGAGTTTCAGATGCTATGCTGAGTGATCAGAATCCAAATCCTGGGGTCCACATTTGGGTGAGATAAAGGAGCAGAGGAGAGGAGAGGTGCTGAGCTGAGTGCTCTGGGACAAAATTCGTCCCCATTTTACCTCAGATCCGTGTTGCACATGCCCTGGCTCTTCCCATGCCACCATCTCACCAGTGCAGTGGTGTTTTCTGATCTGGGCCTGGGAGAGTGCTCTGTGGTGAAGCGCTACTACAGACGAGAGCTGAGGCTCCAGGGTGGATGGAAGACAGATGAAAGGACCTCATGTTAGGTGGACCTTGAGATGGCTGAGGAAGAAAGGACATGCTGTTAAAACAAAGAAAGCCATTTTACTTTAGTGGTTGGGTGGGAAAGAATTCTTTCATGCTACTTTGGGTTTTGTTTGAGACAGGGTCTTACTGTGCATTCCAGGCTGACCTCAGACTTACAGAGATCTACTTGCCTCTGCCTCCTAAATATTGGGATTCCAAGCCTGTGCCACCATGCCCAGCTGCTTTGGGGTTCTTAAGTCCCTTTTCCCCCATCATCATAGGAATAGGAATTGCCACACAGATAGCCTTTCCCAGTCACCCAGGTGTCTCTCCTGTTGTCACAGTTTTCAAACATTTGGATCTGGATTGTCCTGCTTTGTTGTCTGAGGTGGAAGGAGGGGATCACTCCATTGCTTATGGTTCTACAGCGATGGTGGTCTCTCCTTGCTCTCCACCCGTGGGTTCCCCAGGAGCTTCTTCTGTGGGACCCCATTGGTATTTCTGGGAACAAGAGTCACAGAGCTGCGGTGCTCGTTAGAGTGAATCCTGCCCCTCATCATCCTTAAGGGACATGGCTGAGGGACAGAGGACAAGCCATGGCTCACCTCGCTGATTCTTCTCTGTCATCTGGGGAGCGTTTCCTTCTTTCCCGAGGCCTGGCCGCCCCAGGTTCTTCTTGCTGTGCTCGCCTTCTCCCTCACTCCTTTTCTTCTCTGTCTTGCTCAATGGATGGCACTTGAGCCCCATGACCCTTCATAGACATACTGCACCACATTTAACACTTTCTGCTTAAAAGTCCCTCCCTCTGCCCCTGATCCTGGGCCAGGTCAAGTCCAAGGGCTAGGAAGATTTCTCTCTGTTGAGGGGATCTTCTCTCTGCATTCAAGGCCATCGGCTCTGATGAACTTCCTAGACTACCCCAGGATGTCTTGTGATTGCCCCTTTCTGACACAGTGCTGGTGCCAGAATGACAGCTCTGCAAGGGTCGACTGGGCGTGGCAGCCAGGCTCTGCAGCAGCACTCTGTCTGATATGCAGTACTCTCACTGCTCATAGTAGCTAGCATTGATGGAGAACCTTCTCTCTGCTTAATACTCCTCTAAGTGTGTCTCACCGGCTGCCTCAGCCTTCAGGATGGGCTGAGGAAGAAACACAACAGCCTTGTAGGGGATGGCAGACTGTAAGTTGAGGGTTACGCACAATTTAGGGCAGTAAATGGAGATGTCAGAGTCCCTTATTTTCATGGCACAGAGTGAGTCAAGAAACAGACATGAGTGACAGCAGGCTAATATGGGTGTGTGGCTGTGAGGACACGGTGGTTAAGTGGGCAGAGACCTCCAGATGGCATGTTCTGGGGTCTGAGCTTCCCCATAGAGTGCTTTCCCCCCTCACTTCCTTCTGCAGACCGAGGGAGATTTTGCATCTGGCTTTGAAGTGAACCAGCTACCAGTGTGAATGCTCAGTGTCTCACAGCTGTGCTTTGCTCTGGTGACTCAGTGTTCTCCTGCATAGATTGGGGGGTTAGCAATCACCTTGTGCTCGCTGCTTAGAGCTGGAGCTGGGACTACACATCAGGCCGGTCTAGACTCAGCCTGGAGCTTTGTCGCTCCGTGTGAGCATTCCTTGCACCCTTGGCTTCCGTCTCACAGCATCCGCTGCCTGGCCCCCTGCAATCGTTCTGTCAGGCAGATAATCTTGCCCTGTCTGTGTCCCCTCTCACTGGAGGATCTATGTAGAGCGTCTCCAGCCTCCCTTTCTTCCCTGGCTCTCAGATCCGGCACCTGCTTAGGTTACCATGCTCGTGGGAGCATACTCTTCCCTGAAGATGTCCTCTCTGAGCTGCCCTCAGTCTTAAAGGGATCACGATCCCTTCTACTCCCGGAAAATGGTCTTGGTATATATGGCTTCTATACAAAAGGCCTCAATTTAAGGGATTATTCTTATTAGGTTAATCTTATTAAAATCATAGCATAACAGGGGTGAATAGGTCATTTATATCTGTAACCAAATCCTAGGTTTTTCCTTGGTTTTCCCATCTGTAAAATGGGCACAGTACTTCTTTCATGAAATGACTTTGAGAAAGAGATTCTGTGACAGACTTACTGTGTTTTCAGCACAAGGAACAGAGTAGAGAGGGAAGCAGAGAAACCGGTGCCCTTTTGTAGGCTAAGGCTGACTGTTACACCAGGCATTAAAAGCAGTACACAAACAAATAGGCCATTTACATCTGTGGAGCGGACAAAGAAAGAGGCGGACGAGGGAGTGGGCGCCAGGCTCGCAAGGCTTGTTTGGTGAACCACAGCACTGACACGTCTCACGCCTCACGCTCGCTTCAGCCTGCATGCAGCAGTGGTGCCACTCACTTTGGGGCTCAGAGTCTGTGAATAAGAGTTGAAATCTGGACTGAGAGGTCCCTAAGACCGAGTTGTTTATGCTGACAGCCGAGATGCTCTTGGCCCATGTCCAAGCACATGGCAAGAGAGAGCCACGTCACTGTTTCTGGTGCTTTTCTCTCCTGTTTCTGCTGACAGAGGGAGGCTGTTCCAGGGGGAACTTCATCTCCGGGAAGACCCTTGCCAGCACTTACTCCCTTCTTCCCACTGGCAGTGACAACTACTTCCCTTTCGATCTGTCGGTAACTATGTCCTCCTGCAGGCAGCATTCTGCACCCCTTCCCTCAGATCCCACAGGTACAGTTTGGGTGATAACCCACCCACTCTCTGCTGGGGCAGTTCTGAGAACAGGAGCCCTGGGGCTGAGGTGTGAGCTGACAATTAGGAGATGGCCCACGGCCTCTTCCTTGGTTGACCATGCGTGCTCCTAAAGCTACCTACTTGGCCTGCCCTAGGAGTACCGTGTGCCTCTGTCCAGCGTCTGTTATGAGCTCTCAGGCCAAGACCTTAGAGACAACACTTATTAAAATTGGTTAGCATATTTTCCAGACAAAAACAGTGGCTGGGGAGGTGATGAAAGGAGGCTGCTAACCCTGGCTCCTGGACAATGCCGAAGGAGCCTCTATCGTCCTCCTACCTTTCCTGTAGGGAGCTTGCACCCTCCCCCACCCTCCCCCACCTAGTCTCCGGCAGTGTATCAGTGCTCTCCATTTCCTTTTCTCTACCTGGGGCCTCACTTCTACCTTTAGCCGTCTATGAATCAATCCCTGGCCATTGCTTCCTGGGCCCCAGGTGAGAAAGGGACATCCCTGGGCCTGGAGGTTTTAGCCACAGATGCCTGCAGGAAACAATTACTGGCAGGATGGATCAGCACTGTCATTTCAAGGCACAGAACACTCGCACTTGTGTTCTGGATTTGAAAGTGCTCTCGGGATGGGCACTCAGAGGATCAAATGTTGAGAAAGGAACAAAGACGCTGTGCAGAGAAACACTCTACCAGGAGCACTTCCTGGGGCAGCCCAGAGGCTCATTGTTCCCCAAGGCGGCCACCTCGCCCTCCACTCTGGAGAAGAAAGTGACATTACCACTGTAAGGGGAGAGTCCATTGTCAACACTCAGTTCCCAGAACCTGATCACCCACCTCAGGGCCATCCAGTTCTTCAGTTGAATTTCAGATGTGGATTATTCTGGAGGTTTAGGCTGGCTGTGACCATGAAAGCACTTTGTCACCATTCTTGGGGGCCTCAGGGCAGCAGCAGCAGCAGCAGCAGTGTCTTGCACCTCACTTCAAAGCTTTGCTTTGTCTCCAGCCAGAATAGGGGTGTGGCTGTGTATTGGGCTTTAAGTGTCCTGCCCCAATCCAAAGCAGTCAACCTCCCCACCCCCAAAACAGCAAACAAACAAACAAACAAATCAAGCTAAACAAAAGCAAACCACCACCACCGGTCACATAGGCCCCTCCATCTGAGTCTTTCAGGGCCAGGACACCCGTTTTCCTGTGGACCCTTGAACTAGAGTCTCTGCAGAGGATGGGTGGCTGCCATGGATGAGGAATCTTGGACCCTGCTGGTAATGCTAACTATTTTGAGTCAATTCCAAATAGCAACTTGGAAGAACCAGGGCCTGAGGAAATGGGAACGTTAGCCTTGACAATGGAAAGCAGTAGCAGAAGGCTGGCTCCCTGTCCCCTGGCGCTGCTCCTAGATGGGTCTCCACAAGGACTTACAAGAGATGCTGAGATTTTGTTTACACGTGCCAAGCACCTTGCAGCAGATTTGACCCCAGAAAACTCCCCACTGAGTCACATGTAACTGTCCTGTTCACTGATGTTTAGCGTGAGCCTGCTGGGTCAGCTGAGGTACCTCCACACCAGGCAGCACAGCGGTCACCCTTAGATAACCGAGAATATACCATGGGTCTGAGAAGCGTCATTCTGGGTTCTTTGCTTCTTCAGCGCCCCTTTAGGAGGCCAACATCCCGATATACCTCTAGTTAGTCCTGGGACTCATCAACAAGGCAGAGTCAGCACACTTAAGGAGTTCACAACCGAGAAGAGGTGGCAGGTCATTAACAGGAACTGAATGTGACATTGCAGAGCGCGAATGTGGAGCAGGGCAGTGTGTTCACAGGGCAGCCCAGTCCCTGCTTTTGACTTTCTTTCCCTTCTCTGCCCTTGTCATGGTTTATCTTCTTACTCAGTTGAGTGGCTCAGCAATTTCTCCAACGATATTTAGTGGCTCTCAGATCCACACAGGCGATGCCTTTTCCAGTAAACTAAGGATAAAACTACAAGACATGTGTTTGTATGTGTGTGTGTTTGTTCACGTGTGTGCAGGTTTAAGTGTGAGGAGGTGAAGTGCAGGCCGAGGTCAAATGTTATTCCTCAGGTGGTATCCACCTAGTTTTTGAGACAGAGCCTCTAGCTAGGACCTAGGGTTTGCCAATTAAGCAAGTCTGTCTGGACAGTGAACTCCTGGCATCCACCTGTCTGTGCCGCCCCCGGGCCCCATCACACATGTGCACACCACATCCAGCCCTTGACTTGGGTGCTGCAAACTGAACCCAGAAATTCATATGAAGTGGCAAATGCTCTACTGGCAGCTGAGCCCCAACCCCCAAGTCTGCCTTTGTCTCTGTATCCCGGTATCCCAGTAAGTCTCGTCCAGCCAAGTGCTGCCTCATCACTGAGGTCGATGCCCATGTCCAAGCCCAGCAGGGCTCCCAAGAATGTATTCTATAGTGTCCCAGGCTCGCTGAGTGGCAGCGATGAATCTGAATTTTATCACTTCCTATGACACTCAGCTAGCTGTGGCAGTCAGACCATTAAAGAGAATCTACTGTCTTCTTAGAGTCCCAGGCTCCTGTATGTTTAATGCCTTGAGTATCTGCTTTCTGGGCCAAACTCATGAAACTCTAAAAGGAAAATACCCATCTCAGACAGCAGTTGTAATGGAAATAAAAGCCCTTGGTACCCCTATGTTATCAGGCTTCTGAATTTTTTATTGGTCAAGATAAAAGGAGTTGTGTTAACCCAGGTCGTCAGCTTCCTCTTAGATGCTGCTGTAGAGATGGCGGTAAAGGCTGCCGGCACCTGCCTAGGGTGGCTGGGTCCTCTGTGTACCTGCTGAGGTTGGGAATCATGGTGTCTTTACATCTGCTCTGGGTACACATGGAGGCAGGCATCTGCTTATCTCACTGTCTTCAGTCTGGTCCAGAGCTTTGGCAACCCTCACTCACTAGTGCTAGAGGGAAAGTACATACCGGGAGACCCAGATTCCAAGAATCTAGGTGGTAGTATCCAAGTACTGTGCTGCAGTTGGATGCTTCTGGGTTGGCGCTGTTTGAAGTGGGCAGCTCTCACACTGTGGTCATGCTTCTGGGTTGGCGCTGTTTGAAGTGGGCAGCTCTCACACTGTGGTCTGTGACGGGCGTTTAGCCACGTGTGCAAGGTTGGCTGTGCCGCAGCAACTGCATAGAAAAATTCACACTTGGACTGAGAGCTGTTTGGAGTCGGACTTGTGCCTCATATTGATAGATGCTTCTCTCTTGCTGTCGGCCCACATCTCTCCCTCTGGACTCAACACATCTCTTGGTATGTACCATAGTGGGAGGAAAAAAAGATGGGGCCTGTTGGGGATAGTGCAATAAAAAGTACTAATCTATATTTGAGACAACTACTTTCTGGAAGTTTCTACTTAAAAACTGTGTGGCCCTTGACTGGTACTATCTTTAACTTGCCTGTTTAGTTATTAGAAGTTTTTTTTTTTTTTTTAACTTCAGTACTGTAGTTGATCAGCAACCAGAGGAAGGGAAGGGGTGGGAATGTGAGGAGCAGGAAGCAGCAAAAGCCTGCAGCTGAGAGCTTGATGTTGGCTTGCTTCCTGGTCTTGTACTGTGGTCTTCTGGAAACTTCCTTGAGTGGTTGCTCCAGAGCAGGTCTGGACTGGGGAGCTGACACAGTTGTGGTGGACTTTCTTGGGCTGCTTCTCCAGCACAGCTTTCCCCACTGCACTCATCTGTGTAGCAGCTGGAGGGTGCATGCCCAGAGCCGTGTAGAAGGCATCAGTGGTGCTCTTACTGAGGTGTGACAGCAACCAGGTATGTGACCTGAGCAAGCAGCTTTCATTTTTTATTTATTTTTGTAGTTAAGACATCGTATCATCTTCATTCTTTGAAAACTTCACTCATGCGTGCAATGTTTCTTGATAACATCTACCCCAGCTCCCTCCTTCTGACTTCCTCTGCTCCCCTCAACACATCTTTCCCCTGTCAACTGCATCTCTTTTTTAAAAAAAATTATTCCCCACAGAGTACTGCTAGTGCCACCCAGATGAGAGTGGGTATGGGGTTATCGCTGGGACCCTAACCCTCTGCCCCCAAATAGCAGAAATAGCAACTGCCAATAGCTTCTCAGTTATGGGTAAGACCTTGGGAGCTCTTCCCAGCTTAGTGCTAGAATCAGTTCTTTCTTTCTTTCTTTCTTTCTTTCTTTCTTTCTTTCTTTCTTTCTTTCTCTCTCTCTCTCTCTCTCTCTCTCTCTCTCTCTTTCTTTCTTTCTTTCTTTCTTTTTCTTTTTGAGATAGGGTCTCATTATGTATCTCTGGTTCTTCTGGAACTAAATTGTAGGCCAGAATGGCCTGGGGATTCACAGAGATCTGACTTCCCCTGCCTCCTGAATGTTGGGATTAAAGGTGTGCTCTGCCACACATGGCTCATGTTGGAAGCTCTTAACTGGTTTGATCTTGTCCAAGGAACTACAACTGCACACGTACAACAGCACACTAAGTCCATAGAGCATTTCACAACAGTTCTCCCATCTTTCTGCTCGTACACTCTTCTTCCTTGAGTCTTGTGCGTGAAGAAGTGCATTAACAGATTGTTGATCTGGGCCTTCCTCAAAGCAGTTTCTTTTGAAGAAGATTCTGTGATGCAGAGATTGCAGAAACCTAGGCTGCTTACTTATGTATGAAAATGAGAAGGCACTGAGAGCAAGGACTCCCTCTATGGGTGCTACCAGACCTCTTCTTCCTCCTGGGCACCAACTGCTACCACCTCCCCTGAATTCTAAGTGTGGCCAGGCAGAGGCATGCCTTGGGCATCATGGTGGCTGTTGTGTTGACTCTGGGGAAACCACCCTGGTGTTTGGAACTCTGGCGTGGGGAGTCATGGTGGCTAAGTAATAAGGGCCTCAGGGTAAAGACTGTGAGTCTGTGTTTCTCTGCACTGAGGGAAGACTCTAGGGATCTTCTGGAGAGAGCAGTTCTTAACAAAATAAGTTCTCATCTAACCCCAGTCTTGCCAACTTGCTCATCTAACCCCCGTCCTTGGCCCATCTTGCTGAACCCAGGTCTCCTTTCAGAACCTCAAATTCCCATCAAAGCTGGGAAGCCCATGGTGAGGTCTATCATTGCTCAGAACATTTTGAAAATTAAGTAATATTATACATGGAAAGCACTGATAACATGTTCTTGTTGGTATCAAGTACTAAAAAGAAAACAGTTACTAATCTATACTATTTTTGCTGAGTTTATTGAAACTCATACAATATATTCTGACCATATTTTTTTCTTCTTCCAACTCCTTCCAGATATTTCCCACCTCTTCTCTTCCCTGCCCACCCAACTCCACACTGGTGGAGTTGAATAACTCCATCATGTGGAGGTGGTTTGAATAAGAGTGGCCCTCATGAACTCATGTTTGAGTACTCAGTCCCGGTTGGTGGAACTGGTTAGGAAGGATTAAGAAGTGTTGCCTCATCAATCCTCATTTAGAAAGACAGATAGGATGTGCATTGAACGTATGACAGGAGTCTACTGAAGGCATCTGAAAGACTCTAACTAGCAGTGTTTTCAAAGCAGATACAAAGACTTATAACCACACCTTTGGCAGAGTATAGGAAATCATATGAAAGAAGGGGAGTTAGTATGATGGGGAAAGGATAGGAGCTCCACAAGGACCAAATAGATCTGGGCACAGGGTCTTTTCTGAGACTGGTATTCAACCAAGGACCATGTATGGATATAACCTAGAACCTCTGCTCTGGTGTAACCTGTGGTAGCTCAGTAACCAATTGGTTTCCCATAGTAAAGGGAACAAGGACTATTTCTAACAGGAACTCAATGGCTGGCTCTTTGACCTCCCCACCCCCAAGGGAGGAACAGTCTTGTTAGGCCACAGAGGAGGACTTTGCAGCCAGTCCTGAAGATAAACCAGGATCAGATGAATGGGGAGGAGGTCCCCCCCTATCAGTGGACTTGGAAAGGGGCAGGGAGGTGATGAGGGAGGGAGGGTGGGAGTGGGAGGAAATGAGGGAGCAGGATACAGCTGGGATACAGAGTTAATAAAATGTAACTGATAAGAAAAAAAATAAAATTATTAAAAAAAAGAAACCAGTTAGGAGATTATAGTTATATAAAATTGAGGATTTTTGCTTATCCTACTAAATAACAATAAAAATTAAGAAATCTAGTATAATCCCACACTCATGTCAAACATGATGTAATCCAAAAAAGATCTTAGATGTTGTTATTCTGGAAAGTTATACTTTGGCTTTCAATAATTTTCAAAATGAATGCAGATCATTTCAAAACTTAATTGCAATAAAATTATTAATGGAAAAAAAAAAGAAGTGTTGCCTCGTTGGAGGAGGTGTGTCAGGCTTTGAGGTTTCGAATGAGCCTTACAATTCTCTTCTGTCTTGTGGTTGGGGGTTGAAATGTGAGTTCTCAGCTGTTCCTTTACTCCATCATCATAGACTCTAAACATCTGAAACCGTAAGCCAAATTAAATGCTTTCTTGTGTAAGCTGCCTTGGCCATGGTGATTTATCACAGCAATAGAAAAGTGAGACACTTCAGTAGCCACTATCTGCAAAAGTAAAGATATGGCAAACACATGGTTAAAAGCTCAGGAGTTTGGTGGAGGAAAGGTAAGAGGCTGACTCGTTACTGATTTAAAAAAAAAAAAAAGGAAGCTTGGAAAAGGAACAATTAGGGAGGGGTTTCCAGGCCCTGAGTACTGATTAACAGGAGAGGTGACACCTCTCTTGGACACTGGTTCCCCCATGCTGAGGTTTCCTTCTTGCTCAAACACTGAAAACCTGTGTTTAGAAAACTGCACAACAGTTAAAGAAAATAAAGCTAAGACCCACAGGTATCTTGTAGGAGAGCTTGCGTCGTAGCTGTTGCGAGTGGGAGAGCTTCTTCAGGGTCAAGGAAGTTACTGTCCTCTCTGCTATGTCTCTAATTACATAGCGCTACCCTGGGACGGGAATTAATTATCCATCTTAACAGGAAGAAGCGGCTAGGTATTACACGTCACATGCTCATACACACAGACTCATACACACAGACACACAGAGGTACACACACAGGCACATATGTACACACATCCTACAAATACCACACAGACATGCCATACAGATATACCACACACATACACTATACATACCATACACATATATCACACATGGATTATACATATATACTATATACCTCATATGCATATAGACTAAATAGACTATATACCAATCACACAAACCATACATATCACACATATCCACTATACATACCATGTACACACCACACACACATACTCACAACACGCACACCATGCTAGTTACATACCGCACATATCACAATACAGCATGTCCACATTACACACATCACACACACACCACACATACACTTCATCCATACCACACACACCATATATACACATACACCACAAACACTACACACACACCGCATGTGCCACACCCACTACATAGACAACACACACATACCATGTACACTGCATATACACACCACACATGCCATACACACAGTGTACATATCACACATGTACACCACACATATATCACAGAGGCATCCCATACATTTCTCACACATTTAGAGCACGCACACACCACACATATCAAATACATATATCACACATACACACATATACAACTCTCTCCCAGCACCACTCACTCCTTCTCTGAATGCCACATATACTCCATACATACATGTGCGTGCACACACTCAAACTCAAACATCAATTCCCTGCCTCTCTGAGCAGAGCGCCCAAGTACAGGCCCTTTAAGATCCAGCCCCCAGGTGAGTGCTTATGCCCAGCCAACACTGTAAAAACACATCCTTTGTCCTTTGGGCTCTCACCATCCCCAAGTCCAAACCAGATGCAAGGTACTGGTAAACCAGTCTATTGCTTTAAGCTGATACTCAGCATTGAGACCACTCTAAAGTACCAAACAACTGTGCACACACAGTTCCCAGCTTCCCCGGGGGCCAGCTGGAGCATGCTCTGTGCTGCTCGGAGCTGTGGTCCGGCTTTGTGGCTTCCAAGTTTGCTTGCTCAGAAAGGACCAAGTTGTCCAGGCTCAGTGGCTGGGAGAGGCAGCACTTAGCATAACTGTGTCCTGTGCTCCGTCCTCAGTGCTGCCTCTGAGAAGTGTGCAGACTACAGGGAAGACCACAGTCAAGCACAGGCAAGCACTCGCTCGGCCCTAATTCCTGTGAGAACCCCGAGTGGCCACCTCCCCTCACCTGCCTGCTGTCGTCAGTATTTGTGGACACTTACCTCACACAGATCACATGCTTGATGCTTTTCTTTCACTCTATGTGCTCTGTGTCTGTGTGTACATGTGCACATGTATTCTGCGTGTTCATGCGTATGTGCACAGTATGTCAAAGCTAAATGTTGAGGTCAGTTGTTTTCTTTATTACTTTCTGCCTTGTTACTTGAAACAAGTAACAAGGTCCTCTCACTAAACCTTAAGCTCACCAATTCAGTGAGACTGGCTGGCTGGCACACACAGGAACACTCTCTCCACCTTCATAGCACTAAGATTACTGGCGTGTGCTTCCATGCCTGGATTTTTATGTGGACACTGGGGTTGAATTTAGGTCATCATGTTTGTGTGACAAGCTGTGATGTCACATTGCCCACTGAGCCATTGCCCAAGCCTCTTCCCCCTCATTTTAATGTTTCCAGTAGGACATAGAATAAAGACTTCAAAAGGGAATGGTTAGTTGTAGCCCATTGGTCAATTCCTGACCATCACGTGCTTGGTAAATAAGGTTGTGCTGGCACACAGCCCCATTAATTTGCTTGTACTAACTGTGGCCTCTTCCACACAGCAGAACCAATCAGCTGTCAAGGCGACCATATGGTTAGCAAAGCCCAAAATACTATCTGGCTTTCTTTCTCTTTTCCTTCCTTCCTTCCTTCCTTCCTTCCTTCCTTCCTTCCTTCCTTCCTTCCTTCCTTCCTTCCTTCCTTCCTTTCCTTCCTCCTTCCTTCCCTCCCTCCCTCCTTCCTTCCTTCCTTCTTTTAGAAAACACTGACTCCTAACTTACAGTCTTAGTGTTGGAGTCAATCATGCTTGGGCTCAAATAGGGTTTTGGTTTCTTGTTAGCTGTGACATTGGAGAAGCTGCATAACTCCTCTATGAAACACATCTCCTCAATGTGGATGATAAATGCCTACTTTGGAGGGCTTTCGGGGAGGCTTGAATGAGACTGTATTTATAGAAACCTACACCCTTTTCCTAGCACCAAGTAAGTGCTCAGTCAATAGTAGCTCTGGTGGTCATTAACTCCACATCAAGCAAGTGTGAGTGTAGGTGACTGTTATCGTCTGCATAGCAAATGCCTGTCAGTAGTCTGCCCTTGCTGAGCTTCGTTCTGCTAGGAGCAAACAGATGATGATCAAGAAAAGAAAATGACAGGTTAATTTTAGATATAGAAAGTGCTGTAAATAAAACAGAATGACATAGAACAGAATGACAAGCCCAGGACAGAAAGTTGCAAATGGAACTAAGAGCTAAAAATAAGGATGACTCAGCCATACAGAAACTCAAGAAGGCATGTTCCTGGCAGGAGGAACCAGAAACACAGAGGCTCTGAGCCAGAGATGAGCTTAGACTGGTCAAGAAGAAAGAGGTGGCCTTGGGGACTTGTGGTCCTGCAGGAGAGGAGAGTTGCAAAGGACTGGTGAGGAATGGCAGATGGGTTAAAGAGCGTGAGAGCTTGTGCTCTGGGGAAGGGGTGCAGCTCAGAAGCTGGGAAATCTGAGACAGAGATGGGACAGAAGTGCAAGCACTGTGGCCTCATTCCTGATCTTTTGCTCCTTGCTGCTGCCATTGGCCCGTGTTGGAATCAGGAATGAGCAGGGGCTTCTGTTGTGAAATCCCATCACAACACCCTACTGAGCTCAGCCATCTGCTGGGGCTCTTCTCCATAGAGTGCCCCTAAGTCACCTGACAAATTAGGAAAATGCCAGTAACTCTTTGAAATCAGTCTTTATCAGGAATCTTGGTGCTTCTCCAGGCAGAGCACTTAAGGAGCATATCAGTCAATGTAATCTCAAAGCCCAGCAACAGAAGACCCCCAGATAAGAGCTTAGTCCCCAAAGGCCACTCAGAATTCATGGCTCTGGTTCCTATAATTAGCATTTCTATTTTGTCTGAATCACCGAACAGGCGTGAAGGGCCTTTGTGATAATATTTTACCTGTTTGAGGCTTGAAAGAAAGCATCAGATACCATCAGTTACCCAAACTGCCCCCACAATTGGCTAATAATAGTAGCCACAGTCACAGAGTGCAACTGTATTCACTGCTTGGAAGTGACAGTATACCCGCTGTAACACTTGGAAGTGACAGATTGCTACTGTGTTAGTTTCCTTGTTGCCATGACAAGATACCTGACAGAAGCAACTTAAGGAGACAGGGTCTGATTAGGCTCACAGTTTTGGAAGATACCATCCATCCTAGAGGAGAAGGTACCTGGAGGGGCTCAGTCAGCATGGCAGGAGCTGGTGGCACAGCTCATTCACATCTTGGTAGATCAGGAGGTAGAAATCTAATTGGTGAAATGAGGCTGGGCTAAATAAAAAGATAGGCCCCATGGGCCAGTGGTTCCTGAACATCCCCCAAAGCACCACCCACTGGGGACCAAGTATTTAAATGCATGACCCTATGTGGACAATTCTCATTCAAACCATAATCCCTACCTTCTTGTGGTTTAGATGAATTTTCTTTTTATTGTCTTCATTCTCCTTCTCCACCACCTTCATCATCCTCAAAATAAGCCTTTATTGGGGTATCTATAAATCAGCTTTTTGTCAGTATACCAAAGTACCCGAGGCAGGCTAATTTTATAAAGAAAAAAGGTCTACTTAGTTCAAAGTTCTGGAGGTTCAAGGTTGAGGGGCCACAGGTGGTGATGACATTCTTGCTGGCAACATCCTGTGGTGTCACATGGCAAGACGTGGAGGCTATGTGTATCTGCAATCCCTTCCTCCTCCTTATAAAACTTCCAGGATCTAACCATGGGGTATCCCTTCTGTGGCCTTATATAACCCTATTCACTTCCCAAAGACCCTACTTCTAATTATTTTACTTGGACAAAGTCTACATCCCTATTACCATTCACGGGCAACTTTGCTGATTAAGTTCTGTGTGCGGGGGGGAGGGGGGAGGGGAGCAGCCTGATGATATTGCAGTGGTAGAGCACTTGCCCCGTATATACAAAGGCCTAGGTTCAAGCCCAACATCTGTCTGTCTGTGTGTGTCTCTCTCTCTCACACATACCATATCCTATATCAGAAATAATGTGCAAATGTGTGTTTTTCAACAGAGCATGTCTTTGCCTCACATATGTAGCTTGCTTATTTATTTCTAATTTTGAGTAATAGCCTCATGTAGTATAGCCCGGGCTGGCTTCAAGTTGAGACTGTTCTTGAACTGCTGATCCTCCTGTCCTCTCCTCCTAAGTGCTAGTGTTCTGGGAATGCACCACCACACCCATATAGTATTATTTGGTGGTGAGAATAATCTACTACTTTTTTTTAAAATCTACTACTTTTATTACAGTATAAAGCAAATGTTATTATTAGCTTTGTTTTACAGATGAAAAGAAGAGAGTGAATGAGGAAAGATATATAGATAGAATTAAAAAACCTAGTTACATAATTGCATTTACATCAACATTCCTTCACAAAATGTAGACATGTGATTGGTCAGGCTATAAGTATTAGTTCAGAATAATTATACTTTGGGACATGTCTGAGCAGCAAATATGCCTTGCCATAATCCCAAAGCACATTCCTAATTAGCAACATGATACATATATATGCCACCATGGTTTTAGAATAATAAAAATTTGCCAGTCATATGTTAAGGAGAGCCAATTGATTGTTTTGCTAAATTACAATTTGTCTGAGAGTCACTCTGGTTAAATACACAGAGTTAATTTACTAAATAGGCAATTTTATGTTAGGTACCATAATCATTATTTGAAATTCACTCTAAGTACATACATGGGTTTGTCCCAACTCTGTAGAGCTAAGAGTCAAGTAAGACTTATTTCTGAGAAGCTAAAATTCCATTCATTCCAGGATTTGATCAGTTGCTGAGGCTTTAGATAATCATTGACTTTGGGTCTAGGTTGTATTTGTTCGATAGTTAATGAGCAAAGTGACCTAGAGCTTTAGATGGACTACTGGAAGGACTTCACTTACAAACACCCTGGAGAGAAACCAACTTCACTGGTCTGGACATTTATTTGCCTATCTGTGGACTGAAGTTACTAGGCATTCTGCAGTTCTTACGTGTGATCTACACACGACTCCTGGACATGTAGCAGGGCATGAACAGAACTGGTGAGAGCCTTTGACTGTGAACCTGCAGTCATTGATAAGTGGGGGCACACTGTACCGTGAGAAGAAATGAATGTGCAGCGGGGTGGACATGTTCTTCACCCCGAGTGGCAAGTTGGCGGGAGCAGAGAGTCAACTGCAGCCAACTTCACCTGTAATGCCGGACAACGGAAACCCTATCCCCAGTATCTGTGTTGGGAGGTGACTTTCTAGCGCAATGCGTGATAGCTGGACCAGATTTGACTAAAACTTAATCAACTGTGTTTTGACTTTGTATTCACATTTTCCTTTATATCAGATTTGTGTAATGAGACTTTACCTTGAGTGACAAGTTGGTTGATGACTCTTTACTTCGGAAAGCATCTTTTTGAGAATTCATAAGTTAAAAGCCAAAGACAGTTGCACAGAGCTTGTTTCTAATGCCCAAGTGAATATATTTTTTCAAAAGAAAATCTTTGAGCTTTTCCGTATCTTTGAAAATAATAAAACCACATTTTCTCAGAAGTATGCTAAAAAACTGTGACTGTTGGTGGCTCTTCTGCCTAATTAGACTTAATGAGAGAAGTCCCAGTTTTCTTTGAATTCATTAGAAACAGAAAATATGCAAAGTAGTTCTGACCTTCCTTTTTATGAAAATTCTTTCTTCTGACAAAGGCTGATGCTGAGAAAGAAAGGATAAAGACAAGACCATCTCTAGCCGTTTCTAGTTCTTCCTTTAAATATCTGAAAAGTGCTTTCATGGTTATTGGGCCGAAGTATGTTCAGCTCTCATCTTCACCTTGGTTTTGTTCATGGCTTGGACAGGCCATGGCTCCAGCCCTCCCCCTGTATTCTTGCTCATGTCTGGGTCCTAACACCTAGTGTCTTCTGTACTTACATTGCCCCTTAACGCTGACCCAGATGCTGGAAGGGGTGTGATATAGACAGGAAATCCACTGTCATTTTTCTTCATTGTTAGAAGAAGCAGTGTGCTTAAGGAAGTTCACATGCATCTTTCTTGAGGAATTGCATTAATTATTCTTCTGCTGCTTTGATAAAGCACTGAAGCCAAGGCAATTCACAACGGAGGAAGGGTTTATTGGGAATATGGTTCCAGAGGGATGAGGGCATCATGGTGGGAAGGACGGCAGCTGGAGCAGGGAGCTGAGTGCTCACATCTTCAGCCACATACTCGAAGCTAACCAGGCAAGCTGGAAGTGGTGCGAGGCTTTCCCAAGCGATGAGAAACATCGTAGCAAGGCTGTGCCACCAAAACCTCCCAGAATGACCCCATCAGTGTTCAAATGCCCATGACCACAGGCCCACTTCTCATTCAGACTAGCACTAGAGGCCTGGGTGGCTAATTTCAAAGAAAGGATGAGAAAAAAATGAGGAGAGGGAGTTAGGTAAAGGGGAACATTGACAGGCAGTGGAGAATATGCTTAAGACATTAGTATATAATGAATAACTGAGTGAATTTTAATTGGTTGGAGCAGAGATGGGTGTCTGACATGGCCTGTGTTGCCTCTTTAAATGCTTATTCTGGATAGTGTGAGGAGGGGATGCTTGTAAAGGCAGAGGATGGGAGAACTCATCAGGGGGACCCATGGTTAAACTGTTACGCCTCCCAGATAAGAGATGGTGGGTGGTGGCTTGGTTAGGCTCGAGTAGGGGGAGGGGGACATGTGTATGATGTCCCAATATGGGACTCCACATTGGGTTGGCTATGGGAAGAACTCCAGAATGATGTCTAAGCTCCTGGTCTGATAAGTAGAGTGTATAGGGTAGAATTAGAGAGAGCCTGGGCCCAGCAGAAGACATCAAGAAAAGTATATCCAGTGTGTAGAGAAGAATTCAGGAATGAGCTGTCAAGCCAAGGGAAGGTGTTTTCTTTTCACTCATCTTTAACTTATCCCATAAACCATCACACCTCATACAAGAGTGTAAATTTCCTTTGAAGCTGTTCGAATCTACTAGGGTCCCTCTGGGGGATAAGATGCCTACTTCCCTTTCATTCCCACCAGCACTGTACCATCACCTCTGTTATCTTCAGAGGTGCAATTCTGAGCCCAGTGAAGATGAAGACACACCTTTGTGTTAGCATGTGCAATGGCCTGGCTTCTTAGAGGTTCCTGCATCTCTTCCTCCAGATTAAGGCCTTTGCATTATATTAGCCCAACCAAAATTGTCACTGATTGTTCTGGAGGCCATGTGGGTCGTTTCTTTCCTCACATGCTTAGTGGGATTATGTAGTTAGTAAAATGTGAACAGAACCGACCTGAGGGTGAAGCCAGCAGAGCTCACTACGTTATCTTTCACCAGTCTTGAGACTCCGTAACGTGCCGTCTTTACGGCTTCCTTCTGCCCTGCTGGCTCAGTGATCTCCACAAGCACAGCCCTGTAGAACTGTTCACCAGTATCCATGCAGCATGTGCTCAGATGAACTTCTGTCGTCTTAACACTTGGAGCCACTTACTGTCGTAACTCAGCCCATCCTGACTGACCCAGAGAAACAAGCCGGAAGGGTTTGTGTGAGCTTTGAAATTTTAGAGAAAAATCTTTGCTGGGATCCAAGCTCAAAAGAATAGGAGCCTTATTTATGCTCCAAAGGACTCCACAGGGAGTATGTTTCCAAAGCTCAAGGCTCATTCCTGAGCTCTTTTGAGATGAGAGTTGTCAGAAAACTGGTTATGTCCACAGCACATCTCAGGAGGCCATAACAATGGCCATCACCGAGAAAATTCCACCTCAGGCAGCCACTGTGCTAAAGCTTTTTATAGATTATTTCATTCCCAAATACTCTAATCAGCGAGTGAACGTCAGACAATCAGCATTCCAGGTGGGTGAACTGGGGTCAGAGAGGGCTACAGCAGAGGCAGGTTCAGGAGGGGAAGCAGGTCCTTTGGTTCCACCGCCCTTACGGAACTCTCAGACATTCCGCTGTTCAGGTGTCTGTGTATGGGTGCGTGCGTGTGTGTGTGGTGTACGGATGTGTGCATGTGTGGGTGCATGTGTGCCTGTATGTGTGTGCAAGTGCATGCATATGTGTACGTAGCACATGCATGTGCATGCTTACATATGTGTGTCTGAGTGTGTATATGCACTTGTGCGTGAATGATGGGAGTGGGGAGCTCTGATTTCCCAGTGGACTATTCAGTCCTTCAGTTAGCTCCATCTGGATGACGAGGCCCTGTGCTCTTCAGGCAGGGGGCTCCATTAAAGGATCTGTTTTCTCAGGCTAAGGACATGGCATCCCAGCCCTCTTTACCAGGCTTCATAAGACTTATGGGCATATGTTCTGGAGTCAGACAGATCTGAATTACCCTGAGGGTCCTGTCCCTTAACTGCATGCACTTGACGGTCACTCTGTGCCTCAGTTTCCCCCCTGGAAGATAGATTTATAAGTAGTTCCTAGCCCATGAAGCCGTGGGAAGGACAGGTCCTGCCTTTCCCTCTCTGACATCAGGTCCTTTCTGACTCCTTCCCTGCTGTCCTCTATAGAATGAGGAAATGATGGGCTGGGCTCCCCTGCAGCTTGGATTTGGCTCATAGGAAGGCGGGGTGGTATTTAATGTGCTGAGAAAGGAAAGACAGTCCCTAGTCCACTCGGGTGGTGACCCTGGTTTAGGTTCCTCTTGGCATCCTACTTCCTCTGTCCCAGCTGACTCTCTCCAGACCTTGGGAGTGTAGGTTGTTTTCTTGCTAATCTCTGGTTGCCTCATACCCCTTGTGCTGCTTCAGTGATTCTTGGATCTTTCTAAGAGTTCCCTGTGTGAAAGTCCCACTCTCCAGCTCTCTGGCATGGACTGTTTTCCTGGCTGCTGCATGGCCGAGAGGCCTGGCTGGGATAGTGCCTATAATGTGCTTGGAAGTGTGCTTGGCAGGTAGCAAGAGCTGGGTAAAGGGAGCTTACCAAATGAACAGACTGCCCAGCAGCTCCTGCACTGCCGACTTGCCCCAGGCAGGCTCTTGGGGACATCAAAGCTCCCAAGCCACTGGCCACACCTACCAGATTGCTCAATCTGTGGTCCTACCTGTTTGTTGGCTTTTACCTAATCTAACCAGGTAAGAGAGATGCCAACTCCACCATGGCATTCACATGTCACAATTTTAAGTTTTCAAACTTCTTACTGTGGCTTCTGGCACATCGCTTTATCTAGTCCTGACTTTCTAAACCTCCTCTGCTCTTTTCTAACTGCTTCATTCCAGACCAGCTTTGGCTCAGCTTGCTGGCTCAGTCTTCCCTCTGGATCTGGCATGCTTCTTTGGCTCCTGGTCAGGTATGCTCTGTGAACCTTTCATGGGAAGGTAATTTTCACCCTGGGTAAGAATGGGGCCCTCTACCTAGAAACCCTCTCTGATTGTTACTGCGATTTCAGGCTCCCGTAAGGTTCTCAGTTCTGTGATGCTCATCATATGAATTTAGATGAGACAAGGCACAGTATAGCAGGTAGCAGACGTGGTTCTAGAACAGGCGGCACTCTTGAGGCTGAGAGTGAATGAGGACCAAAGAGGCCACCGAGGAAGGAAAGGCTCTCCCGGGGCAAGGGTGGACAATGGTCAGAAAGATGATTGTACAGGAGAGTACTCTGGTTCCATGAGAGTAGACAACAGCCAGATTAACCCTATGTTGACCCATTTGTTTAGATAGGCTTTCTCCATTCTTGAAGTTCCAGGAACAGATAAAGCTTTCCAAAGGGCTTATTCTTATCCAAAAATTGACAGATTGACAGGCCCATTTTTATTAATTTTTTTTTGAGCTGAACTTTCAGGTAGCCCAGGCTAGCCCTGAGCTGTGTATGTAACTAAGGGTGGCTGTGAGTCTCCAATCCTTCTGCCTGAGTGCTGAGATTACATAATGTGCAACAAGTGTCATCATCACTTAATAGAGGAGAAAATAATAATGTGTCTGGCTTCTACCAGAAAGCTAGATAGTAATCATGATCTTTTAGAAGTGTCATGTCGCTATGCAGGGTCAGAGATAGGATTCTTATTTCATTCTTAGGAAGACTAAGCAAAGTCGTGACATTTCTGTTCCAGAAGCTGATTAGGGCGGGAGCCACCTGCAATGATCTTCTGGCCTACTAATATCTAGTTGGCGACCTGCTGTGACCATCATAAGGCTGGTCTCCTCACTATTCTGCGAACATAGACTTTTATTTTTGAGACAAGGTTTATTTGTCTAATCCTGGCTGTCTTGAAGTTCTGTAGAGCAGGCTGGTCTTGAAGTCAGAGATCCGCCTGCCTCTGCCTCTGAAGTGCTAGGATTACAGGCACTTTACAGTGCAGCCAAAGAGGGGTGACATGGGTTCCTGATATTCTTTATTTTGTCTCTCCTGGTTTACTTTGTTCCCTCTAATCCTCTTGTGTGCCAAGGAGACTCTTTACTTGCCAGGACCTGATTTATGCATGACAAAATATTTTTTCTGCTGCCAACGTAGTACAAAGCAGACTATTAGTGGGCTGGGATGAGTGAATGTTGAATTAACCCATCTTTAAGCCATTCCCTAGAATTCAAAAGTGGTCATTTTCAGACATCGGCCCCTGTCCCTTACTTGAGTATGCATGTTGCAGGGGGCCATGGAGAGGTCCCGGCTCATTTTTGCTGAGTCTTCTGGTCCTTGCCTGAGCCCTGTGTGCCTTTCAGAGTTCCATTCCTTCTATGACAGGCTCTAGCATGTGGGCCTTCCTGAGGCTCCAAAGACCCACTGCACCCTGGAGGGCCTGCTGCCTCCAGTACTCTGCATCGGATGAGAGGATTCTCACATCTGAGCTAAGTCCTTGAACTACGTTCCCTTCTCAGTGTGTGGGCTATGCTGAATTCTACCCCTCTTTCAGCCAACTTTCCTCTCTAGCTGAACACAATCTAGCTGAACTTCCAGGGAGAAACAAAAGCTTAAAGTTTGTCTTGTTGACTACAGACCCCAGCGCAGTAGTTTCTTCATTCGTTTTTGCGTTCTATCTCAGATTGCAACCCGCGTGGCTTCCCTGAAGATTTTAGAGAGACACAGGACTTAAGAAGCTAAGACTGCCTATACTCCAGAACTGAGAGGAAATAGCTTTCATTCCATAAGAGTGAGCTAGGGTGGCTTTATAAAGACACACTAACTAATTTCTCTATTACCTGATTGCTCACCCTGCTTGCCTATGGCCAGTTTTTCTTTTAAAACTAATCCACCACCCTGAGGCACAGCTAGTGGCTGGTGGCATGCAATCCACCTAGTTTCTGCCTTTTTTTTTTTCTGAGAAGTTCAGCCTTGCCCCTCACCCTATCAGCTAGGCACTAGGCTATGCTAGAACAGGTTTTCCCAAAGTCTGACCATTTCGGGTAGATTTGATGGTCTTCCAGAAGGACTGTAGCTCCAACCAGCCTTGTCATGTGGACCCTACCCCATCTGAGCATATGCATTCTTTGAACATTATTTTTCAGTAAAATTAGACTCAGTGTTGGGGAATTTTTGTTTGCCTGTCTTCTCTCTCTTAAAATGAGACCCAGCATGCCTTATACCCCAGCCCAGAAGTTTATATTACAATCAGCCACTGTTCTGTCCACTTCAAAACTTGTAAAAAAGGATCACTTGAGGCTGTTATGTGGTTTGGGGCCATTGGCTGGGTTTACTTTTCATGGTACAACATTTTGGAGGGTCTAGAATTTTCTAGGAGTCAGACAGTCATTATTTGCTTCTCAGAAACATTCAGATTTGATATGAATCTTTAAACCAAAGGCCTTGTGTAGAAAGAGATGTTTTCAGCCAACACCATACTTCACATGGGACTACTCCTTTGAGGTTATTTGGAGCTTACTCTACTAATCCATTTACTAATGAAGCAACTTTCAGTGAAGGTGAGGTCCTTGCAGTGCTATAAGTGTGTCCAAAGTATTTCAGTGATGTTCAAACCCCTATGGCCTGAGGTTACTTCTGAAAGATATCAAGTCCACCCCTTCCACTGCCAGCCCTCAGTCTGCTAGGCTGACAAAGCTGATTTCTAAAATCCTTCTTTTCTATTTTTTTTAATTTCTTTTTTTTTGAATTCTTTATTAATTATACTTTATTCACTTTGTATCCCCCCTGTGGTTCCCTCCCTCCTCCTGTCCCAATCCCTCCCTTCCTCCACCCTCTGCATGCATGTCCCTCCCCAAGTCCACTGATAGGGGAGGTCTTCTTTTCTTTCCTTCTGATCCTAGTCAACTAGGTCTCATCAGGAGTGGCTGCAGTATCTTCTTCTGTGGCCTGGTAATGCTGCTTCCCCCTCAGGGGGAGGTAATTAAAGAACAGGCCAATCAGTTCATGTCGGAGACAGTCCCTGTTCCTATTACAATGGAACCCACTTGGATACTGAACTGCCATGGGCTACATCTGTCCAGGGGTCTTAGGTTATCTCCATGCATAGTCCTTGGTTGGAATAGCAGTCTCAGGAGAGATCCCTGTGCTCAGATTTTTTGGTTCTGTTGCTCCCCTTGTGGAGTTCCTGTCCTCTCCAGATCTTACTGTTTCCCACCTTTTTCAAAAGAGTCCCTGCACTCTGCTCAAAGGTTGCCCAGAAGTCTTAGCATCTGCTTTGATAGCCTGCAGGGCAGAGCCTTTCAGAGGTCCTCTGTGTCAGGCTCCTGACTTGTTTCCTCTTTTTTCCTTCTTCTGATGTCCATCCTCTTTGCCTTTCTGGTTAGGAATTGAACATTTTAGCAAGAGTCCTCCCTCTGCTTTCTCAGACAGCTAGGAATAGCGCGTCTTCAAGATCCAGCTATACCACTCCTAGGCATATACCCAAAAGAGTCTCAAGTAAACAATAAGGACATTTGCTCAACCATGTTTGTAGCAGCCTTATTCATAATAGCCAGAAGCTGGAAACAGCCCAGATGCCCCTCAGTAGAGGAATGGACGCACAAATTGTGGTATATCTACACGATGGAATATTACTTAGCAATAAAAAACAAGGAAATCATGAAATTTGCAGGTAAATGGTGGGATCTGGAAAAGATTATCCTGAGTGAGCTATCCCAGAAGCAGAAAGATGCACACGGTATATACTCACTCATATAGACATATAATATAGGATAAACCTACTAAAATCTGTACACCTAAAGAAACTTTTCTATTTTTTTTAATGTAGTTGAGTCATTCTAGCACAAGAAACTTGCCCACAATTAAAGTCAAAGCTGATGTGCCTTTGCTGGAGAGTGACAGAATTTTGTCACATGTTAGTGTTTACATAGGTGAGTCCCTGACAAAATCTGGACATCTTAAGGGAAGCAGGGAAGCAGGGAAGCAGCAATGCCTGCTGTGTTCCTTTAACTGGTAAAGCAAAGCTGGGCCAATCCTCACAGTTGCTTTTATTTTAGGTCACATTGCCCTGGACTACAGGTCATGTGATCATCTTGGCTGCAGCAACAGTTGCAATATTCTGCAATGAGATTATCATAATTGGCTTAGACACCTTGTTTCATTCTTTTCTCTAAGCCTGGCAAAAGATCACCCTGAACAAAATCAGAAGGAAAGAACAGATAGATGTTAGATCAACGGCTCTCTCAAGGAGAGAGACTAGGGAGATCCTAAAAGCTACGAGCTGAAGAGCTAGAAGCCGATTTGAATCTTTTGGGAAAGATTCAAACAGGAGTTGAGTAAGTATTCTAGACTATGTTCTCCAGAGAAGGGGCTTTACTGTCTTGCTAAAGCTGTACTTAAAGCAGAGTGCCTGGCATAAAGTAGAGGCTTTATAAACATTTACTGAATAATCAAATTCCTAAAAGGAACCTGGAGAAAAGTAGAAGATGAGAAAAAAGCCCGGGTCTCTTCATCATTCAAATGACTTCTCCTAATAGAATTTTCTAGAAGAATTGTTATATTTTAGATCAAGCAATGCCATGGATACTGCATGATTGAGGTTTGAAAAGTCAGCTAATTGTATTCTTTTGTGGAGAAGTGTACATTCATAGGTGGATCGGTAGAAACTGGAACAAATGTCCTCAGGTTCCCTTTGATCATCAAGGGAGGCCTTTTGAAGAGGGACTATTAAATAGGCAGTGTAAATATTGGAAAAACTACCAGAGCTTAGTGTGAGAAAGGCTTCAGTTCTGATCCTTCTTCACCTTCTGTCTTTATGCAGTTAGACTCTCTGCTGTTGTCACGTTAGTTATACACGCTATAAACTGCACAGTATATTGTTTTTAATTTTTTGTTGTAAGTAGTCTGCCATCTTTTAAAGATATTTTAATAAGAAATTACTTCAGGTCCTGAAGGTCTTGTAAATTCTTGGTGTAGGTTCAGATTTAAAATCTATAGCATTTGAAAATCAGTAACATTTATTATATAGCCTATGTCTTCTAGTAACGAATTCTTTCAGTGGTTACTTTTCCCCTTTCTTTCAGCGACACCAACCACACACACTCACTCCAAATTCCCTGATGCTACATTGATTATTTATTTCTAGTTCCTCAGTGCAGCATTCCACATAGCACTGACATAATGTTTTAAAGTATGTTATTTTATTTTTTGGTGATGTTTAATCTGTTGTTAATTCATTACAAGTGTTTATGTGTGTTTTATGTTTTAAAAAATCTCAATGGTTTTATGTCTGTGTGTTTGATTTGGATTTTTTTTTTTTGAGACAGGGTCTCTTATGGCCCAGTTAGCATTAAACTCACCTTAGAGTGGAGGCTGACTTTGAACTCCCGATTCTCTGCCTCTACTTCCTAAGTGCTGGGATTGAAGGCCTGCTCACCATGCCCGCTTTTATGTAGTGCTTTGTGCAGTCTACATGATTTCATGCATGCTCCCGGGGTAAGCAATCTCCCTCTCTCCCAGCCTCGTTTTTGCTGAATCTTTTCCCAGGTCTTTATTCTGCTTGCTGTTAACTCCACTATCCCTAGCACTCTCAATTTATGGGTTTCCCCACTTCTGCTATGCATTACTCTGTCACTCTTTCTGTTTTTTCCTCTGCATGCCTAAGAATTTCAATTTGACAACACTGGGAATCTCCCTTTGTGAGGGTCAGGATATTTTCATATTCCCTCTAAGTACTGTCATGCTTTATTTTTAGGTTTTTTTTTTTAGCAATTGATCAAGGGGTAGGGGTGGTACAGGGTTTTAAGATTTGTTAAATAGGACCATAATAGACTTTCCTGTAGGGCTAATTTTGCCCTGCTACTGAGGTGAAGTCATTTATGTCATGAAATATGGGGTTTCCAGACTCCATCTTAATGGTCTTGTACGACCACGGAGAATCTTTTACCGGTAGAAACAAGAATGTCCCTCCCCCCATCTTGTGCAAGCCACAGTGAGCATTCATTCTTCTTTTCAAGTTTATGTGCTCTTCTTCCCTGGATGTGGAAGGCCCAGATATGTGCAGGTTAATTAGCTGAGGACTGGACTCTGCGGGTTTCCATGGCTCCTTTAGCCACTTAGCTTTCTCCTCTCTGGTATGTGCTCCAGATCTGACACCTCCGTTCCCCCCAAGCCAGTCTACCTAAACCTCCCCGAGTTTCTCTGTTTCATACTGAAGCCTGAGAACTCTCTCTAGCTGATAGACCGATGTAATTTAAGGCTTATCTCATTTTAACCCCTCCCATTGGACAAGATGTCTGCTATTTGAATGTCATTGTTTCACATCTGCCTGTTTGGTTCTGGCTGTCTTAGATAAGACGGTTAAGTCCACTCCCATTGCCCCATCTGAAGTGACTGGACTGGTTACTACAACTCACTCTGTTGATAAAGGACATTGTTTAGGGAGTTGCCTGCTTCCAAAGCAATGTTCATTAAGTAACCTGAACTTGGCATGGCAACCCACACTTACATATATATTAGCTCTTGTGCAAGAAGAGTTCCTACAGCTGAGTTTTACATAAGACACATTTTCCATCTGGCTTATAGTTCAGAATTTTTCTGTGTCAGTCTTTCTACTATATTTCTTGTTGTTTGCTTTTTACCAATCTAAGGTTTTTCTTTTTCTTTCCATGTTTTGTTTTGTTGTTTGTTAGGGCACAGTATTCTGTGAACAAAATTTCATGATGTTTTGTGATAAGAAATTTACTCTTTGTAGCCAATGTACAGTCCTCTAGAACGTTAGTGAAGTGTATTTGTTTTTTGCTAAGGTACATGTGAGGCTAAGTAAAGGCAGGTCTTTGACTTCAAGGCCTATAATACTTATTCTATGAATACCTATTTCTATTCTCTGGGGCTGTTTCCCAGAAGAAAATATTTTACAGGATGGGTTTATAAAGAGAAGTGGAAACTGCAAGTTAAGGAACTCTTGTTTTTCTTGTTGAGCCTTAGCTTCAGATATTTATGGGGTGCTTCTTATAACACAGCATTACACATTAATTAGGACCAGCGATGCAACGCACGGCCATCACCAGTTTGTAACCCTCAGCAGGTCTGACACAGGTTGATATGGTGCTATGGTTCACCTTCGAGATGTCACAGAAGCATGTGATAACTGAGGACAGGAGTAAATAATGCTTGTAGAATAGTTCAGGGACCACAGAATGCCGGGATGAATGGGGCACGCATAACCAAGGTGGTAGCACGTCTCAGGAACCACCTTAGGGACAACTGCTGGGGAAGGAGGCCTCTCTGTAGGCCTGATGGGCCTGGCCAGACATTTGGACTCTAGGGAGCTATGGACATGCTTTTGTTGGGCTATTTGTGCACAGTTTTATTCTGAGCAGAAGATTATGCTGACAGCATGCAAGCTGGACAGGAACCAACAGCAGGTGCCTGAGGACAAAGACCATGTCTTAGTCCTCTCTGTGTTCCCAGATTCTAGTTCCTGTTCAATATGTGTTGAGTGATGTATCTTTTTCATTTTAAATTGCTAATACTTCTTGATAACCATTGGCCTTGTCAATAGCGTTGGCAAATATTGCAAAAGAGCCCTTTCCTGCCCAGTGTTGTTCTGTTCAAATGGCTTAAGGGAGGTAAAGTTTGACTCGGACTTCTTCAAGCCATTTTTAAAATAGGTATTTACTAGTAAATTGAAATATAATAGTTACACGTGATATGGAATGATGTTAATGATTTATGAGTGCAATGCAAAGTAAGTCATGCTAATTAGCATGCCATTATTTCACTTACCATTTTTTTTTTTTTTGTGGCGAAAACATTTGAAATGTATTTTTCAATACTCTTAGGAAGCTAGGACGCGGTCATTTAACACAGTTACCGCAGATACTGCTTTGTGCAATGTACCTCAAAGGAAAACAGCCGAGTGTTCCTGCCTAGGCGGCTCTGTACTTTCAAGTTGTCCATTCTTCATTTTTTTTTCTCCTTTAAGACTGAGTCATCATAGAAATTTCACAGCGTTATTTTTGAATCCCTGAGTCCTCGTTCTCAACAAATTCAGCTTGGCCTCACACCTCTCACAAAAGGGCAAGCTCATGCACAGGGACCTAAAATAACAGCCCACATGCACTCCACTACAGGGCCTGGCCCTGGTGGGACCACTCAGGTTAGCTGAGGCCGCCCAAGAAAGATGACGGACAGACAGACCCTCCGACCGATGCCAGAACGGACCGTGAAACCATCAGGTTCACTCCGCGGGCTAGGCACCACCCTTCCTGCCTGCGTATTAGGCAAGGCTCCGCGGCCGGTGGCCCCCGACGTCACTGTCCCGCGCCGCCGCGTCATCACGGCGCGTCGCTGCAGCAGGCGCAGAGCCGGAGTGCTGGCAGCTGCGGGTTCCCAGGCGCGAGCTGGCCCGCGAGTGTTGAGCGCGGTGCGGGCTGCGGGACGCCGCTGGGCCGGAGCGCGGGGACAGGTGCGTGGGCGCCCTTCTCCCCGGGCCCGCCCGTGGCTTTGCAAGTGTCCGGGGCGGACCCTGGAGGAGGCCGGGCTCCGGGAGGGCTGGACACGTTGGTGCCCGAGGGAGCCGGCTGCCACCGGCAGGGTTGCCGTCTCAGCTCCCCGGCAAACCGAGGCGGCAGGGGCCTGCGCGAGCGGCTGGCCCGGGCACCGCCCGCCGACAGAAGCCACGCGTGGTGCGGCTGAGCGCCCTGCACCCCACGGTGTCCCGGGCGTGCTGTGGAGACCCCCTGTCCTCCCTGCAGCCTGTGACGGTCGAGTCGGATGGTATGCTGCCCATTTTCCGGATGGGAAAATGAAGGTGTAGCAAGGTGTAGCACTTAACCGACTTGTCCAAATTCACACGCGTGATGTGCAGCTGGGCCCTTGAATTCCAGATGGGGGCCCATCTGCCTCTGCCTGTGTCTGACTGTCAGATTTCGTATTCTCCCTTGCTCAGCGCAGCTGTCTGGAGAGTTTGGGATTTTCCCTATTCCTTTTTTTTTTTTTTTTTAATTCTCCTCCCAGGTCCTGTAAAAAAATCTGCCCTGACCTCGGATAAACCCTGTGGTGTGGGAGGAGCAAGGCGTGGACTTCTCTTGGCACAAGCCTCCTTTTCCTCCTCTGATCGCTTCATTTCTTTTCTCAGGCAGCAGTGCTCCCCCTGTTGTGTGGCCGTTCTGGACGGGAAGTTGGTAGCTGGGGGTCAACTCTTTATGGCACAGAAGAACTTTCCCCCGAGGTGCGCTGCCTTCCTTTGGTGTCAGCTCATTACTCATGCTGAATGGCTAAGGACATGGGCTGTTGGTCTGAGGCTAAACAGTTACTGGAGCAAATCTACGTGGGCACTGTAAAGAGGCCAAGTGTCAGTTCCTTGTAGAAAACACTGTTCACAAAGGTGATCTTTGACTTTAAGAGAAGAATCTAATGCTGGTGAGAAAAAGCCAACAGCTAAAGTACTGAAATAAAGATCACATAACAAAGTCTTTAAAAAAACAACAACAACAAAAAAACGCCCTGTACTTATACCATGTATTACACCAAGTACGCTTATGCTGGGTCTGGAGAGGTGGGTCATCGGCTAAGAGCGCTTGCTGATCCTTCAGAGGACCAGGGTGTGGCTCCCAGCATACACATCAGATGGTTCACAACTACCTGCAACTCTAGCTCCAGAGTCTCTGATGCCCTGTTTTGGCCTCAGGCATCTGTATGTGTATGCATATGCATGCACACATATTCATAGAGTGCTACAGGTGTATCCTTGTATATTCAGGAAATACTGGGATATGAATGTTGATCTTTGGGATAGCTTAACAGACATGTAAACACATCAGGCCAGATAAGTGTTCTGCCACCAAGCTATGGTCAGTTCAATCAGTCTCCTGTAACAGATTTGTGTAGACATCAGCATTTTGAGACCTCATGTTAAGTTTCTGATGCTTCCTTGAGTAGTACTTATTTTCTTCCAGCACATGATTTGGGACTTCTACGTTGTGACATGGATGAGTCTTCAGTGATACGTGGCACAATAGATGTCTCTTGTTTGCCCAGTTCATCAGAATACAGCCTTGGCCGATGCAAACACTCAAGTGAGGATTGGGTGAGTTTAAGAGAAGCCTTCCAAACAGTTCACTTAAACATTTGCAGTGCTATCAAGGAGAGATTAGTCATCACAGAAACAGCTTCCAACTTTAAAATACCGCAATACAAGTTTATATCAATATTTGGTTATTTTTAAGTATGTCATATCAGTGAGAGCTGAACAATGAATGAAACCGAAGTTAAAGAAAACTCTTTAGAAGAGTAGGACAGGGTTGGCTCTGTCAAATGGTGTCACTGTCATTTAAATTCTAGGCTTTCAAAGCTCTTGATAACAGAATGTTATTACACGTACTTGGTTTTTCTCTCAATATTGTAAGAACACTTGCTCACGGTGTCAGGCCCTCACTGTTCTCCTGTGGGAGTGTGCTTTGAAAGGGCATGGGTAAGGTGGACTGAGCATAGGGGTTCAGAATGTGTTTTCATCCCACTTTAAGAAGTCCCTTTGACGCTCCACAAGGAGAGCAACTGAACCAAACAATCTGGGTACAGGGGTCTTTTCTGAGACTGATAATCCAAACAAGGACCATGCAAAGAGATAACTTAGAACCCCTGCACAGAAGTAGCCCATGTCTAAGAGGGTTCCCCAATAATAGGAACAGGGACTGTCTCAGACATGAACTCATGGGCTGGCTCTTTGATCAGTTCCACCTGAGGGGAGAGCAGCCTTACTAGTCTATAGAGGAAGACAAAGAAGCCAGTCCTGATGAGACCTGATAGACTAGGGTCAGATGGAAGGTGAGAAGGACGTCCCCTATCATTGGACTGGGGGAGGGGCATGGGAGGAGAAAAGGGAGTGAGAGTGGGATTGGGAGGGAGGAAGCTACAGCTAGGATACAAAGTGAATAAACTGTAATTAATAAAAATAAAAATTAAAAAAAAAAAAGAAGTCCTTTTGGCCTCTACAACTTTGGGTTACTATTCTATTCTCTGCTTCCATGAGGCCAACGTTTTCAGCTTGCACATGTAAGAAAGGCACTAGTTGCCTTTGTGTGCCTGACTGTTGTTGAAATAAGGAACTCCAGGCTTGGTTTTTATTCCTTTTTGTGGCTGAATAATGTCCCACTGGGTAACATGTGTGTTGTGGTTTCTTTCTATTCAGTCTCTGGTGAAATCGCAACTTTATAATTAAACCTGTGAATGCATGTAGCAGCTGTTAAAAACTATGATTGTTTTTAGGAAATCAACTTTCTATGTACCAAACTTTTTTCCAGGTTATGCTCATGGGATAAGACACCTTTCATGAAAAATACTCAAGGCACATGTAAATTATACTGCCAAAGAAGGGAAACAGCATCATTTTCTCTTCTGTTTCAAATATCTTAGTTTTAGAGACCAAGGGGATCAAAAGAACTCTCTTGCCATTTAGACACAAGTTCTGCCTTCTATTTCTTAGGGTGACTGTGGGTTCAAACCTACCTTCTTCAGATCTGCAACGCTGAAATGGAAGGAGAGCCTTATGAGCCGGAAGAGACCCTTCGTGGGCAGGTGCTGCGGTTCCTGCACGCCACAGAGCTGGGTAAGAGCTCTCTTGCTCACACACGTTCCTGCCACATAGGGTTTTGGTTTTATGGATTTAGTTGTTTGTTCTTAATGGACTTGGCTCCTTTAGGACTGAGACTTTGTAAGTCAAACATTTCTGGACTTAAAACTTTCATTGCTGCTCGCTTGGTGAGTAATATTGGTGTGGGTTGGGGGGTGGGAAGTCTTACTCTGAGTTAATGTCTGTAGAGTTGTAGTGCTCAACACCCGCTAGCTTCTGACTTTCTGGCCCCAAGAGTGTCTGTGGTTTCTGTTATTTTGTTGAGGAATAAACATGCCACACCTTCCTTGAGGATTGCCGATTGGGTGAAAGGTGAGCTTCTGATGGCATTTGGTAGAGGGATGAGTTAGCAAACAGAATTTCCTCCCCTACTGATCTAAGGTGAGAGTTATGTTTTGAAATGTATTAGATGCCAGCTCTTCCTGAGATGGACCAAATATTTAGGATCAGAAACTGTCATGTACAGAGGTTGCCTATAACTTGTGTGAATGGCTAACTGTGCTGGGTAAATTCTCCACCTGAGGCTGGCTTAGGAGGCGGTTCCTTTGTGAGCCTGGCATCAAGGGATTTACTACCCTTAGCAAGATTTAGGCAGAGCCTGAGTAGTTCTTATTCAGTGTTGAGGTCTGCCCAAGAATGGCTTGTTAGAGATGCTTCCTTTAAAGTGTAAGTGCCTTAATGCAAGATTTGTTATAGGTGAAGGATTATGAAAATTGCCAGACCAGGACTGAGGCCAGCTTGGATTTAGAGGATAGTGGAAACAAAGATTTAAATAGAAGGCCATGTGGCTTTTCTTTTTAGACTGGCCTCTCACCTAATTCTAATTTTGAATGCAAGACAATACCTTAAGTACAGTTCTGCTCCCAACAGTACTGCAGCTGTGGTGCTACAGGGTGTGATAAGTCAGAGCTGCCTGGGGAGGGAGGGTGCTTACTGCTGGTGATGCTAGGCCTGGCTTAGATGGATGGATTGTAGCAGGCTGTTGCTTTTTTGTAGAGGTAGTAAAAGATGGAAGTTCATCTTGAATTTCCTCCATGTGCATTTAAAATACTTTTTAGTGACCGTTTTTAATTTATAGTCTTTGATATTTGCCTCCATTCTTTGAAATCCTAGTTTTCTATAAAGAGATTAAGTAATTTATGTATCTTGTTGACACTTCTTTTGCATTCATTTTTGAACTTCTACTGTTTTGCTTACCTTGATAAAGGAGTACACTGTCCTTTCAAGATTACCTGTCAGGAGAGAGACTGGTAGCTGCACTTCTCACTGTCAGGTGCTCAGTCATTCCAGGGAACAGAAAGGTCTGAGTGTTGGTAGCCTCAATTTTTTACCCCTAAAATAATCATAATTCTCATGTGCCTGGTGGTCGTGGTCTGAGGGGTTTAATTCAGTAACTGGCTTTAGGATGATACTTTGTATTTGGGGAACACTTAAATCTGTGACTGAAGCTGACATGGGTCTCTGCTCTAAATGATTGGGTGGAGGAGTGTGCAGGGAGGGAAGAGATACCATTGCCTTTGGCTTTAGGGTTTCAAAGTAAGATTTGAGTTTGTGACTATCTTTGAAGTATAAAAAGTACTATTCAATAAAACACATTTTCTTCATTTTGTAAGTTTTGAAGCAGCAATTCCTGCTGTTGTGCTTGGATTTCAAATGTCACCTAGAGATATTAGTGGGATTCTGGACCGTAAGTCCAGCTGTGAATTCATGTCTGCATTCATTTTCTTTTTATAGGAAACTTTTTTCAACCCCAGTATCCCCTCTCTGGGTTTGCGGAATGTTATTTATATAAATGAAACTCATACAAGGTAAAAAGGCATTTCTTATACTTCTAATAAGTTGTAAAAGTATGCTAATTAGCATACTTTAAGATGTTCTGTGGTTTCCAGAGTGGCTGGAATGTGAGCTTTGATATACCTGACTTCATCTAAAGATTAGAAGCAGGATTAGAGGCCTGCCACTGTTGATTGCTGCTCTTCTGTCAGGTATCCCCATGTGGTATAGATGCCTCCTGTGGTGTTCTTATAACACATGCAGATACTGACTTTGCTAAGAAGTAGGAAGTATTTCTCTGACAAGAGATATAGGTTTGTAATTGTTACATACTTCAAAACAAATGTGGCTTAGCTCAGTGGTTCTCAACCTGTGGCTCACACATCAAATATCCTGTTTATCAGATATTTACATTATGATTCATATCAGCAAAATTACAGTTATAAAGTAGCAATGAAATAATTTTATGGTTGGGGTCACCACAGCATGAAGAACTGTGTTAAAGGATCTCAGCGTTAGGAAGACTGAGAAACACTGTCTTAGCTTGATGATCTCCTGAGCTTGGTTTTCAGAACACATCATGGAAGGAGAATGCCAACTCGTGAAAGTCACCCTCTGATTGCCATGCATGCTTGCATGTGCATAGTGCCACACAACACAGGACTTTAAAAATAAATGATGAACAGCTGTCCACTCTAAGTACTGAACACCTTCTCTGTGGAGTAAATGCACCCTTTGTCAGTGTGCATCCACTGTACAGAATGGTGGGTCTCAGGTTTTCATGGTGTGTGTCACTGTACTGTGCTTAGCGTCAACGTTCCCTCCTGTGGCCCCTCCTTGCAGTAAATGTTCTTTGGTTTATTTATCCAAGATAATAATTATAATAATAAAATGAGTTCTGACTTCTAAATTTCATATATTCAGGGATTTGATAGGTGCCAGAGAGAAAGAGGCTTTTGCTCTACATAGGTCAAAGTTAGAGGTTAAGAAAGAGTTAGAAGGCTGTATGTCCATGAAGCAAGAGAAACAGCAGCCAAAGGGGGGGAAAAGGCCTTATGGGGTTCCAAGAGCAGATGCCCAAAGGCAGTAAGAGGTGTGCCCGGTCATGAGAAAGGCTTGAAATTCTAGGAAAGGAATCCAGGACTTGGATTTGGTCCTCAATAGTGCTGCTCCTAATTTGATGAAGAGAGTCTTGTGTGACCATCGCAAGACTGGCTGTCAGTGTTAAAGTTTGCTTTTGTGATAGAACCAGTGTCCAAGGTCAAGTTTTTAAAAAATTTTAATTTTTTTCCCATTGCTCAGGTTCCTCTCTGTCTAAAGCAGAGAGCAGAGATTGGTCGATGAAGTTTGTTTTTATCTTCTTTTTCTTAGTTGACATGCCTGTGGTCCTAAGTAAAGAAACAGTTTCTTCTTCATGTAAATAGACGTTTTACATATGAAGCCAACATTTTTGTCTGTTACCTGTGATTAGAGCAGTTTTTAAGGCTTTTTAAAAAACATTGGTTTTGTTGACAATGGCCCAAACTAGTTACCAAGTACAGATGCTTGCCTGTTGAGTGAGGATGCCTAAACGATTTTACCAGCAAGGCCACGTCCTGTCCTGCTGCACACACTCAGGTCCATCCGCACACCTGCTCAAGGGCATTGCTTGCTTACATTCTCAGGTGCTCACTCATGTACACTGTCACTTCCACACAAACTGTTTCAGTCGATACAAAGGGGTGTCAGAGAACACTTGGGTGTATATTGTAGTAGTCATCTGAAAATGTTCACTGAACACCACACTGGGTTAACCTTTCAGAAGATGGAGACAGAAAAGGAGGAATCAGAAGGCAGGTGAGCAAGTTATTCACAGACAGTTCCACTCTTTGCATCTTTTCAGAGTTATTGACCTCACATTTGAAATCTGCTGTCAGTATCACTATGGAGCAAATAATAATGTTGCCTTATACCATTGTCACACATGGTTTCAAATTATCACATAGTGAAATTCATGGCTGCTTATTCTGAAGTGCATCTCTGTGTACCCCCAGCTAAACACCTCTTACTCATCAATAAGAGTATGTAATTTTCCTTAAATAGACCTGATGTATATTTACAGTAGTGTAAAATGCAAGGATTTTTTTCCCCCATGCCTGTTTTAGCTCTCGAATAATGATACAGAGACCAAATATTTTTATTCAAAGCTTCAGGCACTATAGCTGGGCAGATACTGAGCTAGTCTAACCCAGCTGTGCTGGCCTGGCCCTAATTCCTATCCTCATGGCCCATTACCTGCCATCTTGGTCTCACTTTGGCACACCCGTGTTCATCTGCATTCTCATGGTGACTCCTCTTCCCTGGTACTCCCCAAGACCCCCTCACTGGGTTTGGAAGTCCCACCTTAACTGTCCTGCTCAGCTTTTGGCTGATCAGCTCATTATTACTCAATCAGAAGGTGATGGACACTTTTTCTTACAACATTGAGACAGGAGATGCTCCATAAGAATGACAATGCCAAAGTCCAAGTCTAGACTGCATTCAGATCTCTGGGTACAGAGATCAGCATTTGAATGCAGAGTGTACAGAAACATGCTGCAGCACAGTGGAAAAGTGTAGATATTTAGAAGCCAGGTGTCTTTGATCTGATTAGGTTTTAATTCAGTTTAAGACTCAGTGCTTATCTTGGATGAAAGCTCTAATACAAAAATTGTCCTTCTTGTTGGGAAGAGACCTCAGGCTTACTTATGTAGCCTGGAGTTGCAGCTGTGCTGTGTGTTCCCTCCGTCTATACCTGCTCATACACAGCTAGTGGGAAACATCCTACTTGTCTTCGTAGTGCTGTTCATGAAGTCACGTTCTTCTGTTGGGTTACTATTCAGCAAATAAGACAATTTAGATATGATAAACAGTCTCTCAGCTTCACTTTTACCTGTGAATTTATGAAAGCAATTATGAGTCAAAATGGCTGCGTAGCATCCTGACCTCTAGGACTGTTGGCAGGAATAAGTGACCTGAAACTCTCTCTGTGGGCAGAAGAGCACTAGGTAGTGGAGGTGTGCTGGGGTACTTGCTGAGAAGGCTGGTTTATGTGTTGCAGGCACCGAGGATGGCTGGCAAGACGACTTTCTTACATCCTTTTTGTTCAAGAGCGAGATGTCCACAAGGGCATGTATGCCACTGGTGTTACTGAAAACGTACTGAACAGCAGCAGGTGAGGGCGGGCACACTGGATAAGGGGGGCAGGGTGGATGTGGCGATGGGAGTGGGAATTAAGCCTCTTCTGTTGGTTTCTTTGCTTCCTCTAGGGAAGTGCTTGCATTTCTAAACATTAACTGTTAACCCACAAAAGAAATGGAGGAAAGTCAGGATAGTGGAAAGTGTGGTAAAGAGTGCCAGGGGGGCGGATGGTTCTGTTCTGTGCACCGTGTACTGAACAGGTTTCTAGAACGTGCGAGGCAAGTCATGAGCCAAAGTCAGAGATGTGCACACATGTGCCTATTCAGTTTTTAGATATGAATGTTGAATACTTGAGCCCAAGTCCTTGTAGTAGGAAGCCATTGCTAGAATCTTGGGTAATAAGATTTTTTGTTCTCAGAGAAACTTGTTTTCCTGAGAGAGAGGCTTCCATCAGCAGACTAACAAGGGAAAGAGCTTTCTCATTATTGTGTACCAGCCTCCCTGAAAGAGGTTGTCTAACACAGTGAGAAACTGGAGTAGCCTTGGGGGAAAGGAAACTAGATGATTTTGAGGTGTAGTAAATAACTTCAGGGGGTTATGAGGGAGCTAGGAGAGAGGTAGCAGCAGGGACAGAGTTTTACTCTCTGAGGGAGTAAATGAGCAATGGAGCTTCCCTGGGGATGGAGTGATTAGATTACTCCATCAGGAGACCATCAGGAGACCAGCTGCAGCCGGCCTGATGTTGCCTGGACTTACCCAACCTGCTTAGTAGGATTCTAAGAGTTTCAGATAATCTTGTCTCTTTGGGGAGAAGTTTTCTGTCAAATAAGGGAATTCCAGGGAGCCCCTCCCAGTGCCTTAAGTCAGAGGAGACTTCAGAGAGCTGGGAAGCCCAAGGCAGTTTTTAAGGCCTTCCATTTACTTTTAACTTAGAGAAGCTCAGCTTGCTCCATGTTTGAGGGTGGTTTTCTAAACCTCAGAGTATGGGAGTTTGGATGAGAGTGTTGCTGCTCTGTCTTTTGTGTGTGGCCCAACTCAGAGTTGTAGCTGGAGTTGTGAGTTCAGAGATGAGGTGACTGAACATTTAGAATTCATAAGGTTTGTTTGTAGCTTTTTGGGGGCTTATGGCTCTAACCCCAGTGGTGCTGATTCATGGTAGGAACTCAGGAAAAACATTTTAAATGAACTATTGAATAGTTGACAGTAGAGATATCATATTAAATTCCCAGAGATGTATCCTAGGCCCATTCAGTAAATGTTTGCTTGTTAAAACTTCAGGTAACTAGGGTGATGGAACTACTGTAGGTCAAGAAAAGCTTTGTCCAACTGGGATGAGCTTTTTCTTTAGCACATTTCTTATTGCTCAGTGCTGATTTTAATCCTGAGCTCTGCCTTTGTAAAATGACAAATGGAGGAAAAAAATGGTTCAAACGAAAGAAAGAAAAAGTAAATAGTTATGTCTGTTTTAATGCTTCTAAGAGTTTTACATATAATTCTAGTGGTGACAGTATAAACAAATGACAAATTTTGGTTGCCAAAGAAAAATCATACATTACCTTGACATTTTTTGTGGCAGTTTGCTGTACTTTGTTTATTATACTAAAGCCATTACATAAAGCTATTTTCATGACGTCTGCATGTATTTCGAGTACAGTCTTCATTGTGGGTTATGTACACAGGGTAGCTTTCCTTTTCTCTTTTTCTTTGCTAAAATGTACCATGACTGGGGCATTCATGTTCCACAGCAGTCAGGCCTGTCCAGATTTCTAAGGGATTCTTTGGCTTAGGAATAGGATATTCATCACTTTAAAATGTTGTAGCTGTTATTTATGTATGTATGAGTATGTGTCTGTATAGGAGGAGGCCAGAGGAGTGTCCAGTCCCCTGGAGCTGCAATTGCAGGCTGTGTGAACTGCCTGATGTGGGTGGTGGGAATCAAGCTCAGGGCTTCTGCAAGAACAGTACATACTTGTAATTACTAACCCATCACTCCAGGCCCTGGCCATCAGTATTGATAGACAGCAAGAGCTAATGCTCCTAAGTTGTGTTTTCTCTTAAAACTCATATTTCTCTCTCAAAAAACATATTAAAAAGAACGTGCATTTTCTGCATATTAAAGACAATGAACATTTTATTGTTTTTTGTTCTATTCATTTGTAGCTGTAGTTTAGGAAATATCAAATATGTCCGCTAAATAGAGTCAGTTTCATTGTCTGACTTTTACTTTCACATCAGAGTCCAAGAGGCAATTGCTGAAGTTGCTGCTGAGTTGAACCCAGATGGATCTGCCCAGCAGCAGTCCAAAGCCATCCAGAAAGTGAAGAGGAAAGCTAGGAAGATACTGCAGGAAATGGTTGCTACCGTCTCTCCAGGGATGATCAGGTATTACAGGGCTAGGATGGCTTGATGCCAGAGCTAGCGTAGGCCCTTCAAGTAGATTAGAATCACTGGATCTTCCTTTCCTAGCTCAAGGAGAAGATGGGAGGGAGCAAATATGTTGATGTCTTTCAATGTTCAGTCTTTCTGCTCACGTGTGAGCTAGCACAGTGGTGGCTTTAGTCCGCTTTCACAGTGTTTTAAGTCAAGCCTGGCTCCAACAACCTCTGCTGCTGATAGGTAGCAGTTAACTCTATTATGGGTGTCTTCTGTTCTTCTCAAATGGCTGAGTCAAGCCTCACAGATCCATGTCGTACAGGGAGGGCTTGAGTGTTAGGAGGATCCTTTTGCTTACTAAATTAGCTCGGCCATTCACCGTCGAAGTACTAGGTGCCACTAGTCACAGCAAGTCGACATGTCTGTGAGAGGCTTCTGTTCACATGAGCACACTCATTCTTCAGATCATTCCTACATGCACACACATGAAGTCATTTACAAGTACTTTTAGGTTGTAGACTCAGAAGCTGAGGGTGGCAGATTTATAACATACACATGTGTCTGTGTGCATAGAGATTTATATGTTTTTATTTCTTTTAGGCTGACTGGCTGGGTGTTGCTAAAGCTCTTCAACAGCTTCTTCTGGAACATTCAGATTCACAAGGGTCAACTTGAGATGGTTAAAGCTGCAACCGAGGTAGGATTTCTGTGCCCCATCACCCCGTTTCCCCAGAGTGTGGATTCTGTGTTTCCCTTGTATGTGTGTTCTGTGCCCCATCACCCCGTTTCCATGATGTGTGTGGAGTTCAGCTAGAGCTCATTCCGAAGGTCTCTGTGCTGTTAGCTCTTTGAATCATTTGGAAGTCCCCTCCCCCTTGTGAAAACAGGGCCTATCAGATGTGTAGAACTCCTTTTGTAATTTACCTTGCAATAGTCCTGAACAGCAAGTCATGCAAATCGTGAGGCACAGGTAGACATCAGCCCTAGCTACAGATAGCCCTAGCTACAGACAGTGAGTGACTTTTCTCAGTGTTTTAAATCAAGCCTGGCTCCAAAAACCTCTGCTCAGTTTTCATAGTCAAGCTGCCTCTCAGGAGAGGTGTGGGTCAACTTGAACTGTTATGTATCCCCCCCGTCAGCTGCTGCTGGTGTAGTAGAGCGTTAGCTGTGTAGTAGTGGTCTAGCTGTGTGGCCATCGATAACTGATTGGAGCAAGTTTGTAGAGAGCAAATCAGTGGTTTGCCAGTGATGAGTGACTGTAACCAAATGCGGTGGCAAAGTGGGACTGAGCGTCAAGTCCTGAACTTTCAAGCTGCTCCTTCCCTCTGCCCTAGACGAATCTGCCGCTCCTGTTTCTACCTGTGCATAGATCCCATATCGACTACCTGCTGCTCACCTTCATTCTCTTCTGCCACAACATCAAAGCACCATACATCGCCTCGGGCAATAATCTCAACATCCCCATCTTCAGGTGAGATCAGTTTAGGCTGAAGTTAAAGACCGTGAAAAGAGAGTTTTGCCAGACATATTGGACACACCTTTAATCTCAGTATCCAGGTGGCCTAGGGAATTGGATTTCTGTGAATTTATGCCATCTTGGTTCACACTGCAAGTTTCTGGCTTGCCAGAGTTATATAGTGAGTCTCTGTCTCAAACAACAACAAACAAACCAAAACCAAAACTGAAAAAAAAAAAAAAAACAAACCAAAACCAACCAACCAACCAAAAACAATTGTTTTAAGTTTGGGATTAGTTTTGTTATATTTTTATACTTGTCATTCATAAAAGTGATATTGGCCTTTTTATTATAAAAGTAATGCTTCCTTGTTACATTATCAAAGTATCCTTTGGATGGTCACCGTTATTTCTGGGCTGCTTTGTGAATTGTGATTGGTATGCTTGAAGGACAGTGCCACATGGATGAAAGGCCATTAAAAGGCAATGGAGTAGCTTATGGTACCAGCCCTGTCCAAGGAAGGTGTTTAAAGGTAGAGAAGAGTAATCAAGAGTGACCTCATGATGTGGAGAATCCAATGTAATACTTTTTGCTCGGTAATTCCAGAGGATGCTGTGAATTCTACTTAGAGGGAACAGGGTGTTCGGAGGCAAAGACTCAAGAGCATGGTGGCAGGAAAGTGAAGGACAGGCAGGCAAGTTGGACTGTATCCTGGGAAGCCATGACTCTCAGCTTCACATCCAAGCTCATCAGCATTACAGACAGAGATCTGCAGGCAGGAGCAGAATTGTTTTATTCCTGTGTGTGCAAATGAGCCCCCTGGAACCAGAGTTACAGAGGGTTGTGAGCTGCCATGTGGGTGCTGGGAGTTGAACTCAAGTCCTCTGGAAGAGCAGCCAGTGGTTCTAACCGCTGAACCATCTTTCCAACTCCTGTTTCCTGTTTTGTAAAGATGGTTACACTTGATTTCAGTTTGATAAAATTGTTCTTATCGCATAGAATTATTCTTATCCTCTTTCAAGCATCAGTTGTTTGAGAATATTGTCCCCCCAAGGCATATTTGTTCACTTGACAAATTTGGCATGGGTCAGTGTCTATGTCTCATACTCTGTCTGGCGACCACAGGCAGCATGGTATAAAAAATTTTATATACGCACACTATATGTATATGTATATATGTACATGTTGTTACATGTATATATGTTTACATATATACAGTATAATTACACACACATACATATGTGTGTAAATAATTTCTGAAATAGAGTTTTATTTTGTAGCTCTGGCTGGCCTGGATAGACCAGGCTGAGCTTGGATCTTGTCTCAGCTTCCTGAGATTGAAAGCATGCACCATCATGCTCAACCACTGATTAACTTTGTTTGTTGGCAATTTCATAGATGTATTTAGTGTATTCTGACCATTCTTCTCCTTATGCTCTTTCTTATCTTCCTCTCATCTCTATTAACCCCACCCCATTTCTACTCAAAATCTCCTTCAAATCTGTGTCATTACCTTTGCAATGACCTCAACACACTTGTTTTGACTCAGAAGTTATGATGCAGCCAGACTCCAAAGGCTGAGGAATGCGTGAGATCTATCAGCAGCATGGAAAACGAACACTTGCATTTCCATTGTCAATGTTGGAATGCCGTGTTGGGTTTCTTTCTGGATGGCAAATGCTTTGGAGTATCTTGACACTTGAGCCTTCTTTTTACATTTTTCCTGATAATTAATTCATGCGTTCTCGAATTCGCAGTACCTTGATTCACAAGCTTGGGGGCTTTTTCATAAGACGGAGACTTGATGAAACTCCAGACGGACGCAAAGACATTCTGTACAGAGCGCTGCTTCATGGGGTGCGTATAGGCCATAGTTGTCCTCACCACCGTAGTGCCGTGTGTCCTGGGAGAGCAATGGAGATATGTTGGAACTGTTCTCGGATTTGGGAGATTACTGCATAGATAGGGGTGATCATTTTTTTTTATCACCCAAATACAGCTTTGGTTAGATCCTTTGATGTAATGGGTATGGGGGAATGTTTATGGGATGGTTGTCATCTTTGTGTGTGTGTGTATGTGTGCGCGCATGTGTGTTTTGTCCTAAGATTTAGCTGTCCTGAGCTCGCCTGAATTGCGTGGTCTGCTTATGTGTGATTCTCTTGTGTCTCAGCATATAGTGGAACTCCTCCGACAGCAGCAGTTCCTGGAGATCTTCCTGGAAGGCACCCGCTCCCGGAGTGGGAAGACCTCCTGTGCTCGGGCAGGACTGTTGTCAGTGGTAGTGGACACTCTGTCCTCCAACACCATCCCTGACATACTCGTCATACCCGTGGGCATCTCGTACGATCGGATAATCGAAGGGCACTACAATGGTGAACAGCTGGTAAGGGCCAGTCTGCACCAGGTTGTCTTCAAGCTTTGCTCTTATATTTAATGATGCCGTTTCACTAAACATGGTTTCTGTGTTGCACATCTGAAACCTGCCTGGCTGGGCCTGGTGAGTTGCCTTCCTTTGGTTTGCTAGCCTGTGAGAGAGAATCACAGGTGTTTTTCTGGGCTTGGAGAAGTGTGTGAAGTCCTGGGTCAGTGCTGTCCTTGATCATGGGATTGGAGGTGGAAAGCCACTTGTCCTTGGGTAGTGATTTCAGGGTTGATTCTGTATGTCTTTTAGTGAAGCCTGAAGATTGGCGGGGCCATGTTTGCAAAGCAACTGCAAACTAATCTGCGAAACGGAAGTAATTTTTTCAGTACGCTTTTACCAAAGGATGCAGAGTCATAAATACTTAGATTGGATCATTGCAATGTGAACTCACCTATATGACTAGCACCTGTGTGAAGGAATGATCAGGACCCAGAAATCTTACCTGCACCCTTCCTATTTGCCCCCTTAGCAGAGCTGTGTGTCCAGCCTCTTACAGGAAGCGTGGTTTTCCCCATTTTTGAACTTTATATGGTAATAATAATTTACGTGTGAGCACAGGTGCTTGTGAGGCTCGGCCATGTTGCTCCACTCAGTTTAGACTCCACAGTGGGGGATGGTCCACTGTGTGAAGAAAGCACACACACAGCTCTTTGAAAAACTCTGAGCACATTTCTCTTAGAGCTTTTGGGTTGACTTTGGTCTGTGCGTACCAAGGCAGTAGCTGTGAGCTTTGGTGTGCTCAGTCGTAAGCACTGCCAGCACTTGGTGCACGTCACCCCAGTGGCTTTACTAGGCCGCAGAGTTCAGCATTGCTGATGGAGTGTGCACAAGGGCCCTGCTACCAGTGTGTCACAAGTTCTAGGACACTTGGCAACCTGAGGCTTTAAAAATCAGGGCACCTTGTGGGATGGTGTGTCAAGCAAATCTTTTCTAAGTTCTCACCAGTGGAAAGACCACCATGAGGCTGGCTGGCGTTCGGTTGCCTAATGTGCACACAGCCTCTCGTGATCCCCACTTCTGGTAAATGGTGTCTGTCCCCTTTGTTTTAGTCCCCTTTGTCCAGCGTAGCAGGACATTTTTGTCCTTCACTGTTCTGTAACTGTGTCTTTATGAGTTGTGTGAATACATACGAAGTATACTAGCATTAGGTGTTTCTCCTTGCTCAGTTTCCTCTCCTGAGGACAAGGTTGTATCTTGTGAGCATCTTTGAATCTAGACATGTTCTGGTGATTTCAAATTGAAACAATCAGACATGTGCAGCCCACCTGTGAGCCGAATGGTCTCAGGGTAGCTGTGAATGTAGCCTGGCCCATGGCTCCCGGCCACTCACTCTTCTTTCCTTGCTGGTCATTGTCTGTTTTTCAAGGTTCAGTTCAGGTTTGTAGCAGAGAATCGCTCCAGCCAAGCAGTGTCTGCCGTCTCTTAGCAGGTGGGAGGCTGCAGGAGAGTTGCCTGGGGAGACCCAGTCTCAAAAGAAACGATAACCACACGGAACACCCTCCCCTCCACTGTTGTGTTTAGGGCAAGCCCAAGAAGAACGAGAGCCTTTGGAGTGTGGCCAGAGGCGTTATCAGAATGCTGCGGAAGAACTATGGGTATGTCCGAGTGGATTTTGCACAGCCATTTTCCTTGAAGGTGAGAGTCTGCTGTAGCACAGGCTGAAGCTTGTTTTTAACCTTCTAACCTTTGAAGATCAAAATATAGTTTATATGTTATTTTGAAGGGTGTTTTCCTTTCTTTTAATTTTTCCAGGAATATTTAGAAAGCCAGAGTCAGAAGCCTGTGTCTGCTCCCGCTTCCCTGGAGCAAGCACTGTTACCAGCCATCCTTCCCTCAAGGTAGGCTGTGGGCCTGCGCTAACTTAGCCATCCATGACTCTCGTGCTCTGTTGCCTGGGACAGCAGCTTAGCCTTAGACGAGAGCTCCCATCTTCATGGCAGTAACATTTCTCATGATTTAATAAGTACGTGGGAATGTGCCCTCTCTCTCTTTCTCTAACACACACATTTGTGTGTGTGTGTGTGTGTGTGTGTGTGTTTATGCATGAGATAGAGATAGAGAAAGGGAGAGTATGCTTTGTTTAATTATATGTAAAACCTCTTTGATTTTGTTATGTTGGATTATTTGGTTTATTGCTTTTGATTATGTGAACTGGGATTTTTGGTGATCTGTTGGGTAAGTGAGTGAGATGCATAGAAGAGTGTTTGCTAATGATTGAATTTTCCAGAACTGAAAATGCATTGTAATTTAGAGCCCTTTCTTTATTGTAGCAAACTGTTGAGTTTTCAGATGTTTAATACATGATCTCTTGCTTTATGCATTCTTTCTGCCAGTGAGTTTGGAAGTGATATACCAAAAGACTGTTTAGACATTAATAACGTTTTCTGTCTGAAAAAAATTAGGCTCTACATTGTAAAGGAAAACATTCCAGAGAAATGATCTATTTATGATTTAAATTTAAGATGTGTGGTGATCAGAGCTATTCATACATTTAGGAATTAGTTCTATGTTGTGTGCCTATAAAACCTAGCACTGGGTCTGTGGGTGTCATCCCAGCAGGCGGAAGGCAGGAGGAGTGTTACAGGCTTGAGGTGGACCTAGTCTGTATAGTTAATTTTAGCTTGCCTGGGCAATGGAATGAGTTGTCATCTCAAAATTAAGAATAAAAATAGGCTAGGGTCAGATGGAAGGGGAGGAGGTCCTCCAATACAAGTGGGCTGGGGAAGGGGCAGGGAGGAGATGAGGGAGGGAACGAGGGTGGGGCTACAGCTGGGATACACAGTGAATTAACTGTAATAACTAAAAAATTATATTAAAAATAAAAAAATAAAAATAAGACTGAATTGTGGGGCTGCAGAAGTTTGATTTTATCTTTTCAGACCTAATGATGCTGCTGCTGAGGGTCAAGACATGGAGCCCAGAAACACAGCGGATGAAGCCTTCCGAAGAAGGCTGATTGCAAACCTAGCGGAGCACATTCTCTTCAGTGAGTGTGGCTTCACGCTTCCCTGCCCCCCCAGTTCACACAGCACGTGTAGCAGTGTAGGCTATGCATTGTTGTGGTTAATTTAATGCTATGTCTAATAATGTTTATTATTAGCCCTGTAGTTATTATGGTGGTATATATAACCCACTATCACAATCAAGAAAAGACACAGATACCTGATAAATTTTGGACTAGCCTTATCTTAATTGGGCCTTTACCTCCCAGCCCTACCCCAGGCTACGTCCATAATTCCACAAATACTTGCTTATTCTTTATCTATTCATGATAGCCATGTGCTCCTCCCAGGCTAAGCCAAGGCAGTTTGCATCCTCCTCCCTCCTCCTTTGAGATCTTGTCCCCTTCCCAAGATCCCCCTGTCCCCAAAGCCCTTGAACCTTAGCCACACCCACTACCTTCTGCTCTTCCCAAGCATAGGCCTTTTAATCAGGCAGTCAGGGATAACTGGGGAACATTCCTTGGCAGCACATGGGTACAGGAGATAGTTCGGCAGGGCGGTAACCAGATCTCAAGGCGTTGAAGTCAGCCTTTGACTACTTAGCCCCAGACCAGGCCCTGACAGTGCGTGCTTGGAACTCTGCTCAGGTTAGTTCCTCTTCAGGATACATCACCTACTCCGTAAGTGACAGGCAAGATCCTGGAGGGAAAGTGATGGCTAGGGGTGAGTGTCTGAAAATTCAACAAGACACCCAAGAGTGTCTGATAAGAGCAGGTGCTCATGCAGTGGTCCTCGTGCATATTGTGGATCCTTCTGCTTGTGACTGTGTCCCTGAACTACCTTATGGAATGACATCCAGAGAAAGAAAAAGCTGGCTGTCTTTCTTTGCTGACCCCATGCACACTTTTATTCAGTAAATATTGAGCGGCTGCCCATGCTAAAGCGGTTTTAGTGTGGGGTGCAGAAGGAGCCCTTAGTGGTTCTGCACTCTCACAGCTTCTGCTTTTGTCCTGGGATAGCTGTGCACAAACAGTGCCACCAGACTAACGAAGCAGAGGTGAGCCTGTCGCCATCAAGCTGTCCTTAGATTCCAAGTTGCAGCACTGCTCATTGTGTTGCTCGTGAGGACCTGGACATAGCACTGTGCGGTCCTGGGACTCAGCCCTAGTGGGCTGTTCTCTTCTCCATTTCCTGGCCTGCTTCTGGTCAGCTTCTCATGGGTTATTGTGGACACGGTTGTACAGGGCTCCTTCCTTTGTTTGTGTCTCCCATTCTCCCACTATGGCTGCCTTTTTCCTACTTGACTCCTGGCCAGAGGATTCTTTTTGTGTGTCTGTGTGGGTGTGTGGGTGTGGATAGAATTGTGGGCTTTATATGTTCTAAGCAGGTGTTCACCCCTGAGCCAGGCACTTGCCCAGGGAACTCTCCATTAAGAATATGTGATTGTGTCTCCCACACATACTTTTCAAACACTGGAGGCAGCTTGAATTGTGAGTGAAGTATTTCTAAATTCACTGTCATTTCAAAAGATTCACAAATGGCATCTCTGTTTCATATTTTTCTATATGATGATAATTTTCTACAAATTAAGAGTGCTGAGCCCCAAAGCATCTGTTCTAGATGTATCTCCCCTTCTCCCCGTCTCTCCGGGCCACACTGAAGAGTGGAAATGCAAGCACACCGAGCACCCTTTCTGAGTGTAGCCAGGCTGCACCCTTACTGAGTGTAACCAGGCTGCACCCTTACTGAGTGTAACCAGGCTGCACCCTTTCTGAGTGTAACCAGCTTAGGGAGCGTATTGATGTTTTCAGAATGGAGTCTCAGGACTTTGCGAATTCAACTCCAAATCAGGAGATTAATTAGTGTACAAGTTAGGGTTGGAGTCCTTATTTTATGGCTTTAGATCTGTTGCTCTTTTGCTTTCATTTTACGCCATGGAGACCCACAGGAAGAGGGAAATAAGACTGCAGCCCACAGTGTGCCAAGGCTCACAGTTGAGGGCGCCTTGGAGCTCCAGAGTGCATTTATATTTTGGGTCTTGGTATTTCAGTAAAGATGTTTCATTTCCTGACCTCATCTACTTGCTCTGCACTGAAGCTGGACCTGTCTTAGAATGTGGCCTCATGACTCGTGATTGCTTTGAGGCTTCATTGTGCCAGGACACTGCACATCCAGGGGTATTTCCTCTGTAAACTGCAGTTGTGGGGACTGTAGTAAAAGACTTAGTTCCCTATGCTCCTGTGTAAAGCTGAGGTAATTCTAAGGCCCGCTTACATTAGAGCAAGGCCAACTAACTTAACCCTGTGTTTTTTCCAGCTGCCAGCAAGTCCTGCGCTATCATGTCCACCCACATTGTGGCCTGCCTGCTCCTCTACAGACACAGGCAGGTATGTCTGAATCTCCTGGTGGTTCAGCAGGAAGCCTGGCTGTTTGCAGCCTCTTCTCAGCTAAGGCTGTGAAATGAGCAGTGAAAGGAGCAAGGAGTCCTACCCTGAGGTCACCATGCCAGTGAGGGAAAGAGCCAGACTGTAAATGCATACAGTGGAACGGTGCCCTCTCTGGTTGCTGTAGTTAACATCAGTAACGCAATTGCATACACACTTAGGCATTCTGCTGGAGAACAGTTTTCAGGCAGTTTGCTTTCTGTATTAGAGGCCCCTCTGTCCTCCCACAATAGGCTTGTGTAGCTCTGCCATGGGAGAGACCATGTCTGCCATGATCTTTAAAGAAGTGTTTGTGAAGTGTGTTTAAAATGAAGGGAATCCTCATCAGCACTCAGCACTACTTTCAGACTGCATCTCCCTCCCTTTTTGGTTCTTGTGCTCAGTTTTGTGATGTGACATCTGCCCATGACATTCCTGGGAAGCAGGTTCTTAGTGCCTTTCCTACTTGCTGGCGCTGATGGTCTGGGCCTGTCTCTGTGGGTCTTGCAGGACAACCACAGCAAGAAGAAAATCTGGAGAAATCAGGTTTTCTGTTGTCACAATCCATTTTTGTCTCTCTAGGGAATCCACTTGTCCACATTGGTAGAAGACTTCTTTGTGATGAAGGAGGAAGTTCTAGCTCGTGATTTTGACCTGGGCTTCTCTGGGAATTCAGAAGATGTCGTCATGCATGCTATTCAGCTTCTAGGAAACTGTGTCACAATCACCCACACTAGCAGGAAAGATGAATTTTTTATTACCCCCAGCACAACTATCCCATCAGTCTTTGAACTCAACTTCTACAGCAATGGGGTACTTCATGTCTTTATCATGGAAGCCATCATAGGTACGTTAGGGCCTGAAACATTCTCAGTCTTTCTTGAGACTACAAGGGTCTGGAACCCGTAGTGATGTCTAGTTGTTTTAGTTGCTAGCCCCTTGTTGAGGGAATGCACCACTGTAGTTTAGTCTCTAGAGAAAATGTTGCATGCTCAATTACCCTCCATAGTACTGCGTTTTTCACTGTGGAGGCGAATTAAGAGAGTTGTAGGAGAATAAAGGTCCTTAGCTTTTGGACACTGGGACCTCATGGAATGGGATTCTGTGGGACTTAACTTAAATTTCTCCAGCAACTGCAGACTATTACTTTTTATTTGTTTATAACCTCTAATGGTAAGTTAAAAGTCAAAAGTTTCTCTCTGAGAGCTGGCAGTGGTGATTGCATGTTCCTTGTTTCCTCAGCCTGCAGCCTTTATGCAGTTCTGAATAAGAGAGGCTCCGGAGGGTCTGCTGGCGGCCTTGGCAACCTGATCAGCCAGGAGCAGCTGGTGCGAAAGGCCGCCAGCCTGTGCTATCTTCTTTCCAATGAAGGCACCATTTCTCTGGTGAGTGAAGGCTCCTCTGTGCTTCCTGACCCTTTCTTAACTGTTTGCATGGAAGTGTGAAACACCTTTACTTTACTTTTCTCTTAGAGAGTACTTGCCCCATTGCTGTAGCCTTCTGTTCTACTCCCAAGTCTCAGTGATGGCTGAGCCAGTATGGCCTTGCCTGTCTTGGTTTGTGTCTGGTTCAGTGCCCAGGTTCTGAGGCATGAGAGCTGCTGTCAGTTCTCAAGACTGTGCAGAAGGTCCTGTGTCAGGTGTCCAAAACCAGCACACCCACTTGTGGGGGTTGCAAACCCAAATGATAAGTGGATGAGCCCCAGAAATGAGCTTTTTGACATCCAGAGGCTCAGAAGTGTGAGTGCGCAATTTATCCCACCCTGCACCTGTTGATGTGTAAAATGTGGCCCACATAGTAAGCAGGTTTGGGGTACTCAAAACCACGTAGAATATTTCTGTGCACTGCACTGTTCTTTTTCTTTCATATAACTGTATCTTAGCACATTTACGAGTGTAAATTGTGAATGTGACCTTCTTGAACATGCTATTTGTGTGTGGTTGACACTCGGGTCGCAGGATCACGAGGGGTGTGGGTAGGCAAGGCTCCTAGAGTGGGCTGCATGTTTTTTATGGGTCCTTTTTGAGTTATTGGAGTGTTGTGTTTCTTCGTTCATAACTTGTGTGGACTATCTTCATTGTAAGCTAGCTCCTGCATGGAGATAATCTTAAAACAAAAGAAACCAAATGTTCCAAAAGGTCCAAGAAGCTGATCCTTGCAGGGATCATGAGCTCAGTGTTCTCTCTATAGTTGGGACCATACCACATGTACTGCTGCTCATGGGAAGGCTCTTTTCTCTGGCCTTGTCATGGCCATTTCTCAAGACAGTGGACATCAGAGATCATAGGACTTTTTCAGGTGGTGCTGAGGTGGTGGGATGGAAGGACTGACAGCTGCTCTACAGTCTTGAAGAAAAGTATGGGGCCGATTCACCTGTAAATGACTTTTCTTTTTAGCCCTGCCAGACTTTTCACCAAGTTTGTCACGAGACCGTAGGGAAGTTCATCCAGTATGGCATTCTTACAGTGGCCGAGGTAAAAGAACAAACCTGCCTTTATTTTCTTTGTTTAGCTTCTTGCTCTCACTTTTTCTACCAGTTATTTATTTAAACCAGTGTTTCTGCCACCTATTTTAAGCAATAAATACATTTGCTATGTTTTATGTCCAGATGGTAAAGAGGATAGTAAGAATGGGGTACAGTTGTCTTGGGTGTTTAATATTTGATTTCTTTGTAAATGTTATTTTCTAGATTAAAGTATATCTTGACTTGATTCTCTAGCATCCAGAGGTTGATTCTAGGATGAGACATGAAGCATATCTGGCTGCTTGTACCTTGTGCATAATATATTTTTCTCTTGAGATTTCAAGCCTGGTCAGATAGATGCGGTGTGGTTGAGAGGGACTGGTAAAGCAGCTATTCATTCAGAAGATATGAATAAGTTCTATCTTGTAACTCCCTGGCCTCCATCCATCTTCCTCCCCGTTGCCTCCCAAGTGGTTTTGAGTTTGGAAATGTGTATGAGAGATGTGTATCTGAGGAAGATCAGGCTGAGAAGCTGCTTTGTTGGGGTTGGCTGGCCGAGTGCTTGGCTGTGTCCTTAAGAAGACTTAGTTACTGTCAACCATCTTCTTGGCATAGCAAGATGACCAGGAAGATGTCAGTCCTGGCCTTGCAGAACAGCAGTGGGATAAGAAGCTTCCAGAACCTCTGAACTGGAGAAGTGATGAAGAAGATGAAGACAGTGATTTTGGTGAGGAGCAGCGAGATTGCTATCTGAAGGTACTTTGGTGAAGGATTCTGGGTATATAACAGTGACACATTAAGTTCATGCTGCAGCTAGATAAAGGGGACTAGTGACTGACTCGTGTTCAAAGGACTTCTGAATCAGCTCTATCCAGCACTGGTCCTTTCCCCCAGTAACTCACTAAATTGGATAGTTTGGGAACTGTTAAGTGGAAAGAGAATAGGATTTGAAAAGCCAGAAGCAGAAAGGAGGTGACTTTCTGCATCTACATGAGAAGCAAGGTCACCACCCTGCCCCCACTCTCCACAGGAATGACACATGGGGACTCCCCTCCCTCCATCTGGGTTTTACTAATTTCACCATTGGACAGTGGTCTTGCTTCATGCGCTTGAATATATAATTGCTCTTCCCTGCTTTTTGCATGTGTGAGTGACTATTACGCTTGGATTGTATACCCTGGAGGACTCAGCCCCTAGACTGAGAACTTGTTATTGTCGAAGGCCGGCTTTGACAGGTCAGCATGCACTGAGGCAGGCATAGAGTCAGCAGCTGATCACTCAGCTGACTTTTCTTCTGAGGGTAGAAAGCTTGATTTTTTTCTGAGCCAGTACTCCAGTGACGAGTGGCTGGGGGCAGGTTCTGCTTATGGTCGTTGAAGAGAAAGAGAGAAAGGGGGAAAGGAACCATACACTTAAACACACACACACACACACACACACTTTTGATGGGTCAAGTGAGCTTCAAGAAACTCCCATATATATATATGTATATATATATATATTTAATATTAATATATTTAATATTTAATATATTTAATAAATAAATATATTTAATATTTAATAAATATATATTTAAAAATTTTCCTCCCATAGTGCATATATATATATGTGTGTATTTTATACATATATGTTATATGTATATATCTCCCAGCAAAATCTTTCAGGCAGCATAAAAATTGCAATCTGGTTACATTTTATTTTCCTTTTAGTGAATGATCATGAAAAAAACAGTATATTCCCTAATACCTTTACATAAAAAATATTTTACATATTACATGTGAAGAAAAATTATTCCCAAGGACTCACATACATTCCTAACTAAGCAACCTGTTATAGATTAACAAAGTGTAAGCAAGCAAGCTAATTTTTTTCAGCCAGTTTCTCTTTACTGGCAGGCTGTAATTTGTGGTTATAAAGAAAGGATCAATTATTTTAAAAAGTAGTCTTATGAAGATCTTAAGAGAATCACAAATCTAAACTTTTTATAAGACACAATCAGCCATTTCTACTTTAAATTCTCAAGGTGCACATCTACTTACTAACGACTTTTATTAAATCATATCAAGAAGCTGAGGGCAAAAATGGGTACAAGAAATTAACCATCACCTTGATCACCAGCTCATCTTTAGCGGGTCACATCAGCAGGGCTAATTGGGGCTGATAGTGTTCTTGCTCCCTGGTTTCAAAAAGTCCCGAGCTCAACTATTAAGAGTGTGCCTTTCTGAACTTCAAATTGTTCCTCAAGATTTTCTACCTCAGAGCTACCAACAAAACCATCTTAACCTAACCTTACTAACAGTCTATATTTCCAAATACTTTCTAAGGATGGTGGTCATTGCTAACACTCTACATCTCTAAATTCTTTCTGAGGGTGGTGGATGAATCATTAATCTGCTCCAGCAGCAATGCTTGAAAAAGACCAAGCACTGTTATTCTAAATGCCAGTGATCCTGCCCAGCGAGGGGGTGGAAACCCTTAGAGTTTTCATACAACTCATATGTTATGAGGGATGTGGTGACTGCAGGGACAACAAGCCGCACAATGCTCCATAACAGCCTGGAGTCCTCAGGACGTGTGGTGTTCGGGGCTCTGCCTCTCTGTGGTACATCCACCATGGTTGTGCTAACCCGTGGGCCACACTCCATGAGTTCTAGAGCCTTTTGTTGTTCCTCTTGACTGGGTCTGGACATTTTACAGTCCTGGCAGTCAGGACAGCTTCTTCTAGATGACTGTTTAGTGACACGCTCCCATGGAAGGAAATGACTGCACTGAGGAGTGTTCTGGTCCCCGCTGATCTTTAATCCTGTGCCTGAGCAGTGGGCTGCTGTCTGCAGTGCTAGTGGGAGGGGCTTCTTCTTAAGTCCTGGGTTCTCCCAGAATTTGCCAGCAGCTGTGTCTGCTTTCCCATTCCTTCCTGTGACCTCCCCTCCTCTTACACTCTCAGGTGAGTCAGTCCAAGGAGCATCAGCAATTCATCACCTTTCTTCAGAGACTTCTGGGCCCCTTGCTAGAGGCCTACAGTTCTGCTGCCATCTTTGTTCACAACTTCAGTGGTCCAGTTCCCGAGTCTGAGTACCTGCAGAAGTTGCACAGATACCTTATCACCAGGACGGAAAGGAACGTTGCAGTGTATGGTATGTGCACTCATAGTTTTGGCTTTTTAAAAAACTTTCCAAAAACCAACAAATGAACAAACAACAAACCAAAACAAAGGCTGTGTGTTGGTGGCACATGCCTTTAATCCCAGCGCTTGGGAGGCAGAGGTGGGCAGATCTCTGTGAGTTTGAGGCCAGCCTGGTCTCCAGAGCGAGTTCCAGGACAGCCAGGGCTACACAAAGAGAAACCCTGTTTCAAAAAAGCAAAAACAAACCAAACAAAAAGCCCAAAAATGAAAAAGAAAACTGTTTTCCTATTATTAATGTAATTCTATTACCTTTGGGAAATTGGGAAACGTGCAGAATTATGCTGACCTCTCATTCCATGGATCTGCCATATGAAGTGAGCTATGTATACAGTTATCTATTCTGTCTGCTGTTTTTCAGCTAACATGATGAGTGAGAGGCATACGTGTTCGTGTGGGTCTGTGCTGTGTAGTCTTTTACTGTACAGGTGCCACCGCTCTTTCATTCTGCTGTTGGAGGGTGTTTGAGCTGTTGGCAGCAGAGAGCTCCTGTGTACAGTGCTGATCTGCACTTCCCAGAATCCAAGGCATAGGCTGCCACTGCTGGGCAAATACCCTTGCATTCCTGTAGGACAGTCAGTTTTCAGGACCGAAGAGAGCAGAGGTTCTTAACCCTTTCATGCCACTTTAGAGACACCTGTCCCAGGCATTTGGCTAATAGTGGCAAAGGTGAGTTGGCAGCCTTGTTTCCTGAACTCTGCTCTTGAGCTTCCTGTGGTCGTAGGCTCACCTTTGTGTCACTGTCTACCCTCAGGGAATGTTTATTCACCATTCTTGTAAGACTGCAAGATGGATGCTTCGTGCATCTTCCTTCTCTCCTCCCTGCCTCGTCTTTTCTCTCTTTTCTTTAGTAGATGGTAGGGTAGGTTTAAAGAGATAGCAGGTCACTTGAAGAAGGCTGTGAAGTTTCCTGTAGCAGCAGAGAACTTGCTGGCTTCCTGTTCTCATCCTCTGTGGCCTGTGATGTGGGGACGTGTGTGTAGAGCCTGAGCACTGACAGGCCTTGTTGTCTCTCTGCAGCCGAGAGTGCCACGTACTGTCTTGTGAAGAACGCTGTGAAAATGTTTAAGGATATCGGGGTATGTGTCCGCGGTCACGCTGCCCTTTGTTCTGTGTAGCTCTGAGCTGTTGCTCAGCCTTCATGGATCTAGAAGAAACACTCTCTGTTGAGCTAATGGGAATGTAATTCCTAGGGTGAGGGTTGGGGCGGGACATGCTGAAGGCTTGTTTGAATGCACCAGGATTTTTCTGGTTTCATACTCATTCCTAAACTACAATAATAGGCTTTAGGCAAGTTTCAGTGTTAACTATTCTGTTATTTTCTTGCATGTTCACTAGTATTGCTAAAATTAGTCTCAGGTTTATCTTCATGTATGATGAGTTCCACAGAGCTGCATGTGGCCTTTTATAAAGGACTGACTGTAATCTAATATAAGTTGTGAACCCCAACGTACTGCCTGGACAACCCCCTGAATCCCTGTCCTCATACCTCCAACGCTTTCATCAGACAGCACACCTCCATGCTTGCATTGGACAGCACACCTCCACGCTTACCTCACACCACACACCTCCACGCTTACCTCACACCACACACCTCCACGCTAACCTCACACCACACACCTCCACGCTTACCTCACACCACACACCTCCACGCTAACCTCACACCACACACCTCCACGCTAACCTCACACCACACACCTCCACGCTAACCTCACACCACACACCTCCACGCTAACCTCACACCACACACCTCCATGCTTGCCTCACACCCACACACCTCCACGCTTGCGTCACACCACACACCTCCACGCTTGTGTCACACCACACACCTCCACGCTAACCTCACACCACATACCTCCACGCTTGTGTCACACCACACACCTCCACGCTAACCTCACACCATACACCTCCATGCTTACCTCACACCACACACCTCCACGCTTACCTCGCACCACACACCTCCACGCTAACCTCGCACCACACACCTCCACGCTAACCTCACACCACACACCTCCACGCTAACCTCACACCATACACCTCCACGCTAGCCTCACACCACACACCTCCACGCTAACCTCACACCACACACCTCCATGCTTACCTCACACCACACACCTCCACTCTTGCCTCACACCCACACACCTCCACGCTTACCTCACACCACACACCTCCACTCTTGCCTCACACCACACACTTCCACGCTTACCTCACACCACACACCTCCATGCTTGCCTCACACCCACACACCTCCACGCTTACCTCACACCACACACCTCCATGCTTACCTCACACCACACACCTCCACGCTAACCTCGCACCACACACCTCCACGCTAACCTCACACCACACACCTCCACGCTAACCTCACACCATACACCTCCACGCTAGCTTCACACCACACACCTCCACGCTAACCTCACACCACACACCTCCATGCTTACCTCACACCACACACCTCCACTCTTGCCTCACACCCACACACCTCCACGCTTACCTCACACCACACACCTCCACTCTTGCCTCACACCACACACCTCCACTCTTGCCTCACACCACACACTTCCACGCTTACCTTACACCACACACCTCCATGCTTGCCTCACACCCACACACCTCCACGCTTACCTCACACCACACACCTCCATGCTTACCTCACACCACACACCTCCATGCTTACCTCACACCACACACCTCCACGCTAACCTCACACCCACACACCTCCACCCTTGCCTCAGACCACACACTTCCACGCTTGTGTCACACCACACACCTCCACGCTAACCTCAGACCACACACCTCCACCCTTACCTCAGACCACACACTTCCACGCTTGTATCATTTCTATGAAGCAGCCTTAGCATTCTCTTTCCTGACTTTTGGGTTGTGGACATAGGTCAAGGGCTGGTAACAAAAGTGCTTCCTTTGCGCAGTCTGTTCTTTGACTTTTATTTTTCTTATTTTTCTCTTCAGGTTTTCAAAGAGACCAAGCAAAAGAGAATCTCTATTTTAGAACTGAGCAGTACGTTCCTACCTCAGTGCAACCGGCAGAAACTCCTAGAATATATTCTGAGTTTTGTGGTGCTGTAGGGATCTCTCAGCACCGATCTCAAGCAAGGAGCTGAGGAGTCCCTTGCAGGCTCCAGTCTGACTCCGAGTGGCAGGTGTCCTGGAGTGGCCCAGCCTGCCTTACCCCGAGGAGACTTCCAGAAAGACACGTGCCTTCTGCCCCCCGTGGACTTGTACTCCTCCCAACACAGACGCAGTGGGCTGTGCAGAACACTCGTGCCGGTGCCATCTGCGATTCATGATCACTAGGTCACTAGGTGAAATCTCAGTAAGTTATTTTGGAGTTTATTAAAGATTCACATTTTAAGTATGGCTGTTCAGGACTAGTTACTGTGATGGACACAGAGGTGTATGTAGAGCTGACCCTTGTATAGTAGTATGTGCTAGCGTTTCCTTTAAAATGGCTGGGTCACCCGTTCTGTCTCCATCCTATTGCTGTCAGCGAGCTGTGGCTGCATGTGAGCCTTTATCTCAAGTGCTTGACTGAGGAGCAGCGCTGCCCTGGCTGGAGACTCAGCGTGCTTGAGTAGCTGCCGGGAGCAGACATACTGTGTAGGTCAGGAAAGGAGATACTGTGAAGAAAGAGCTGGCATAGGAAGTGAGTGTGGTTGGCAAGGGTGAAGCTGCACCTGCCAGGAAAGTGGCACCGAAGCTTTGCTCTCGGGAGGAGTGCCATTGAGCTGTAAGGAGCACATTTTCAGAGTTCCCGCTGTCCATACCTGCACCCTCCCTGTGCTTTGCGTGGTGGGCATCAACTGCTCCTGAAGTACCCTTGCCAACAGCAGCTTGCTGGCTGGCAGCACAGCTAGAGAGATTGCTGGCTGTGGCAGGCACTCTCACCCAGTGGGTGCTGCACCCCAGTCTGTGTGACTAGTTCTGAGTGGTGCAGTGTACAGCCTGTGTGGCACAGGGAGCCTGCTCAATGGCAGGTGGTTGGAGGCAGGTGTAGGTTTAAGCTCTGAGAAGAATCCTTGCTTCTATATACCCAAACTCCATTGCCACTTAAAGGCGAATAATTATGAAAATATTTCTGTTTTAGTGGGTAGGTGCTTTTTTGAGATCAAGGAGCATATAATTAGATATTTGTGGTAATTATGGCAGTTTCTTAATGATCATGTGATAATACAATTTCTAACAGTCTACAGTCCATATCCATGATTTATATGGAATTATGAATTTTTCCGATGAGTGTTGTATAGATGATTTGAATATATAAAAGTATTAGGGATGAAGTTTGTACTTTCTTGAACTTGAATTTTAAACACTAATTGTATCCTCTGAGTGACATGTGGGTGTTGGGGGAGGTGGGGCCCCACCTGGCATTCCACAGTGCATGGAATGGCTGGTTTGGAGCTCAGAGCAATAATGCTGTGCTGTGGTGGCCGCCTCGCTTCCCCACTGTGCATGTCAAATCTGTTCCTTTGCGTCAGTTCACTGTCAATTGTAGCGACTTTGGAGCGGAGATGTTCACCTTTGAGCCTTCTGTATTACTGACTAGGGTAGAATGGCACTTCCTTGGCTGTTCTTAGGGGATTCCCGGAGAGTCTGGTCTCCCTTGGGTGCACCTCATCTGGGGACTCAAGCATTTTGTTGGTCTCTCTTCTTTCTTAACCCTCTAAATGGAAATTGAAGGCGCCCCTCTGTCAGGTGGCCGCAGCGCCCTGGACCGACCTGTCAGAGCGTGCTGCCGCCCTGCCTGTTTCCTCTGCATGTCACTGCTGCTCTCCAGCCCGCACAGAGAACGTCCCTGCCCCGATGTGGTCTCCCTTTCGGTTGGTTTCTTTTAAGGGACTGCAGTTCACTTGCTGTCGCCAGACACTTAACTCACTGTGAGGATAAGTATGCATGCTTTTGTAATTAACTGGTGCTTTGAAACCTTTTTTAAGGAAGAAAAATCTCAACCAAAGTTATGCTCATCCTGGCAAGCTGACCCTTGAGTTCATTTTAGCACAACTCATTCTTCAGTGCCTCATTATGAAAGGAAAAAAAATCCACAAAAACAAACAACAACAAAAACCTGCATCACAATAAGGCTTCCAGGTAGCCCTGTTCCCTAATAGAAACATTCCCCTTGTTTTCCAGCAGTGGGTGGCTTCCTCGAAAGGTTAAACAAACTAGGTGCTTGTATATAATTTATTACAGTTTACTCTATGGCATTTCTGACAAACTGAAATGCATGCCCTTCAGGGGAAGACTGTGAGACAAGTAAATAAAAGCCTAATACTAAGCAATATGAAGCTGCACCTGCTTTTAGGTGGGGCTAAGCCAAGTAATTCAGAGGGGGAGTGGTATTTGCTCTCCAAATCCTAAGGAGAATGAAGGCAGAAACAAGTGTTAGTGACCTCAGCCAGGAAAGCATGTCAGACCTTGGAAGTCAGTAGGGTGAGCGATAACAGGGAATGGAGGCATGGACAGGCTGTTCTGTGGCCTCGTTTCCTGCAGTTCCGTATCACATGAGTGCTCTGAGATGTGTGCCCGCTCTGATACATGGGAATAGTAGTGCCCTCTGTGCTGAAAGTGTCTAGCACCTGGCAGTACACAACCCTCTGAGCACAGCAGCTCCCCACCTGTCTTCACCTCAGGACCTTTCTCCTCTCTGGGACACCCCGATGCTCTCACTGCATGCCATGGAAAACATTTTCAGAAACTACATTAGCTCTTTAAGCAGACCAATGGTCACAGTGACCCCGAAGCAGAATTTTGCATGCTTTTTGTATTGTCCATGATGCACCAAGTGGACGAATATTTTTCCTCACTGGAAAGAGTAAGTAAGCACAGAAAATTGGCTGAAACGCTTTCCTTTGATGGAAAATCAGCCACCTGTGACCCTGGCTTTTTTAAAACTTAAAAGTAGCAGAATTAATAGAAGGTTTAATTGAGGTAAATAATAAAGGTTTTAATTCAGTTCTAGAAGAAAACACTGCACAGTTGAATGCAGATTTTTTTGTCCATAGATAACTGTAGTGTTTTGAAATGATAAACCCTATCTTTGAAGTTTATAAGACTTACTATGGGATGTAAATCTGTTTTTTAAAAACACTTTTTAGGGGCTTGAGAGTTGCCACCTGGCATTTAGTTTAGTACAGCCAATGACTGCTTCCAGAGACTCTTGGCCTTACTTCTCAGCAGCTAAAGGGCTAACTGTGGCTATGGAAGGCGTTTGCTTCGGCATTTGCCCATTGTGCAGAGCAGTGTCAGGTCGTTGTAAAAAGAATCGCTACTGTAAGACATTACTGTATGATTTTGTTAGTGACACTGCCTTGGAAATGTTGACAGATTTTTATGTCTGTTGGTGGTGTATTCTGAGAAGCATGGAGATGGAGTTTTGTTTTAATAAACCAGAAAAAAAACCTTCACTTAATTTTTATGTCTTGGATTTGTTGTTAAGACTTTCGTGTTAACCATTTTCTCATGTTGATTTGACTTCACGTAGAACTTTAAAAAAATGTTACTGTGTAACCTGAGGTCAGCTTGTGAGCCTCCCAGCCCTAAGTTTGGCTCACATCCCTACAACCTTGGAGTGTTTGAAGAGAGAATGCCTGCTCACATCGCAGAGATCCCCTTTGGGCTGCTGAGACCGTTCGCGTGCTTTCTGCCATCTACGTTTCATATGTATTTAACTTCACAAAAAGTGCAGTGAAGTCCTAGGTTTTCCCACTGGTTTATAATAGCTGCTCAAAAGTATTAGCTTACTTTTTCTTTTTAAGAACCAGTAGTTTATTTTATGAAAGCACATGTATTTTGTAGCTCCCTTGGGTGTGCCCAGATGTAGCCGGCCCTGGCCAGTGTCTGGAGATGGTGGTGGAGCGCACGTGAGTGTCCGCCGTGGCTTCCAGCTGGGGGTGCAGACGCGTGTCTAGCACCTGGGTCACCATCGAGCCTTCTTCATGTTCCTGCATGGGTGTTCTTGTTCTTCATGTTCACTGAAGGCACGAGTTTGGCCTAATTTGGGAAACTATGTCTAAAATGGATAATGGAACACACCCATTGTGGTTAGGGTGCAAGTCAGTATTTTATTGCCAACATCTTTGCATTTGGGCGTTTCTCTCTAAAAATGTATTTTGTTTTCCTCATCTGTTAACTCAGGAGGGTCAGTTTCAGTGATGGGTTACTAGTTGCTGTTTTAATAATAATAAAATCTTGGCACCCACAAGATAACTTTACATAGTAGTAGAAAGTGGCAGCTGAAAGTAATAGAAATGTCATTTTGAAGGAGAGAGCGAGAAAGAGAGATCTGTGGTTGACAGTATGTCCTGCTTAGCTTTCATTGTCAACTTGATCCACCTGTGAAGAGGGAATGTCAACTGAAGAGTGACCTCCATCAGGGTAGCCTGTGGCTGTCTGAGGCTCTGCCTTGAATGCCGATGGATTTGTGAGAGGACCCTTCCCTCTGTGAGTGGCCCTCAGCCCTGTAGGTGGTCCTGGGCTGTGTAAGAAAGCTAGCAAAGAACAAGCCAGCGAGAGCCTGTAAGCAGGTTTAGTCTACGCCCTCCACTCGGGTTTCTGCCTTCAGTTCCTGCCCCGACTCCCCCTAGCTGTGGACTGTGACCTGGAAGTAGAAGCTGAAATAAACCTTTCTCCAGGTGCTTTTGGTCAGAGTGTTGGATCAATGGAATAAAACTTGAGCAGTGGGCAAGCATGGGGATCCGAGTATGGACGTTAGCACTGATGTACGAAGCCAGGCTTGTGACCCCAGTGCTGTGACCCCCGTGTTCTCTGTGGCGGGGACATGAAGATCCCTGGGGCTTGTAGCTTCCAGTCCAGTTCTTGGTTCAGAGAAGAGCCCATGCCCAGGGACTAGGTAGACAGTGGTAGAACAGGACTTCCAACGTCCTCCTCTTCCCTTCTCGTGTGCTCATCTGCACATGTGCATATAAAGCATGCATATATACCACATGAACACATATGACGGGGGGGCTGTGTTTGGGTCTCATGGCTCTGTGAGAAACTAGAACTTGGGGATCACGGACCTTGGGGTCTCCGTAGCCAAACCAAGTGCCATTAGACACAATACCAACAAACATGATGTGTTTTGGAATGGTGTTAAAAAATTAACTATAGAGATTACAAAATAGGGCCTGGAGAGATGGCTCAGAGGTTAAAGACACTGGATGTTCTTCCAAAGGTCCTGAGTTCAATTCCCAGTAACCACATGGTGGCTCATAACCATCTATAGTAAGATCTGGTGTGCAGGCAGAATGTTGTATAAATAATAAATCTTAAAAAACAACAACACAGAAATATCGGGGCACGGTGGCGCACGCCTATGATCCCAGCACTCTGGGAGGCAGAGGTCCGTGGGTCTCTGTGAGTTCAAGGCCAGCCTGGTCTACAAACAAAACAAACAAACAAAACACCAAAAAAAAATACAAAATAGAAGGTTTGAGTGCTACGTGAGAGAATTCCTTGGCAAAGTCTTTAGTAATAAGTTCAGCAACTGCAAGTTAGAGTTAGTAATTGCTTACATGACTTTGGACACAGGATTGAATTCATTCTTTTATAAGTTGGGGCTAATAAAAGCTGGCTAATAACTACTGGGTGAGTATGTAGAAGTGTCCCCACAGTATAATTTGCTCTCAGCATGAAGATGGGCTTCTTTTATCGTACTGCTGTTCTGAGGTGGGTTTCCCAGTGGGTTTAGAAGGTCTCATATCTGTTTCTGTTTGGCTGCTCTGACAGTCCCCTGTGGGAGCCCCTCCACCCAGCTCTTCCTGAGTCTTCCTCAGAGGATTCTCTTGCCTCTGCAGAGTGCTGGTAAGCCAACGTCTCAAGTGTGACCTTCCGTTCATATGGCGGGGCTAAGCAGTGACACGCAGCCTTGCTTTCTTCCTCAGGAGCATTTTGAGGGTTCTGATGCTACTGGTTTTCTATTGCCCATGGCACTGACCCACTCATCAACATCCCTCTCTGACCCCTTTGATTAGTCCCTTTGCTCCTTCCTGGCACCAGCTTGCATATAGATGACTTGTTGCTAAATTCTTTGCCTTTTGACTGGTTCTAGGAACAACAGGTAAAGACAGTCTTCTTTACTCTTCCTGAGATGGTGTTGAGCTGTGAAGCTATATCAAGAGTTAGCATTTTAAAGAGTTGGACAGTTGAGTATTTTATGTGTGTGTATGTGTGCACGAGTGTGTGTCTGCACCATATCTGATGTGCTCTTGGAGGCTGGAAGAGGGTGTTGGATCCCCTGGAACTGGAGTTACAGACATGTGAGCCACCATGTTGGTGCTGGGAAATGAACCTGGGTCCTGTAGATCAGCCAGTGTTCAGAAGCACCTCCATTTTGGATCTGAGAGCCTACGAGAAGATAAAGATGGAAAAGGGCCCCTCTGTTGACCCCTGCAAAAGGTCTACCTACAGTGGTTGGAGGCATCAAAAGCTGAGTTAAGTGTCTGGAAAGTGCTGGTACTACCCAGAGGCAAGCTCAGAGCAGGTGAGATCACACAGGAGGCAAGCAGCACTGTATCTCCCAGGGGACTTGGATGAGGGTGGATCCGAGCGTGCTGGGCTGCTGTAGAGATGGGGGCATGACTGAGGGGTTCTCATCCAACAGACTCTTCCACTCAGCCTTGAAGGAAGGGGAAGGACAGTTTAGGTGTCACCTGCCAATGCAACTTGACGAACTGTTAAGTGACTCTCTACAGGATGTCTATGCTGTGGCATCATTCACTCTGGTGACATGGAGGCGCCAGGCTGGTCCCCTTGCACTTTCCAAGCAAGTGGAATGTATTTTCTAAGCTGTTGAAAGATTCCCCCCCCCCCCCTGTAAACTGGCTGTGGTTATAGTTGTTAGATCTATACTCCTACCTGGAGTCATCTTTCTGTGTCTGCCTTTGCCTGTGAGTTCTGTCAAAGGTCATTTGCCCATAGGGCCTGGGCAGTTGTTTTCTAAAACAGTGGTATCTCAGAGTGCACACGTTTTTAAAAGGGAGGGGCAGCGGTCACTTGAGTCCACAGATGGAACAATCTGCTCTTTGCCATTTGCTTTTTATAACACCAAGAAACACTAACAGTCAGTCACGAAGCTGCTGGCTCTGTGGGCAGGACCAGCCACTTCCCATTGTACAGATGAAGAAGTGGAGGCCAAGTTTTCAGGGAGACTCTTCAACATCTTCAGGGAAGCTGGCAGCTAGGAGGCTGAACCCCAGATTCCTTCAACCTTGACCTTACTGGGTGTGTGTTTGGATTTCAAGGCTAGTGTGTTAAGCCTCATTGGGTGGGGAGGAGGAGGAAGTAGAACTGAGATACTAAGAAGGAGAAAGTTGCTCTCCCCCCAGAATGTGAGGTTTCATGCCGGGATGCAGCCCAGGGCAAGGGGGTGCTGCAGCTATGGCTGCACGTGGAGTCAACCCGGCCAACTCTGCTGCAGGTGATGAAACGGCCACTCACCTCTGGGCCCTCAGGGAGAGGAAAGGACGGCCACTGCATGGAAGGCCATCGGCCGAACAGTTCCTCCTTGTTGCTTTCTTTTGGCACGGAGCCTAAATTACTAGCACAAAGCTTTGAACCCACAGAAATCGGTGCTAGAATCTGGAGACACTAGCTTCGGCTGTAGCTGTCTGCATGGTGTGTGTCCAGGTGACCGAAGAGCTGCTACTCTGTAGCAGAACCTGGAGAAGACCACCCGTGTTCAAGTCCCAGTTCCACACTTACCAGCCACGGGATCTTGAGCCTGTTTTCTGAGGTTGCGCCTTCACCAAAGGTGACCGCATGAAGGAGGGAACACGCTGGAAGCCACAATGAGCCCAGCCTGGCTTATTGTGATGGTCACTTTAAAGATGTTAGTGTAGCTCAGGGTGCTTCCCTTCAGATAACCCGGCAAACTCGGTTTTCTTCTGCCCACTCCTTCCTCGGCTGGAGTTTGACGGACCCTGGTCCAGCCCCGGGATAAACAGGCTTTGGGATTCCCCAGTCTCATTCTGTCTTAAAGGCAGACATTACTTTTCCTTTCCTTCAGGCAGGCCCACCTGTACCAGGATGCAGGGCGTGGTCTTGCCGCGCTTTTTGGATCTGCTCACTAGGTGGCGCTAGAACTTCATCAAAGGTTAAACAAAACAAAACAACAAACAAACACCCCACAAAAAACCGTGGCCGAGGCTGCTTAGACAGCTAGGGTGAACGTGTCATGAATACTCCGTCACATGCTGCCACACCTCCGATGGCTTCCTCAGATTGCAGGCAGGACCAGGAGAGCTACAAAGCCGGGGCACGGGGCGTGGCAGAGGGCGTGGCTCGGGTAGCCTGCGGTCCGCAGAAAGCTGGTGGCCCTGTGGCCGTGGGACACCTACTGTGGGACCCTTAGGAATGAATACCTGCCAGGACTGCAGAAGGTGGGGGCGGGACAGGCCTTTGCTGTTTTCCCAGCTTTCCATTCGCTGGTGCCCCAGGCACTCCAAGCCCTATCACCCAGCTCAGGGTCAGTCTTACTGTAGGAAAGTGGGGTGCAAATAATTCCCGAAGTCCATGATGAGGGCGCAAGTGCCTCCCGGCCAGCTGGAAAGCACCATATGGAAACTTGACTCTGAAAGGAAACTTGACAGCTGAAAGGAGTTTCTCGGGATGAGGCTCCCATTTTAACCTCTTTATTCACCCAGTGTGAGTTTATTACATCCATTACGTGAGAGCAAAAGGGCAAGTTGCGAGGGGCTGTTGGGAGGATGTAAGCTCGGCTGTGATCGGTGAGGAAATGGACCGCTGAGGAGGAGCGAGGGAAGGGAACCCGGGCTGGAGTCAGGCGTAAAGTGATCCGCCTTATTCTTGGTTGCCCTTTTCTGGGTCTTCTCCATCGCAGGAAGGAAGAGGGCCTCTGGAGCCACTAAGACTATGGCCGTTCTGTCCACTAGAGGGCGCAAGCGTCCTTCAAGGTAGCCTGGAGTTGGCGCTGGCTTGGGAGTGTGTGAGATTTGGGGAGTCTCAGGGACCTCAGAAACACCGCGGTCTGCACGTTATTCTCTTGCACCCCCTTAAAAGCCTTAACCCCCTTTCTGCTTAAATGTGGCTGTTGTTTCCTGGGTATGTTATGCCCAGATCTGGTCCCACCGTTGCAGGGGTGAACGCTGGGGAGGGCGGCTTTGGGCTGCTCTGGGGTATACCATAGGGACTCAGACAGCCCTCGTAGGTGTAACTTAAGTTGGCTTTCCCAGGAGCCTGTGCCTCACTCTGGCCTTTTCCCCAAGCAGGAGCGTCCTGACGATGAGGCATCTTTAGTATGTTATTTTAAAAGTTTTTTTAATTAGATTTTTATTGTGTGTTTGTGCGGGTGTGGTGGGTGGGCATGAGGGTAGAGGACAAGTTGCTGAGTCTTTCATGAGAGCCTTTCACGAGGGAACTCAGGTTGCAGGCTTGGCAGCAAGTGGCTTTACCAGCAGAGCCATGGTGTCGGCTTCTGTTCCTTCTTTATCCGCTCCCGGCCTTGCCTGATCCACCACTCAGCGATTATCACACGCTGGGCTGTGTGTTCTGGAACCGGGCTACCGGTAGACAATGATGGCTCCCCCAGCTTCCCGAGCCCTTTCCTTCTGCTAGGCTGTTCTAAGGTAGGGAACTCCACCCACCCTGTTGCAGCCTGGCCTTCAGTTGTTCTCTGCCAAACATTTTGGAGGAGCCATGGACACCAGCAACCGGCATCTGTGAGTCTCTGTTCAAAGACTGTTTAGACACAGCCTGCCTGGCCTTTCCGTTGGGTCCTAACAGACTCTGTCCCCACAGTCCTTGGTACTTGACAGTGGCAGGGACAGGTGTTATGCACTGTAGAGGCTTAGGCTGGTGGGACTCCTGAGGGCTAACTCTACACAGTCTGTCCTGTAGGAAGGGATGCACTGTGGTCTCGGATGGGGCGATGGCGTCCTTAACGTGGGCTCTGGGCCTGCTGGCAGACATGCTGGCCAAGCCACACCAGCCAGGCTATTTTTTTTTTTTTTCTTGTAGCAGGTGAAGCTTCCTCTCCTACCTGCTTCCTGCAATACCCCACGCTCCCTAAGAACCCCTTACTGGGTTGTGTGGTGGGTTTGTCTGCAATGTTAACCTATTCGTTTTATCATGACACTTGGAGATGCTTTCCATTGCAAGAACCTTGGAGAAGAAACTTGCTCAGGACCTGAAGTCAGTGTATGGAGCCACTGTGGACTTCCAGGGAGTAAGTACCAAAGAGAGGGAAGGCTAGAAGGTTGATAGCCCCTGTGAAGCTGAGGGCTGTTTTGTGTAGGGACTTGGTAGTTCCCACCATCGCAGGTCTCTGCTCTTCCTGGGGAACAGCAATGAAGGGTATGCTTGAAGCCAGCAGGCAGGAGGCAATTTATAAGAGAGGAGACTCAGAGTGATTAAGATTCTTGCTCAGAGCCACACAGAGACAGAGGCAGACTTTTTATGTATCATAACCTGCAGAATCTTGTCTGCAAATGGTGTCCAAAGGCTAGGAGTCCAGTGTTCACCTATCCACCCTGTCAAACACATTTGTGGGATACTTAATGCAGGCTAGAGGCTGAGCAGAGAACTCAAGGGGATGCCCAGGTCATGTGACAAATCCATGCAGTATGGGGGGACCTAGAGGAGAGGCCTCCATCCTGAGCGGGAAGTCTACACATAGTAGGGCTTTTGCACGATGATGAGCTATCAGCTACTTGTCCTGGGCAGCAGCGCTCCTCTCCTTGCTTCTGAGAGAGATGTGGAGAGACTTGGAACATTCCAGTCTCGAGTCATCCTGGGATGAGGGTTTTTACTCTCATCCACTTAAAAAGAAATCCTTTCCATCCTGGGAAATTCCAAATATGTATCAGAATGGTAAGATCAAGGTCTTGTTGCCAGGTCACATTCCAGTCACGTTCCAACTCTTGTCAACCCAGGGTCAGCTACCTCCCAGCTCCAGCCCTACCGGCTCGCCCTCCTCTGGACTGCCTCCAAGGAAATTGCTCACATCCTATCATTTAACCCATAGAGATTTCGGCAGATAGCTGTGGAGGACAATGAAGCCTTTTAAGAATCATCCCATGATCACACAGGCATTAATTCCAGTGCTCAGTTGCTTCCCTTTTTTAAATAATTGGTCCAAGTTAGGATCTCGACAAGTGCTGCATGTAGTGAAGTCTTAGTTTCTTCTGAACTGTCAATTCTCTCTCCCTTTCTTTCCCTTATAACAATTCCTTTAGAAAATCTGGTTGATCTGGTTGTGTCTTGGGCAGCTTCCTATACCTAGCCCTTACTTCCTCCATCCTTGGGTCTTGTCTCGAAAGCTCCTGTGCCTCCTCCCCCTGTATTTTCTGTAACCTGGTATGTGTGACTCTGGAGGCTTAAACAGATTCTATCTTAAGATTTTGGAGTGAGGTATTTGGAAACACAAATCAAAGGGCATTCTGCTGGGTAACGTGTGTGTGCGTGTGCATGTGTGTGTGTATGTGGCGTGTGCACGTGTGTACGTGTGTGTACACATGTGCTTGTGTCTGTGAGTGATTCTCCCCACCTTTGGTCACTTTCCAAATCCTTGTCTGTGTCCACAGGCTCCTCTTCTGGGCTTGGCAAAGGGCAGGTGGAATTCCACCCCCCATCCCATCAGACAAAAGCGGAGCAGTCCAGCCTTGAATTCTCAGAGGCAGAGCAAAGGAGGTTAGGCTGGAAAACAATCACAAGCGTCTATGGAGTGTTGAACTGACGAGGAAGTTTGGAATAACAATGCAGAAGTAGGGAGGGCTCGAGAAAGGGGAATACTGGTCAACCTCCATTACCAGCCTCATCACTTGCCTGAGAATTACCTGTGGGGCGTGCTGTTAGGTTGTTTCCACCGAGATTTAACTGAGAAGGGGGGACCTACACTGAATGTGGGTGTCACCACCCTGTGAAATGGGATTGTAAAGTGAATAAAAAGGAAAGAGTAGAGAGCAAACTGAGGACTAGCATTCATCTCTCTCTCTTCCTGACCAAGGACACACTGTGGCCAGCTACCTCGCACTCCATCCCTTTCCCCAATAGTGGACAATAGTCCTCTAGACTGAGCCAGAACAAACCCTTCATTAGGGTTTGGTCAGGACACAGACTGGGGAGAGTAGATGGGGGTGAGGAGGAGAAAGCTAGAGCGAAAGAGTGAGAGAGCTGGCCTGGGAGAAGGGAAAGGAGGGAGGGAGGGGATAGGGAGAGTATATATCAGTCCCTAACTACCACACAACTACTACAGCCCAGCTGGTGGGTGCCAGAGGGGAAAATGATGACCTATATATCATGTCCTGTTGACAAGACAGATGGCAACCAGGAGAAGACACCTGCAGCTGGCTTTGCGGAAAATCTGGGTAATTCATCTAAGGAACCGTTGAGCTGTGAACTCGCTAAACTGTGCCTGCTGGAGGCCCGAGCTAGTCTAACATGGTGGTGTAACGGGCAATGTAGCCAGATGGTGTGGGGCAATCCTTGCAGTGGACTAGAGCACTGCAGGTACCCGGGCGTGCAGAGTCTGGGGTGACTGAGCTTGCTCTGCGAGCTTTTCTAGAGAGAATCGCGCATGCGCACGCGTGTGTGTGTGTGTGTGTGTGTGTGTGTGTGTGTGTGTGTGTGTGTGTGTGGCGGGGGGCAGGGCCTACAGTCCAGTGTTCACTTTGCTTTGTCTGGCATATGTTCTGATGGATCGTGGTGTGCCTGTGCACCCTGCCTGTCAGGATGAGGTTGGTTCTCCTCAGGAATGAAGGTTGCTAATGTGGGAAGGGGTGGATGGTATGGCATAGGGGATGCCAGAACACACTCCAGATGGATGTGGCTCTTAGTCTTGGCTTCATGCATGCCTGTGGTACTTTGGGACAGTCATTGTAAACTTCAGTTACTTCTTTTGCCAAATGGGGTATTGAGTCTCATAGAATGGCTTCAAGGCTTACATGAGGTAATGTAAAGAGAAGGCACCTGGTACCTACTGGTGGAACAACTTCCAGACTGCAGGCAGGCATGCACAGTTGAGTCTTATGTAGTCTACGCCAGACACAGGCTGGGTGAGGCCAGGCTCCGAGTCGGCACTCACTATCCAGAAGGGTCTGTAGTTCTCAGACCCTGGCGGCTGTCTTTACACCTGCTTCTCCTGCTCCTGGAATGCTCTTCCTTTTACTTCCTCCAGGCCAGACCTCTTACTTCTCCCCGGCCAGACCATGCATATCCCAGCTGCTTGCCATCATGGGTGCTGACCCTTCTACACAGAATTGTATTAGAGGTTTCCATTTCCTGAATCCCGGCCTGTTTCTAATTATTGTACCTACCCGTAATTAGATGAACGTGGACTGAAAGAACGGCAGCCACCTGGCCTTGCCGGCTTGGCGTGGAAACTTTCAGCCTCCTTAACAATAAACATTTTGTTGATGAACTTTTGACCACAGATGCGTCTTCCCCCCACGAACATCCTGTGCTCAAAGACAGCATGTGGCTGGCAGAGAGGTGGCATTCGGGTCCTCCACTAGGGCTGAAGATGCTTCTGTGTGCCCGAGATTCCTCATCTGGGAACTGAGAGGTTCAGACCCCACAGCCTCTGCAGTTTGTTCATTACCTTAGTGAATTTCTGAACTTGCAGAAAACATTTAAATTGCCCCGGTCTGGAGACAGCTGTCAAGCACAGTGGCAGGCGTTTAGTGCCGGAGCTTTTGAAGTCTGCTTCTCATGACTGACCATGAGAAAGCAGTATGTTCTGTGGCCCTTCGGGAAGGAGAGCGTAGCGCGGTGACTAGCTGGATTGGTGGTTTTTGTATATCCATTTCAAGGGTGTTCTGACTTGGGTTTAATTACATCCTTTTACGTTGTCCTGAGCCTGGGTATCTGGAGAGCTTTTCAATATTTGAGGTTCAGGCTCTACCTTGGAACAACCTCAAGGGGGCTTGGGGAAATAGGGGTGTTGTTCTGAACAAACTCTGTAAAGATCACCCAGGTGATCCTGTGTGAGGGCAACATGGATTATCAGCTACAGAACAGTGTGCTCCAAATGTGTCAGGATGCGGGCATGGACAGGGATCCTGGGAATGTGTGTGCATCCTGACTCAGTGTGAACTGGCAATCAGTTCAATGACAGTCTCTTCCTAAAGTGTGACTTTTAACTTTTTAAATCACTCATACTGAGGAATATTATATACTAAAGAAATCACAGAACTGAGAATTAGGCAGCATTCTTTAAAATATGTATGTTTCAATGGCTCTTCTAGAAGAGGTGGCTTCTATAATATCTTGCAATTCATAAATGCCTCAGGAACCAGGAGCCTCTCAGAAAGCCGAGGCAAGAAGGGCACACAGCACTGTGCTCTTGAACATGGTCATGATCTTGGTGACAACTGATCTGCAGCATCCACAGCGGCAGCTTTAATATGTCTGGCATACTCATTTGCTCTTGGTTTTCCCGAGATCTGATCTCTCGTCTAGTGTTAAAAGTCTCCCTGGGGCTGTTCATAATATTACATTTTGCTCTTTTCTATTCCCATTTTTTTTCTTGTTGTTTAGAAAAATGGGTGACTGCTTAAATGGGGCCCTGGCCTGACTCCCTCTGATTGGCAGAACCTTAATGCTACTTTTTGCTTGTTTGTTTGTTTCTGAAATCCTAACATCAGCATATTCCATCCACAAACATATTGCATTATTGCATTATTAATGATTCCCTCCAGTTACTGGTACCAGGGCTACTGATATCAAAGGGGCCCAATAAATGCTATGGTTTTATATTGGTAAATACTCAGAAGACAGTTTTTCATTTCAATGTAGGAAAAAAAAGATATGAAAGCCACCCCAGAACTTTAGGCATCAAAAGGCCACCATATTTTAGCCAACAGGGAAATTTACATCCACAGTGAGGCTCCACATCATTCCTACTGGGATAGTGACAACAAAAGGATGGATAATCACCATTCTTGAAGGGTAAAGAGAAAATACAAACCCCACACCATTCTTGGAGGAATTACAAAGAGTTCAGTGCTTTTGAAACAGTCTTGCCATTCTTTAGAAGGTTAGGTAATAGCATGCTGCTGGCATAAGAACAGACAAGCAGGCAGATGGAATAGAAGAGTCTAGCAATAAATTCACAATATGGTCCATTGATCTTTATGGATATTAAGAAAGACACGGAAAGGGGACTGCCTCACCAGCAAGTAGTGCTGGAAAAACTGAGTCAAAGGCAACCTATGAGGTATGAGAAAATATCTGTAATCTATGAGACAGATATGGGGTTAATATTCAAACAAACAGAAGCTATATTAAAAAAATGGGGTACGGAGGTGGCTTATCACCCAACAATTCAGGCCTAGGTATATAGACAAGATATACCTATAGGTGAATGTTCATGGCAACACTATTCATCTTAGCCCCAAAGAAGGAATAATCTCCATGGCTCCACCAACCACGAATACATCAACAAGATGTGCTCTATCCGTGTAATAGAATAGTAGCTAGGCATTGCAAGAAAGTATTGATAGATTGTATAAAATCAGTAAAATTTAAGGATATTATTCTCTGTAACTGCAAAGCCTAGGGAAAAAGACAAATGAAATGTAGGATTCTGTTTATATGAAGGATCCAGTCTGAGAAACCCTATATAGACAGACAGATATAGACAGATATGGATCAGCTATATCCAATGGCTGGGAAGAAAGGGCTACAGCTACTTTATATATGGAGTTTCTTTTTGGCAATAACAAAACAGTTCTGAAATTGGAGATTATGGTTGTATAATGCAGATAAATATTAAAAAGCATTAAGATGCACCCTTTAAAATGGATGAATTAAATAGCATATATATACATATATATATATATATGTGTGTGTGTATATATAATCTGATTAAATGTGTAAGCCAGGTGTGATGGCACCTGTTTTTAATCCCAGCACTGGAGAGACAGAGGCAAGTGGATCTCTGTGAGTTCAGAGTGAACTTGATCTACCTAGTCAGTTCCAGGCCAGCCAAAGCTACATAGTGAGATCCTGTCTAAAATAGTAATAAATCTCCCTCTGTCTCTGTCTATCTGTCTGTCTGTCTGTCTGTCTGTCTCTGTGTATCAGGGTGAGGGGGGAAAAGAGTGATAGAGATAGATATATGGTAGGTAGGTAGATGGATGGATAGAGATGTAGATAAATGGATAGATAGATGATAAATAAATAGATGACAGACAGATAGACAGATGGATGAATCACTCCCTGAATCTTGGGTAAGAGTGTTCAATGTTCATGGTTTAATGTGCATAATTTTCCAATGCTTGTAGATAGTAATCACAGAAATACTCAGTGTTAAAACAATTTTGTAAATTGTGATGATCCCCAAGACTAATCAGTTCTGATCATGTGTTAGGCCTCTATTTCCCTTAACCAAGTTTTGGAAAATTATTGTTTTGGGGAAGACAAATATAATGGTAACAATGTCAAGGACAAATACATAACTCTTGGCTTGTTGTTGTAGGAGGGCAGGTGAGGGCTGGAAGTGAGCAGTGCTGTTTGATTTCCAGGTGCTGGGGAAACACCGAAATGGTAACAGCAGAAAAGGAAACTCAAGGACGTCTCTTGCTTAGGAATCAATAAGGATAGCACTCATAAGCCCCTGTAAGAACAGTTTAGAGTGCCGTGGGCGTTTCCGGTCCTGCCTTGTGTGAAGCTGTTGCTGATATTTCCCCTGGGGAAATGTGAATGTCTACTTGTTCCTCTGAGGTCCTAATGGCAAACCAAAACTCAGTTCTATTGATGCATCTATTAGGGACCTTACATGGGGTATGGGGCAGAGGTTAAAGCCAGGAGCCTGAGTGAGCTCAAAGTAGCCACACTGGAAAGCTCACCTAGTATGGGCTTTGACTTCTTCATAGTCACAGAAATGGAGTGGGTCTCCTCTCCCGAGCCTTCCCACCACTGTGGTGCCTTCTTGAGACCCCGAGACCACACATAATGAGCATGGAGTTCCATACAAAAGAACGAGGAAGAGTGTCTGCAAACTGAAGCAGGGATGCAATGACTACACACATGCTCCTCTGTGAGGGAATGTTAACACTGCACATCATGCCAACACTCAGGACAGACCCTAGAGCAGACACAGCGGATCTCATGAAGATGGGGAAGGGTGGGTTGTTCTACAACAGGCATCTTGTGGAGCTTCCTCTACCTGGGCTGTTTTTAGCTTTAGAGAAGGACTCTCCAGTGGTTGGTGTAGAAAGGCCAAGAAGGTTTCTTGGAAACAGAATCAGAATCAGAATCAGAATCAATGCACTTAGTTAACCATGAAGATAAAAACTGAGCCGTCATTGACTATAAACAACCCAGTGGTAGGAACCAGATCCCATTAGCTCACATCCCTAGGGTTCAGCATGGTGCCTGATACACAGTGGGTGTTGAATAAGCTTTTACTAAATTTTAAATGTCAACTAGGATGCTGTAGTTACACAAATAGGCCTGAGAAGAATAGGAAGTCAAGTGCCATTTAAACAGCCACATGTGTAGTTGTAAACAACAGAATACATTGACAGAAAAATATGAAGGGGCAAGTGGCGTCAATGACCAAATGGCTGCAGGAACCCCTGTGTTTTTTTCCTGGGTTCACTCGTAGGTTCCTATTTAGGAATATACCTGTCCCTTCATATATATTATGAGCCTCTGAGCATTGCAGACAATAGAGTAAACTTACTATCCCACTGGCATTTTTTGTTGAGGGAGCAAAGGGAAAATGGGCAGGGCTCCTCTGGGGCCATCTTGCAGGCCGAATACCATTCATTGGGAGAGCAAAGTGAGGCCAGAAGGGACTCTGCTGCTCTCTTGTTCATGATTCTGGGAATCTCACCTCTCCTTGCTTATGGAGCTTCAGGGTTGCTCATCCAGGGACACACCACAGGTTCCTCACACCAGGAAGCTAGGGTGCTTTTGTCCGCAGATTTCCCCCTTCACTGTATTTGGTGTGTGCTGCTGCCTCATCCACCAGCCTGCTGGATATACCTCCATGGAGATGTGTGTGTGTGTGTGTGTGTGTGTGTGTGTGTGTGTGTAGAGACCAGAGCACAACTTTGGCTGTCTTCCTCAGGAGTTGCTCACCTTGCATTGTAGTGCATGGAGCACACTAAGTAGGCCAGGCTGGCTGCCTATGAACCCTGGGACCTCCAGTCCTCACCTCCCCAAGCATGTGACAACAGCCAGCATGCACGCCTCCCATCACTGTGTATTCTCTGAGTGACCAGGGTGGCTAGTGACCTCTCCAGGCCCCCGTTTCTCTCTTTAAAACATGTAAGTTATAGCGTCTGGGTCACAGGCTACTCTCAGAACCATATAAAACTGGGACATGGGCACCATCAGCAAATACACACAGAGTTTTGAACCACAGGATAGTCTGACCAAGTTTTCACACGAGGCAGGTGATGCTGGAGTGTGCCCTTGACTGTGCTGTGCAACTAAACTAGATTAAGCCTGATGAGGACTTTCGGTGTCTAGAACAGAGGGGGAGAAATAGCAGAGGTATAATTGGTCCACAGTTCACTGTTGTGTCTCAATGACTCTTTGGAGACTAATGGAACCGCTGCCCATGGGCAGTGTGACTGGCAGTAAGTGGGGCGTGATCTGAACCTCAGCGCAAAGGATGCTGGAGCATGGAATCCTGGCCACACCTTCGCTCTTAGTTCCTTGGGATCTCAGGCTGGAACAAATCTTGGTTTTGCTTATTTATGGAAAGAAGTCTGAAATAATTATATTATAAAATTTAAAAAGCCAAATATTTTGAAAACTTGAAATAAGCACTCAAGAAATATGTGCATTATAAAGTACATAGCCTCTTGTCTTATTGAAAGCTCTTGGTTTAAGCCTCTGAGTACAGTGTTTTTATAGTATAGTGTATACTCTATAGTCTAGCATATATAGTGTTAGTATAGCATACAGTACAGACTCTGAGAATAGTGTATAGTATAGGATAGCCTCTGAGAATAGTATATAACCTCAGCACTTGGGAGTCGGAGGCAGGAAGATTGCAAGATTTATGTACCCCTAGGCTGCATAGCAAGATCTTGTCTCAAATAAAACAGAAACGGGTCACCATTTAATTTGCTGTTGGTCAAGGTAATTGTTGTCTGCAGAGTGGCTTTTCTAAAAGTAACCGAGATCGGACTGGTGGAAATGAGCTTTCTCTTGGCAACACAAGTTGTACCTGCACCGCTGAGCTGGAAGGGAAATACAAGCACCGTGGCCCAACAATGACTTTATTTTCAATGTGGCTGTAAATTTAATTAGAGAAAGACAAATACTTTCTTGTCTGGGAATTACAGCATCTTTCTTCTGTAAATGTCACCTGTATCTGTCTTTGCATCTGGAGGAATATGTGTTAAGAGGAAATGTGAGCCTTGAAGAAGGCCATCATTCACTGGAGTTTTCCAAGCCTCAGTTTGTCAGAGAGAAACAGTGTTTTGTCTAGGACTGACCACCAACTGATTGACTGGTTACGAACAATACGTGATATTTAAGTGGTATTTATCCGTAGAGACTTTTCTCATTTAGCTTGCGGTATCGTAATCTATCATCCCAGTGATGACGTGACCGCTCCCAAGTCTCAGCTGTAGCAGCTTGAGTAACATTTATTTCTCTGGAGTAGTTTAGCTTGCAAATGGCCACAGAATGCAGGATTAAGAAAGGGTTCCCACCGTTTGGATTTCATTAAGAATTACAACAACAACAATAAAAGTAATTTTTTCTCTTTGTTAAAATAGTCCCAAATTTCTAATACCTCCATCATCTGATGTTGCCTTGTTTTCCTCTTAGATATCTGTTCCTTCAAAACCATGGGATGCTAGATCTGTGCAGAAGAATTTTCCTATTATTCCCAAATGGACTCTTCTAGAAAGATTGAGGGCACCTTGGTGTTCTAGGTGCAAAGTTGAGAGCAGTTGGACCTAACAGACTCCTTTGTGCTAATAAACCCACTGTGTTCTTATTTTCTTTGCCTTGTTTCTAGTTTCTCTGTACAAACAAGACCATAGAATTACGGCTCATCGCTCTTTCAGTTTTGCCAGTGAGCTTTGACCAGGAGCTCTAGTCATGAGTCCTACTGAGATGCCTTATTTCTCAGGTGTCTCTAATAAACACTGCTCTGTTGTAGGTGGAGAACCGAAGCAAATGAATTTTCCAGTGATGTATAAAGCCAAGCACCTGGAGCTACTTTTGTTTTATTGAGTTATCTATGCTGTTTGGCAGACGAAGTTATGTTGAAATGCTTACCACTTCTCTGCCTGTCTTTATTATTTTGAAATTTAGATTTTTTTTATATTGGTGGTGGTGCTTGGAACAGGTTTTAAATATGACATGCAATTATCTTCCTGTCATGTTCATTTTGGTTTAATCACCAATTCTGTATCCTAATGGGCCAAGTCAGCAGAAGTCGATGTCCATTTGCCTGAGAGAGCTAAGCTCCTCCACCCCTTATACAGCACCATAGTAATTCCAGTGCCATTGGAACCACCGCCTCAGAAACACATCCCTCCCTTCCCCCAGTCAAAGCTGCTTGACAACCTAGCATTTTTCTGCGTGCTCAGATAGAATTTGATTCAATTGTTTCTTTGTTTTTGTTTTTGCAGTGTTTGGTTGTACTTGCAATTTTGATTCCTGCTGCATTCCCATCAATTTAAACACTCTTTGCTGTCTGCAGGCTTCTAAACTCATAGGGGTTTGTGTTTTCTAGAGGCACCGTATTTGTAGTTTTGCCAAGACAAATAGAATTGTGTCTATTAAGCATATCTAGCTGATGGGTTAATGAGAGGCCATGCATGAATAAAGACACCCAACCAATCCAGCCCTTATGATAGAGTCATTCTTCACCCATGGGTTTTAGATTCATCTGCATAACAAGTGTTAAACTAAGTTATAGATTTGAAATTTATTTTTAGGTTTACTTATTTTATGTGACTTTTATAGTATGTGGCTTGCACATATGTGTGTGCCCTGAGAAGTCAGAAGAGGGCATCACATCCCCTAGAACTTGAGGTACAGATGGGATGGTTGTGAGCTACCATGTGGGTGCTGAAAACTGAATTCAGGTCCTTCTCTGGGGCAACAAGTAATCTTAATCATTGAGCCATTTCTCCAGCCTCCTAAGTTATTGACTTTAGAGTGATATATGGGCATGGGCTTTGAGCTACTTTCAGACAGCTTCTTGATTCTTTTAAAAAAAAATGATGCTCGGAAACATTTTTCCTAGAAGGTCTAATTCATTTGTGCCAGAGGGACTGAATATATGCACTTACAGTAGCTGAAGTTATAGATTTGTTAATTAGTTTGACTTCGTCATTATGCTTTATGAACACAAACTAAAACATCATATTGAGCCCCACAAATATACACAACACACATACATGTATAAGTCATTTGTTGAATAAAGCTAAGACAAACAGGTTAGGTTGGGCTGTCTGCTGGAGTCCCCGTCTGCTGTGAATACCCTGTCAAGATACCAGCGTGCTGAGAAGGGAACCGCAGAGTGAAGGGCCAGTGCAGTGCACGAGTGGCCGGTGATTTGTGCAACGAGCAGCTTGCGGGGCTGACACAGGAAAGGGTGTCAGATCGGAGACGAGGATGTGACACCACATAACCCAATCCTTTCTCCACTAATCTACTTGAAAGTTTTGGCTGCCAAGTGGGGTTTTTATCCTTAGTCTCTCCTGTGCTCCCCCTTTTCCTTCAACAATGTTGTGTCTGGGCTGGGTGATGGCTCGGTTGGTAAGCTGCTTCTCATACAAGTACACAGTGTGCTTTTGGACTCTCAGCACCGTGGGAGAGGCTGTGTGAGGCAGCGCTGGTCTGTAACCCTAGAATGGAAGCCAGCCAGTCGAGGCAATCAGTGGGCTACAGGTTCAGTCAGACATAGTGTCTTAAAATTTGAAGAGCAGAGTGACTGAGGGAGACATCAGGAGACCCCTTGACTCTTGCACAAAACATACAGCACTTCCAAATAGGCTGTGCCCTTTAAGATCATGTAGACAGCCCCTGATTCAGGCCTCGCTTTCTCTCTTCCCTTCACTGCGCAGCGAAGAGCCCCTGCTGCACACTCCCACTGCTGTGAGCTCCCATATCCCTTTCCCACAATATTAGAATCAAATCTGAAGTCATGAGTCAAAATAAAGCTTTCCTCCCTTCTGTTTTGTGGTTTCTATAAGGTATTGTGGCCACGGGGACATAAAAGTAATAAATACAGGATCCCATGGGTTTTTGGGTGACAGCAGAGATGTGCAAAAGTTCTGTGGGTATGTTCCATTGTCCAGGAACTTCAACAAGGCTGGAGGAGGGGAGACGGCGAGGTCGCCCATGTTGCTGGTGAATTGGCTTTAGGTAATGAAGATTTCCCCTTACATCGGAGCAGCACTTTATATACTCTGTAAAAAGTTCAATTTGTGAGAATCCGTTTAAAAGATGTCACCACACACACTAGGAAAGAATATTCACCCAGGGAAGGAATTAGTCATGTTTCACTTTACAGACAATTTGGAGGACTGGGTTTCGGGTGGCGGGACATGAGTGCAATACAAATGTAATTGTTTGGAGATAATTTGAAGAAAAATGAAGTGTGCTTGTCCCGGGAGTTCAAGGTCATGGAGCAGCCTTATGAGATGGAGTTTGGGGAGGAAGCTCTCTTGGAAATTAAAATCTGAATTTTGAGTTGCCCCTCTGGTACTGGGTTCATTTTGGTGAACTGTCAGCTCTCCAAAGGGAAAGTGGCTACTCTGAAAACCTCTCACTGCTCAAGAGGTTCCTCTTGCAATCTCACACAAAGATACTTTATTTCTCAACACTTTGTAGTGCTATAGCACAGAACTCTGCAGGCTTCTGGTGTCAGAACTGTGCCGGTCAGTTCTTCATTGTTAACCGGCTTCAGCCTAGTTAACAATGGGCCTGAGAAGAGAGGCCCAGCTGAGGAAGTGTTTAGAGCAGGCTCGTCTGTGGGGCCTGCCTGGATAGCTAGCTGACTTGAGAAGACCCGTTCTGCTGGAGGAAGACCCGTTCCGCTGGAGGCAGCACCGTTCCCTGGATAGCACCTCTTGAGTTACACAGGACATCAGAAGAGTATATGAGAGCAGAAGGAAGCAGACAGTGTGGCTATATGTGTTTCCTGCTGCTCTGGACAGCAGATGTAATGTGACCAACTGTTTGAGTCCCTAAGTGACACACTGTAGGCTGAAATTGTAAGCCAAGTCAATGGTTCTTCTCCTAAGTTTCTTTTCTTTTTTTTTTTAAAGACAAAATTACTTTTTATTTCATTAAACATTTTCCTTGAGGTATCTACATCTTTTTGCTTATACATCTTTTTTTTTTAAAAATTACACTTTATTCACATTGTATCCCCCCATAAGCCCCTTCCTCCTCCCCTCCTGGTCCTATCCTTCCTCCTCCTTCTTCATGCATGCCCCTCCCCAAGTCCTCTGATAGGGAAGGTCCTCCTCTACTTCCTTCTGATCTTAGTCTGTCAGATCACCTTGGTACCTAAACCTCACAAAGACTCAACAAAGAAAGATAATTTCAGGCCAATCTCCCTTATGAACATTGATGAAAAAAATACTCAACAAAATACTTGCAAACTGAATACAAGAACACATCAAAGATATCATCCACTATGACCAAGTAGGCTTCATCCCAGGTATGCAGGGGTGGTTCAATATACGGAAATCCATCAATGTGATCTACCATATTAACAAACTGAAAAAAAATCCACATGATAATCTCCCTAGATGCTGAAAAAGCATTTGAAAAATCCAACATCCATTCACGTTTAAGGTATTGGAGAGATCAGGGATACAAGGCACATATCCAAACATAGTAAAGGCGATATACAGCAAGCCTATAGCCAACATCAAACTGAACAGAGAGAAACTTAAAGCAATCCCACTGAAATCAGGGACAAGACAAGGCTGTCCACTCTCTCCATATCTCTTCAACATAGTTCTGGAAGTCCTTGCTAGAGCAATAAGACAGTTGAAGGAGATCAAGGGGATACAAATTGGAAAGGAAGAAGTCAAATTATCACTATTTGCAGATGATATGATAGTATACATGAGTGACACCAAAAACTCTACCAGGGAACTTCTACAGCTGATAAACACCTTCAGCAAAGTGTCCGGACACAAAATTAACTAAATAAAAGAAAAAAAAAATCAGTAGCCCTCCTGTATACAAAAGACAAAAGGGCCGAGAAAGAAATTAGGGAAACAACACCCTCACAATAGCCACAAATGACATGAAGTACCTTGATGTAACCCTAACCAAGGAAGTCAAAGATTTATGAAAAAAATTTCAAGTTTCTGAAGAAAGAATTAGAAGAAGATATCAGAAGATGGAAAGATCTCCCATACTCATGGCTTGGCAGGATTAACATAGTAAAAATGGCCATCTTACCAAAAGCAATCTGCAGATTCAATGCAATTCCTATCAAATTACCAACACAATTCTTTACAGACCTGGAAAGAAAAATTCTCAACTTCATATGGAATAACAAGAAACCCAGAATTGCTAAAACAATCCTCTACAATAAAAGATCTGTTGGAGGTATCTCCATCCCTGATCTCAAGCTGTACTATAGAGCAACAGTTATAAAAACTGCATGGTGCTGGCCTAGAAACAGAATGGTGGATCAATGGAACTGAACAAAGACCCAGAAATAAACCCACACACTTATGAACACCTGATCTTTGACAAAGATGCCAAAACCATACAATGGAAAAAAGATAGCATCTTCAATAAATGGTACTGATCTAACTGGATGTCTACATGTAGATCCATACTTTTCACCCTGCAGAAAACTGAAGTCCAAGTGGATCAAAGACCTCAACATAAAACCAGACACATTAAATCGGTTAGAAGAAAAAGTGGGGAATACCCTTGAACTCATTGGCACAGGAGAGAACTTCCTGAACAGAACACCAACAGCACAGGCCCTAAGAGCAACAATCAATAAATGCGACCTCATGAAACTGAAAAGCTTCTGTAAAGCAAAGGACACCATCATCAAAACAAAACGACTGCCTACAGATTGGGAAAGAATCTTCACCAACCTTTTATCTGAAAGAGGGCTAATATCCAGTATATATAAATAACTAAAGAAAAGCATCAAGCATCAATTAAAAAATGGGGAACAGAGCTAAACAGAGAACTCTCTGTAGAGGAATATCGAATGGCAGAAAACACTTAAAGAAATGCTCAACCTCATTAGCCATTAGGGAAATGCAAATCAAAACAACCCTGAGACCTTACACCCATCAGAATGGCCAAGATGAAAAACTCATGTCACAACACATGTTGGAGAGGTTGTGGAGAAAGGGGAATCCTCCTCCACTGCTGGTGGGAATGTAAACTTGTACAACCACTCTGGAAATCAATTTGGCACTTTCTCAGACAACTAGGAATAGTGCTTCCTCAAGATCCAGCCATACCACTCCTAGGCATATATCCAAAAGATTCTCAATTTGCTCAACCATGTTTGTAGCAGCTTTATTTATAATAGCCAGAAGCTGGAAACATCCCAGATGCCCCTCAACTAAAGAATGGATGCAGAAATTGTGGTACATCTACACAATGGAGTATTACTCCGCAATGAAAAACAAGGAAATCATGAAATCTGCAGGTAAATGGTGGGACCTGGAAAGGATCATCCTGAGTGAGCTGTCCCAGAAGCAGAAAGACACACGCAGTATATACTCACTCATATAGACATATAACATAGGATAAACCTATTAACATCTGTACATCTAAAGAAACTAATCAAGAGAGAGGACCCTGACTAAAACGCTCAATCCCCATCCCGAAAGGCAAAAAGGATGGACATCAGAAGAAGAAGAAAACAGGAAACAACCTAGGAGCCTCCCACAGAGGGCCTCTGAAAGGCTCTGCCCTGCAGACTGTCAATGAAGATGCTGAGACTTATGGCCAACTGTTGGGCAGAGTGAATGGAATCTTATGTAAGAAGTGGGAAATAGTAAGATCTGGAGGGGACAGGAACTCCACAAGGAGAGCAACAGAACCAGAAAATTTGAACACAGGGGTGTTCCCAGAGATTCATACTCCAACCAAGTACCAGGCATGGAGATAACCTAGAACCCCTGCACAGATGTAGCCCATGGCTGTTTAGTGTCTAAGTGGGTTACATAGTAATGGGAAGAGGGGCTGCCTCTGACATGAACTGATTGGCCTGCTCTTTGATCACCTCCCCCTGAGTGAGGAGCAGCCTTACCAGTCCACAGAAGATGATAATGCAGTCACTCCTAAGTTTCTTTTGATCAGGATTTTTTTCCCCCATAGCAACAGAAATGAAGCTAGGATTAAAGTGTTGGTAAATGAGCATTTATCAATGATGGTATATAGTGGTGTGATATTAAAATACAAAATATTCCCCGACCCTGTTTCCACTGTCACATATCTTTGTATTTTTCTTTTAGGACTAGAGCCTCTGCCTTACTACAGGAATCACACTAGCTTTTTGGCATACTGTACTCAACAGAATGCAGAGAAAGTGGTATTTTTCAGGTCCCAGGTTAGACCACAAGTCTTGTGTGGGTCTGTCCTCTCTTGTAACACTGACTGCTTCTGTCCTGTGAAAAATCCAGAGCTCACGTGCCGGACTGTTTAAGTCGGTGTGCACTCTCAGAGACCCCTCCGTCAGCAGTGCCAATACACAGCAGCAGAGATACGGTGCCAGCTCACAGTTAATAGGTGAAGACTGTCTGTGTTAATCAGCTCATTGCGATCATAATAAAATGCCTGAGAAATTGGCCTACTGGATGAAGTGTTTCTTTTGGCTCATGTTTATAATCCATGATTGCTTGGCTCCATATTTTCTGGGCTAGCAGTGAAGAAACACATTGTAGCAAAGAGGTAGGTCATTTAAAACCCATATTACAACCTAGGCAGTACCAGAAAAACATACACAGCTGAGTGCAGGTTAAAATCCCAACAAGTGCAGAGCAGTGTTACCCTCAGCAGTCAGGTGATCCCGCTTAGCCATTGCAAGCAAGCTCCCTACCTGCTGTGATGTGTGCATTGTGGTACTGTGAGCCATGCCTGTGAAGCAGAGGACTAGTGCTACAGGATACACAGGAAGTGGCGACGGAGAGCTTTTTGGCTTCAGGGTGATTCAGAGTGAGGCTCCAGCTGAGCCTCATCTGGAGTCTGCTGCTCAGCGGTCTGTAACAGAGGAGAGCCCTGTAGACTCTGATTGCCTTGCTCTAACAAAGAAAGGGACACAGGGAAGCTGGTCGAAGAAGTCAGGGTGTTTCTCCCACTCTGAGGGAAATAAGAAGAGGGTGAGGGACAGCTGTCTGGCAAGTTCCCAGAGGTAGAGACCCCAGAGCAGTGACAGAGACAGTGGGGAGGTGGCCCATGCCCCTCTGGCCATCTCTCTGCAGTGTCAGTCTTGCTTTCTTTTGCTGTGCAGGGTCTGAGCTTTCAGTATAGTGTAAAGTTTTGCAGAGCTCTGGAAAATTCAGGAGTGCCTATTTGCAAACAATGTCCTGTGGCTGGTTCTCTCAGAGGCCCAGCCTGTTAGAAAGGTTCATCTGCTGTCCCTGCACCCCACAGCGGTCAGCCCTTAGGAGCTGATGTGTGGGCTCCAGAGCAGTAGACAGAGCAGTAGACGGGTGTGACAGAGGCTGCATCTCAAGCTCTCCTCAGAGCTAATGTGCAGCTGGCTTGGAATGCTCACTTGAGTGGCAGGTGCTTTTCAGACAACATGTGACAGAGTTGGTTGGTTAGCTTATGGCTCACAAGTTATTTCAGGAACTCACATGCTTTCCTTCTGTCTTTTGCACCATCTTCACCATGTCGGTTCTGTCCGTAGCCTTAAGGTCATAGATGTGTACAGGATCGTGTTGAAGAAAGTATTTCCTGAAATCACCAAGGAATACCTTTTATTCCTCTGTGTTCAGAGGCAGATCACCTGCCAGAACCTAACCCAGTCTGGCAATGACTGATAGGCTGAGATCAAGTCAGGATTCACCTTCTTGGTGCAGGAGAGGAGGCCACTCTAAGCGTGTGCCTGGGTGGAGAGTAAATTGTGCGCGATTGGGACTTTGACAGTAATAGCTGTTGAGACAAAGATGGCTGGTGCATTGTGTATGGCAGGATAAGTTGAGCTGTGCTGAGGTGACAAGTAAGCCCTGCAATCCCAGTGGCTTAGCACAGCACAAGTTTACTCCACACAAGGAGATTCTAAGAGGTGCCAGGTGGAGTCTGTTCCCCACCTGGTGACAAGGCTCTTGCTCCTCTGTTTCTGCATCTTGAGAGCTTCCCAGATCTCCATGTGGCCTCCTGGGGCTCAGTGTGGCCTCTCAGGTCTTAATGTGGCCGCCTGAGTTTCCATGTGACTTCCCAGATTTCTGTAGCAATGGGAGATTATTTAGCTTATTTAAAACATTCTTTACTTTTGCTCTGTGTGTCTAAGTGTGTGTGTGGTGGTGGTAATCTCCACATGTTGGCAGGCAACTGTGGCAGACAGAGGAGGGCATAGGGTCCACTAGAGTTGGGATGGTGGGAAGTTGTGACCTGCCTACTATGGGTGCTGAAAACAGAGCGTGGGTCCCCTGCAAGAGAAGTATTTGCTCTTATCTACTGAGCTTAGAAGGTGCTAATTTTTAAACTCGATTTTATTTGGGGTTTCTTATTCCTCTACCTCCCTTCCAAGCTCTCCTCCCCTCCCACCCCCAGTTGGAGAGAAAAAAGAGTAGAAGGGACAGGGGATGTAGACCCCTTTAGCGACTTCTGGCTGTTTAGGGCCATCAGGTTCTTGGGGCAATAGCTGTCTCAGTCATCAGGATACTCAGCAGCCCAGCAAACCAACAACCAACAAATGGCAAACCTAGCAGCGGCCTTCATCCTTCTTGGAGTATCCTTCAAAGCATCCTCTTTTCTCTCTGGTTCTGGTATTTTTACCCTCTCCAAGTCCTCAGAATTCCCTAACTGCAGCTGGCAAAGACTATGCCCCTCTGAGGTGCAGGAGGCTGTTATCAGCTGCGGATAAACTAAAAGCAGCTCCATATCCCACACTTGGGATTAAAGCAAAAACCTGTTTACATAACATAACTGAGTTTTTAAAGAAACCAAAACTCCCCCTACAGAGCTATCTCTCTAGCCTGGAACCAATTATTGAAACTGCCTCAACCCAGGAGTGACACAATTCACATTTGTCAATGAACATTCTTTTTTTTTTATTGTTAAAACTTTACTTTGGCTTTTAAAACATATTTTTTTTTTCAATGCAGTTTATTCAGGAACCTTGAACAATCATCTGACCCTGGGGAAAGCCAGCCCACAGCTTAAATAGCCTCTGGGTAGCCAACCCCAGCGTGCCTCGTGAGCAATGCAGATAGGTCCACATACATGGAAGCAAGCCAGATCCTCAGCCTTAGCCAAATGTGGAGTTGTTTGTGACAGAGAGCACTCACCATCGGGAAGGTGGAAGGCGGAAACCAGCTCCATCTTTAAGGTGCGGCATTACGCAGCTCTCTACAGTTCCCCCTTTTTGTTTTAGACGCATCAGGCAAGAGTAGAGGTCTGACCTCTGATATTAGAAATAAATTGGGACTTTGTACCGATGTTCATTTAGGTGTCATCCACCCAAAGAGCATCAGACCCGTCCGATACCTTTTTCTCAGAGGCAGGACCTGGGGCATCAACCCGCATGCAACCAGACATGCTCTTCTCTGGGTCTACAGCGGCTGACCCTGAGTGCAGTGCTTAGCCTCGCATCCTGAGCATAACATTTTAGCTTTTTATGGTAGCCAACCATGCTTGGGGAGACTGTCCTGCTTCAATGGCTGTAAAGGCCTGAATGGTCATGGCTGCATTACGCTGTTGTGAGACTCTAATCTTGCATATATACTACAGGCAAACCAAGAAGACCAACACCAGAAGGCCTGCTAACGCTCCCATGCCCGCCCATTCCTTCAGACGATTCATGGCTGCAGCAATCCATGGTGATAATCCTGTGGCTAGTCCTGCGTCCACTCTGGTAGAATTTACTGTGATAATGGCCACTCTCAGCTGCTCCATCGTAGTATCGAATTCTCCAGTCCAATTACCTAAAATATAGCTAGACAATTGTTTAGACAGATTTGCAGCACAGGAAAAATTCTCATGTTGTATGCTAGTGACACAAAGTCCAGCATACTTTCATTGACAGCCCGGTTGAGCGATTTGCCATAGGGTATCAATTTGCTCCTGCACGAGGTCAATCCTCTGATTGAGCACCATCAAGCCTCCTTTTAGTTGAGCATTAATTCCTTTTTGTACATCTAAGGCATGAGCTACATTGGCTAAAAGATTATTCAGGGTCTGAGCAGTCTGCACAGTATGACTCATGGTTAATGCCACAGTGGTAGCTCCAACAGCCGCCAATGAGATGGCAGTAACAGTGGCGGCTGTAGTTCCAAGATCCCTTTTCTGTCTGAAGAGAGTCATAGCGTGAGGGGCATCAACGGGCACAGGCACCCAGCAAGGCATGCGAGTAACCAGGGCATACCTAAATTCACTAGCATTCCAGCATTGGGCAAAAAAGCAAGTATCATCACCACAATTACTTGGCTCTATCTGGCTAATAATGAATAAAAATGGGGGATACAAACAAACAGGTGTGGGCTTATAGGAAATATTATGAGAAGCCTTAACCCCCTCGTTGGAACATCTTGCATCAGTTCTAGAACTAGCAGTGGTGGTGTCCGAGGTCTGAGTAGGTTCAGGAGACCATTGCCCCCAGGGGCGAGACATGCTCCATATAAATTGACTAACTCCATGTTTTGCTCCACTTTTGAAAGTCATTTAAGGTTCTTAAATTATTTCCCCCCCCCTTTTTTTAAATTTTTCCTCAATTACACTTTATTCATTCTGCATCCCCCTATGTAGTTCAGTGGCCCCAGCCCAACCCTAGGGCTGATTGTGAAGTATTAGTGGCCACTTGAGAATCTCTTAAACATCGACTGTTTTTCCATAGCGGGCAATCAAGAAGCAGAGTCAGAAAACAAATATAAGCTGAATCCAGAGGAAGAAAGGGGTGCTGGGTGCTAGCACAATGCTGGCTGTATGACTCATCATATACGTTATGGAGATGGGTGTGCTGAGTGTTATGGAGATTCTTGTTCATAGCTTACAAAAACGGTAAAGAACCTCTGAGCAACCCAGGTGTAGGAACCAAATAAACTCTCTTCCTTAAGTTACTTTTGATCCTGGTATTAAATAGCATCAACAGAAAAGCAGCAGACTCACTGAGTGGTCACTACATTCTGATGGTTGGTATTGTTGCCATCTGGCCTTTAGCTATAGAGTGAGTTGTTTTCAAGTTAGTTAGTGAGCACTAGACCTCAGTGCTGCCAGCCAGAGGAGATATGGTTCCAATGACATTTACTTTGCCCAGAAAACACTGAAATACAGACTCATACCCTGGCCTCGGCTATAGAGAGGTCTCTAGAAATGGAGACTGTTCTAGCCCCAGAGTGAGACAGAGTGGATGTCCTCCATCAAATCATGTTTGTGGAGCTCTGATGGTAAGCCTGAGGCTGTGCTAGGTCCTGTGCAGGTAAGTCATACTTCTTGCTTTAGGAAAGCTTATGTTTTTGTACTGACAAGATATTTATACCCAAACAAAGCTCTGGATCCCAATTCAGTCTATGGCCCCAAGGAGATACAAACATGCCTGCGTCAATCAACAGAGCTGACCCACCATCTGAAAAGTCTGATGAATCATTGTGATGACACTGTGAAGACAATTTAGGACTTAGAGGAAAGTGACTAATCTCACAGAGACCAAAGGGTCTTCAGGGCTATTGAGCCATGGCAAGCAGAAACTAGGCAAATCTATAGAGTCATTTTTCTCTCCAAAATGAAGTATTATCATTTATTGCTGTATTGGGATGTAGACATGCAGCTGAGTAATAACTGGAGATTGGGTCATCAAACAGCATGATAACCACACCAAATATTACGTATTACCTACCCCTGGGTTGCTGTACTGAACGTTCTAAAATAAACAGTTACGTGATCTTACTGCATATCATAACAATGGTCAGGACAAACTTGATTAAAGATTTGAGGATTTCCATGCAGTGGAAGCAGCCCTTTAAAATGACAACAGACTTCTGTCTTGAGTACCATGGTAATATGTCTACTGTCTAGGCTGAAAAAAAGAAACAAACAAATGACGTTTATAGAACAGGATGTAGGGTTTCTCTGTGTTAGAATGTGAGTGGATATGACCAGGGTACATATCGCAATAGCAGATTACACAGAGCTGCTCTTTGGCCTCAGAGTGTGGAGTCCAGAGGGCGGAAGAACAAAGTTAATGTTAGTCACAAAGTCGGAGCAGGGAGAGGCTGGAACCTTTGTGTTTGCTTCATGAGAGCGCATGGGAAGATCAACTACCCAGGAAGGAGGACATCAAGGAGAGCTTCCTGGAATCAAGCAGTTCCTTCATTATAGCATTCTTTCATGTGGTAGCATAGCAATCATGTGATGTGACTCAGTGTGTAAGGTAGAGCCTGGAAGGAGATAGGAAGGAGGCAGGTGTGTGGAAGAGGACAGCCTGCTTAGACAAAGGGGTCTGCTGTGGGAACCTTGGGAGGCCAGTGACATCAAGCACAGAACAAGCTTATTTGGTTCTGCAGTGTTGCCGAAAGGTAATGCTAATACTTTTGAATATTGAAATTTTTAGTTTTATTTGCTTTTTTCTTTATGCACACCAACATTTTGGGGTATATTGAAATCACTTTGCTTTAAAGAGAAATAGTTCTATATAAGCAATTTTGTTCTAAAAAGAAAAAAAACAGGGCATGTTTTGTTGATCAGATTTAGAGCCAGGGAGATGGTCCAGTTGGCAAAGTACTTGCAGTTGATTAGGCATGAGGATCTGAGCTTGATCCCAAGAACCCACCTGAAAAGCTGGTTGCAGGTTTTCAGTTCCAGGTCTGAGGAAGTGGAGACAGTAGGATCCCTGGAGCTCACTGGCTACCTAGAGTAGACAAATCAGTGTGCTCCAGAGTCAGTGAGAGAATGTGTCTCAAAACATAAGTTGAAACTAGATAGTGACCCCTGCTCTCCACGTGCGTGCATGCATGTGTGTGTGCGATACATGCACAGATACACACACAGATACAGACACACACACACACACACACACACGTCCTGGTCATGGAGAGACAGCTCTAGGCCTGGGCTGATAGGAGATGCAGTGGGTTCCTCTGAATTGTAACATGTCAGCAAGGGCCCTGGAATCCAGCTTTCTGCCAAGCATTGGCCCTCAGCTGAGTACGACATCGCTTCCAACATAGGCCAGTATATTCGGATGCACTTTACATGTGCCATGCACATTACTTCCTAAATAAAATGAATTCAGAGTAATTCTCTTTGGGGGTTTTCTCAATCCAACAACACAAAAAAGTTATTGCATACAGATGGAACTCTGAAAAATATTTTGCCACTAAAAATATTCACAAGGCCTAAAGGTCAAGAAGCACATTATTGGGAGCGTCCAGCCTGGGGCACACCACCTGGCCCCAACCAATAACCCAGGTACAACCCAAACTGCTGGTGTTAAGTGAACATCTATGAGGCTCAGGGACACAGTGGGTGGGTGAGTGGGCAGACTGAACCACGGTGCAGATGGCAGGCCTCTTGATTCTGTGGCTTCTTCCTCTTTTCATCTCGCTCTGATATTTCCTCCAGATAGCCGATGGGGCTTGGCCAGAGTGGGCCCTTAGTGAGAGTGGCAGACATTCAGAGAGAATTTTACAGCAAGCCCGTAAAAAATCTTCTGATTTGATTCGCTGATACTAACAGCTGTAACCAGCACAGAAATAATGTGAATATCAAGAAGCTTGACATTTATAGAGCCTTAGAAAACGAGAGGGTGACTGTGTCAAGCTGGCCAGTCTGTCCGCAGGGGCTGGACATGCAAATCAGGAGCAGATGGAGCTGTTTATGGTGGGAAACGGAGAACGCAGCTTTGTGCTGGAAAATCTCCAGGACCCTTGAATCTCGTTTCTCAGTAGCTGACTGTAGGTTTGCCTTGGGAACTACTAGGTAGTGGCCTTCCTTCTTCTTTTAATCATTTATGTATAATAATATAGTACAATATAATAATATAATTACTATACCACACATAACATAATGCATTATGTATAATATAGAGGTATATGTATATTTTATAATTATGTAATGTAATTTATATCACATATAATATATCATATATATAATGCAATATATATTATATAATTAGATATATGGGTACCTTGAGAGCCCAGTGACATTAAGCACAGAACAAGCTTATTCTGGTCTGCAGTATTGCCAAAGTGTAATGCTAGAATTCTGGAACACTGGAATTTATTATATACCATATACATAATATGTAACATTTTATATTAAGATTGTTATAGTATATGTTTATTATATGTAATTATATACTATATTACACTTTCATACACAAATACAGAGTAGTGATCATTTTACCCCATTATCCTCTCACTAAACCCCTTCTTGGCCACACGTCCCCCTTCCTTTCTAACCTTTTTTGTGCCCTAGTCCACTGAGCTAGAGGATGGGAACTTACCAGTGACTACAGCACTGAAGACTACGCTCTGTCTCCAAGTAGCTGACTGCCCAGAGAAGGTGAGGCCTTAAAAGCTCTGCCACCACTCATGACCGGTGGGGGCCATCTTGTGCAAGTCTTACGCAGCTCACCACAGCTTCTGTGAGTTCATGGGTCCAACAGCCACATCATGTCCTATAGCTGACTGTAGGTTTACCTTGGGAACTAGGTAGTGTTCTTCCTTCCTTCTTACTTTAATCATTTATATAGTATAGTATAATATAGTATAGTATAATATAATGTAATATGAATAGATATTATTGACTATATAATATATAATAATTATATTACATATTATAACACAATATATTATTATATTATGTTAAATAGATACTATACAGTGCTTCACAGCACTCTTGTCTTTACATTCTCTGCCCCTCTCTTTGGTGATATTCCCTGGACACTGGAATATGTAATGTAGATGTGCTGTGGCTGAGAACGCACTCAACAGCCACTTTTTCTTTTGCACTTTAGCCAGTTGTGAGCCTCTGCATTAAGCGTCATTCTTCACAGATGGAGGCTTCTCTGATGGGGCTGAGAAGTCATCAGATTGCGGCCCTCTTGAGTGTTCTTTACCCTTTACTGTCGGGTCTGTGGCCCTCCCACCCCTGCCGGGGGCCTTTGTATCTGAGGCAGAGTCTTACTATGTAGCCCAGGGCGGCTTTGTGCCTGGGGCGGTCCGCCTGCTTCTGCCGCCCAAGCACTGAGATTGTAAGTGTGCTGCCGCACCTGGGTTATGTAACATGGCAGGTATGCCGCCACACATTCCTTACACAAGACTGTAAGCGTGTGCCGCCATGCATGGCTTTAATAAGACTGTACGTGAGCAACCATACCTGGCTTCTGCTGGGAATTTCTCAAGTATGATGCCCAGATCAGAATCTCAGGAAGGAGCAGGGAACACCTGAACTATTTTAATACCTCCAGGACTGTCACCTTACTGGAGATGGTAAAAATCCTCGGAAGCATCAGGCTCTGCAGGGCCCCCTGGGCCCAGATTTATTGGCTTTGTTTCCTTGTGGCGCTCCTATCTCCTCTGGGTCCTTCTATCCTCTCTTCTTCATAAGGCTCCCTGTGCTCTGCCCAAAGTTTGCCTGTGAGTCTCTGCATCTGCTTCAATCCCCTGCTGGATGGAGTCTTTCAGAGGACATCTGTGGTAGGCTCCCATCCTGTTCCCGTCTTCCACGGCTTCTGGTGTCTATCCTGTTTGCCTTCTGAATGAGAATTAAGGAGTCCTCCCTGGAATCTTCCTTGTTGTTTAGCTTCTTTAGGTGCACAGATTTTAGTATGGTTATCCTGTATTATATGTCTAATATCCACTTATAAGTGAGTATATACCATGCGTGTCTTTCTGGTTTTGGGATACCTTGCTCAGGATGATCTTTTCTAGTTCCATCTATTTGCCTGCAAATTTCACGAGTTCCTTGTTTTTAATAGCTGAGTAGTATTCCATTGTGTAAATGTACCACAATTTTTGCATACATTCTTTGGCTGAGGGACATCTAGGTTGTTTCCAGATTCTGGATACTACAAATAAAGCTGCTATGAACATATTTGAGCAAATGTCCTTGTATGGTTGAGAATTTTATGGGCATATGCTCAGTACCATGCATGTAGAGGACCTAGACTCCCTGCTCAGATGTAGCCCATGGCAGTTCAGTCTCAACGTGGGTTTCTTAGGAAGGGGAGCAGCAGCTGTCTCTGACATGAACTTGGTTTCCTGACCTTTGATCATTTCTACCTTGCCAGCTCACAGAGGAAGAGAATCCAGGCAGTCCTGATGAGACTTGATAGGGTAGGATCAGATGGAAGGGGAGGAGGACCGCCCCTAGCAGTGGACTAGTGGAGGGGCAAGGGAGAAAAAGAAGGAGGGCAGGATTGGAAGGGTCAGAGAGAGGGGGCTATAGCTGGGATACAAAGTGAATAAGTTGTAATAAATAAAAAAACACAGTAAAATAAAAAAATGAAAGATGGAAGGGTCTACCCTTCAGAGCATATGACTCAATGAGGATGGACAGTGCCTGTAAAAATGCATATGTAACGGGTTCCTAGTTGATGTGCAAGAAAGATGCTGTTCTGAGCTCTTTCGCTTAGAATTTCTCTCCATGGAGGGCGAGTGCTCACAGTTCTTTCCTTCCACTGTACCTGGACAAACTCAAAGATAAGTTAGTAGTGTATTTCCCTTGATAGTCTACAACCAAGTTCATGGCAGAACATATGGGTTGAGCAAGGGTTCCTCACTGCTTGTTAGCTGGCATAAGAAGATGGCTGCGATCATTTCCCATATAGACTCTATTCATTAGAGTTGGATAAATTTATATTGCCTGGTTATGTCATAAAGTATTATGTCCCTATTGTGGAGGGATGGCTGCCATTTGTCCATGGGTGTTTTGTCCTTTCAGCTTTCATGAATGTGCCGGCTGATAAGGAAGTGGGTGTTGATACAGTATGGTTGTCACTGTGCATGTTGGTTTATTTTGTTATGTACATCTGCATGGGTCAGGCTAGAGCCAGGTGAGATTGCTCTCTTGGGGAGGAATAAGGACCAGTGATATTTTCTGGATGAAATGTAAGTGAAGGAGTGACCTCTTACCCACTGCCAAGGAGAGTCATTCTAAAGTTCTGGGGCAGAGTGGGTTTTGAGTTTGGGAGGAGACAGAATTTGGAGATATTGGCTAATGGCCCTGGTGAAAATCCAAGGGCCTCTGTCATTGGAATAAAATCTGTCAGAACTCTAGTAGAGGGCTGGTCAGGGCAAGATAAGGTGCCAGTTCCCTAGAAGTGGTGTACAAAGGAAGGGTTTGAGGTGGGAGCATGTAACAAGGTTCTCAGGATTAATCAAGGTTTTTCATTTGGAGGAGAGGGAAAGACCCTGTTATTTCAACAAGAGCCTGGCGGGGGGGCAACCAGAGTTCTTAGAAAGTGTGCTTAAGTACCCCTTACCTAAAAGCAGCTTTGCTTCCCAGGCAAACTGGGACCGGCAGACATTGGCACAGCTCATGTAACCTTTGGGAAAAGGTCTTCAATGGAGTTTTCATTTACACAAGGCATGGCACATAGTGGGAATCCTACCCATTATGGAACATAATATGCATTTCTCTTACAAGTGTTTGTGGAGTGCTCATTAATAAATGGGACATCTATTTCATAGTCTCTACTTCAGAGGTCAGGGAGCATTGTGGAAGAGGAGCCAGTAAGATTGCAAATGCCAGTAGTCAGAGAGGACTGAGGTGAAACAGTGTCTTCTCGATATAAGATCCTTGTACTCAGGAATTCACGGTGGCTATGGCCACTATACAAGACTTATATAAAACCAACAGAAGTCATTATTTCAGCAGATGGGGAAAGGACCTGTTAGCGTCCACCCTCAGCTGAGGAGCTATTGGCAGCTGGTCAATGCTAGGTGAGGGAAAGTAAGTTTTCTTTAAGGGAATGAATGGTACCTGGTAGGCTGAACATGAGAATGAGTGTCTCCACATCCATGCATCCAGGTAATCCTAATTGGACATCATAGGTTAAAAAAAAAGACATGAAATTAAGAGCAGCATGTGAGGGTGAATCTGGACGGCAGGGGTGAACATGACTGACATATATAAGGAATATGCACTATGAAATTCTCAAAAAAAAATAAAAATATTGTATTAAAATATGCATTTCTCTTCTGAGCTACCTGAATATTCTTCGGTGGCTCATGGAGAGCAGGCTTGAGGAGGCTCTCACCATAGGTTTTCTGTCTCATGCTCTTCAGTGGAGTGTGCTTTGCTGAGACACAGTGGATCATGTCAGTTTCCCACGGATTTCCCCACAGAGATGAGTTGAGCAGATTAAGCAGTCCCTTTGTTTACAGAGAAGGTGTTTCTAAAAAGACCTGGACCTTCTGTCTATGGGAATGCTCCTGTAATCCAGGCACAGCTGAGGAACACCAACAGTGATTGACAGATGGGTGGGTAATCCAAGAGTCAGTTGGAGTCCTTTTCCTGGGATCAAAAGAGGAATACATGATTCTCCTAATTTGAGTTGAAAGACAGCCATCTTCCCACCAGGTAAAAATGAGCTTGCAGGGGTGAGCACAATGGTACACGGCTGTCATTCTAGCACACTGGAAGCAGAGGCAGAAGGATCTGAGTTTGAAGCACACTTGGGAGAAACTCAGTTCCAAACCCGAAGTACAGTAAAACCAAATAAATAAATAAACAAACAAACAAACAAAACAAAACAAAACAAAACCAAAAAGAAATGGGTCCTGGGAAGAAGAGCTGGCATGTTAAAGCAGGGCAGAGATGAACAGGCCAGGAGAGGATCCATGTGTCTGGCAGTGCTGTCTAGTTCCTGTTAAGCTCAAGCTCTCCTTGCAGTTCTGTGAGGGGTAGTCCCGTGATGACGATCTTGGCATGTCCTCCTCCACTTGATCAGACTTGATTAGCTGTCAGAATCCCCACTTAATAAGCGGGTTGATTGGAATCTCAGCTGACAGGGAAGTAACCCAGAGGAATGGAGACTAAGGATCAGAAAAAGACAATTTTCTTGAACTCACTTATGAAGAGAAGTAGTTTTTTCTTATTTTTCTCATTTCTCCATTTCTTATTCTTAAAAACGTCATTTTGGAAAATGGAAGATGTGAGAGAAGTTTAAAACATATGGCTCATTTTTATGCATTATTTTCTTGAACAGCCTGATAATGCAGATCAGTTACCTGCCATGTGCAGAGCTGGCTGTGGCCCCAGTACTGTAAATATCCCACCTTCTGTGGTTTCCCTTTCACCTAAAAATTTTAAGTCAATTTTAATTTATTGAAAAACACACACACACACACACACACACATACACACACACACACACAAAACATACACAAGAAGAAAACTTTTTTTTTTAATAGTCAGGTGTTTCATATATATTTGTCTTTATACCATTTGCAACCTGGCTCCCTAAGAGGCACCATCTTAAAATTTTTAATGATTAACTGTCTCATAATTCATCCTGTCTTCTTATCTAAACATGTGGACCAAGGCATTATAAGCATGGTTTGACATCAAAAGCCTCCAACTGTCCACCCATTCTTCCGTCCATTCTTCCATCCATCCTTCCATTGATCTATCCATCCATCCTCTCATCCATCCATCCATCCATCCATCCATCCATCCATCCATCCATTCACCCACCTATACATTCTTCCATCCACCCACCCATATATCCATTTCCCCACCCATCTATCCATCCACCCACCCATGCATTTATCTGTTCATCCACCTACCTATCAGTCCACCCACCCATCCATCCATTTGCCTGCCACTCTGATTCCACTTCTCCCCTCAAGGTACCCAGGCCCATTGCTCACTGGGCTAAACTGAAGGGAGTGATGGAGTGAGTGGGTGAAAGCAGGATCTTAATTGGCTCAGTGAGTGTGCAGGCAAAGACCACACACCCAGGAACAGCTTTGGGGAACTGGTTCATTTATTGGAAGGGGATATTCATGCCCCTGGGGAGGTGGCCAGCGTTTCTGGGGGAAGATTTGTGTGGTCATAAACAACTGGCCAGGACAGGGATATTAGAAGATACTTCATCTGCATACTCAAGGGCTGGGTTATGGTGAGACATTATAAGGTCTAGGTAATAAATAACTGATAACTGTCAGTTTGGGAGGGGAGAGGGAGCCAACTCCTGTTGTCCTTATCTGAGATATTTGGGGTTGAAGCTATTCTCAACCCTTCCTCTGTAATCCTGGGCCATTACAGTCACCTAACCATCCATCCATCCATCCATCCATCCATCCATCCATCCATCCATCCACCAACCCACCCATCCATCTGCTTAGTCATCACCCACCCATCAATCCATCCATCTACTCATCCCTTCATCCATCACTCACCCATTGGTCTATCTCCCCACCCCCCCCCACCCTCTCATCAACTGAGCCACCCAAAATCCATTGTTTATCTGTTCTTTTAGTCAGAACTTGCTGAGCCTGAATTTGCCCTGTCGCTGTTTCAACTTTCGGGCTAGAGACCCAATCTGGAACCGCTCAGAGATGATTTCTTGTGCAATGGAAGAGGTGGAGTCCCACAGAAGAGTCACAGAATGAAGCCCATGACTTCTGTGATAAACAGGAGGAAGATCAGTCTTCTAACCAATAGGACAGAATCCCCTTGAGGGATTGTGGAATTGAATAGGAGATCTGGAGCCCAGAGCCCTAGGCCTGCTCTGCACTCAGCAGGTCACATGAGGCTCAGTTTCTAGGCCTGTCACTGCATTCAGGATAGAGCACACAAAACAGGTTTCTTTCCGTTTAACCCAGGCAGGTGAGTTTGCTTTCCTATATGACATAGCCTGGAGGCTGGGCAGCACATAATTTCTGTGCCTCTGTTTTAGCACCTGACTTCATGGGTACATTTCATCTCTCTGTTGCCATCATCTTAAGCAAGCTGCACCTCAAAATCACCCAAGTTGCCAACACCGAGTTTCTCCATCAACCTTAGAGACAATCCCAGGACTAGACTGAAGAGTCTTTCTTTCAGACTCAGCCACTAAGTACAAAAGAGCAGAAGTCTCAGCCCTTTCTGCCTTTATCCCAATGGAAAATTGAAGCCCAGAGAGGCCATGGCTTGCAGAAGCCAGAATCAGGCTTTGCCTAGGTGGTCTGCATATTCCCAGAGCCACCTGTTGCAGAGAGGCCCCAGCAGTTTGATGCCCACTGCCATTCCTGGCATTTATTCCCACCAGTTCCTCACCCGATGCACTCCACTTTTCTCACCTGAACCTTTGGAAGCTGCACTGCTACCTCAGCTCATCTGAAGGTCAATGTCTGTGGCAACTTCTCCTGGTCAGGACAAACTGTTCTTTTTATCTCTGCGTGTGCACTCCCTGCTGTCCTCAGAGTACTCCCAGTGTTCCCACTGGGGTAATAGGACTTCCTTTCCCCGTGCAGGGGGAGCCTTGGTGGACAGTGTGGAGCACAGCATGTGTTTCAAATCAGGGGTGCCTGGTGGGTAGTGTTCACAGATGCCATCGAGGTGATCCCTGTCAAAGCACGCCAGTCCCCACACCATCTCCTCCACAGAAGTCTTTTTTGAAGTCTTGTGTGCTTGGAGAGAATTCTTTTCAGAATGCTAATATTTTGGTTCATTTAGCACAGGTCAATAACACTTTTGAAGTCCATCGAGCCCTGGAAAATACAGTGTTGGAACTGGGTGATTTAATTAGCCTGTACAGACCAATGGGATATATTTTGAGGACACAAAATCTATGGCTGGGTAAGGCCGCTGTATGCTGGTATGGAGTGGGATGAAGGATGATTTGTCTCACAACCCAGGGACTCTGATGGCTGCATCAAAGACATGAGGATAGTGATGATGTATAGGGCATTGTCATGAGCTATTATCATGTTGGGGGACAGAGGCTGGAGGCATAGCTTGCCACTGTCACCTGAAGCAGCTTGAGAAATTACCTGTTCTTCCTGGACCAAGATCTATGGCTTTATTGCAGAAAAGAATTTTAGCATTAGTGTAAGAAGCAGAGGTGGGGTTTATAAGGGTACTCTAACCTAGACTTATGCACAAAGGTTAAGAGAAAGATAGGAGCTCAGGGGAAAGTAAGACACACACGAGGGCATGGGTGTGGACTTGTCAAGAGTCACGGAGAGAAAGACCTGCTCATTGTGGGCAAATCTCCTCAAGGGAGGATCACAGCTCATTGTTTCTCATGATGGTCATGTATAGAATTTTGATGGAACTGACTGTCTTTAACTTGAGGGGTGACTAAGGAATCTTGATGCAATCATGAAGTGATTCTAGAGGAACACAATATAGGAATGTAGTTGATTAAATCCCTGGGATGAAGGATAGAATATTTCCTCTATAAACAAAGGTAATTGCTTCAAGTTTTAGATGCTAAAACAATGGGGAAAGGAATGAAGCCCTACCCGTGGAGGCCTTAACCCTGGTTCATTGTGAACTTAATATAAAATATTATATATGAAAGGGATTTATTTATTCTAGGTTTTATATTAATAACAAACACTGTGGATTGTACCACAATTCTTGCTTTCTGTTGGTGAGGGGCTTTAATCAAACTCTGGGATGAGGGGCTGCTTTTTTCCTATGTTTCCCTAGCTCTCCTTGTCTTTCTGTCCTTAATGTTTTTTCTTCCATTTTAACTGGGATTGTGCTAGCAGTAATCATGTTTACCTTAAGGTCAGGCATTGAGGTTGTCTGAAATGGGAGGCTAGGTTTGCCTAAGAGATCATGACATAGCACTTCTTGGTTTGGGGTCTTGTGGAGGGCTGAGACGTTGGTCTCCATGGCTATGCGGGGACTCCATCTCCAGATAAGTCTATGCTACTGGTTCCTCTGTACTTTGAGACTGGTGCTGGGAGCACACCCTCTCACTACAAAGGGAACATGGACAAGGCACACATTTTCCTGCCTACTGCATGCTTCTTCATGAGCTGTGAGCCACAGGAAAACACACATGCCTTCCCCATGTTCCCAGCAAAGCCAGTCAGCAATCTGCTCCCTAATGGGGCGATTTACAAGAACCTAATTTTTGCTTTCCACTTTGGGGCTCTTTTCATTGATCAGTGCAGCAGCACCAGCTGAGTTGTGCTGCAAGATGAACGGCTTCCCATTGAGGTCCAAGAACAGGGAGGTGAGAGGGAGTGGGGGAGAGGAGGGGCTTGGGGGTGAGGAGCTTAGGCCATGGGAAGGTGGCTACTGCTATTTCTTCTTTAAAATTTATCTGCTGGCAAATAATTGAGGTTTACAAGTGATGCATTCATCTCTATATGTATTATAGGGAGACTGGCTAATTAGCAATTATCTATAGCTTAATGTATCACTCTTTTGTTTAAAAAATGTTAAAACTTCACATAGCCAGAGTCTGCGAGCTTCAAGAAATGTCTGTTTCTGTTTCCATCATTAAAGTACACCACAGAGAGATTCCCATTTGAAATGAGATTAGCCAGGACATGACCTATTTGGCTCCAGCAATTGCTTCCTAGAGACCGCTGGTCACGAGGCTTGTTGTCACAAGGTACCTCTGATATGTAGGGATGAATGAGATGCAAAGAAACTGTAACTTCTCTTTTTTAAAGAATGTATATTTTTAATATTTTTAATTATGCATGTGTGCACGCATCTGTGCAAAGTGTATGTGGGTGTTGTTTTCATAGGCCAAAGACAGCATTGTACCCCCTGGAGCTCCAGCTACAGGCTTTTGCAAGCCGTCTAAGAAGGGTGCTTGGAACCAAATTCAGGGCCTTCCCAAGGGCAGTGTGTGCTTTTAACCACAGAGTCCTCTCTCTAGCCCCTGGTTTCTCCTCTTAAAAGAAGTGCTTTAACTTAATTATCCCAGGTTCATCATTATTGCTTCATCAACACACACGACCAACTTGCTTTACATATGGTGCAAACCTACTCCAAGTCTCTGCTTACAGGGGAATTCTGAAAGCTGAACAGTGTGTGTGGATGTGTAGGAGCTGGGCTAGCCTCTGACCCTGGCACTTAGGTCAAGGGGGAAAGAGAAGTTTCTTCCCTTAGATTCTAGCAAGAATGATTCATGTAAGCTTTTTGGAATTCAAATTGAACTCATTTATCAAAATAGATGTCTTGAAAATCCAATTAGAAACCCAGGGAACTGCCAATCGGCTAATTTAATCTTCTATATAATATTTGTAAGAAGGAACAGTCCCCTGTCATTCCTCACTCTACTTCCGACACTCACCCTTGGAGGCAGTTAGTACCTCTGTCTTTACCAGCTTCTCCTGGATTTCATTGCTTATCTCTGAATTCTCTGCAAATGTATCTTTTCCTTTTTCAGCATTAGATAAACTATTGATTTCCTACCATAGACAATGATGATTGAAATCTCTCATGGTGTCATTTCCTCATGACTCCATTTCTCAGCAGTTGTTTTAGAAACTTAACACCCAGTGTTTATGCTAAGGTAGCCACGTGTTATATACACATGGTGTTAATTACTGTTTGTTGCTGTGGAGAGACGCCATGCAAGAAAGCATTTAATTTGTTGCCCATGGTTCCAGTGGTTCCAGTGGTTCCAGAGCCCAGTAGAGGCCACAACTGTCCTGACAGAATGCAGACAGGCATGCTACAGGAGCAGCAGCTGAGAGCTTTACATCCTGATTGGCAGGCAGAGAGAGAGACAGAGAGAGAGGGAGAGGGTCTGGCACAGGCCTTTGAAACCACAAAACATTTCTCCAATGGCATACCTCCTCCAATAAGGCCACACCTCCTAATCCTAAACCCTTCCCCAACTGGGGACTAGGCATGCAAAATATATGAGCCTATGGGGACCATTTCATCCAGTTCACCACATAGATGTTTGACTAAACTCACACCCATGTAAACATGCACACACGTGTATGTGCTGCTCTCTCTACTATTTTAGTACATTCCTTTCCCTGTCTCTTGGATTGGATTCCTCTCACTCATTCCCATAGCTCCCCACTTGTTATCTGGTGATTTGCATGAAGAGTATAATTTTCTGAGAAACGCTAGTGCTTAATGTACCTTTGGAAAGGTTTGGCTGTGTTATTCTTGCTGTTCAAACGTTTACACTTGATCAATGGCCAGACTGGGTGCAAGGATCTGCCTGGTAAATGACTTTTCCCCAGGTTCTAGAGCTGAAGCCCAGGGCTTTGCACATGCGAGCAAGTGCTCGACTGGGATGTTGTAGCCCTAGCTCTTTCCTCGGGACTTTAGAGTCATTTTCCACTTCCCACGTATTCCTTCCATCATCTCCAGGAAAAATGGTTGTGTGTGTGTGTTTCATGAGAATCTGACTTTCCTGTCTGCTGTATTTAGGGGGTCTACACTCATTCCCACTGTTTGAGACATGACCATGGCTTCCTGTGAGTCCTTCATCTTCCTCTGGACTATGTTTAGCCAGTCTTTCAAATCTACAGCTCACATTTTCTGGGATATCTTCCTTAAGTTAGATTATGTTCTGGCAATTTCTTCTTAGGCTCTGTTTTTATTAGCTCTGGAGGCTCTTATTAGCTGATTTGCCTTGTTCTTTGTGCTGATTTTTCACATTTTCTCCTCTTATTATACCCCCTCCCTTTTTTAAAAACTTCCTTAGTTTTGTTTTGTCCTTTACTGAATTTTTTACTTCTGATATAATTTTCAAATTCTTAATTTATTATAATATTTATGTGTTCTTTTCAAAAAATAGCACCACATTCTTGTGTCATGCTCCGACGATATAAATTACAGCATCCATTAGATGTTTTTCTCTGCTCTCTACACACTGTTCTTTTTTTCCAAGTCCCCCACCCCTTTTTAAATTCTGTCTTTCACATTAGACACTTTTCTCAAGGGCTGAAAGATCCTGAGATTTCCACTAGTTTTCTTTCATTGATGGGTAAGAAAGTTACAGGGGGAAGGGCAATGAAATCCTAGCTCTTTTGGCACCAGGTCATTTTTCTAAGACTTTTTATTTTCCCTAGAGAAAAAGTCTTCATCTGTAAACTTGACTAAGGAAGTTTACAAATCTCTTATGAGGGGAAATTGGAAAGGTGCAAAGCGGTGGGAGAGGGGAGGGATAGGCTCTCAATATTCTTCCATCTAGATTGTCCCACAGCCTCCTGCGTTCAGCACGGCTCTTAGAGTCACCCCTGAGCCTCCAGTCCTGTTGGTTGAGAATATAAGATCTTCCTTAGCAGTATGCTCTAGGGTGTGGTAGGGATTTCTGAGTCTAATTACCCCTCAGACATTTCTCTTATCCTGTCCCATGCCTTTGCATTAAGCCTTTTCAGTATACAGCTGAACCCTCATTTTTCTTTGCTTTTTTTTTTTTTGTTTGTTTTAATTTTTTGTTCTCAGATGTACCAGGATTTCTTCCTTTTGGTTTCTAAATCTTGTTATTGTTGGCTTGCTCATCTTGTTAGATTTCAAAATGCTCTTTTAAATCCGTTTACTAAAATTGTAGAGAGATTTAGATTTTCCTTCTTTTCAGACATCACAGTGAATGCTTCTTCTACCACGTTTAATGGAAACTTCCCACTCTTATTCCTTTATTATGGAGAAAGGGACTGGACGGACGGTAAGGCTCAGGTCAGGTCATGTGGGGGCACATTTGGAGGAAGAGTCCTCATGTGTGTCTCTCAGCCTAGTTTACATCCTATGTTCACAAGAGGTTTTGTTATATTCATATTTTACCTCCATGAATCTTGTTTCCAAATTTTCTCTGCTACCTTTGCCAACATCACTGCCAATAAAAATCTGTATTTGTTTATGTAATGTCTCTTTATCTCCCTAAATTTTATTCAGGAGAATTTTGATCCAATTACTCATTTTTTAAATTGGTCACACTTGCTCTTTGACAGCTTCATACATGGATGAGGTGTGTTATGCTACTGTCACCCACCACCTCTCTTATCTCCCCTTCCCACCTTCATGCCTTGTTGCTTCCTGTTGAGACCCACTGACTTAACCAGGGTTTTCTCTGTGGCCCTGAATTTAAAACTATTCATCGGTGCCCAGTGGGCTCATGAGTAGGTGCATAAATGGGCACATTGCAAGCTAAGGCAGGGGCAGCTTATTTGTCTCAATCCACATTGCTACCTCTAGATTCCTAGGATCTGGACTTGTCCTTTTGCTATGCTGTACTAGGTTGAATAGCAGCACACAAAGACACAGACACAGAGAGATATATATAAAGAAAGACAGAGAGAGAGAGAGAGAGAGAGAGAGAGAGAGAGAGAGAGGACCTCAAAATATGATGCTATTTGGAACTGGAGCACTTGAAAATGTAGGAGTTCCTAAAGATGAGGACAGACAGACTGGATTAGCTTGGGTCCAAATCCGAGGGCTAATGTCCTTGTCAGCAGGCCATAGGGGGGAATTAAAGCAATAAAACTACAAGGGAATGCCGGGCTTGTCTCTTCCCACCAGAGACTAGTGAGAGTCATGGGGGGATTCTTTCTTTGCACCTTCTGAGGGGGTGTGGTCCTGCTGACACTGATTTCACACTTCTGTCTCCAGAACATAACAGAGTAAGTCTGCATGGCTGTGAGACATCTAGTTTGTGATTTGTACATGTCTCTGTGTGTGTGTGGGGGGTGGCATGCACATGTACATGTTTGTGTGAGTGCACATGTGTGTGTGTGTGTGTGTGTGTGCCTATATGTGGACAGCAGAGGTCAACTGTGAGTGTTGTTCCTCAGGGCCTGCTCACCTTGCTGCTTTTGTTTTGCTCTCTGAGCAGCTGTGCTTCCTGCCACCAAGCCCCAGGGATCCACCTCTCCAGCAGAGGGATGATGACTGTGCTGCTACACTGGGCTCTTTGGGGTGGAGGGTGTGGAGTAAGAGGATTCTTGTGAACATGTTTGTTTTTATCTGAATTTGGAAGTTGAACCACAGCCTCCGATGGTCATGAGAAATTATGGGCTGTCAAAAGAGGTGTAGAACCATACAATGAAATGTTATGAGTCAAAGCCATGTAGCTCTTAGAAGAAAGCTGATGACTGCAGGAGAGAAAAAGCAGAAGAGCTTGGTTGCCATACTTGCTTTGTGTTAGTTGGACTTCTTTCTAGGTGACTTACAGACTGCTTGGGAGCAAGAGGAGAAAGGGTGTCTCCGTCATTCAGCAAAAGGAAGAGAGCCCTTTGCCTTGAGTACACTACAGTGAAAACAAAATTGAAACAATTGACTAAGGTTAGCAAGGGTAAGCCAGCCACTGGCATTAGTAAAGCAAACCTCGCTGAGAATAGGGCACAATCGTGGGCTCAAGGCTTTCTGGGTACCAGAAGGATGGAGTCATGATCATCACAAGAAAAGGAAGGAGCTGGGGTGGAGGAGAAGGCAGGAATTCATTGTGGGAGTCTGTTTTGTCTGCAGGACACGGAGACAGGGATAATTCTGACTTGCAGAGCTGTTTCTGGTTTGTTAGGAAAAGAATTATGAATATGTAAACATGGAAATATCTTTTAGATATCAAATGTAAACAAACCACCCTGGGACATAGGTATCTTCTGTCTGAATTTCCATAGAAGGAGAAAAACATGAGTCAATAAAAGATCAGAAGGAGCTTGCTAGAAGAACATCAAGGGAGGCCATCACCCCATCACTGGCTCCATCTTTCTCTGTGTGGCTGGTGGCTTATGTTTTAACTGTGGTGGTTGTGCCTTTCTCTTCCTGACCCTGTTCATTTTGGATAAACATTGCAGTTATTTCAATCAGATTAATCTAGGTGGAGATTTCTTGGCAAATTTAAGCAGTGGCATTTAAAGGGAAAAGCAAGAGAATGATTACTGCTCAGTATACAACCGTGGCTCTTTCTGGGAAGAGAAGGAAGGAACAGGAGGTGGCAGTATGTGGGGCAGGGTGTGGCCAGGTAAGCCTTACGGAGATGCTTTGTTCTTAGAGGAAATTTGTTTTCTACTTAGTGCAGAAAATGACTTGGGCTTATTGCACACACTAGTGCCGTTCTCAGGAATGATGTCTGAGCATTGTCTGCCTCTCCTCACAGAGTCAAAGCTGCTTGTCCCTGCTCTGGACAATTTGGCCTATAACCCTGGATTCCATGGCGAGGTTCTTGTGTCTTGGACTTGTCTGGAGAAAGGCTGAGATGTCTCACATTGCAGTCTCCTCCTCTCCTGGGAGTAAGGCTGAGTCTATGCTGAGACAAGAGCTTTGGAGTCACCGAGACTGGGGCTCAGTTATAAGATCGGACACTTCCCAAGTTGTCAGTTTGAGCACTTAGTTCTTGGCTCCCAACTGAACTCATTTGCATAGTAGGCACAATCCCAGTCTGGAAGGATGCTGTCATTGTTAGGGATAGGGGCTGGCAATCATTGTCATGGCTAAGAATCATAGCAGCCCACTCAGATTGCTGGCTTTTCTTGAAAACCACTGATGACCATTAGATAGCCAATCCTGATAGAATTCAGCATTGCTCAGGTCAGAAGCAACTCACTTGCAAATCACGATCGGTAAATTTGGATTATCTTCCAAATAAAAGTGCAAGCTTTATTTAGGCATTTCCTTTGCTGTGGTAATTTAACATCTCTGACTTGTTAGTTACCTTGTTTTTTTTTTTTTTTCTGTCTTTTTGTTATTATTTTTTTTCAGAGCTGAGGACTGAACTCAGGGCCTTGAAGCGCTCTACCACTGAGCTAAATCCCCAACCCCATAACATCTCTGACTTGTATTTCATGATGGACAGGGCTTTCATTGCATCTCAGTTTTGGCTGTGAGATTCAGAGTGAATTTCATATATAGGTATGGACTATGTTTTAATATGTACTGTTCCAAACACATCTTTCAAATCTGTGGAGAAATCAGGCCAGTGGATTTTTTTTTTCATTTGTTAGAAATTCAGTATTATTCCTCTTGGTGAGATAGCATTCATCTATGTCATTTCTTGGACTAGAAGAGTCCTTTAATGTCAAGGAATCCTGTTTTATTCTTTTTGTGTCCCCAGTGCCCAACAAGGGAGTCTCTTGAATGGAATTACGTAGTCGTTTATGCAGCGAGACATTTTCAGGATGCTCAGTGCATAGGTGTTGCTGGATGCTGTGATCAAGTCCTGACTACGACAGGATATGAATTTACGATGAAAAGAGGGGAGAAAAAGGAAGAGAGAGAGAGAGAGCTATTAAACAAGCAGTTTTACAAAGAATTAGTGGCTGTTGATAGATGATGAAGGCGAAAGAGAGAACCATGTAAAATGGGGCCTCAGCCGCAGGATGTCTTGGGTGGTGTTTTGGCACCTGATCATGGTAAGCCAGATGCAAGAAGTTCCTGTTACTGTAGTCTATTCCCTAGGAGTGAAGTGTTTGAGTTCAAGTTCCTCTTCTAGATGGATATGAGGATGTCTCCTGTGGAGTAGCACAGGTTAGGTGCTTACTCTGTACACACTCTCCGAAACTCTGGTGTTCCTGGAGTTGTTTTCGTCAGAGCCTGAATTCTGGCCGCCCTAAGAAGTAAGATGCTATCCACCAGTACTCAATGAGCCAATTAAAGAGACAAGCAATAGTGAGAAGAGAAAAAGAGGGTTGATCCAATAAGGTCACATTGGGAAGAGGAACAAAGAGGTCCAGTGACAACCGTGCTGGATGCCTTACAGGAGGTTGCTTAAGCAGAGGACAGTCGTATGGTAATGAAGCCATCCTACATCAAGGTGTGGCCCCACTCTTTATTGACCTGGTCTTTCTGGGACATCAGTTTTTCTTCTGGCTGAGATCAGGCTGCAGCCTTTCCACTCTCCCTCTGTGAAATTCCTTTGGAAATCCTAACTTCTTGGGGTGCAATCTATCAATGGTGCGGCAGCTGAAGTGGACGGGGACAGACTTCAGGCTTCCATTCCTGTAGGATGGTTACAGTTGTTAGCATTTAGGCAGCCTGCTTCTCGGTTGCCTAGTAACCTATGATGTCATCACGTGTCTCCCACCAGGTGCGCGGCAGACGCAGCTGCGCCTGCACAAGCTATAAAAGGACCAACCCACCATTTTGTCTCTCTCTTGACTCTCTTACCTTCCTCTCTTACTCTTCTCTCTCGCTCTCTCCACCTTGCTTTCTTTCCTGAGGGGCCCTACCATGTCTCTCTCTTACATTTCGTCTCCTCTCCTTCTCCATCCAATAAATCTCTTTCATATAATATCTGTTCTGTGCGTGACATTATTTTTAAATAAATACTAACAGTCACTCCCCTCTTAAAACCCAGATTACTTCAGAAGGACTTATGAGCTGAGCTATGTGCAGCTTTGATTTAAACCACAGTGCCACACTGCATTGAAAGTCTCAGTTCACCTCCTTCCCCCATGGCTTCGTTTTTGGATGAGCACCATTAAATTCCAGCAGTCATAATAGCTCAGCAACAGCAAGGAAGATCTTACTACAGCAGCTAAAATGGAAGCCCTGCTAAATATTCATGAGCATTAATATCAGTCTCCCTAATCTCTGGCTCACTTAGATGTTTACCTGTGGGGCTCTTATGTAAACAAGGAAGCTGAAATGGTCAGGGAAGCATACCTTGAAGCCGGCAGGTGTGCGCGCACCAAGTATTTGTAGACTTGATTCCCTAGGGTGGCCTCAGGCAGAGAATGTATTTGAGCAGCCTAAAAGGAAGACTGTGCACCTCCTGGGACCCAGCACGGAGGTAGACTGTCTGACCTTGTCCTTGAAGACTTTACAAGTCACTTGAAGCCAGAGCATGCACACTGAAGCAGTTAAACAGTCCTTTACATCATCAAGAAACAAATCACGTGCCATTGACTGGCACTCTGAGAGATCAGAGAAGAAAGATTAACAGGAACAAAATGAGATAACAGGGGTTAACAACAGAGCTAAGTAGTACTTTTCTCTGGGTCTTGATAAATTGATAGGGATTAGAGTTTGAGAGAAAGGGCACATGCAAGGGCGACCATGAAAGGAAGAAGAAAGCAAGAACCAGTGTAGGTGAAGCGGAGGGAAGGGAAAGGAGGTGAAGGACTGCCGGAGTCTGGATAATGGAGAAGCCTGGGTGCAGTGTTGGCCAGAGAACGCACTTCCTGATGCAGGGCAGAGTCACAGGAACACAGCAACAACACCAAACTTAACCCAGCTCCTCTGAACAGTCATCAGAAGGGGCAGAGCCAGGGTGTGGGAAACCCTCCATGTGGCTCTTGCTTGATCTGGCCAGCAATAGGGGCTGTTCTAGGCTCTTGTGCAGGACAGTCATGTTCTGGAAATAATGCTTTCCCAGCATGTTTTTGAAAGCTAAAAGGATGATGTTCTTCCTTTGAGCACATCTCAAACTGGAGGCATTGGACACTTGGAAACTTGCAGTCTTCATTTCTGTAAGGAAATACCAGAGGCAGGATACTTCACAAATAATAATAATAATAATAATAATAATAATAATAATAATAATAATAAAATGTTTACTTAGGTCCTAGAGTTGGAGGACCCAATCTGGGGATGACTTCTTGCTGGCAAAGGCCTGAGCTGGAGCAGAAATTCACATGGCAGGAGACTCCTATGTGAGCCTTCTCTCTCCTAGCAGACTTGTCAGGAGGGCTCTCTTACTGTCATTAACATGCAATCCTGGATGGTAAGCTCTCTCGTGAGAGTTTGGGGGTCAGGATGATGACCTAATGTGGAGTTGTTTTAATAGAGTTCTTGATGACGACTCTTCATTGCTTAGTGATGAGCCTCACTTAGATAAATGGTGATATCCCCCTAATAATGTCCATTACCAGTTTTGCAGACACAATAAACTCTTCTGTCAGGAACACATAAAATTTGACCTCTGCAATGATGACACTGATTTCTTTGGCCCAGGAGCAGATAGATGGCTTTTCTCCACCTCACATTTATTTTTTGACCTATAGGCTGGTTCTTCAAAATCTACAGGGAAGCCAAGGCTGGGTCCCTCAGATCAAAGTTTAAAGTGAGGGTGGAAGTTGACAGATTTGGTGTGTCAGTCAATGAGCTTAAATGATAATGGCAAAGCTGATAAATAGGTATGCACATATGATTTGTATGTGTTTTATTAAATATTCAACATATAAAAAGTTTAAAAATATAAATAAAATTAAACTGAAAATTGAAAAAAAATTTAGTACTCAAGAATCTATCCTGGGCATATTTTCCATTGCAGAACCATTGGGTACATAGATCTCTGCTTTATTCGCTATCTAATTGTCTGAAGTTTTATAGCTGGGCAAGGAAAGCTCCCTGTGGGCAGAATAGTACAATGTACTATTTTTAACTCCTTATTCAATTGAAAAAGACTTGAAACTGCTCAGTATTTGGACAGGTGATTCACAGACTGAGGCTTTCTAAACATGCTCATGTAATTGTCTTTGATAATTGGATTGTTTCCTGTTATAAAAAAATTACATACTGGTATGAACTATAGTTCGGGGCTCAGGGGAAGGAGGAAGAGCCACTGCTGTGTAAAAGGTTCAACAAGGCTGAGGGATTAGAATGTGTAATGGTGGAGAATTAAAATGTTGTTGGTCAGAACCAAATTACCTTGGTCTGGTTTTAGTTCCTTGGAAAGTCTTCATTCCTGAGTTCTGTGTTTGACCTGGCATCCCGGTGGCTGCACAGCATTCTAAGCATGTTCTTGATGCACCACTGGCTTCCATAAACACGGACGCTAAGACCACCTCTGAGGCCTGTAACAGATCCCCTAAGGCTGACAGGACCTGTCCACCTGTGGTTCCCACCAGCAGCTTCAGTACATTCCTGTACTTAGGACTTTGTTATGTAACCACATCCACAGTGGAACATTGTACTTGAGGTAACCTGACTGTGTTTTCCCAGGTCGCGGTCACTTGTATCTAGCACTAGAGCAAACAACTATGTTACTTCCTTTGAGATGAGAGCTGAAAAATTTCTTAGTTGTCTTTCTGACCTTCTGATATCTCATTTTTTTCATGCCCCCCCCTACTGGGGAAGTAAAAAAAGAATGCTTACTTTGGAAATGGATTTGGCACTTTCTTAGACAATTAGGAATACCACTTCCTCAAGATCCAGCTATACCACTGCTAGGCATATATCCAAAAGATGCTCAAGACTACAAGGACATCTGCTCAACCATGTTTGTAGCAGCCTTATTTGTAATAGCTAGAAGCTGGAAACAGCCCAGATGCCCCTCAGTTGAGGAATGGATACAGAAATTGTGGTACATCTACACAATGGAATATTACTCAGCAATAAAAAACAAGGAAATCATGAAATTTGCAGGTAAATGATGGGAACTGGAAAAGATCATCCTGAGTGAGGTATCCCAGAAGCAGAAAGACACACACGGTATATACTCACTCATATAGACATATAATATAGGATAAACCTACAAAATCTATACATCTAAAGAACTAATCAAGAGGGAGGGCTCTGACTAAAATGCTCAAACCCCATCCAGAAAGGCAAAGAGGATGGACACCTGAGGAGGGAGAAAACAGTGAATAGGACAGCAGCCTACAACAGAGGGCCTCTGAAAGGCTCTACCCTGCAGGGTATCAAGGCAGATGCTGAGACTCATATCTAAACTTTGGGCAGAGTACAGGGAATTTTATGAAAGAAGTGGGAGGTAATAAGACCTGGAGAGGACAGGAGCTCCACAAGGACAGCGACAGATCCTAAAAGTCTGGGCGCAGGGGTCTTTTCTGAAACTGATATTTCAGCCATGGACCATTCATGGAGATGGCCTGGAACCCCTGCACAGAGGTAGCCTATGGCAGTTCAGTATCCAAGTGGCCTGCATAGTAATGGGGACAGGGACTGTCTCTGACATGAACTGATTGGCCTGCTCTTTGATCACCTCTCCCTGAAGAGGGAGCAGCCTTATGAGGCCATAGAAGAAGACAATGCAGCCATTCCTGATGAGACCTGATAGACTAGGATCAGAGGGAAGGGGAAGAGGACCTCCCTTTTCAGTGGACTGGGAGAGGAACACCGGTGGGGAAGAGGGAGGGTGGGATTGAGAGGGGAGGAAGGAGGGAGGTACCGGGGGATACAAAGTGAATAAACTGTAATTAATAAAAATAAAAATAATTAAAAATAAACAAATATAATTAAAACAAAAGAAAGCTTTGAAGTTTCCATTTTAAAATTTTGTTCTTTGTAGTCCTGCTTCATTTCCTCTGCGGGTGATCTTCGGGAAATACGAGGCACACACTGATCCAGGCCTGCCTTAGGTAGAGCACTGCCCTTGACTTCACTGGTGTTCCCTGGGATTGCTCACTGGGGTGCAATGGACGTAGCATTACCCCGAGTTCCAGTTCTGAGCCTGTGCACAGAGAAGCACACATGCTCTTGGCTCCTTATTAGCTGCCAGGGAAGCTGCTCTTCAGTGGAGTTTAGAAGCAGAGAGGGCATCTGGTGGGAAAGGACTATCTGCAAGGGACCTGTGCTACACTCATTCCCTTTAGTCTTGACCTTCACCTCCATCTACATTTTTCCCTTAATGCATTTTCCCCCAGTTTTCCCCCGAGTTGATGCATCTGTAAAGTTGAGTTTGAAGGACCCCGGCAAAGTCTGCTAGGCTTGCTGACAGGTACTGAGGCTGAGGCATGGTGCTAGCTGCCTCCCCGCCTCCGTGTGAGCTAATGTGGGAGGGCCTGGTTATTGTGTTGCTTCTGAGCAAACTATGAAATACTACTCTAGAAAAGTCATTTCCCTCTCCACCTCGTGACTCTGAAGCAGACAGATGATCTTGCCTAAAGGGAGCGTTAGAAGAAAGATAAAAAATTATGGGTGGCTTTGCCTCATTTTTCTGTACTTAATAGATTTTTTTTTTTTACCTTTTAAATACTGTATGTTGTCTTCAGTTTCTTTCATTTTTTTAAAAAAAGAGTACAGTGAAATGGCCTGAAGATTTGTGAGATGAAATTTTTGAACCATGAACTCTTTGCATCAACAGGGAACTGCAGAATAATTGAAAGAAATAACCATGGATCTGGTTCAACCTGTTAGAAGACGGGCAAACAAGTGAGAAAAATGCGAAGTGACTTAAATATGAACATGTTCTCTGGAAGACCTGGCATTCTGGGGAGCACCAGTGTTTACACATTAAACTCTACCATATGACTGGCATGGGTTTAGACAGGAATGTTTAAGGATACATCAAAAATGGTTTCTTTCAGTGAAATAATCAGGCGGAGAGAATCCAATATAAAGTAACTGTCTTAACAGTGTAATGTGAAAGCTTAGAGTGTCCTAGAACAATAGTGAAAACGGAACATGGGAATGGGAGTGGTACATGGGGTATGGATACATTTGTGTAGTGCTATCTACCTTTATTACAAGAGGTTGTCTGGGAGCCAGTGTGCTGTGCGAGCCTTCAGCCCAAGCACCAGGCAGCCAGAAGCAGGTGGGTCTCTGTGAGATTCAGGCCACCAGCCTGCTCTATACTGTGAGTTCCAAGATAGCCAGGGCTACTTAGTGAGGACCCCTCTGCAGTTTGCATGGTAGAGGCGTGTGGTGTTTCCTCCTTGTGATTCTACTGCCAAGGATTTCTGTGTCACTGCAAATGACAGGAAAATGCTAGAAGGGACATTTTCCTTCTCTTCCTTTTCTTCCTGAAGAAAAGGTAAGAGTTTACTCAGTGGCAGACAGCCCAATCTACCCTGTGCCATGTTTCCCTCAGAGCATGCTCACGCCTGCAGGGCCCCTTCCCGGCCCCCTGGGTTCTTATCCTACTGAGGCCAGCTGTCAGGGCAGGCTTACAGAGTTTTCACATCCACAGCACAGGTATGAGGAGTAGGCCAGTGAGAAATCTGAAGATTAGTGGTGTGTCTCAGCAGAGTACTGAACTAACAACATGCATAAAGCTCTGGGCTCCATCTCCAGGTGGAGATATGAGGTGGACATATCTGTAATCCTAACCTGGGAAATCGAGGCAGGAGGATCAAGAGTTCAAACTGATCCTAGGCTACTTAACCTAATTCAATCCAAGTCTAGGCTACATAAGACTCTGTCTCATCCTGGGGGCTGGGAAAAGTTCTATAATTCCTTTTGATCAAAGGATCCTAGTTCTCCCGTGATGGCTAACCATGCTATGCACTGATCTTCATGGGAATTTACGTGTTCACCTTTACCAACTAGAAGGCAAATGAGTTATCATTATCCCTTATGTGTAAATATCTTGTTTGCTATTCACATTAGCCTTATGAAAAGGCTGTGATGGCGTGACTTGACTTCTTGTACTTTGCATGCAATGAAGTGCATAGAGCTTTAGGCTTTGCAGAACAACAGAATGCCAGCAACATGCACACGTTCCAAAACTCTGGTTCTGGCACTTGTGCAGGAGCTCTCATGAGGAGTAGTTCTCTAGTTTTCAGGGTCTCAGTATCTTCCTTTGTAAAACTGAAGCAATGTCACCACCATCTTTTCAAGTTCTCATGAGAACTAGACATTGAATACAGAGAAAGAATATGGAGCCAGATGTCTGATGCCAAACAGGCAAGTGGTGGGTATGTGAGCAGATTATGGAGTTGAGTAATGAAGCCAAACTGGAAATCTGAAAGATCCAGGAAAGTTGAGACTGAGAAGTACCCCAGTGAGCCACCAGGAGGTGGGGAGGGGCTGGGGCTGAGGTGGGTCTTCTGAGGGAAATTCCACAATGGGGTGCATCTTTCCAAGACAGTCTCAGAGGCACACTGGCAATGCATGATGGGAGACTATTGCTTTTATTCACAGAAACTGATAGGAGGGCACAAATTTCTAAAATTTTTAATTCATTGAATTCTCCTCAGGAAAGATCCTGATTCTTCTGAGGGATCATAAGTTGTGTGGTAGCCTGTGTGGTAGAGGCAAGCATGCTCCCAGAAAAGAGGAACCACTGCCTTTACATTTTTGTTTTATCTGTATACTTGTTTATAAGTTTGTGTGTGCACATATTAGCACATACGTGTAGAGGCCAAAGGTCAATGTTAGATGTCTTTCTCAGTTGCTGATCTTATTTTTTGAGTCAAACTCTCTCACTGAACCAGGAGCACACCCATTTGTCTAGACTGGCAGTCCACTAGGCCCCAGGGATGCCTCTGGCTCTGCATCCCAATGCTGGGGTTCCAGGCACAAGCTGCACACTTAGCTTTTTAAAGCAGGATTTGAGAATCAAATTCACGTCCTCAAGCTTGTGAGATGAGCGCTTTACCAACTCAGCTGCCTCTCAGCCCCAGCTGCTTCTGTGTCTGTGGAATTTCCAGTGACTACCCAGAGCTCTGCATCTTCCCTTGCTCAATGCACACTAGTAAACAATGTAGAACTCTCTGAGCTTGAACCAAAATGTAAAATGTAAAATGTGTTATTTAAGAAAGACCTTGAAGCGGGAATAGGTTTCATAAGGAAAGGGGAAAATGATCCTTGGAAGAGCTAAGAAAACTAGAAGCGTTTACTTGTGTGAATCAAAAGACTAGGGGAAAGCTCACTGTCTGTCTCACAGGGCTCTTTGAATTGCAGCATGATGCACTCAGCATTGGAATTTATACCTTATAGGATGATGGCAGATAGCTAGAGTGTACCTGAAGTCTGCTCTTTGGCCATATAAAGTCATATTCTGCATGTGGTATTTTCCAGGTTGCTGGTGGCAACAATATTTCAGAAGAGCTTGCTATTTAGAGTTATTTCTTCCTTGCTAGGAGAGCTGGTGGGTACATGTGGGGGGAAAAAATGGCAAAATAAAGGACAAACTTTGATGCATAGACAGGCTCTCCTACAAATGCATCCAAGTCATAACCGAGCAGTCATGACACTCTCCATTAATTTAATGAAATTAATTTTTTCCATACCCCACTTTCTGTGCTACAAAGCACTTTACAATGAGAGGCAAAAGGAGATAATGAGATAATGCTTTATGGAACCACGCAGCAGCGAGTTTCCTTTCATTAGCAAGACAGAAGAATATGTCAGAAAGGGCGTGGATAAACGGAACTCTTAAGAGCAACCAGAGAGACAGCCTGAAGCAAGATGAGGCTCCTAAAACTTGGTTCCTTACTGTGAAGGGAGCTTGGCTGCTAGTGGGATTCTGATGTGACTAGGGGCACAATGCCTGTCCACTGTGCACCGTGTCACCCGTGGAAAACTGCCCATCACCTCTAATTCCTCAGTCATGAGACTTCTGGTAGAGTGGAAAGATTATGAGTGTGGTGGTTTTAGGTGAGGATGGCCCTCATAGGCTCATGTATTTGGGTGCTTTGTCACCAAGAGTAGAACTTTATGCAAGAAAAAGAAGAATTAGGAGGTGTGGCCTTGTTGGAGGAAACGTGTCAAGGTTGGTGGGCTCTGAGGTTTTAAAAGCATGTGCCAGGCATAGTGTCTCTCTTCCTGTTCCCTGTGGATCAGGGTGCAGAACTCTTAACTACTTCTCCAGAACTATGTCTGCCTGTGTGCTGACATGCTTCCTGCCATGGTGATAATGCACTAAGCTTCAGAAACTGTAAGTCAGCTCCCAGGTAACTGCCTTTTCTTTTATAAGATCTGCTTTGGTCACAGTGTCTGTTTCTAGCAGTAGAACACTGACTAGGACAATGGTGTTGAAAGCCAACTAAAACCGAGCTAAGCCTCATTTCTGCCAATCACCAGCTGCCCGCTTTGGCTGCTGTGAGGCCTGGTTTTCTCATCCTTAAGGCAAGTGTGGAAACCTGTCATATGGGCCAGATAAGCTGGTGTATGTACCACACTGGCAAACGATAAGGAGGCCTTGTCTCAAGCAAGATGAAAGGCCTGGCACCCACAGATTTCCTCTCATCTGGGTGTGCATGATACATTTATACACACACAAACATGTACACACCAATACACATACAGAAAGCAAAAGGCAAAAAAACCAAGATAACCTGTCTTACACAGTTACTGTGAGTCTAAGGTTTTCAAATTGTTTGAGCACACAGCTCAACACATGCTGTCTTCACCTCTGCGACCAGCTGATCTCATGAGTAGATCGCTTTTGCTGCAGCTGTGGGTGCACAGGGACCAGTGCTGTGTGGCTGTCATGTTGAGAGAGAGGTATCTTCCTTTAATTTCCTGTACATGTGCTTTACCCTTAATGTGCCTAATTGCAAAAACAAAAACAAACAACACCACCACCAACAAAAAACCTTTTTAAATAAATCTTTATATAACCACACCAGATTCTCTGTTTAAAAGATCAGGTTTAATACGTAAATTGTCAAAACATACCTCACACTCACCACTGTCTTGTCCCATGTTGGCAGAGTTCTGCTTTTCTTCTATCTCCCCCTAAGTGACCTGGTCACTAAGCCTGGGATGGTCCTGCTCTCTTGACTGGTTTCAGTATGTACATTGCGTCTTTCTTTGGCTGATGTGACATAAGGGAAATTTTATTAGATCATTGGAAAGGTTTCTTTGCTCTTCAGTAGAGATGCGGTCAGAAGTGATAATTTTTCCTTGTATTCATGTATATCATCTATATGTTATAGCATCGATATAGGCTAAATGGACTCATAGCTACAGTGAAATCAGCACCAAAAGAAGAGTTTATGAAGAGACAAAGCATCCAGGTCCTAGCGGCACTGTCTTCAAGATGAGTGCCCGTCTGTGTTGGCCTCACTCAGCACCTGTCCTCATGGCTGCGACTATGTGTACCTGGGCTATCCCTCATGGTGGCTGAGCTTCCTCTCTGACACAAGCTGTCACATGGGTGCAGTTCGACTCTACTTACTTCTCTTTAAGTTTAGAGGAAGGTCCTCATATGTCTTTAGGTTCCCTGAAGTGTTCCCTGACATGGAATAAGAGCAGTGGCTTCTGTGCCAGCTTGCCCTAAGCTGCCTTCTGAGGAGACATCTAGAATCCAGCACCTGTCCTGCTTTCAGGTGTAGGGAGATATGGGAACTAGCTGAGACTCTGGAGGAGGAGGGGCTATCCAGCTGGAAAAGATAAGAGAAGTAACATGTCATTTATGGGGCACCCACACAGTGCCAGAGCTCTCACACATGTTGTGATCCTTTCTTCATAGAGTGTGCTTCCTTTGGAGATGAGGACACTTACCTCAAAGGTTAAACAGTTGGTCAAGGTCTGCTCTTGAGTGGTAAATCTGGTGTGAGAATGCTGGGACTCAGTTGCTATTTTCTTGAGGAAGAGACTTATAAAGCAAATTTATTTCCAAGACTGGCCTAGAAAAAAGGTGTATTTTATTTTCTTGAGGTTTATTTATTTATTTTATTTCATGTGTATGAGTGTTTGTCTGCATATATATGTATATGTATATATATATATATATATATATATATATATATATATATATATATACATATATGTGTGTGTGTGTGTGTGTTCCCTGTGCATGCTTGTGTTCCTTATGCATGCTTGGTATATATGTATATTTGTGTGTGTTCCTACATGTATGTGTGTGTGTGTTCCTTGTGCATGCTTGTGTTCCTTGTGCATGCTTGGTACTCACAGAAGGCAGAAGAGGCCCCCAGATCCCCTGAAACTGGAGCCACAGATGGTTGGAAATTACCATGTAAGTCCTCTGAGGGAGCAGCCAGTGCTCTTAACTGCAAATCCATCTGTCTAGCCCCAATCAAGTTTTTCAGTGTCATGTCCTGAATTTCTTAAATTACCTACTATAGTCACAAGTCTTTGATGACTCTGATAATATCAATGAAGAGATTAGCCAAAATTGGCCTAGTGAATTCATTTAGCATTTGTTGTATACTTACCATACAGACTGTACTGTGCTAGGCACTGGGTAGTCAGTGGTGAATAGAAAAGATTGTTCCCTGAAGCTCTTTTTGTGTGGATGCTTTGCTATAAGTAGCGTTGGGACGGAGGCCTCTGGCAGGATGTCATAGGAGGTCAAGGTCTGCTTGTAAAGGGCTGTAAAGAGGCGGCAGGAAAACATGCCTCTGCGTCATGAGGTGAGGCCTGGGAGAAGTTGGTTCAAGGGGAGGGTGATACTTCTGGGTCTTAGAGCATGCTGTCTCCACTGGAACTCAACACTTTGAGTTTCAGATCTAAGGAGAGGAGCACAAAGGCTCTGAGAGTGAACCAATCACGGTTCAGGACAGGTGAGCTTATCTTCCCACAGCCCCGAAAGCATTATACATTGCTCTGTTGTTTATGAAGCTTCATGTCTCATTGAGCTGAAGTTTCTTGAAGGTGCTATCTACTTTCCTTCTCTCATTGAGGATGTCCTATGTCTCTTTCCATCCAGAGACCAAAAGGAAACTCAAGAAGTCCAAGAGAGAAGTGATGCTGCACAGATGGACAGCTTCTTTCCAAGGAAGAGGGGGATTCTTAGTGTGGTTTCTAATTTCTAAGGTGCTAGGAAGTCCTTCTGTGACTTAGGTTAAGCTACTGATATGATGTGATGTCTACTGATTCTCATAATTAAAAAGCAAAAACAAAATTGTCCTTGGGAGCCAATATTAGGTGGCTGCCAGCTGATTCCAGCAGACACCAGAGAGAGGCAATCTGTCCACGGATGAAGTGTTTTACTTTCTGAAGCACCAGGAAGGGACCAGAGGTCCCTGTAAGAACCAGAGGTGATTTTTTGGGGGAGGGTAATGGGTGGGGCATCAGTGTGAACACATCCCCTGGCCTTGCATTCACTTTCTCTACCTTTAAATACAGATTGTTTTCCAGTCACCTGTCTTCTCCTGTCTTCTGTCTTTGCAATATGTTTTTCTTTTACCATTGACTGGAAAAAAAAATCTTTCTGTTTAAACGATAATAGTTTCTCAGGCTTGTTATTGATTTTTCTTTTATTCCCACAATGCATCAAGTTAGAAATAAAAAAAGAAAAACCATTGCCTTTGTTTTCCACTAAGGGAAAGAAATACCCTCCGGGTTTCTCTTGCTGTAAACCGGTTCTTTCTGAAACACATTGAGAAGTAAAATGCCATAGGCCAGCATCCCAGGGCATCCCAAAAGGGTCCCTTTCCATAGACTCAGAGTTCTTATTGCTGCTTTTCCTCAGTACGATTTAGGATTTTATTTGTTTAGCCTGGACAGGGGATCCTATTAATAAAACAGCATGTAGAAACGAGAACATCCCAGGCTCAAGCGCTCCATCACTGTAGATTAGTTAGGATGTTCTGAGCACCCTGTCGCATCAGAGGCTTATTCTAAATAGCAAATCTCATGTGACTACAGAGTGCAATTATTGGTTGCTGTCTTCAGTGGACAGTTTCAGGGCAGATTAAAAAAATGACTTAAAAAGCAATTAAATGAGTGGGAGGCCAACTCTGGAGTGAGAGAAAGTGAAAGATAAATAATAAATGGAAATAGAAAGGGATTTGAAAATGAAACAGCAAGCTAATTTGTCATTTTTGAATAGAAATCTCCCAGTGGAGATTACCTATCCTGCATTACTAGGGTTTTAAGCTCATGCCCCGGAGATGAGTGACTCTTACCGTTGTCTTGTCTTAAAGAGAAAGCATTAATTGAAAATGACGAGACAAGGGTTCAATGCCGCTTTACCCCATAGCAAGGCTTTGCTGAAAACCACGCTTCCCTGAAAGAGCATGCTATGGGTAGTTTCTACTTGTCAAGGTGATTCAACCTTACTTCACCTGGGAAGATAGAGTCGCAACTGGAGAATTGCCTTGATCAGGCTGGCCTGTGGCAATGTCCCTGAACTGTTGTCTTTACTGCTAATTGATGTAGGAGGGCCCAGTCCACTGTGGGCAGAGTCATCCTTAGCAGATACGCCAGGGCTGAAAAAGCTAGCCGAGAGAGTTAGTGAGCAGCTTTTCCCCTGCTTTCAGCCTCTGCTCCTGCTTGTGGTCCTGCCCTGACCTCCCTCAGTAATGGAATGTTACTTCGAGGTGTGAGATGAAATGACCCTTTTATCCTGAAGCTGACTTTGGTCATGGTGTCTGTCATAGCAAAAGAAAGCAAAGTAAAACAGAGCATCTTAGGAAGAGAGAAAAGGCCAGCTGCTTTTTAGAATAAGCAGAAGAACTGCTAAAGAAAAGTGTGTGTGTGTGTGTGTGTGTGTGTGTGTGTGTGTGTGTCAGATAAGGCAAAAATACCCCCCCCCCCAGTTTGGGTACAGCAGAGGAGCCCACTTTTGCAGTCAGAGGTGGCTGGGTGGGGAATCTTGTCCCTGGTTGATTCTGTGTGTGTATCTTTCTTTCCTTAATAGCTTCAATTTGACCACATGAACCACGGGATGAGGTCACCTCTAGCAGATGAGAGAATTAAATGAGAACGTAATAGGGCACCCAGTATACATTCAACAAAGCATCTTCCCTGCACAGAACACCTTAGCTGGACTGGTATACAGAGGTCTGTGCTCCAGGCTGGTGGACTCTATGGCCTATGCTGATTATCTGGTAAGTAAGCCTCAGGGACCATCCCAGCACTCCCAGGTCCCCAAGGTCCTAAGACACATGGGTACCAGAAACCCTGCCTGCAAACAGTCAGGAGCAAGCACAATACTTACCAGAGTCCTGGTCAGGAAACTGTTCTCATTGGAGCTGTCCTTGCTCTCTGCAAACAGGTGGTGTCAAGAGGGGGTGCCTGGTCCATTTTACTCTTTTGATAGAATTATTGCTTTATTTTTTTCCCTCTATAAATAGAATAATGACTCATTTCTGAAAAAGAAATCAGCAAACAAAGAAATGCACAGGAAAATTTGAAATACTCAGACTTTTCCTACCTACAAAAAGACATCAGTATGTGATTTTTTTCAATTTTTCATTTTTAACAAATGGATTTTTTCCCCCAGAGGAAAGGACTCTGCTTTATTATAAGCCCACATTTGTTTCCATATCAACATTGTACTTTTTTTCAATATCATGCTTTTATTTCAATAATGCCTCTCTCCCTCCCTCTGGAAGCCTTGAATAACATTGAGTCTTTGAAGTGACTTCATGGCTCATTCTCTAGGCTCTGATACCAGGGGATAAATTATTTTTCTAGTTTAGTGTGAATTTTCCAAGTTTTTTTTTTCTTTTTTTTTCTTTGTGTGTGTTACAGCATGAGCAGTTTTCTGTTCTGGCTAGTGAAAATCACTAAGTATCTTAAATAGTTTTTGCTCATTTATAATAAAACATGCATTGCTTTGTAAACTTTGTTTTGAAGCCTGCTTTTCAATTGGTCATTATTGGATATATAGTAAAGGTATGTACATTCTTAGATCTATGAGAGCTGTATTTTTACACATGTATGTATATTTCAAAATATACAGTCATGTACTTGCATGTTTTAGTAGCAGTGTGTCATGACCATATTTTTATATCAAAACAATTTTACCATATAATTTTATTGATTGTATAGTACCCCATTATAACACTATAACATAACTAACCCTCTATTATCAATAATTTTCTCCAATATTTCACAAGGTATAGTCTTGTTTACGGTATGGATTTTTCACCTCTTAATAAACAGCTGATTGGCCTATAGCTGAGGAAGGAAATAGGATAAAATGATAATACTATTGATGTGTATTCATAATTCCAATGTACTTTTGCTTTGAATCCTGAGAAGGATGATTCTGAGGTTATGTATTTGTTGGAGATGCTGGCTGTCACAGAAATGCCTTTACTGAGCAAGGCTGAGGATGCTTCAACATATGTATCCACCAGAACACAACAACTTTTGGATGTTTTGGCATAAAAATGTTTCAGACATGTCTTACAGTCTTACAGACAGGCAACTATAGAGGAATCTATTAGGACTTTAAAGAAAATGCTCATAGAATAGAAAGGGGATATGGAATCTTCTAGGATAGATTAGATTGTACTTTTTTGACTTTATTTTAAGTGTCAATGAGACAAATAGCATAGCTGCTGAAATGCACTGGAATTTAGGAAGGACCCATGAAGTAGGTCAGCATTTACATGTGATAACCTCTGAAGGAAGAAAGAAAATGTGTTGCATTGGGGAGATTTTTCACTTCTTTCCATAGAAAAAGAAAAGTTGTGTATGCCATCCCAATACTTGGAAATCAGATTTGATGTGGAGAGATCCCTGAAGATTTGGCTGCAGACAGGAAGAAAGAAATCAGCAAGATCAACAAGGCAAGTAATGTATATGCTGATCCCTTTATAAGGGAATAGCTCCAGTCTGGCTGAGACTGGAATATCTATGCACAGTCAATAAATCTTGGTGGCTACAGAGTCCTCATGACTTATCATTACATGCCATCCTTTCCTGTGGCATAGATGGAGATTTATATTGTACTTTGGTTATGAAGTTCAAACTAGCTTATAAAGAAAGACAGATTCCTTTCTCCTGCTCATACAAAGACCAAAGAATAATCTTTAGCTAAATTATGCACATTGGATGCTCCATTCTTGTGTTTATCCTGTTAACGTTAATGTGTTTACAGAACAAAAGGAACAAACACCAATGAAGTTGGAGCAGCCCTGACAGATTCATCTGGAAGGATGCTGAGATGCTGACATGTTTATTCCAGCATCCTGCTTGACCCAACCTCTGACTGCCTTAACTGTTCTTTCATCACAACTTCCAGGACAACTTCAAAGAAAGTTGCTGAACCCAATTGGTCCAGCCTTTCAGACTGTTCCAGTCAGGACAGCCTGCATTTTCACAGCAGAGACTGAAAGCAATTTACAGCTAGTTTTCTTAAGACTTGACCATTTTTTTCCAATTTTCTTGGGTCCCCAAAAAGAAAAACTATGTCTGAAATCAGCAGGAAACAATTTTAAGAGAGAGCTATCCCATTTTTTTCCAGAATGTGGGTGGCTGGTTCTTGGTCGTCTGGTGGGTTATAGATGTTTGTTGTCATTTGAGTGGTCAGTCACAAGCTATTAATGGTCTTGATCAGGAAGAGAATGAAGCATAGGAAGTTGGACTAAGGGATTTTTTTCCTTTTCTTCTCTCTCTCTTTTTTATGTTGCATGATGAGGGCTAGAAGGAGAAAAGGGGGGATGGTATATAGCAATGCTATAGGAATAATAGGGATAAAAGGGTTGATTATTGAATCAACTCTTAAACTATAGAGCATTAATAAGCCAAAATTCTTACATTGGTATAAATCTTTGTGTATTTATACAGAATTAAGGTTATAATTCATTATGCTGCTATAGATCCTTGTTTATTAATGCAAAATTGAGGATGTATTTTGATTATAATCTACTATGTATTAACTCTTGTTGAGTTATTGTACCTAGTGATTATCCCTATTATTCCTATAGCATTCCTGGTGCCTTGGGGCACACTTAGCTGCCCTGAGCTACATGCTGTCTCCTGATCTCTCTTATCAGGCCACCGCTCTGCCCCCATTCACCAAGACTGATACCTCAGGAACATCCAGGCTTGCCTCACTAGGCCATCCAGGGCCACCCATATGGTGAAAAGTCAGGGTAAGAGTATAAACAACAAGAGCAAGAGCAATATGGCACCTTTAGAGCACAGCTATTCTACAGCAAGCCCTAGATATCCCAACACAAGTGAAACACAAGGAAATGAACTTAAATCCAATCTTATAAAGATTGGATTTCTTTTTTAAAGAGGCCTTTAAAAAAGAAATGAATAAATACCTCAAAGAAATACAATTAAACAGGTGAAGGATATGAATAAAACTGCTCAAGGCCTGGAAAGGGAAATTGAAACATTAAGGAAAATATAAACCAATGGAATCCCAAAGATGGAAAAACGAGGGAAGAGAACAGAACCAACAGATGCAAGCATCACCAACAGATTACAAGAGATGAAAGAGAGAATATCAGGCATATAAGGTATGGTAGAAATTGATACATCAGTCAAAGAAAATGTTAATTCCAGAAATTTTCTGACATAAAACATCTAGGAAATCTGGGATACTATATAAAGACCTAGCCTAAGAATAACAGGAAGAGAAGAAGGTGAAGAGTTCCGGCTCCAAGAAGAAGAAAATATTTTCAAAACAATCATAGACAAAAATTTCCCCAACTGAAAGAAAGAAATGCCAATAAACATACAAGAAGCTTACAGAATACCATTTAGATTGGATGGGAAATTAAAACCCCATCACGTAATAATCAAAACATTAAACATGTAGAACAGAGAAAGAATATTAAAACTGCAAGGGAAAAAGGCCAAGTAAAATACAAAGGCAAACCTATCTGCAAGGGAAAAAGGCCAAGTAAAATACAAAGGCAAACCTATCAGACTTCTCAATAGAGACTCTAAAAGCTAGAAGATGTATTGCAGCCTCTAAGAGACCATAGATGCCAACCTAGATTACTATAACCAGCAAAACTCTCAATCACCATAGACAGAGGAAAAGGCAAAACCAAATTTAAACAATCTCTGTCAAGAAAACAAAAAAACCTAACTCAAGGAGGTTACTACAGGAGCTATCACCAACCCCAGAGCCCATCAGTCTGGTGAGACTGACTTGCCAGGGACCCACTTGTCTCCCCAGCCTCAGCACTGGAGTTACAGATGCCACCACCATGCCCAGCTGTGGTGTGATTATGAGATAAGAACTTGGGTTCCCAGGCTTGCATGTCTAGCGCTGTACCAACTGGGCCATCTCCCTGGCCCGGTTCTGTTAGATTCTCCATGCCATTGCTATAGTGTCCCTTTGCTCATATAATGTCTCAGGTACTTATCCGCATTCACACATTGTGTCAGCCTTAGCTCTTTCCGTTTTCTGCATTTGTGTCATGTTTATGGTAGCCTTCTATATTATATTATTAGTATTTTATGTCACTGGCATGTTACAGAGAGGGACTTGTCAAACTCAAGCTCAGAGCTCCCATACTCACTGAAAGCTCTCAATCAGAGCCTGAGACATTGTTGGTCCCTGTAGAAAGGTCTTGTTGTGTCTGAGTTTCCAATCAAACTCTCCCTGAACGTAAATAGCCTTGCTCCGATACTGGCAACTCTAGCTGGGACAGCTTTGCTTAGGCATTTTCCTTTTCTGCGACAGCATGATGGTGCAAGCAGGGGTGAGACAGGCACCAAGTAAAGAGACAGCCAAGCTAAGAAGGGAAGAGAGAGCAAACACAGCTTTTATGGAGGATTTTTTAGGGGACAAAGCTTTCTAGGGCAGAGATTTCCAGAGAGAGGATTGGTGGATTTCAAGTCCTGAGGTTGGGGAAAGCTTAGGGATTGCTAGGTTTGTTCAAGCTTTTTACCTAAAATTAGCGTAAATCTGGGAGGGGTTCCACTGAGGGGCTAGAGATGGTTGTTGTGACAGAGGCTGGAACTGCCCGTTTGACAGATGTGGGGAAGAGGCTATTAACTCATTGCTGAAGTGGTTTGCACAGACTTGAACTCTAAGCTAAACAAAACAACTTTCCTTAGGTAAACTATGAACTTACACTAAGGGGTCTGGTTCCTGGGCCTGGTCCCTGGCTGTCAGTGTCAGACCATGTAAAGCTCCCTGCCTTGGAGGAATGGCTAAATTGTTGCCACAGAGATGGCGCTGGAGCTCACTCTCTAGTTCCACTTGGACATGCCTCCTCCCTTTCTTTGAGTTCTCTGTCAGTAGCAGCTTTAGCTGAAGCCTCAAGTGCTGCAGCTTTCTCTGTGGCTTCAGCTGCTCAGTTTCTCCAGGTGTCTGATCTCAGGTCTCGGGGCTGTGGAGATTTAGCCTCAGCGGCTGTGGAGTACTGAGGTGTTGCTGTCCAGAGGTGTAGAGGGGACAGCAGCACAACCCCAAGATCTGAGCGCCCTTTCAGGACTACAGGAGGCGGCACCCAGGGAAGCTGAAGAGCTCCAGTGGGTACCCAGCGAAACTTGAAGCAGCCCACCCTGGCTGCTGGATCTCCTCCACAGGGGACCCCAAAGTACACAAAGTTTACAAAGGGAGGCTGGCAGAGAAGGCTTTCCTTGCTGTGAACAGCCAACGCTTACCTCAAAGGAAGCCACAGAAGAGGAGAAAGCTGAACATGTGCTGTGTGTGCTCATGCATACATGCACATGTGTAGGGTGACAGGCTAGAAGGGAACTGGCTGTCTCTGCTTCTTAAATCTTAGTCTTTCTCTGTTTCAAATTGGGAAACACTAGTTTACTTCACAGATAATAGCTATGAAGCATTCAGCTGAGTTTCAGTAGAGAGCTGTTGGCATAGCACCTGATGCTCAAGTTCTAATGTGATAAGCCGTTGGGGATAGTGCAGCTTTGTCCACGCTTACAGCTTCCCACATATAAAATGATGCAAAGTGTCTCTGACATTCAGGCGAAAAGGGGGTCACAGTGATGACACCAGGCTGTGCATGGTGCCTTTTGTCAGCTCAAGCCTCTGCAGGCAACAAGGCCTGGAGACCATCCCTGCTCCTGAGAGCTGTGCTCGTCAAGCAAAGCTACTTAACCTCTCAATGCTTCACTTTATTGCTAAATAAGAGGTAAGAAGGTTGCTTTATCTACATTGCTACATGTTAAAAATGCAATTCTTTTACCAGGATCCTGTTGAGCCACAGCAATATAAGCCTCTCCTTCAAAATTGGAGGTAGATTCTTTCCTTGCCTTCCAGAATGGAAGATCCATTCGGGTAAGGGATTTATCTTTCTCTGATGGAATCCAGTGCTGGGACAATACTATAGGCACTAAATGGATGGCTGGATTCTAAGAATTCAGTGTCTTCCTAGAGGACATATTTCCTGTCAGAAGGGACCTGAATTTCTAGTTCCTTGTTGATTTATCTGCTACTAAGTAGTGTTGCAGCAACAGGAGATAGCCACAGTATACAGCAAGTCTAGTAGTAGGGGGCAACAGAAAGGATACTGATGTCTGGATTCTACACATGGTTCCAACACTGGCTACCCACACTGGAGACAGAGGACATAAGGCCTTAGCTTCTTTATCTGTGAAATGGTAATGATACTTGTCTTATTAAGTGTGTGAATTCATTTTAAAATGTAGGGTATATTTCTTTTATACCTTTATATATACCATGTCTATCCGTGTGGAAGGAGGGCTGCCCAGCTTGAAGAACATGGATGCAGAGGATTGAATAATCCATGAAATGAGGGAACTTTGGTCACACCAGGCCATGCTTGAAGACAGAGGACCTTGAGTTGGGCACAGTTGCAGAGAGGAAGACAGTTGGGTTACAGCGATTGCTTCCAACTGAGATGTTTTCTCTGATGTAGGAAATGCCATGTAGTAGTTTAAGAGGCCTGCAACTCTCTGATGAAGAGAGGGTGGCATGACTGACTGTCCCACAGGAGGGCAAGGAGACTCTGTACATCAGGCAGATGCACTTCAAACCCTGGAAGCAAATGAAAGAACCCTGGGAAACAAACATGCAGGGACCAGTAAACATGGAAGGGAGAGGAAGGTACGGAGAAGGGATAGCACACAGGGGTAGGGGGAGGAGAGGGGGACCTTCCACTTGTAATGAGCACAAACAGGACCTTGAATAATGTCTCGGTGAGAGCTGTCTCACTTTGAGCACATAAAGCCAGAAGCTTTTGTTTGTTTGATAGCACACAGAATAGAAACGTTGTCCCTTACCAAAGGCCAAAGGAACAACAGGCTTTGATGTCTTAGGTCAGGTTAGCCGGGCTTATTCTAAGTGAGTGCAGTGAGGTGTGCACAACAGGGACACGCAACACTGCCACAGAAGCCAAAGACAGCGAGAGCTGCCTGGCAAGCCTCAAGGAGGGAGCCAAACGCTTCTCCTTCAGGGTCACCTCCAAGACAGGCTTCCTGTCCACATACGAGGCTCATCGGGAACGTTACTCACAGTGCTTCTCTGATTCCCAAGGCTCCAAGCCAACTCTCCCATTTCACTCTGTGGACCAGCGCAGACTTGCTAGTAAGCTGGCTGACATGTGGCTTTAACCACCCCCTTAGTATACGATCCCCTCCCCCGCCCCAGAACACTTGAGGTAGAAAGTCTGAGTCTCTCTGCTGCAGCCTGGCTACTTGCTATCTGGGTGGCTCAGAGTGGGAAGGGGAGCACATTTCAGAATCAGCTCAGCTTTGTGCCATCTTTCAAACTGTACTGTGTGGGTAGCTGATGATGTAATTCAGCATGACAAGTACTCTTTCAGACAGAAATTGACAATTGTGATGAAAAATGAAGATGTCCAAGAAAATATGATTTAGGAAGAAACACAAAACTCTCCAAGTCTGGGCGGTAGGGGATGGGCACTTTAGTGTCTGCTGGATAGCAGGATCTGTTAGAGGCAGACACGAGGCGCCCACATTTCTCTGGGACATTTGGGCTGATGTTAAACATCATTAATATACTGTTAAAATCTGCCAAAATTACAATCAGTGTTTAGAATAAATTCTTCAAATGTATATTTATAAATATTTATAAACGTATATTATTGTAAATATTTACTAATATTCTAATGTATATTTACAAATGCATATTTGTAAATCCTGATGTTCATTTTCCTGTTTATTTACAAATATGTTGGGAATGAGTAATTTGAGTCCCTAATTGGAAGTCATTGGATTCTACGTAGTTGTCCTGGCTGCCTTGAGTAAAAGCACCATATAAGTTTAGCACCTAGCTGAGCTACTCTTCTGATGAGCAGTGCCATCTGCCTCGAACACTCTATGGATGCCTCATGATAACTCGGAAGTTTTTGAGAGCAAGGAGTTCAACTGATTGCCATGGATGCTGAAGGTGCAACCCAGCAGGGGCCCCTTGGCACAATTTGATCCCAACTTTTTGCTATCATAAGCCTGGATTAACTCTGGATGACTCTATAACCTTTTTACTTTGGGCAGATGGAGACCAGTTCCCTAGTGGTCCAGCAGGATTGGTAAGATTGGCGCTAACAAATGATTTTGATTGTTTGAAAGAAATAACTGATCAGGCTTCATCAGTTGACAGGGAGACACTTTATGGTTCTTCCTTCCCTCTGGGTATAGCATGAGGCCTCCAGAAGGCTTCTCTAAAGTGGCCTTTTCTTGCCTCCTTTCAGTGCTCAGCATGTTCTCAGGCGGTGGTAGAGTGAAAGAAGCAAAGAGACAGATGAGTGGTATCTGTCTTCATGGCAGTGGTGTGTCAATGAAGCAACAGCTATCTCTGTGAGTAAAGTGAACCTAAGTGGTCCTGGGAGAAAACACAGGAAGCAATAGGTCTTGATGCCCCAAGTCCTGGCTGAGCAGTAGGAAGGGTCCATGCAGAGCAGTTGGCTGTTGGACAGATGAAGAAGATGCTAGACTATTCAAGAATGACCAGAGCAGGAAGAAAGACAGTGGAAACAGAGAGAGAGAGAGAGAGAGAGAGAGACAAAGACAGAAAGAGACAGAGATAGACAGAGAGATAGAGTCAGAGAATTATAGGGGAGGTCAGGGAAGGAAGGAGAAGGAGAAACATAGGCAGAGAGACAGAGATAGAGTCAGAGACAGACAGGCAGAGATAGAGAGAGACAGAGACAGAAAGATAGAGAAAGACCCAGAGAGAGGGATCCTCAACATCAAGGCCTTTAGACTACAGGCTGAAGGCTGCAATAATGGCTTCTGCTAAGGCCTGAGGAATTTCAACTGTCCCATAAAAGAGCTGTAAACTTGAGGGTGAGGCCCTTATGTCAAGGTCCATATGAAGACTATAACTTTAAGGGGAGCCACCGCTGCTACTTCTGCCTGTCACGTGCCATCCTTGTTGCTACCAAACACAGAGGAGAATAAGAGCTGATGGAGACCAGCAACTGGAGAGCTTCTCCCTGCCTCCTCATAATTTATATCAGGGCAGAAAATCCCCAGCTAGCTGGCCAGTGATATGTGTTCAGTTGCAATAAAAGACTAGTCTTACGAAGGGTTATGTAAAGGACTGATGTGGATTTGTTTACCTACATGCCCATTCATCCATTTGTCTGTCCATCCATCCATCCATCCATCCATCCATCCATCCATCCATCGAACATTCATTTATTAAGCAACTTCTAGGTGCTAAAAACTTTGCTAGGACCTAGGAATACAAAGATGAATCTTAGAAATAGCTCTGCTAGCAAAGTCTCTAGCTGGAGGGGAGATGGGCTTGCAAAGAAACTTGTACCATGGAAGAATTGACCATGCTGAGGGAGTTTGGAAGAAGATTACTTTCACAGTTTCTGTTTTCTGGCCAGAATAAATGTGACTGCCATCCTAACACATTTGTAAGAACACATGCCCTCATTTATGTGCGCACTAAATTCTGCTCGGAACTGCTAGCAGGCTGCATATGACAGCAAACTAGCTTCTAGAATCCTAGAATTCTCTGAACCTGCTTTCAAATAATGAGGCACGTAAGAAACTCAGTGATGAGCATGAGTCACCTAGATGGAAGGCTTATTCATTCCAAGAAAACAATATGTGTAAGATCCTTTCCTGTGGAAAGTTTGGAAGATGGAATAGATGAGATGAAAAGGACCTAGGAAGCAGATAAAATATTTAATAACCTTACAGAGAGGAGTGGCATGAGCCATTGTTTGGGAAGTAAAAGTTAGCTCTTTTTCTTTTTTTAATGTGGATGTCTCATTTTTGCCAAACTTGGTGCTTCAGGTTGTAGGGTTTGGGGTACTAGTTGATGCCTCTGCAGCCTGAAGTTTTGTCTTCACGATGTAGTGCTCCAGCCCAGTGTGGCTGCTCATCCCTGCTTCATTGCCCAACTCCATTCTCCCTGCCTCCTGCCTGGTGGCTGAGCAGCAGCAGGCAGTCGGTCTTCTACCCCAGGGCTTTGCTGGACTTTTCTTCCTGAGTTTCCTTGGTCTCCCCGTTAGCTAGTCCATGCTCAGTGTTTAGGGTTCTGCTTAAACACCTTCTTCTCTTCAGGCGACTTGTGCAATGTGTCTGACAAGCTGTGTGTGTGTGTGTGTGTGTGTGCGTGCGTGTGTGTGTGTGTGTGTGTGTGCACGTGTGTGCGTGCATGTGGTTTGTGTGTATATGTGTGTATGCATTGTACCTGTGTGCGTATGTATCCGTGTGGTGTTTGTGGTATATGCACATGTATGAGTGAGTATGTATGTGTGAGTGGGTGGCTGTGCATGTGGTGTGTGTTTGTGATATGTTTTATTTTCCTTTATTGAAAATAGGTTTTTTCTCATACAATATATCCTGATTAGAATTTCCCTTTCCTGAACTCTTCCTAGTCCCTCCAAGCCTCTCCTCCCATCTGGATCCACCTCACTTTTGTCTCTCATTAGAAAATAAACAGGTTTCTAAGCAATAATAATAAAATAATATGAAACAAAAACTAACAGATAGAAACAGGACAAAACAAACAAATAGATGGAAAATAGACCAAGAAAAGGCCCAAGAAACAGATATAGATGCAGGACTCACGGATTCCACACTCAGAAATCCCATAGAACACCAAGTGGGCAGGTGTATTGCTTCCTGCTCTTCCTATAGCTTATCTCAGCTACAAGCTGCATATTTTCTTTGCTGTGGCCAGTGAGGCCTGGCTGTCTGCAATCACCTGAGCCCCAATCCCAAACTCTGTGGCTGTGTTATGTGTCCAGGGGACATGTAGAGTCAGAATGAGGATGTGGCAGGCTAATGTTACTTCGGGGAGGCTGTTAGAGGCAGGCACAGGGGATCAGTGAAGGTGCTAGAGACAGCGGGGCAAGCAGTGTGTGGCAAGCCTGCAGATCCCCACTCCACACTCTGCCTTTCTTTTCTAGAAATACCTAGCCTGACAACAAGCAAGCAAGTGAGCAAGCGAGCAAATAAACAAACACACTCAAAAAGCAAGACAGGAAAGGCAAGCCAGAGCAGAGCATTTGTCAAACAGTTTGGCTGTCAAATTTTCTAGCATAGTGACTTCTGGGAGCTGCTCTTCTTAAGGGTTTTCAGGAACATTATTGAGTTACTATATGAGAACACTCAGGCTAGTATTGGCCTCCTACATAGAACATACTACCCGCAGCACAGCTATGACAAACGAAGAATTTCACATAGGTAGAAAGAACATTTGGGGGCTGGACATACAGATTTTTTGGTGAAGTGCTTGCTGTGCACGCCTGAGGACCCGGGTTCTCTCCCTCGCAGCATGTAAAGTCCAGGTGCAGGGGCACTGGCCAGCCACTCAGATCTGGAGAGTAGGTAGGATCCCTGGAGCTTGCTGGCAGCAGCCTAGCTTAGCTGGTGACCTTCAGCTTCAGGTTCAGCGAGAAACCCTGGCTCAGAATGATGGAGAAGGAGAACTGCTTGAAGAATGACCTCCCAGTATTGACTCCTGGGACACTCACACATGAACACAGGTGCATATGTGCTCACATATGCATACAGATACTGGTGTGCATACACACATAGCTTTCCCCAAATGCAAAATAGAAACAATTCTTAACTTTAAAAGTGTGTATTTTACACACCAAATGGAGTCCTAAAGGCAGGGATGCCTGTGTCTATTTATGTGGTACTAGAGATACTTGATAAAAGGAGCATTTAAATTCTCCTTTATTTGAAAGCTTCCCAACAAATCAACAAAGTACCTGCAGTCACAAGAGTAGTAGAGCTTCATGCCTGGAGGTAGAAAACGTTCTATTTTCACTTCTGTGAGCCTGGGGATGTTTAGCTAGAGCGAACCCTAGATACTCTGTCCCCAGCCCTGGCTTTAGAGATGATACAGCACTAGAAAGCTAGGCTGTCCCAAGCCTGCACAGGCAGGATGAGGAAGACGTAGGTCATGGACAAGTATCTTCACCATTGGGAAGAGGAGGCCTAGGAGATCCTTTCAAGTCCCAACTCACTATACTAACCCACCGAAGGACACCAAGTCAAGGGCTGGCGTATTAATTCAGAACTTACTTCTGAGTAGATATGGAAAAGTCCAGAAAGGAGATGGGTTCCAGGTACTGGGCTCAGATGGTTTTATTAATCAAAGATGGGTAATGGAGCAGGACAGCTTATGAGGGAAGCTGGTAAGCTTTAAGAAGTGCCATGAATTTGAAGTTTTCGGGACAGCAGCATGGAAGGGTTCAGAAAACTTTTCGGTAGAAAGCTCTGAAACTTGGCCAAAGGGTGCTAACTGGGTATTTGGGTAGGATGGCTATCTTCTCTCCCTCTGTTAGATTTGTTGAGTTTCCTGTCAGTGAGCGCTGGTTTTAAGAGAGAGTCTTCAGGGAGATGAGCAGGCTGGATGGGAAGCAGCAGCCGGGGTCCTGCTAATCTGCTGAAGCAGACCCTATAGCTGCCTTCCCTATCCTGACCTCCCCGCCAGCTCTAACTCTGAGCTCTGACGTGTGTTCAGCTCAGCAACAAAGGGCTCTGGTTCCCACCAGTCACTCACACTATCAAAGTGAGAAGCGCTAAGAGTGAGAGGCTCTAGTCCATCTACTCAAGCTGGTTCCTGCTCTGGCTGTGGGCTCTAGGCTACTCTTGATTTCCTCCACCTTTTGCTGCCTTGGGGCTTGATGAGAGGGGTGCACCACGAAGTGGTTCTGCTTGAATCATGGAGTGTGGTCAAGCTGAGTAACACATGCTTGAAAAGCAGGAGGCAGACAAGTCTTTGAGGTAACGTGGTAACCCTGCTCTGCCTGGACACGCGGGTTGAGGGCACATGGAGCCGTGGCTTGCTGGTCATCACTATGCCTCCTTGGAGGAAGCAATCCCTCTATCTCAGTGTGGCGCTTAAGGCTAATTTTGGAACTATTTGTATTCTGTCTTGATTTCTGATACTGCACTCGAATCCTTACATAAGAAAAAGGTGGTGGTAACAGGTGCAACTCTGATACGTCTGAAAATGGAAGAAAACAGGACCCTGAATATAATGAGTTCAGATTAAACATGGCAACCAAAATATTTAGTCATGCAATTTTTACCAAAACTATGCTTTTATTCACATGAAAAGCACAACATGTCATATTTAGCATTTAATAGAATCCTTAGTGAGAAAACAGTATTTAATTCAGGTCAAAAGGTTGAGGCTGTGTGCAGTCTAAGGCTCATTCCTGAGTGTGTTGCTTGAGAATAAAGAATATTTTTGACTCTGAGTTTGGAAACTCTGCTATGCTCTTGCTTCCACTAGACACATACATTGCTGTAGGGGAAAAATAGCAATTTAAACTGCTGACAATATTTACACATTTCCTGTGTGCCTTGGGGTGTCTGAGATCACCATTAAAGTGATTCAATGACTTGAAAGACAAGAGAGAATCTGAACTCAGCTCCACTTTAAAATCAAATTCAAAGAAAATGGAACTTTCCTTCTTGCATTTCCTTGCAGCACCAGCACTTTGGAGGCTCCAGAGTGCCCTGGCTGGGTGGATGGGGGGAGCGAGAGGAAGGAGCCTTGCCTGTGGGTGTGAGTTCTCAACCCTGCACTTCTGTAAGGCTCTGCTGAAGTAGAAAGAGCTTGCTTTGGACTTGAAGTATAGAGAAGTGCTGCTTTCCTCTCATCTTCCACCAGCTTCTCAGAGGCAGCCATTGACCTTACATTTTGAATTAACCAGGATATTAGGCTCCTTTTGAAAGTCAAACCTGGCCTTAGGTTATGGAAGAAAGGACTGCATTTTTCTGAATTAAGTTTTGCTTGATGGGTTTGTCATTTCTTCAAAGGCCTGGGGTGGGATGGTTATGTTTCCTGCTGGTGTGGTCCTTGACAGGTTTCAGATCCAGGGGACCTCTGTTGTATCTTCTGCTGAAAGCCTGCCCCTTACACCTTAGCTAGCCTCTGGGCTGTGTCTTCCACTGTGGCAACAATTCAGTCAGTTTTTTGCTGAGCTGATTCTTAACACATGGATTTCTTTTCTAGTCGTACAGTCCCAGCCTGTGATGACTCCAGCAGCTCTGTCTGAAAACAGAGACTCACTCATCCGTCACTGGAAACCAGTTCCCATCCCAATTACAAAGCTGAGAACTTACATTAGTTAGATACTTAAGATGAACAGACATTGTGCTAAACATTTAATATTCATCATTTACATTACTCCTAGAATAATCATATGATGTAGGTCATTATGATTCCTATTTTGCATGTGAGAAAATGAAGCATGGGCAGGACTTCCAAATCTGTAGACTTTGTGAACTCTATAGAGAGCCAGAATTCAGGTTCCATTAGACACTAAGTCTATTGTCAGCCTTTACCCTTCCTACCCGGTTTGTTCCAACCTTCACTTGTCAACAGTGTGTCTACTATAGACAAGTGACAAAGTTCTAGATCTCATTTTGGCTCATCTAAGATGATTTCCTTTGAGCATTTTGTTTCAAGGATAAAAACAATTCTGCACATAAGCATCCTTAACTTGTCCTTGAGAAGGTTCATTGGCAACTTGCTTTCCTCTTCACCATAACTAATTCCCAGAGAGGGGAAGCAGGCCAGAAGTGGCCAGGAGTAGTCTTTGAGAAATTGAATTTGGCAAAAATGGCAGAGTAACTTTTAGAAATACATTCAGTTCTCATAAGCAGGTCTGGGATCTAAGCAAAATAAAATTTGAAATCTAATAAGGACAAGGCTGTGAAAGAATCATGAAAACGGCTGTATTTCTGTAGTCAGCTCTCTGGAAACTCATTGAGTAGATTGATGTACAACCTCAGGCAGTGGCAGAAGGCTCAAAGTTTGTTCTTCTTCCATCTCCTCCTTGTCTAGTCTTCTTCCCTCAAATATTTTTTGAGCTCAAACTATACCATGAGGTGCTGAGGACAATGGAATCCTGCTCATGTAAGGTGTTTATACAAGTAGGAGAGATAATTAACAAGAAAATCAATATGTTTACAATAGGCTAAGTAGTGGGTTATAAAAGGACAAGAAACTGACTAGCCACATGCCTTTTTAGATAGAGTGAGAAAGCGTCTATGGTGAAGCCACATGTAAACACATCTGAGAAGATTTGGGGATTCAGCCACAGTAGTGTGGGAGGAAAAGTTTTCCTACAAGAAGAAAACCATGAGCAAAGAGATCTTGAGGCTGGAACATGTTTATCTTTTTCCAGGAACTCCAAAGATCAAGGCATCCTGAGTGGTGAGCAATGGGAAGAGTGGTGGAAACAAGGCGGTAGAGTTGGTCACTGGAGACGTTTTTTTTTTATACTCAGAATCACGTATGGTACTGGAGGGGTTGAACTGATGGTGTGACACATCACCTGACATGCTGCTCCACAGAGCCACCCTGACACAGTGGGAACAGTGGACCAAGGGGACAAAGTGTTAGAAGAGGAACAAGACTCTGGAGGTTGCTGTTGTTGGAGGGTGACTTGGGAGCCCATGGGCTGCTGAACTCCAGTTCCGGTGTTTCTGGCCTGCATGAGCAGGAGGTTAGGCTCATTGAGGGGCAGCTGTCAGAATCTTCCTCTTTAACCATGCTTCTTCCTACCCAAGGGTTCCTTACTGTTCCTTTTGATCTAGACTAGCCTTGCATTCAAGTTACTTTGACTAATAGCAGTAGAAAACATCAATACCATGACATCTCTAGACCCATTTTTTTAAAGAAGCCCGGAAGCTTCCAAAGACCCTCTGGGGAGTCTAGCTACCATGTAAAGACTGTAGGTGTGTGCTATGAAAGGAGGAGATGCCAGCAGGGAGTAGGAAGAAAAAAGTCAGAGAAAATAATATGAAAAAGAAGGGAAAAGACAGAGAGGCAGACTGGCAGATGGGCCAAGCATGCAGAAAAAGTCTGCACAGGGGAGAGGAGCATTCTTAGATTTCTATCCCAATTTAGCTTCTGGCTGAATCAAGATGTGTGAGTGGCATCAGCTCATGCCAGTCAGAGCAGAAGAACCACAAGCTGAACGCTGCCTAAACTTTGGGCTGTGAAACAGTTTAAGACTTTTAGTTAGGAGGTAGTTTTTTCCATGACAATAGAGATTATGGTGTCATTATGCCTAGCTCATGAACTGGGGGAGGATAAATTGTCACTTTGTTTTGGAAATAACGCTTTATTAAGACATAGCCAAGCTTATATTTTGAAACACTACCTGCTTGCTTTCCCATTATAAGCAGTGTTGAATAATTGCAACCAAAAACTATACATGGCTACCAAAGACTGACATACTCAGGATTTTCTCTGTAAATTCCCCTTCTTATACAGCATGTCTCAGATGGCTGGCTTAGATCACCAGGTTAGTAAGTGCTTAGATAGGGCTCAAATCTCTTTCTGTTTGGCTTCTATGTGGTTAGTATTCTGTTGTATTGACTCATGTTCTGAAAGGTAAATCTTTTAGAACAGTTTATTGGTCTGTCCTAGTGCTTTGGTTTGAATGCTTGTCTTTTCCAAAATTTGTGTTGAACTTTGGTTGTTGAGAAGATGCTGGAAGATGGAACTCTTGAGAAGGGATAGTGTCCTGAGGGATTAGTACCTTCATAATAGGATGATATAAAGCTCCACTTTGCTTTTCGCTGTTCTGCATTTTACCACATGATGATCACTAAAAGATACTGAACCAGATGCCGATGCCTTGATCTTGTAATTCTAGGCATCCAGAACTGTGTGCTAATATGTTCTGTTCACTATAAGCTATCCAGCCTCTCGATCTGTTACAGCAGCAGAAAACAGACTAAGAAATACAGATCAATACAATTGGCTTAGGATGTTGTTATGCCACCTTTGGGGAGGGAATTGAAGAGAGTTTGCTTTTCATCTTCCCCTCATTCTTGTTTCACAGCTAGAATACTCAAAAGAAAGTCTTATAAGTAGAATTAATCAATCAGAGTTGTACTATCAGTACTTGAAGATAATACAGAAAATCTAGAACAAATAAGCAAGAGATATAAAAATTTTAGGAAGCACAGAAAGGAACCAATAGAAAATGTAAGATACCAGAAAAAAAATTTAGAATTACAGACGTGAGAGAAGACTCCCAAGTCAGTGGCATAGAGCAGATCTTCAACAAGGTCACAGAAGAAAATGTCCCCAAACTAAAGAAAGACACACCTATTCAGATACAAGAAGCGCACAAAAAAGACAATAGAGATTGCCAGAAAAGAAAATCCTTAGAAAATATCATAATTAAAATATCAAGTATATAGAGCAAAGAAAGTATATTAAAACCTGAAAGAGAAAAACATAAATCACACATAAAGGAAACCCATTAGAATAACACCTGACTTTTCAGTGGAAACTTTGAAAGCTGGAAGACCCTGAAGCAAAGCATTTTGTACCATAAAAGACCATAGCAGCCTACCTAGAGTAATATACCCAGCAAAACTATCCACCATGGTTGAAGAAGAAAGAACATTTTTCTACATTATATATGACAAAAAAAATTTATGTCCAACAAATCAAACCTATGAAAAATACAGAAAGCGATGTTTTGAGCTGTAGAGAGGACTGAGCATACAGAGAACTGTGGAAATAATACATACAAAGCCATAATTGCACAAACACCACCACCAAAAAAATACACATTTCAATAATAACTTTAAACATTATTGACCTCAATTCTCCACTCAAAAACCACAGACAGGCGAGTATTTCAAGAACAAACTGCCTATCTGCTGTCTACAAGATAACCTTAAAAGCTACACATTTTAACTTCAAAGATAGAAAAAGAGAGAAAAATGATGGGAAAAAGTACTGCAATCAGCTGGGAACAGGAAACAAGCAGAAACTGATATTATAATACCTGATGAAATAGACACCAAACTAAAACTAATCAGAAGAGATAAGGAGGAACACTTCATTCTAACCACAGGAACAGTTAAACATAAGACGATACCATCCTAACCATATAACCATAAAAATCTGGTGCCCCCAGTTTCACAAACAATAAACGACTGCATATAAAAACACAGGTTAACATCAACACATTAATAGTAGCTTATTTCAACACCCTATTTCCTCCAATTGACAACATATTTGGACAAAAATAGAGAATCATCAGAATTAATGTATCATATATCAAATATACCTAACAGATATCTACAGAATATTCTATACAAACACCAAAGCATATGCATTCTTCTCATCATCACACAGAGCTTCTTTAAAAAAGACCTCATTCTGGGACACAAAACAAATCTTTAAAAATTAGAAAACAATTGAAATAACTCTGTTTACCTTATCTGACCACAGTGCAATTAAACCTCAGATTGATAGCAACTATATCTAGTAAACACTCAAATTTATAGGGATTAAACAACTCATTACTGAATGATGAACGGGTCAAAGAAGAAAACAAATCAGAAAGCAGTTAGTTAGTCCCATCCTATACATGCCACTATTGCGTCACTGAGCATGTCATGGGGTCCTTTCACTTGTACCTCGCAAGGTTTACAGCTAGATAAGACTGATGATTACTTTTCTCTTGGTACCATGCATAGCACCTTCTAATACCATGACAGTTATCTAGGAAGGATGAAGTTCCAAATGAATACTAGCTTGATTTCTCCATGTCCTGTGACTCTGGTTTGTGTAATCTTCAGCACCAGGGTTTTGCTGTAGAATTCTGGTAGGTAACCAAGAGTAGGTAAACCTGTTATGTTTGCAGGATTGTCATTGGGACCTTGCTGGCCAGCAGCTTCAAAAGACAACCTTTCCTGGCAATGGGCTTTTTTATTTGCTAGCCTGTGGCGTCTAGTATGGGTATTGTAGAGTAATTCCACAAAACTATGTTCACACCTTGGGAAAAGTATAATTAGTGTTGAGAAGTCAGGAATTCAAAGACAGTTAAAATTGCTGAGGTGCTTGGTTCCTAAACTGTAACACCATGTTTATACTTTCAATTTGTCCACGAGTTTATGCAATTTAATTATCTAGAGCAAAGCACATCCTGGAAGCTTGAAACATTCACTTGCTCTAGCACATCTATGGGTGAACATTCTTCTTTTTAAATTTTTTATTAATTACACTTTATTCACTTTGTATCCCCTCTGTGGTTCCCTCCCTCCTCCTGTCCCAATCCCTCCCTTCCTCCACCCTCTGCATACATGCCCCTCCCCAAGTCCACTGATAGGGGAGGTCTTCTTTTCCTTCCTTCTGATCCTAGTCAATTAATTAGGTCTCATCAGGAGTGGCTGCAGTGTCTTCTTCTGTGGCCTGGTAATGCTGCTCCCCCTTCAGGGGGAGGTAATTAAAGAGCAGGCCAATCAGTTCATGTCAGAGATAGTCCCTGTTCCTATTACAATGGAACCCACTTGGATACTGAACTGTCATGGGCTACATCTGTGCAGGGATCTTAGGTTATCTCCATGCATGGACCTTGGAATATCAGTCTCAGGAAAGATCACTGTGCTCAGAGTTTTTGGTTCTGTTGCTCTCCTTGTAGAGTTTCTATCCTCTCCAGATCTTACTGTTTCCCACTTCTTTCATAAGATCCCCTGCACTCTGCCCAAAGGTTGCCCATAAGTCTCAGCATCTGCATTGATAGTCTGCAGGGCAGAGCCTTTCAGAGGTCCTCTGTGTCAGGCTCCTGACTTGTTCCCTCTTTTCTCCTTCTTCTGATGTCCATCCTCTTTGCCTTTCTGGATAGGGATTGAACATTTTAGCAAGAGTCTTCCCTCTTGATTAGTTTCTTTAGGTGTGCAGATTTTAGTAGGTTTATCCTATATTATATGTCTATATGAGTAAGTATATACTGTGTCCGTCTTTCTGCTTCTGGGTCCTCATGCTTGCATGACAAGCACTTTATCCACTGAGCCATCTTCCTAGCACCAAGTCATTGTTTTTAGTCTTCCTTTAGTCAGTGTAGAGATTTTGGTCATCATAATATGTCACTTAGGGTTTTCTCAGGACTAGGTGTAATGCATGCTAGTAGAATTATGCTTTAAAATCACCCCTGGATTCTAACATGAATTGCAGATTTTAGGATCCCACTTCTATTTCTGTTCTTTTCCTGTGATGGCAATAAAGAAATATTAGGTTAGATCTAAAATCCACAAGTCAACTCAGGATAATCTTTTGCAGATCCCACCATTTACCTGCAAATTTCATGATTTCCTTTTTTTAAATTTTTATTAATTACAGTTTATCACTTTGTACCCTCTTCCCCCATCCCACCCTCCCTCCCCCATCTTCACGCATGCCCCTCCCCAAGTCCACTGAGAGGGGAGGTCCTTCCTTTTGATCTTAGTCTATTAGATCTCATCAGGAATGGCTGCATTGTCATCATCCTGGTAAGGCTGCTTCCCCCTTAGGGGGAAGTGATCAAAGAGCAGGCCAATCAGATTATGTCAGAGACAGTCCCTCTTCCCATTACTATGTAACCCACTTGGACACGAAACTGCCATTGGCTACATTTGTGCAGGGGTTCTAGGTTATCTCCATGCCTGGTACTCATACTCCTTGGTTGGAGTATGAGTCTCTGGGAAGACCCCTGTGTTCAAATGTTCTGGTTCTGTTGCTCTCCTTGTGGAGTTCCCTTGGTTTTTTTATTGCTGAGTAATATTCCATTGTGTAGATGTACCACAATTTCTGTATCCATTCCTCTACTGAGGGGTATCTGGGCTGTTTCCAGCTGCTGGCTATTACAAATAAAGCTGCTATAAACATGGTTGAGCAAATGTCCTTATTATGTAGTTGAACATTCTTAACACATGCTTCCTGGCATGGAACCTGAGATTCAAGAGATGTAATTAATCCACAGTCTCATGGCGAGCAAATGGCAGCAGCAAGATGTGAGTTTGGGCTGCTTGAGCCATCACACTCTACCAGTAAAGCACAGGCTCTCTTCAATCCCACCCTTCTTTGTTGTCTTAAGTCAGCTTGTGTTGACTACACTGTAGTTATTTTCAAAACAAAACTTCCCCAAACTAGCATAACAAACCTATATCCTGATTCCTATGCCAGCTTTCCACTCAGCCCAAGCTGCTGGGTCCATTATGGGGACCCAGCCCTCTCGCAGTCGGGGATTTTAACAGTCCTCAGAGGGTCCTGCCTGACACATGCCTAGGTTTGAGGATCTTGTGGCAACATACTCTTGGAACAGACTTGTTATCTGGAATGCTTTAGGCCTACTACAGAGAGGAAACTGGGAACTCTGTGTGCTTTTGTTGGCTTTGAAAACCACCACAGCTCATCTGCTTTTAACTCTAAGGGCAATTCTGTTTTTTTTTTTTTTTTAAAGAAACATCTCCATTTTTAACACCGTGTCTCATCACAGGCCCAAGTAACATTTGTTCTGGATGTGAACCTTGCTTTTCTCCAGAGATCTGTAGCCATCTGACAGATCCTATGCTAAGGAAGGAACTTGACACAGAAGAACACATATAGAATGGCTCTTTGTAACCTTTAAGGTGAGACAAAACTGTCAAAATGATAAAATAGTGCCAGCTTTTGGAGGATGGGTGTAAAATGGGAAAGGATAGCAGACAAACTCCTGGAATTGTTCCACATTAATAAGCATAACCAAGGTGTTAGGGATGTGGAATATATCATAATGAATATAAAGATTAGCACATGCTCATGTCATTTTACTTTGATGAAAGTTAGGCAATCTTCTAGTATAAATATAAAAAATAAAAATCAATAATGAATGAACCAAACGAGCATACAAACATGCCCAGTGTTGTATGTTTTGATGCCCAGGGAGGTGTCTGTGGCAGTGGAACTGGCTTATGCCTGGCTTAGGAAGTATGAGGTAGTATTTCTTGGCTCATATGCAAACATGTGTACAAATACATTCTCACATTAGACTTAAGCACTTTCAAGGGAATCATTTCTAAGGCAATTGCATCCCACTGCTAACAGCCAATTAACATGAAGGAGATAATAATTCCTCACTTGTGTGTGGGTAGGTAGCGCAATGTAAAGGTAACTAATTAACACCCATCTTTTAAATATACTAATTAATCCAGCCAGGCAAGAACAGTTTATTTAGAATGCATTGAAGGCTGTGTCCCCCCGAAATTTGATTTTTTCCACCATACCAATAAATAATTGAAGCCACAGCTTTCATTTATCCTATTCATCCCGCTTCTTTGATGCTGCTCAGCTTTGAAGTACCATCATTAATAGAGGCAGAAAGCTATTTATTTCTTTAATAGACTCATGAATATTTCTTCATTATTTCCAGACAGCATTTGCGAGTTCTTGACATTTCAAGTTTTCTTGCCTAAGTTGTTTTCTTTCTTTTCTCCCTCCTTTCCTCTTTTCTTTGTTTCTTTCATTTTTCTCTCCCTGGTCTCTCTCTCTCTCTCTTTGTATGTGTGTGTACATGTGCATGTATGTACATTCATGTGGATGAGCATGAGCACTTTGGTGTCATGGTGCAGATGTAGAGGCTGGAGGACAATTGTAGGCATAGATCATCACCTTCTACCGTGTTTGAGACAGCGTCTTGTGTTCACCAATGTACCAGACTAGCGGGCCTTTGAGCCTCTGTGGAATCTCTTGTCTCTGCTTTCCATATTACTGTGTACATGCAAGGACTCTGTATGCTAGCCTACTTGGTTTTATGTGGGTTCTGGGGATATGAACTCAGGTCCTCATGCTTGCATGGCAAGCACTTTATCCACTGAGCCATCTTCCTAGCACCACGTCATTGTTTTTAGTCTTCCTTTAGTCAGTGTAGAGATTTTGGTCATCATAATATGTCACTTAAGGTTTTCTCAGGACTAGGTGTAATGCATGCTAGTAGAATTATGCTTTAAAATCACCCCTGGATTCTAACATGAATTGCAGATTTTAGGATCCCACTTCTATTTCTGTTCTTTTCCTGTGATGGCAATAAAGAAATATTAGGTTAGATCTAAAATCCACAAATCAACTGCTTCACCCACTCATGCTCATTCCCTTGTGGTTGGGAGGCAGATAATTTTCCTTGGAGAACTGCTGCTTGGGTACACTGAAATCCTTAGCAGTTTTAGCTCCTTAGGAAGTAAATTCTAAGAAATAATAAGATAACATCCCATGAAATATGAGCCACCCACATGAGTCTCTGATCTTTCTGCCCAAGCTGTGAGCAGCTGAGAATGAAATGAGAGAAGATGATGGTAAGCCACCATATCCTCCTGCTTACTGATAAGGATGAATTATACCAAAAGCAGAGTGTGAGAGCTAAGTAGCCCACTGACCACGCTCCCAGAAAAGGGCAGCCAGTCCTAGCTGCTGCTGGCAAGGCAGGACTCCCCATGCCACAGGAAGGAATAACTAAGAACTCTGGGGAAGGAAGCTTCTGCTTAGGATGCTAATCTGTTTTCTGAAGAGTGCAGAGAACCTCAGGCTTTCAGCCTGTCAGGAGCCAGCAGGCATGCAGGAAACAAGGTCCTTCATTTTCACCTCCACCACCCACTGGCAGGCCCACCTCCAAATTGTCTGACAGCTCAAAATTTCTTGGATGCTGGGTTATCAGACTTTCTAGTGGAAGTGCTTCACAATGGAATTTTATTCATCTGCAAAGAAAAATGAAATTTTCAAGTAAAGGGATGGAACTAAAAACACTTATGCTAAGTGAGGTAACCTGTATCCAAAAAGACAAATGCCACAAGCTCTCTATGTGGACCTGACCTCTGAATCTATAGTTTTGTGTGTTTAATCTAAAGGTTTTGTAGAAACCAGGGAACCAGAAAGGAGCTATGGAGTGTTGGGGGAGTACCTTAAGGGAGGAGGAATAGTATAGTATAAATAAAATGAAAGCAGGGAGGGGGTATAGCAGAAATGGTGTGTGTGTGTGTGGAGGATCAGGGAGTCAAGAGAATCAAGTAGGGAGGGCTGACCAAAGGAGGAAATATGAAAGAGCTGCATGCATCCTATTCTCCTGTAAAGACAATTAATATATAATTTTCAAAAGAGTTAGGAGATGCCGTGGATGAGAAGATAATGCTGCTGCTAAAAGCTATGTGTTACTAAAAATATTGTAGTGCTTTGTGTAGGATACCTCTGTATGGGTTGCTTAGTGGACCATTCACAGAGGACAGCATCCAGAGAGATTTCAAAATTACAAATGCTGTGAGTCCCTGCATCTGCTTCGATCTCCTGCTGGGTGGAGTCTTTTAGAGGACATCTGTGGTAGGCTCCAGTCCTGTTTCCTCTCTCCTGTGCTTCCAGTGTCTATCTTGTTTTCCCTTTTGTATGAGAATTAAGTATCTTCTCTGGGGTCCTCTTTGCTGTTTAGCTTCTTTAGGTCTGTAGATTTTAGTATGTTTAGCCTATATAATAGGGTTAATATCCACTTAGAAGTGAGCATATACTATGTATGTCTTTCTGCTTCTAGGATACCTTACTCAGGATGATTTTATTTTATAGTTCTATCCATTTGCATAACAGAGCACAGGGAGTCTTATGGAAGAAGCAGGATATAAAAAGACATAGAGGGGACAGGAGTCACACAAGAAGGCCAAGAAAGCTAAAAGAAGGAAAAGGAAGAAAAAGAAAGAAAGAAAAAGAAGGAAGGAAGAAAGAAAAAGTAGCAAGGCCCAGAAAGAAAAAACTACAGAGACTGATGCATGAACCAAAGACCATACAGAGAGAGAACCTAGACCCCCTGCTCAGATGTAGCCCACAGACAGCTCAGTCTCCATGTGGGTTCTCTAGTAAGTCTCTGACATGAACTCAGTTGCCTGCTCCTTGATCACTTCTCCCTGCGGGGGCAACCTTGCCAGCCCACGGAGGAAGAGGATCCAGGCAGTCCTGATAGGACCTGACAGGCTAGGGTCAGACAGGAGGGGAGGAGGACTTTTCCTATCAGTGGACTAGGGTAGAGGGATAGGGAGGGACAGGGGAGGGAGAGTGGGATGGAGAGGAGATGAGAGAGGGGGCTAAAACTGATATAAAATGAATAAATTGTAAATAATAGTACTAATTAAAGAAAGGAAAATAAAACCAAAATTACAAATGCTGACTTCACTTATGTTACCTAGCTGCATCCATGCTCCTTAGTGATAGACTTGTGTTGAGTGTGCTGGTGTGTGTGTGTGTGTGTGTGTGTGTGTGTGTGTGTGTTTTGTGGGGCAGAGGAAAATGTCATTCTTATGAGACAAGGTCTCCCAGAAGACCTGAAACTCACCACTTCAAGGCTAGACCGGCAGCCGGCAAGCCCAAGCAACGCTCCTGCCTCTGCCCTCTGGCCTCCGTGTTAGGCTTACAGCTGTGCACAGTTTTCCATGAGCTGCCGAGGATCTGAAATCAGGCCATCACGCTTACAGACATGCTCTTACCCCTCCAGCCATCTCCTCTGCTCAGTTTTCATTTTTTGGAAGTCTGAATGCTATTTCATTTATGTTTTTACGTCTACCACGTTTTCCTTACCTTTCATACACTGACGGGTACTTAGTTTGATTTTATCCGCAGAGTAACAACAGTCCCTAATACTACATATTTCAAAATAAGTTGGAGAACACCAGGGAGTGGGATGGCCTCAATGAGACGCCTTCCCCACTGCATCTCAGCCACTTGAACACTTAACCTCTAGTTGCTGGAACGTTGTGGGAAGGATTAACAAGTGTGCCTGGTTGGAGGAGGTGTGTCACTTGGGGTGGGGTTGAGATTTCCAAAGACTCTGCCTTCCTTGTGTGCTTCTACTCTCTGCCTCCTTGTAGATAAAGATGAAAGCTCTCAGCTGTTCCTGCCAGCATGCTTCTGTGCCCTTGCCACGGACTCTAACCCTGTGAAACCATAAACTCAATTAAACACTCATTTGTTTGTTTGTTTGTTTGTTTTGATTTTTGAGACAGGGTTTTTCTGTGTAGCTCTGGCTGACTTGGACTAGAACTCAGAGATCTGCCTGCCTCTGCCTCCTAAGTGCTAGGATCAAAGGTGTGCGCCACCACTCCCTGCTTAAACACTCTCTTCTATAAGTCGACTCGGTCATGGTGTTTTATCACAGCAACAGTAATTAGTCTTTATAGATGTTTCAAAACAGCACATGATCATGTGTGAATGCAAAATCGTGATTATTCAGTAATAAGATATATTAAAAAGAATATATATGATATATAATATATATATCACTTCAGAAGTTCCTCTTCTAGAAGTGATACAGGAAAAATTAGGATCCCTTTTTGAGGTTCTTTGTCTCGTTAATCAGAGATTTTATGAATGTAGTCAAATGGAAGCATAGGAACAATTTTATTAGAATTTAAAAGAGAAACTAATGCTGGCAAGATGCAGAACCCCAGAAGCTTCCTGGGAGGAGGATGGAGGAGAGAGGCAAAGAGCCACTGACCTCACACAGATGCAGACACATGGAGGAGAGGGAAGCTTCAGAAAAAGAAAGGAAGCCCAAAATGTCAGGGAAACTTAAGGAAAACAAACTTGGAAAGAACAAGCAAAGAAAAAGTTAACCTTTACTGGATAATTCAAAATAGCAAGCCGACTTTTGACCTTTGCGAGGCTGTGACTTACAAGCTGCGGCAATAAGGGTGGGGATTCTGGGAAGGAAAAAGTGCAGTATCTCATTAGAAAGCTAATTATTCCGTCCATCTCATTAGCATGGCTTAAGGTGAGCCCCTTCCTAGGGTTGGTCCCTTAGTCAGAGTGGCTGAACCAGCCAACCTGGAATGTTAGGCTCAGGCTAGAAATTTTATTCCCCTCACCAGGAGTTTTTTCTACTCTAGCAGAACCATCCTACAAGTGCACTAAGAGCTGTGAAATAATGAGCTGTATGGACTGTCCTTGTCATGTGGCTACTAATTCCAAGATATTGGAATTTCTACCGGGAGGAGATTCCTAATTAAGCTATGATATGTCCATATAATTACCAACAACTTGACTGTAGAAAACACAAGAGCTTTTAATATTCTGTTATGGATCAATCCTCTGTAGCCAGATTTAGCTTCTTTGTGAGTTCTTCTTTCTTCCACCTTTCTCCACCCCTTTTCTTCTTCCCTTTAACCTCCTAACACTAGATATGAGAGAAAAAAAGATAGAGAGAAAAGGAAAGAGATCCCTGAATAAAGTCAGTGGTGGGAAAGAAGGTGACATCATTGTTGGATTATTTCTTGGTGATTAGGAGATTGAGTTCCTTGGGAGCGAGTTTGATCTTCATTGTCAGGAAATCTAATTTTTCTTTTTGTTTCTTCTTTATGCATGATTACTTAACAAACCCCGACCACCAGCAACCACCAGCAAACATTAACCAACCAACAACCCACCCCATTTCTCAGGGCCCAGCATTTAGATAACCTCTAAAAAAATCCCCAGAATTCCAGATATCATACAAACAGAGAAACTATCTCTAGCTTGCAAAATCATGCCTCTGCCAGAGCATGAGGCAAATTATAGTCAGCGGCTTTGGAGCAGTCCCATATCCCCACAACTAGGATTAAAACAAAACAATTTTATAATATTTCTGTGTTTTTAAAAAAGAAACCCAAATTCCAGAATTGTCATTAATCTTCAAGATGTATTTTTAATGAAAATGGAATAGATCCTGTTCTTTACTGATTTTTGATGGGTGTCAAAGGGAGGGATAGAGCAGTAAAGTATTATTGACATAGGAGACAGGATATTTCCATAAATATAGGTTTTAAAAAAATTAAGGAAGAAAGCTATGTATTGGTTGCCTCCGGGAAGATAAAACTGAAGCAGCCAAGCAAAAAAAAAAAAAAAAAAAAAAAAAGCAATAATGGGTGTTTTGTTTATTTTGAAATTTTAACCATATGAATGTTACCTAGTCAAAATATGAAACAATAGCTCCGCTGGCCCCGGCGCGCCCAGCAGCTCCTCCCCGGTCATGGCGTTCACGTTCGCGGCCTTCTGCTACATGCTGGCGCTGCTGCTCACTGCCCCGCTCATCTTCTTCGCCATCTGGCACATCATAGCATTTGATGAGTTGAAGACTGATTACAAGAACCCTATAGACCAGTGTAACACCCTGAATCCTCTTGTACTGCCAGAGTACCTCATCCATGCTTTCTTCTGTGTCATGTTTCTTTGTGCAGCAGAGTGGCTTACACTGGGTCTCAATATGCCCCTTTTGGCATACCATATTTGGAGGCATATGAGTAGACCAGTGATGAGCGGCCCCGGACTCTATGACCCAACGACCATCATGAATGCAAACATTCTAGCCTACTGTCAGAAGGAAGGATGGTGCAAACTAGCTTTTTACCTTCTAGCCTTTTTTTACTACCTATACGGCATGATCTATGTTTTGGTGAGCTCTTAGAACAACACAGAAGAATTGGTCCAGTTAAGTGCATGCAAAACGCCACCAATGAAGGGATTCTATCCAGCAGGTCCTGTTTCCAAGAGTAGCCTATGGAATCTGATCAGTTCCTTTAAAAAAATGACTTCTTATTTTTTAAATGTTTCCACATTTTTTGCTTGTGGAAAGACTTTTCATATGTTCTACTTGGATAAAGAATTTAAATGGAATTATGTATAAATTAATATAAAATGATTACCTCTGGTGTTGACAGGTTGAACTTGCACTCTTAAGGAACAGCCAGAACCCTCCGAGTGAATGCATTCATTGCTTACTGCCCTCGGTCCATTGGAAGCTTTGTTTAGAGGACTTGTGGGGCTCATTTTGGTTTTATTGAAATGCCATCTAAATATAAATTAGCTGTAGATATGAGGTGCTTCTGGTGAATTGAAATGCATATCTGACTGATGGAAACATTGTAGGTTTCCTCACTTATCACTGTAGATGATTATATATGGACACAACAATAAGAAGAGTGGGGTTTCTTTCTGTTGACTTGAATATTATCCCTATATACTGCATGAGAGAGGGATTTCCCTCATTCCCATCAGAGTAATATACTTGCTTTAATTCTTAAGCATAAGTGATATAAACATGCTGAATTACCTGTAAAGAATGCATTTAAAGCTATTTTAAATGTGTTTTTATTTGTAAGACATTACTTACTAAGAAATTGGTTATATTCCGCTTACTGTTAATCCAGTGGTCAAGATAGTCTTAAGAATTTGCAGGTACTTTAGCTTTTCGAAGATGAACGGGAGAACTGTGTAACCGCCTGCTGTTCCTTCAGTGCAACACAATGAAACTCTGAAATGAAAAAAAAAATGAAACAATAGCACAACCAGCTGTTAGCCTTGCATCTAACCCAAGGGTTTCACATTTATAATTCCAGAGGACTCATGTCTCCCCCAGATCCAGTAACACATCTGGTTATACTTCCAGGCTACAGCCTTTGTTCCATGAAGCTACTCAGAGTGCTAGCCAAGCCTGCTGTGTCTGTAGCCCTCTCTATATTTGCCGATAGCTCTCTTGACCCCTGATCGTTGCTCTCTGGATTAAGGCCTAAGCACACTCTTTCCATGAAGCCTCCTGACCCCCTGGAGTTGCATGTGGCTTCTCTTCTTCTGTGGGTTGGCAAGGGTTAGAGTTGGGTTACTTGGTGCTGCTTGGTGGGTAGTTGACTGGGTTCCTGAGAGGAGCGCATTTTTCAGGTAAGTTGCAGATTCTGCAAACCTTTAGTCAATGGAGTTGTGAAGAGCGGTGAGGTTTCTTCATGTCTTCAGCTGACCTGGTATCTCCTATTTTTTTCTCTGGAATTGTAGCTTTTCTGTGGTGTATTTCATTCATAACTGTCTACTGGAAAGATGGTTCTGTCTCCTAGATAGTAGTTTTAAGTGCTACCACACCTATGCCAATTTTTATAGACATTTCAATGTTTTCTTCCTTTTTCTTCTTCTCTTCCTTCCCTTTTTCCTCCCACTTCATTTCTCTCTTATTTCCCTTTATCCTTCTCTTTCTCTTTCTGTCTCTCAGTACAGAGGATTGAACACATACCCTGGTCTACACTGGACACATGTTACACCACTGACCATGTTAGCCCTAAACAGCTTTTTGCAAAGGTCACCATACAATGCCACTTCACCTGGTATACTTCCAAGGATGAAAAGAGGATGCCAGCAGACCAGACCTGGAACTCTCAGGGAAAAATGAGGACTCTTCCCAGAAGAGTGGCGTGCATGGTTATGTGACTGTTAATGCATGTTCCAGAGAATTTTCACACAGAAGGGGCCAGTATGGCCTTCCCCCAACTTCTGAGGGCTACTTTATCTTCCTTAGTCCTTTGTAGGCCTCTGATCTGAGCACTCTCATCTATCTAAGCCTAAAGCATGGTTGGCGCCCATGGCAGGTACTTTGACTCAGTCTGTACAACCACACGGATGCTCCTCTTTGTAGGTTTCATCTGATTTAATTTGTGTCAACTGCCAACATCATTTCATCATTTTGAAAACAAAGCCTACATGAATAGAGATGTCAAAGAGATTGGGTACCTCAGTAATCTAATGCACTTAAAAGGGCATGGTTTATAAAAAGCTATCACATTCATCTTAACATTTACAAGATAGGGTCCAAGAACCCTTATGATACTCACTCAAGTCATGTCACCGTAACTCAGGGTGTGAGGCTGATGGCAATGCCTCACATCGAATTATTGGGATAAATGCATCAATGCTCGGATCTCCACACTCTCCAACTCTCTTTTCTCTTTCTTTTTAGTCTTTTGGCCAAGTGTGTGAAGGAAGAAGGAATATCAGTGTGACCCAACAGGACTGAGGTAAAAGCAGGGCTTGGGCTAGACTTCCAAGTTCCTGGCCTGGTCCACCCTGGCCATTCCACTTCCCAGGCTGCTGAAGCTCCTCTTTTCAGCACCACCTGGGCCTTGTTACCTCCCTCCTGTCTTAGATTCCCCTTAGATCCAACACAATGAGCATTCCTCAACCACAGTGCTTTATCTGTTATTTGCTCCTAATCTGTTCTGGTATTTGCTTCTCATGGACCAGACCTGGTCTTGCCCATTTCTAAGGCTGGTTTGTGAGTTTGTGGGCATCAGGTAACCATTTAGTCTGTACTGAAAAATGAGGGACACCTGGGAGAGTAAACTTGATTTCCTGTTTGTTCTTTCCCCACTGTCATGGGGCTCCCTGCTTAAAAGCAGGCAGGTGACTCCCAGGATTCCAAGGGAGGAAGCCTCCAAGAAGGAAAGGTGTGCAGAAACGTTCCATCTTCCTCACGGCTTTATGCTGAAGAACAAATGTCTGAAATTCTCATACCCCACATATATTTTTCATAGAGTCAAATAGCCCTTGTCATAGGGACAAAGACATGGAGATAAAAGTGAGGGTACCAATGTGTACTGGGAACCCTATAGAAATCATCGCTCTTGGAAGAAGGAAGCGTAGCTGGGCAGAGGGAGGGGCTGCTCTGCTCTGCAGTGTCTGTGGCTCCACTCAGGTCTGGAGGTTGAAGTCAGGATGGACCATTACAGTTATCCTGGCTTGGGGCAAGAGGAATACTCTTCATTCTGCCAAAGACTGAACTGGGCTGCCCTGGCAAAGCGTATGCAAAAAGTCCCTGTAGAGCAGGCTGACAGCGAGGCTGTCTGCTTGCAGCTCTCCTGGCACTTGCTAGAATCAGCCTCCCTGTTCTAAGGGGGTCTCTGGAAGACCTCAGCTCATACTACACATAGAGATTTCTTTTGTCTCTCCCTTGGTGTCTGTTCCTTTGGCTCAGGAGTAGATATTGAAAAGCCAAAGTTATATTTGCTGTATTATGGAGGAAAGCCTATGATTTAATATGCCAGGACTGGCCCTTGATATGTTAAATGGGAACTAAAAGAATTTAGAAAGTTGTGTCATTTCCAACAACGTCTGGCTTATAACTAATTATCTCACAAGAAGACTCTATTTTGAATTTGAGGAGCTTAATCATAGCCCTTTCTTCTCCTTTGCTGCGTTTCTGTTAATAATCCTAATATTCTAAAGCATCTGGCCACATAATTTAGACTTAGGATAAGGTACTATGTACAGACGCCCAAGAGACGATCACACATGTATTTTTGGAAATAGTTTTTTTTTTTTTTAAATCTATCTACACAATTACTTCTTCTTTCTTGTCTAAAGCTACTTGAGAGCTGGGGGTGGCAGAGTCGTATTTTTATATTTTCTTATTTTGCTGTGGCATTTGCCTTTGCACAGAGGATGTTCTAGGAAATCTACAGTTAGTATTTTATCACATTTACATGAACTCATATGCATTGATGTATTAGTTATGTACATAAAATTTACTTCAGAACTTAGTAGCTTAACAGCAAATATGGTGCACAAATGGGGCAGGTCGAGAGTTCAGAAGCCCCTTGGCTGGGCGGCTCTGCCTCAGGGCACTCTCAGGAGGCTCTGCTTGTCTGGAGATCTGTTGGGCTGGAGACTCTGCTGGAGTTAAAAGCTTCAGGTTTTCACTAGTTGGAATTTTTTTTAATATTGCTATAATATGGCTTCTTTTGTGTGTGTGTATATGGTGTGTGTTTGTTTGTGTAGGGAGAAAGGGAAGGAAGGAGAGAGGAATAGAGGGAGAGGAAGAGAGAGAAAGACAGAGAGAGAGAGAGCTATTTCCTTATTTCAGAAGTGATAGACTCTCACTTCTGCCCTACATGATTGGTCACAAAGATCAATCCCAGAGCATTAGAAAGCACTTCCTCAGGGGTTTGACTGGCAGGAAGCTGGGGCCATCTTGGGAACTGGTTATAAACTGTTGATACATTGGAGGAGAGTTTGGCCTGAGACTCAGATACAGAAGACAAATTTCTTCCTGCTACTCACCAAATTAAATAAGGGCTTTGATGGCTTCGTGAGAGCAGCACTGGGAGGAAGCATGAGATGAAGCTGCAGGAAGCTGAAACCACATGATGCTCCTCCAGTCAAGGTGACGACAGCTGTGCTGTTTCCATTTTTCTGAAGAACTCAAAGTTTTAATTAATATAGTTAATTTGTTTCCGTATTGTGATTGTATGGGTGTGGCACACGTGGAGGTCAGAAGACAACCTGTAGGAATTAGTTCTCTCCTTCCACCATGTGGGTTCCGGTTCCGGTGATTGAACTTCAACTGTCAGGCTTGCCGGTTAGCTTTGTTTGATTTTTGTCAACTTGATACAAGTTACAGCCACGTGGAAAGAGGGAAGCTCAGTTGAGAGGCTGCCGCTGTAGGCAAGCTTGCGGGCATCCTCTTGATTGATAATCGATGTGAGGGGCTTACTGTGGCTGCTCTCATACACAGGCTGGCCGTCCTGGGTTATGAACAAAAGCAAGGTTAGCAAGTCAGCAAGCCACAGTTCTCCACAGTCTCTGCTTTCCTTCCTGCCTTGAGTGCTTGCCCTGATTTCCCTTCTTGATGGACCATGATCAAGACATGTGAGCTGAAATAAAAACATTTCTCCCAAGTTGCTTTGGTTGTGATGTTTCAAAACTAAGACACTAGACAAATGCCTTCCTAGGCTGAGACTCTCACTGGTCCGGCTGCTGTGTTGTCAGTGAAGTCAGAGTATTTCCTCATTTATATCCTCCTGCCTGGAGATACTGGTCAACCCCAGAGCTCAAGGATATACGAGGTGCAGAGTTCTGGAACATGGAGGAGTCTACTAAATCTGACACCTATGTCTTCAGGGCTCTGGCCCCTCTCTTGTCGTCTCTGGCAGGATGACAGACCCCACTTCAACAGGGGAAACAATTCCTGGGCCAGGTACCTTTCTCTTCAATTATTCTTCCTCAGTAACAAAGGAAATTAGTTATCAGAATTCAATTTCTTGAGTTGTGTTTGTTGGTCCTAAAGCAACCCTAGGGAAGAAAACTCAGGATTTGATTCTAATTTGTTATAATCATAGTTGATATTAGCATTTTTTTAAGATTTGTAATTTTCCTGACAATCTGTCAAGCTCACAAAGAAAAATTTATTCCGGGCTTTAGATTAAATGTTTAAAAATACACAAGGGGGCCTGAATATAATCAATCTCTCTCAGCTCTCAGGAATGCATAGAGCTTTCAGGGGTGCTGGTTGGCCACTACACCCATCAGCGGCATGGAGGAGAAGAAAGCCCGATGAAGTAGTTAAATGCTGCACAGTCTTATTTCAGGTCTGTGCTTTCTAAAAGCCATAGTTGGGATGGACATGTGTTTAATGTATTTCCCTCCTAATTGCCTTATGCAATCTAATGTTCTTCTTCAATGGGAAACTCTAACCTATCGTATAAATAATGGACTTTTCAGGAGTTTCTGTGTATATTGTGAAAACCCATCTCTTCGGAAGAAGACAAAAAAATTAAGCTATTCAGATGGAGAACTTAGTAATGTTATCCTTTCTTCCCTCTCTTCCTTTTTCAGTTCTTCCCTCCCCTCCTTTCTTTTCTCCTTCTCTCCCTCACTCCTTTCCTCTTTCTTCTTCTTTTCTTTCATCTTATCCAAGGATTTTGATTTTTTAAAGATTCTCCACAGCTTGAATCTTTAGGAGCCTTTCAAATGTAATTTGATTTGTGTCCACTTTTCTAAGAAAGAGTCTCCCTGATAAGGAGAGCTCCTTTCTTTGTAAAGAGTGTTTTTATGCCTGGTAACAAGTGCTCAGATTTGATTAAGACTGATATTGGACCTGGATACCCTTGTCCACATGAAATATGCAAACAGAACAAGGGCATTTTGAAGCCTACAGGATAATTCTAAGTGGAAATGCGCTGCTGAATGAACTCACTTTGGGCATCTTTGATGCATATCTAACATTCAGTAGGCATTGCCGGAGAGTTGATAAATAATTTACTTTTTATTTTCAATCCTTCATGAGTTTTTTCCTGTTAGCTAATTCTCCTAAAAATATCCTTCATTAAAAACTTGAAAGAATTATTATTTTTTAAAACTTACTCATAAATACTTCTTTTCACTGAGGTTAAAATTCATATCAATAATTGTTTTTTCTGAAAGACTTACTATATTTTTCACAGAGTGAAATGAAATTAATATCTGAACTACTTTGAATTTCATAACTCAGTGTCACTTATTAGCTAAGGTGAACACAAGGCTGTGTAGAAAAATCACTTTGTTTTTGAAGCATATATCCAATATTTTTTCTTTGTTTTGCATCAAATATTTTAGATTTTTTCATTAAGATAGTTTGGATTTATTAAAGAAAAATTGAAAATTTGGAAACATAAGAAAGAGAAACACACACGAACTATTCCTTTGTTCAAATATTTCTTCTTTTATTCTGCATTTGTAGAAACATTTTCTTGGTTTTGTGAATCCCATGGAAAGTCTGTGTAGGGGAATCCTCCAGAGTGCTAGCTCCACTCTGATTTGAAGGCTTTGCTTTGAATAACAGGCACAGAAGCTGTGTTTTTCCTGTTTCATCTGGACTGCTTCATGATCAAACCTTTTATCTTTCTACATTTCTTCTCCACTGAGTGCTCCCTGGAGAACTGAGTCTTGTACTGGAGAAACCAGAGAGGAAAGGGTGTGTGGAGGGAAACGAAGGGGGTGGGTGGGGAATCGGATATGGGGAGAGTGGGGAGGGCAGATTTGAGGACCTGGAGAGAAAAGGGAAACCGAAGGTGGGGGCATCACTGAGACAAGCTGGAGACCTGTGACAGGGCAGGCTACAGGGAGGATGTGGGGATGTCTCTAGCTGAGTATCCTAGCAGCTGGGGACAAGACACCTGAGGAGGCCACCTTCTAGGCAGGCAGGACCTGTAGTGGTGGGAGAGGAACACCAATCTACCTACAAAATCTTCGAACCAAAATTGCCCCACCTCTAAGATGTGCAGAGATAAAGATAGAGACTGAGGGAATGACCAACCAATGCTTGGCCCAACTGGACACCTATCTCATGGGAAAAAGCCAACCCCTGGTACCATTAACAATACTCTGCTATGTTTACAGACAGGAGCCTAACTTAACCCTAGCAGCTGATAGAATAAGATACTGAGACTCACAGCCAAGCTCAGTGGAGCTCAGTAGTTCTGTGGAAAAGTGGGAGGGAAAGATAGAAGGACTGGGAGTGGACAAGAATGCTGCAAGAAGACCAACAGAGTCAACTAAACTAGACCCATGGGGATTTACAGAGATGGAAGAACCAACCAAAGAGCATGCATGGACTGGACCTAGGCCCCCTACACAAATGTAACCGATAGGGAGTTTGATCTTCATGTGGGTTCCCTAGTAAGTTGGGTGGGTGCTGTCTATGGACTCTCTTGCCTGCTTTCAATCACTCTGCCCTAGCCTGGATGCCTTGCCTGGCCTGAGTGGATGAGGAGGAACTCAGTCCTGATATAATTTGATATGCTGGGGTGGGTTAGAGGAGGGGAGGGCTAACCATTTCTGAGCACAGGGGAGAGGGGATGAGGGATGGAGAAAGAATGTGGGAGAGAAGGACCAGGAATAGAGGAGGGAGAGGGGCTATGATCAGGCTTAATGACCACATTTACCAGGTTCTGGCTGAGGGTTGATGATGCCCAGAGATCACCTTTTGAAAACAGTGCCTTTAGGAAAGCAGTACTGAAAATGTTCAGGGATTGAAGATTTGTTTTGTTTATTGATGTATTCTGAACATTTGGCCTAGAAGATGGTTTTCTGCGAAATGAAACTAAACTCCACTTTTAAAAGGAGTTTTTTCTCCCATGAAGAGATTTATTTGAGTGCAGACAGTTGCAAGAAAGATTTAGTTTAAGATATAATGTGTGTTTATTGAGTATCTGCTTTGCACCAAGCTTCAGAAGATGCAAAAACCAGAAATAAGCAAGGAGTATCTTCCCCCTGGCTAAAAACATATAGGAGGAAAGGAAGTAGCAGGGAGAGCCAGCATAAACCTCTTTCTTAAAAGCATGGTGCAAAATGGCATAATTTTTGCATGAAAGGAAATGATCAGAAGAGGTGATGAATGCAGACAGGAGCAGAGGGCTGGACTGACACAGCTGTGTCTGGGGAGAACTGGGCATGAGGGAGAGGTGAAGACAGCTAGTCACGAGTCTCGGTGACGCAGAGAAAGGAAACTATGATTCCTTCCTCCACCCACCAGAAGAGGCACTTGTAACACCCCTATAAATAATGATAGCTTCCCAAAGGAAAAACTAATTCATTATAAAAGTCATTTTATATATCTTAATAAAAGTCATTTTTATATCTTCTGAAGCTTGGTGCAAAACAGATACTCAACAAACACACATTACATCTTAAACTAAATACTTCCTGCAACTGTCTACACTCAAATAAATCCCTTTGTGGGAGAAGAAGCTCCTTCACAAATGGAGGACCAATGGCCTAGAAGAACTGCTTTTACACATACCTTTGATGAGGAATGGGCAGCCATGTAGAAATGTGTTTGAAGTAAAGGGCCTGATGTCATACCCAGATGCCCACCTTGGCAGGCCAGTGTGTGCAGATTTTTCTTGACCTCTGTGAGGCCTTATTACCTCCCAGGAATAGAGCAGAACCCCCGTAGAATGAGTCTTCAAGTGAGAAGGAAGAGGAAGTGATGGACTTTATTTTTTATTTATTTATTTATTTTATTTTATTTTTTTCATTTTATGGCTTGGTTATAGGGGAGAAAAGGGATAGAGTCTATGACCAACCTTGGGGAAGAGAAATTCTGTTTCTTTTTAAATTAGTTTTGAGGTGAAAGAAATAAGGGATAAAAGGGCAGAAGTAGGTCCAAGAGAATTTCCTTCTGAGGTCCCTCAGTGCCCTGAGATTCAAAGTATTCAATGCCAAGTTCCATATTGTGGATATCAAATTCAGAATGGCTAGGCAGCCATGATAGAAACCCGCTCCTACCAATCAGCTACTTGAAGCAAAAAGGAGAAATTGGAATAGCACTGGGCTTATAACTTGTCAAGCATGTTCTGTAGAGTGAATGTTTTCAGCCTTTGGAGCCATCTGGTCTCTGACATGGTGACTCAACTCAGCCTTCACAGTGTGAGAACAGCCACAGGCAATTCATAAACTGACAAATGTGTTTGCAGTTGAGTCTCAATAAAACTTTATTCCCATAAATAGGCTATAGACATATTTGACCCTTGGGGCTCTTGTCTTTGTAAAACATTTAAAACAATTCAAGGAACCACACCATAAAACAGTTCAGACAAGGAGCTGAGTTCAAGTGCGGTCCAAACCTGGGACCTAAATGCCTGCAGTCTCTTCTTTTTTTTTTTTCCTCTGTTGTCTTTGGCAAACTGTCCATTTTCCCTGTAAACTGGTAGATATAGGACTGCCAAACTGACCATTCTCACTTTCATGGTAGATATAGGACTGCTAAAAGTTCACATCCTGCGTGAACTGAGGTGGCGCTAGGAGACTGCCACTGAGTTCTTGGAGGAGGTATCCTAGGAAAGATTATCATATCAGTTTCCTATACAGTTGTTGGGACATAATTCCTGACAAAACTAGCATATGAAAGGAAGGGTTTATCTTGGCTTACAGTTCCAAGGGAATCAGTCCACCATGACAGGGAAGGAAGGTGACAGGAATAGGAGACAGCTAGCCTCCATGCCATAAAAGTAGAGAGCAATGGATGCTCACAGTGTGACCTCCTTCCTTTCTATTTAGTTCAGCAATTAGGGTCATTCTTGCCATGTCAGCTAACCCAGTGTCACAGGCATGGCCAGAGATTTGTCTTCAAAGTGATGCTAGTGCATGTCCAGTTGAAGTCAATATAAAACATCACAGTTATGCTTAGTGCCTCCCCATCTCTCTTCTCTGTCTCTAGCCCCCTCCCATCTCTGTCTCTCCCCCATCTGTCTCAATTATAGAAAGGAATGTTGGTTGTATAGACTCTAGGACTCTTTATGCAAATCCCACATGGCAGCTGTGAAGTGGTAGAGCCACACTCTTTCTCCTGATTCCAGAGCCTGGTTTTTGAGCTTCATGATCCCTCCTACCTCCTGATGACACTTTGTCTTCTTGACAGTGGCATACAATAAGGGCCATTCACTTCAAGCCATCCGGGATGTGTCCATTTTCTCCCTGGAGTCTGGGGTTGCTGGCTTTCCTGGTAATTGTCCTGATTTTAAAATGTCGCAGCAAAGCCAGTGGAGTGTTTCAGATGGTCTCCTGTCTCTAACAGCTTTCCTTGTTGGAGCTGTCTCTTCTAATTGGAGCTCTAGAATATACCTGATCACTTTAAACTTGAGGCCTCATTTTCTTCTGGAGGAAGGGCCTGAGTTTCTTTCCTTTCTCATGAAATGGAAAACTGATTTCCCAAGGAACTTAAAGATAGCTGGGTGTTTCAGCTTCAGTAATAAAACCATTCCTGGAAGCATCCCAAGAGAGTACCTTGTTTCTCACGCAGCATCACCCAGGGAGCACGGTTAAGTGGAAGAAAAGATCTTACTGAGAGCCATTTGTGATCAGGCTGTCATTTGAGCTAAAGACCCAATCAGCTCACAAGGATGTATGTGTGTGTGTGTGTGTGTGTGTGTGTGTGATGTTTCAGGTTTTAATGAATTGCCACTTCCTTTTGGAGATGGGGGTGGGTGATTTGAATTTTAATGAAGAAATGTGTTTTTATAAATAATGTTCATGTCTTGAAACATAGACCCTGAAAACCTGTCAAAAGTAGAATTGAATACAGAATTTTATTTTAAGGAAAAACCTTTGTGGGGATGGGAATGAAAAATTAAGGGGAGGGAGAATGAACAAAGAACAATTAAATTCACTTCTGTTTCTCTTGCCAAATGCTGAGGTGACTATGAGTATTTTCTTTGTTTCCATCTTCTTGCCAGACAGCAGAGAAGGGCTGAGACCTGTGTCCCAACAGCCTTTTATGTATAGCAAACAGATTGGTTATCTTCTGTGTCCCTCTAGGAGGTAACAGGGTCTAAAGCAAAGCAGGCAGGTTTGGGACTGTAGTTTGCGATATTGGGCCCTTTTTGAGCCCTTCTGAGTCTCAGTCTTTCCATAAATGAAGCAGATTTTTAAATTCCTTACCATCATTCCTTGTCTGTATGTCCAGGCTGCAGTGTAAAGTCCTTGAGGGAAAGCATTCATCAGGGTTTTCCTTTGTCAAAGACCTGTCAGCCTAGACAATACTTTGTGTGCTGCATACATTCTATAAAGCTTTGTTGCATGAACGGGTGGCTGAATGACTCAGCATCTACTTCACGGAGTTACTTTACTGGGAATTTCAGAACTGCTCAAGAGACAATAAAATCTTGAAACATTCCATCTGTGACAGTTTGAGAATGTCCCCCATAGTCTGGCTCAGGTATTTGAATACTTGATTCTGAGTGGTGGCACAGTTTGAGTAAATTTAGGAAGCATGGCCTTGCTAAGGGAAGAATTCACTGAGGGTGGCCTTTGAGGTTCCAAACTTCACATCATTCCTAGTTTGTTCTCTGTCTTTGTGCTTGTGGTTTAAAACGTGAGCTCCCAGCTTCTTCTCTAGCTACTGTGCCTACTACTTTCCCACCACGATAGACCTATCCATCATGAAAGTATAAGCCCAGATAAAACTCTTCCTTCTGTAAGTTGTTTTGGCTGTGATGTTTTTTCACAGCAATGGAGAAGTATTTATACACCAGTTATTTGGAGTTTGTCAATGAAGCACAAGATAGTAAAACAGGATCATGCACATATATATGTTTAGGACTCTAAGGGTAGTAATTTCAAGTTTATTATTCCTTAGGCTTTTCTATATTTTAAGACTATATCAGGAACCTCTATATAGCTACCCTAAATATCTGGTATGTTTAGTACATATTTATGTAGTATGTACTAAGAGCCTCAGATGAAGTTGAACTCACTATCATATCTCTGGTTTCTCATGTTGCTCATTCTGCTTGGCATTTATCCAATCTGCTAACTTGGAAATAAAAACTGAATTAATTAGCTGAACGTTGTTATGGTTTGATCATAAATTTGTATGTATGAACACTTGGTTACTCACTGATAGTCCTGTTTTCCAGGGTTGTAGAAACTTTGGGAAAGGGTTGTGCTGCTAGATTACTAGGGGAGGACCTTTAGAAGTTATATCCTGGACTTGGCTATGGGGTAGCCCTCTGCTTCATGTTACCAAGGAAGTGAGAGGCTCTGTCACATGATCCTACCCTCACAAGCACCGCCATCTCTTTCTCACTAAGATGGACTGTTACACTGAAACCAAGGACGCAAATCAACCTGTCTTGCCTTTATTTGGTTATGTCCTGCATTAGGTCACACTGACTCAAAGGTTACTGATGAGGCAGCAACCAATGCTGCTTGCTCTATAAACACAGGTTTGAAAATGGTGTAGATGAGAAGCCTCCATGTAGTGAACAGAGTGCAGACTGCTAAGCATGGGGAGCAACCTGAGTTCCAAAGTCCCAGAGTCTGGCTAGCCTCAGAGGGTACAAAGTCTACCACAAGCTCAGGAACTTGAGAATGAGCTCAGGAGGAGTAACTTCATCAGGAGAACAAACTCTTTTCTTTTAACCCAGGTTCTTTATAAGCCTTAAAGGACCCAGTGCCTGACTTCTTTATCCATTGTGACAATATGCATTCTGGTCCAGCGTGTATTGTTTGGTGAGAGGTCAATGGATTGAGGGTGTGAATGTAGCTATACCTAAAATGATTGGTTCTTTACTGTTCTCCAGTGGAAGTCTAAGACTACTTTTGACTTCAGTTTTATGGACAAGAAGTAGAAAAAGAGACAAGAACAGATACTATATAATAAATGTCATTAGACTGGTTACTGTGGTTGGGGCATCATGATGTCAGCCTGTGAACATACCTCTTCTCCATAGAAGCACAGGAAACAAAGGGCCTAGGAATTCAAAGCTGGTATACTTGAGTCTCTTTCTCTCACAGGTGAGGGGGCATACATCAACTAAAGCAAATTGCTTATAAGAAGTTGAATTTCCCTTCCTTTACAGAAAGCACAGCTGCTAACACCACAGCTATGAAACCCACAGAGCTGGGCGAATTCTTAGGTAGGAGCTCACGTAGGTAGTAACAATTCTCATTTTCCCTATCAAAAATAAACTGTAAAGCATCATCATACTTAAATACAATGTCTTTTGCTGTGTGTTTTGTCTTTCTGTATGTGTATATATAACACGGCTGACACCGCCTGGTGAGGGGTTTAAGTATTCTATAATAATCAAAGACATTTAGGCAGCTTCTCTTCCTGTAAGTAATTTTAGCTAAGAAATCAACCAGAGTTAAGTGCTGCATTCGGGCAAGAAAATAAGGTACTTTAGGATTTATTTGTTATATGCTAATATCCCAGGGAGAAACATATTTCCAGGCAAGGAACAAAGAAACAACGGATGTTTGTGCAAACGCAACTTTCCAGCAGTGTTTCACTGTTCAAATTTTCTGATCTTTTCTTATGTTGCTAAGAAGAAACTTGGAAGAATCATTCTTTTTTTAAAAAATATGGACGAGAGTGTTGCTTCTTTTAATGTTCAGTATGAAACGTAGATATTAGCTGAGGGCTACATGTCCAAAGGTGAGATGCAGTGACTTGCTGGTGATGGATCATGACTTCAGGGAGACAGGAAAGACCCAGGGATGGGGCAGGGGAAGCAAATAAAATAGCACAAGGCCCAGAAATGATGCAGCAGACGATATAGGGCTTTCCTGAGAGAAGATTAAGTTTGTGGCTATAATTTTCCTGTTTTATGTCTTGGGCTTTCTGTCCACTGTTTTTAGATTACTCTGATGTTTTCAGCACATCTAACAGTTTAACAAATGTGGTCCATGGTCTGATTCCTCAACTGACTCCTAGGTAACTTTTTTTTTTTCTCCACATTGTTTGGAACTGTTTAAGAAGCATCCCACTTTGCATTAGATATCATATTCACTGCTGATGGTACATTCCTGTGAGTCTCAGCTCTGGGAGGCTAGAGCAGGGAGACTGCAAGGTTCTCTCTCTCTGTCTTTGTCTCCCCTGTCCCCTCTTGGTGGTGTGTGTGGTGTGCATGTGTATATGTACAGGTACACATGAGATTTGCACACATGTGGAGGCTGGAGGATGACATTGGGAATTGGTGCCATCTACACTGGTGCATTTAGATTTTGGAGCAAGACCTCTCCACTCTCATCCGCACAGGGCTTACCAGTAAGTTTAGGCTGCTTGGACAGCAGGTCCCTGGGGTCCTCTTGTCTCTACCTCCCCAGTGTCAGGGTTACATATTTATGCCATCAGACCTGGTTTGTTTGTTTGTTTGTTTTGAGACAAAGTCTTACTGTGTAGCTTTAGCTGACCTGATACATTCTATGTAGACCAATCTGGCCTTGGACTCAAAGAGGTCTGCCTGTCTTTTCCTCTAAAGTAGTGGGATTAAAGGCATGTGTCACCATGTCTGGATATACACCCGGATTTTTTTATATGGGTGCTAGAAATAAAACTCAGGTCCTCATGAAGCCAATTTGCCAACTGAGCTGTCCCTGGTCCCTACCCCATCACCCCAGAAGCCGGCACATCTGAAAGCAGTGGGTGTCATAGCAAGAACACATCTAATATAAAGTTTAAAAATATGCTTAAATATCTCATTCTCTTGAGCATTTTTCAAAAAGAATTTTTATTATCTTTGCTTTTAAAATGATTTGAGTAACTATAAGACAATTTATTGGTGATTTCAATTTCCCTGCAATCATTTCAAGAATTCTTTCGTTTGTGTGTGCTCAGAAGCATACATTGGAGAAAAGTAAACCCAAAATGTTTCTAAATAGAATACATTTTTATGAAATTAATTCTACCTGTCAGAGAATTGTCATGATGTTAGATTTCTGTAGACATTTAATTAAGTAGTAGTTAAACCCAATTTTGCATTTTCTTTTATATTTTAAAGTAATTCTTCTAACCCTTGGACATTTCACAGATGCTGGAAATCCCCTAGACACAATGACAATGAAATACCACAGAGCAAAAAAGAAGAACAGGGGAGGTTGGTAACAGGGGAGGTCACTGTGAGAAAAGTTGTGAGGCCATCAGAAAAGTGATGAGTGTGGGCTCCTTACTCTTTGCTCACTTCAGCTGCTGGACACAACCACAAATGGCTTTCTTGTCTTTCTTCCTGGGTTAACAACTGGGTTTGTAGCTTTGGGCAGTCATGGGTAGGCAGTTTCTTTGATAGCTGAATGGTGTTTTACATGCGTGTGCTTAATCTCACTGCATATGGTAAGGAGCCATCGAGACAGCCCTCAACAAGGGGGCTCAGTTTGATTGGCTACTTAAATATTCAGACTGCATTCTAGTGCCACATATGTAACTATATAAGCTCATGAATATGTATTTTTAATATTATTTTACAGTTGGGCCAAGTGAGGATCAGAGGGATTAATATTAGATCCAAGTACCCCAGAGGTAAATAAAGGAGTGATTGGTATTGTCTTAAATTGTTAACTGGCTTCTTTTCTATCTTGGTTTTGTTGTTGCTGGTATAAAAATAAGTGTATATCTTTAGTTTTATTGGGTGTGTGTGTGCGTGTTCACGTGCATGTGTGGGATGGTTGTCCTATGGTTCCATGGTGAACTTGTAGAAGTCAGAGGCAATTCGAATGTTGACCCTGCCTTCCACCTTGTTTGAGGCAGATTCTCCTCTTCTTTATCACCTTGCATGTCTGGCTAATTCTCTCTAACCATCCCATCTTTGGGGATGATTTTTGTCTCTGCCTCCTGTCTCCAGACAGAAGTGACATGTATGTATGGTTTAAGTGGCTTCTGGGCATTGAGGTCCCCTTGCCACAAAGCAGTCACTTTACCTACTGAACTATCTCTCTAGACTCTGAGCTTATCATCAGTTTAGAAAATGTTCATCTTTCTGTTAGGTTTGTTCTGGGGATCATCACGTCAACCATGGTTAAGGACTGTTCTTTCTACCTCCTTCCTCTTCTCACCCTTGGTTTGCTATTCTTTAAATGAAACTCTATAGAACAAGGAGAAATAGAACAGGTATTTGTGGTTATTCATTCTTAGGTCTTCACTTTAAGAGAGATGCCATTAAAACTGATACAATATCTAGGATGATGTGATTTATCGCACCGAAGTTGCTAGGATTGTTTTATTCAAATTTATTCAAATATGTAAGAGTGCAGATTTTTTTGGAATTCTTCTTTGTTCTTTTTCGCCTTGTAGCTATATTTCTAAAGAAACCACAACTTCAAATCTTGGAAATGCTACCTGCTATATGATCCTCAAAGTTTTTTCCAGTTGGCAATAGGGACGTGGAGTTCCTAGTGAGGGTGCTCATTATGAAGCAAAATAACTTTCTCACTCCAAATGAGTGTCCCCTCTACTTCATTAACATGCTACAAATGAGAAAAGACTCCCAGCTTCCGTGGACTTTTATTCTGTGCTCCATATGGTGCTAAGTAACATTTCACCTTAGCAGGAAAATCTTCTCTATTTTTTATAATCCACTGGCAAACCCGAAAGGAGAGAAACAACCTTTCCCCTCTCTCTCTGAGCTGTTGTGGGAAGGGAAGCAATGGGGTCAAGATGAAGCTGACCTCGCCTTGGTTTTTCCTCTTGACATGCCAACTGTGTGTCTCTTCCTTGACTGGTCCTAGCACAGTTCACACCACCCCCACCTTCCGATGTCTTCTCCAGAAAATTGGGCCACTTCAGAAATTCCAAAGACAATGCTTAACTCTCCCGGTGACATCGAAGAACAATTACTTTCTTAAGTGAATTGTTCTTATTTCTGGTTTCCTAGTTGGATGCAAGGCTCTGATGGCAGAAACCTTGGTTACTTTCTTAATTCAGTCAGTTCATTCTTTGAGATGTTAGTGACCTTAGAATTATTGGCACTCAAACATTCTGACATCCACGCTCTGCTTCTAGGGTCACAGTACTACCTAGAGTGTCTGCACATCTGCCTCCTCCCATTGCCTTGCTGATGCCTCTGTAAGGATGACTAAGTGTGAACATGACTACTTACCACATAATGAGGACCAGTGGGATGTTGGTATAGGCCAACCTGTACTGTGGACTGAAGGACAGGGGGTGGCATGACTGACTCATCTGCAGGTGTCCTGATGCCTTAAAAGGCGGCTTACAGGCAAGCAGAGGATTTGGCTGGTGTAATTAGAAGCCCAGAGGGCATAGCCCGCACACGACCAGGTCCAGGTGCTTGGAGTATGGCGTCAGGATGTTATGTGTCTTTTTGCTCACTGGTTCCATTCTCCAGCAGATTTAGTCAGGTTTAGCTTCAGCATGCTGTCCACAAGGTCATTTCCTAGTTTTCCCCTTACAGAAGTGATACCGATAGGTAGAGATGACCCTGAGTGCTGAAGATCAGTTTCCTCACTTTCACATGAATTTGATTGATGTTCATCGAAAGTCAGTCTCCATGCAAAGCTTCTGGGAAACCCATCTCACATGTTGACGAGAGCTTCAGTTGAGTTGCATCCCTCTGGCTGCCATCCCTCGGAGCTTTCCAGGGCTGTTTGTACTGTTCTTGCCCTTGTCCTGTATCGTTTTCTGGTTTTCTATGGTTCTAATCCTAGACCTGGATAGAAGCCTTCACTTATTTCCCACCTGTGCTTGTCCCCCTTTTGAAATGCTCAGATCTGCAACACTAATGATTTAGAATAAAGCCACATTTTCTTTTCTAATTGTCCCCTGAGGATGCTGCTGCATGCTAGTATTCCGGGAGCGTCATCTCTGCACATGCCAGTCCTCTCTGCTACGGCCCGCAGAAAGCACACACATATCCAGGCTTCTGTGGACTTTGCCACAGTCTACCCTGCTGCAGTCCCTTGGCTAGGTTGTGTGCTTGAGTGGTGATTGCACCAGCAGAAAAGGGGAAAGGGAGGAAAGAGAACCAGGACAGAAAGCAGCCAGTGTGATTCTGAGCTTGACAGAAGTGGCCATTCTGGTTCCCTAGAATCTACCAACTTCAGCTTCACCTGCCGCCCCCCCCCCATCTCTTCACCATCCCTCTCCCAAACCAGGGAGGAATAAATGGGAACTGCACACTTATAAGGAGGGAAAATAGAAACATCCTTTCGCAGGATGACAGCAAAATGCCTGTCATTGTTTATGTGATGCTCCAAGTCTGCCCTGTAATAGAGCCATACAATATTCTGTCTTGGGAGAGAAAGCAAGCACCCACTGTGCTTGTTGCTATGGTACCTGGGCCATTTTAATAACTGAGAATACAAGTCATTGGTTTATCTGGTCTTTTCAGGAACAGCTGCAATTTCTTTTCTTTCCCTGGGATTTGTTGTTCTTTGACATTGCAGGCCTCTCTAGAACCACTTCATCCTTCATATTCCTCCAAACACAAAACTCCTTAGTCTTGTTTGTATAAGCAAGCAATTGACTCATACTCACAAAAGTTGTGAGGCTTGGTGGCCTTGGGAAGTAATTGAACTGTGCTTACCTCAATGCCTTATTTATCAGGTAAATAAGGTAAATAAGGGAGCTGGGGGCAGGTGGCTCAGTTGGTAAAGTGCGTGAAGGAAGCCCTGGGTGATCCCCAGCACTGGGCAAACCTGTATGGCTACATGCCTGTAATCTCCACATTCAGTATGTGGAGGCAGGAGGATGAGAGATTCAAAGCCATTCCCAGTTATCAGCTTGTTCTACAATGAGACCTAGTCTCAGAAGACAAAAGAAAAAAAAGTAAGAAAGAAAAAGCAATTGCATGAAAATTACAGGTGAAATGATTCAATAAAGTGCACCGCACTGTACCTGGCTTTAGAAAAGATTGCAGCTGCTTCTTAAAGCGAAAAGCTGAGGGAAGGGGATTTTCAAAATAGGCACAGACGCTCAGATGCCATCAGTGAGAAAGTCTGTGAGTGACTTCAGATCACAAGTGAGAGAAACTGGACTCCTCTGTCCATCACGCCTCCTTGCCCTAATCTTACATTTAGGCTAATAGGAACGTTCTTGGGTTCTCTATTCTCTGAGGAGTGTAACAGCAACAGCAGATGGCATCTGGATCACAAAAGCCCCAGCACGATATTTTGCACATAGCAATGCTCAGGGTGTGTTTTCTGCTTGATAATTACTCTGACAACACTCTGCAAAACAGAGTTTTGTTCCTAAAGGCAGGAATTTAACCAGGGCAGTTCGGACCCCTCGGGAAAACATCTGGTAGGTGGGGATCACCTGCTCCAAGAAGCTGCTTCATTCATGCCCTGTCACTTCAGGTGGCAGCACTGACTAAGCTCAAAAAGGATGAGAGCAGGAGCTCAAGCAACTTACACAAGTCCAAAGCTGTACATTCATGTTTCTACCTTTTCCATCAGCCGCATAGTGCATGCATATGATCTCTTTCTCATCTATCTATCTGTCTGTCTATCTGTCTGTCTGTCTACCTATCTATAATTTATATCTTATATGCAAGTAAACAGATAAGAATAAATTTCTGTGTTGGAAGGCCCCAGTATTTTCTATTTAGTGTGTATCTTTCCACATGCTCATATTCATTTAATTCACAGACACACAGAGATGAATGATGAAAAACGAGTCTTGTGTTATGGTTGTTATTGAATAAATGAGATGACTCTGAATTTTTTCTCTTGCAGCTTTTCTTCTTTGGCAATATATCTACATCTGTTCATGTCAACACCCAATCTTTTACCTGTTATATAATAGAATTTCCCAGTGACATTGTTCCACAGTTTATTTAATCCTGTACTCATGGAGACCTAGATTTTTAATTTTTCAATGTTCCAATGACTGCTACAAAACATGAACTGTTACACACAAGGGTCTTCTCTTCCCTAAAACAAATGCCTTGCAGTAGAATTCTTGGCCCTTTTATTAATTTTTATTTTATCCTATTTGGTCAAATTTTGTGAATTTAAAGTTTAAGAACTATTTATTTTTAGAATTTTATTTCTATTATAGACAAGAATCTAATGTCTTGTCATGTTTATTATGGGTCAGCTTTATTGTACAGAATACATTACTGATTTTTGAATGTTTGTCAAAACTGCTTACGAACTCTAAAATCCTCTCAGATCTTTATTTGCTATCATGTCATTTCAAATAATGATAATCTCTTCCTTTCTGACTCTCATTCTGTCTTTTTTTTTCTTGTCTTATTACATTTTCAGTTGAAGCTTATTCAAATCTCTGCACTGCAGTTTCAAAGATTACTTGTCCCACAGAAATGGTCATTAACGTGCAGATTTGCAGCTATTTCTTAAGTAATTCTTATGCCATGAGAAGATTGGTGATTAGAAGAAATGACAGAGGGTGTATTCCAATCAAGACATAATGGGAAAAGGAATGCTTCTTCTTCTTCTTAATCAAGAGCTATCCAATGGTTATATAAGCAATATTCACTGACTAAAGGCTTCCAAGTCTCTTTCAGGAAAATGTATTCTTTCTTCATTTTGTCTTGTAACACAGGGTTAGCTTATTATTGTGGTTGGATGTTTTTAGAGCTAATGACAGGTTTTCAAAGATCACACACAGATTGTTCCCATTTGATCCAGCACTTCCACCTGTGACAGTGCTAGCTTGGAGTGCTCCTGTCGTGACAGAGTGACACACACACGTACATACATAATACGTACATATATACATAATACACACACATATATATATACACATATATACACACATATATACATACATACACACATATATGTATATATATTATATATATATATACACACACACACACACACGCACACATATATATATATATAAATGTGTGTGTGTATATGTGTGTGTGTGTGTGCGTCTTTGCAGCATTGGGGGGCTGGTTTCACAGACCCACCCATTCTTCCTGTTCCTTCTGCTATGACTGGTAGTCTACAGCACAAGGCAGTAGCTCAGGCTGTGGGAAAGGAAGCTACTCTACAAATGTGCTTCCTTAGCACAAGTCTCTTTGTGGATTCAGCCTCGCTGAACAGCTAGGAAATGAAGTGGTTTAGATAAATATAGTGAAGATTAGCAGTTTTCAAGCATGGATGTATCCATTTTCATAAGAGTCTTGAGGAACACTATATCACACATGCTTGTATGTATGGCAGTGGTCCCCAATAGCCTTCTGCACAATGCCTCCTGTTGATTCCCTTTGGAAACAGACGTTAAAGTGATTTTTGTCTCAAATTGATGATATCATAGTAATTAATGTACATTTCTTGTTTATACTCTTCCTTTGTTCTTTTATTAAAAAGTTATTATTTCACACCAGAGAAACTTCCTCCTGGATCTTGCTGGCCTGCAGTTTCAACTTTGCTGAAAACCATAGACTTTAATAATGTCTATTTTATTTTATTTCTTCTTCTTCTTTCTCCCAGGAAAGCAAACCTTGGAACTTATGGTAGAATTAAAGGTCTTTGAGTAAATATGCACAAAGAAGAAATGACAGTGTGGGCAGCCTGGTTTGGGAACAGACAATCCTAATGATATTGCTTTTGTGGGTTTTTCCCTCTCTTCCTCATGTTCATTTCCTTTTGACTAATGTTTTTGGGCCCAGAGGAAAAGCACACAGTGCTTTTCCGGTAGTTGAAATGAGGAGAAAGTAATGAAATTCTGCCGACTAAAGTTTAGGAGGAAAATGCTTGGAAGTTTCCAGGACACAGCCAATTCTGGAGAAACTAGTGAGATAAGTGGCCAAGAATGGACTCCCCAGTGGGTGATTTTAAATGTGATGTCTGTATATCTCGTGAACACGGATGAAAGTCCTGTTTGAAAAGTGATCAAGCTGTAATTTCATTAGAGTATAAACTTCTGAGGACAGGACAGGATTTTATGATGACCAAGGTGTCACTAATGCCTAAGCCACAATCTGGGCTTTGTTACAACACTCAGAGGTGGTTGATCTGACTGATTCCACAGGAACCCCTGGAGCTTGTATGTGCCATGTCCCCTCACTGACCACAGGATTAACTCCAGCTATGCTACCTGATGGACTCATGATGGGGTTTGCAGCCTGCTGCCCCAGGGTCTTCCCAGAGTGCTGGATGTTTGAAGAGCTGTGCAGTGCAGACACCAGATCGGGTGACCGGAGCATGCAGAGAAGGTCCACAGTTGAGGAGAGCTGACAGCTGCTAAGTAAACCCTACAAGGCAGGCTCTCCAGCGCCACAGGTGGACAGCTGAGGGAAGTGTCCTGACCTGTGAGGTTACTCCCTGCTGCTCCCAGCAGCAGCCACATGGCAGTTTCAGGAATAGCCTGGCACTGGCTTTCCTTCCCTCCCTCTTGCCTTTCCTCTCCTTTTCCCCTAGAGCTTCCTGAAGACACCTGTCAGGTGAAACTTGCACCCTAATGGTGGTTCCCTGTTCTGCACCGAGGGAATTGAAAGCAAGACGGAGGGGGAGTTTAAGCATTATTCTTTCATAGCACATCCTCTTAATAGTTTAGTCCTGCTTGTCTTCATCTGTGAGCCACACTGGTGACATTAACTGCTCCAGATTTAGCACGTAGCCCTGGGTCTGGCTGGGAGTTTGCTACTTATAAATTACTTACTTATAAATTGCTTGATCTTACTCATGTGGTGTGGGGTACCCATGTCTATGCTTATATTTATTTTCAGTATGATATGAGGACATGTGAAAAACAAATCTTTCTTGTGGAATAGTGAGTTCTTACTGCTTTGTCAAGAGCATGCTCTTGAAATGTAGACCAGAGCCAGCCCTCCTCTGACTGACAAGTACATCCTGGTACCTGTCCACCAGGTATTGCCTTTATGAGTTAGAGCCCCTGAAATGATCAAACCAGCCAGTCCAGAGCTGTATTCACTCTGCCTTCTGCCTTGCCTGTCAACATTCAATGAACAGCCTTCCTACGGTCGGCCCTCACATGAGTAGCAGATGTCTAGTCTCGTAACAGTCAGTTGACAATTTTCAGTCACTATCCTGCCCTTCACAATCATCTCCAGGGCCATGGACCTATGAGCATAATTGTCAAGTATTCATCATTCTTTACCAGATTGCAGCTAGAATTTGTGGAGAGTCTCTGAAAGCACGGATTTCGTGTTTCTGAGTGTGAACTTTGTAGGTAACAACAGTGTGGTGTTACATGTCAAAGGGCTGGACACACTTGGTGTTAGGGGACATATTAAATAATGATGATTAGGTGTACAACAGATCTTATATGAAAGAGGTTTATTAGATGGAGATGAAAAGAGAGAGAGAAGGGAGAGAAGGACATGATGGGGGAAAGAGAGAGGGGGCACCCCAACAGAGAAAAGAGGGCCAAAAGGCAAGAGGCCAAGAGAAAGAGAGACCAAGAGAAGACCACATGGCAGGCTAGTCCCTTTAACCACGCCTTCCAGGTGTGGCCACCTGGCTGGCACACATGATGAGCTCATAGGTTGCTAGGCAACCCAGGAGCAGGTTCGGTTCCAAAATACTAACATTCCTCCCTTTTTCTATAATTAAAAAATGAGTAACTTGGGCTTCTTCTCATGAAAGATAAGTTAAAGTATATAAATCTAGGTTCATTGGAAGCAGCTCTTGGTTGTCATGCAAGGGGTTAAGAGAGAGAGAAGAAAGAGTAGCAACAAAATGGTCAGATTACAAGGTCAAGAGTAAGGGCAGCCCCTGCCCTGGAAAATTTAGGGTAGAGGGTTGTCAGTAGAGAGTTGCCAGCCATGCAAGGTGGCATGTAGGGACTGAGGAATGCTGGGAGAACCTGGAGCTGTTTGTCCTGGTCCTGAAGCACAACATTTCAGCCTTTTGTCAATAATAAGTGAATAAGGGGCATAGATTCTCTTCTGGCTACTTCCTGCTGACACTGGGGCGCTGTAGGGAAGTCAAAAGGCTGAAATGCTGGCCAAGTCCAGGAAGAACAGGCTGCTTTGATGCTGTCCAGTGTCTGGAAGAACATCATGGCTGGGAGGGAAAGTGCAGGTCCAGCTTGATGGAAGTCTGCAAGGTCAGACTGGGACACTTGTGGTAATTGCTTTGGCGCTATTGTGGATATAGCAAACACTTGGGTCTGGCAGGATACTGAAAGATACATAGGCAGAAGACAAAGTTAAGCAGGTTATGGAGAAAATCCTTTAGGTATATATTTAAAACGTTTGGGAGAGTTTTGGGAGAGCAAGTAGAGGTGGAAGGTACGGATCGAAGAGACTTGAACATGGGAACCCAGGAGCAGGTTCGGTTCCAAAATACTAACACCTGGCCCACATGCCAGCTTCCCTCATCTCCAACTCGACCCTAAGCTGATAGCAACGTTGCACTGTATGCAACGGTATGGAAACTTCAGGGGGCGGGGCCTGGATGGAGGAAGCAGGTTTATAACTGGGGCCTCAGTGCTGGTGCAGTCTCGGATTCTGGTACCACTGAGATGGGAGGCAGAGGGGAGTCCCAGCCATGCACTCCTGCTGCTACAGCCCAGAGCTGCTCTTTGTGCATGCCTTTGCCACCATGTTGGTGTGCACCTTTATGCTGAGAGCAAAAATAGTGCTTCCTTAACTTGCTTCTCATTGGGTATTTGATCACAGCGATAAGACAAGTTAAACCAGGCTCCCGGCAGCCTGGCTGCACCTCAGGCCTCCAGCTGTGCCTATATCATTGTACTGGCCCAAGGCTAGACTGTCTTTTCTTGTGCTCACATTCTATACATTACATAGAGCCATAGGCCTGGGTAGGGAGGAATAGGAGACACAGACCCCACCTCTTCAATGGGGAAGAGATGTCAAGCACAGGGTGGAGATTATGAGGAGGGAAAAATGGCTGCATTTTTATATAATCTATAAACTACAACTCACTGTTTGGTTTTATCTTTTTTTATCTATTTTTTGCTCTTTATTCCAATTTTTTTCTGCAAAAAAATATGGTATGATGTGTAGTTATATAACATGTTTCTGTTTGTTTGCAAAGGTATAATGATCCAAGACATAAACAAATGTCAGTATTGTCTTGTGAGCAGCAGAGGAAAAGTAGAGTTTCTGGTGTGACTATGGCAAGGTGACTTCCTGGAGCCCACAAGCCCAAACTCAGCAGCCGGGTGGGCATGGCCTCTCCCACTCCCTTTGCTGGCAGCCCTGATTGCAGAGCCTTCTCTGGTCTCCAGCCTTTTCTGATTTCCAGCCTGCAGCTGGGATGTAGATTTCTGTTCGGTTTTGCATGTATTAAGCATGCATTCCACAGCTCTTCTCCCTGCATTCCTAATAGAAGTTAGCAGTAGGAAAAAGCAAAACCATGTTGGTTGAGCCCTGTGCTGCTGTAGCAGGGGGCTGCAGGTCATAGGACCAGGGAGATGTGCTGGGTGATGGGTGTTTCAGAGAAACCAGATGGAGCAGGCTGTGTATGTGTGTGTGTGTGTGTGTATCAGATAAAAGCAGCCACTTGATCAAGTTCTTCTCATAGCTCTGACATATATGCATGCATGGAAGTCAGAAAAGAAGCTGATTGTTGAGAGAGAAATCTTCTGAAAAGGGTTTGAGATGAAAAAAGTCAAAGCAACCTGAGGCAATTTTCCAAGGTCCAGCTTGGTTGTTTCAAAGGGAATGCTGAATAATGCTTCTGACCACAGCCTTTATGTTCAGATTTCAAAGACACAGCTGATGGTCAGGTCAGTGTACCGGCACTCCATTCACACACTCAGGTATCCGCACAAAAATGCACACGAACACACAATGTGGCCAGGACTCCACAGATTCAATTTCTAATAAATTACAGTTTTGCTGTATAGTTTTATTAGAAATTCAAGATTCAGTTATAATAGAACTGCAAAATCCCTTTTCATTGAGAACCCTTTTCAGTAAGTATTGAGTCTGCTGTGCTTCCAACTCTGCAAGAAGTGTGAAGGCAGTAGAGGCTGGACCCTTCCCTTCTAAATGGGGAACCTGATACAAACTCCAATTTCATATTGCTAAATGGGTATGGGCTCAGGAGACTAAGTGCGGCTCTTGCTGGTTTCTGCTGGGGCACAGTGTACCTCTTGGGGTGGAGACAGAGGGGTGAATATTGGCAGCGGACAACAGGGAAAAGCAGGCTTGCTGAGGGATAACTACTGTAATGGTGAGGGGGTCTCAGGCTAAGTGAACAGGGAAGGAGAATGACATTCAAAGGCACGGAAGCAGGGCTGCCCTGTTCACGGTCCCCACAGGGTCACTGTAGGGAATAGTGACAATTGAACCAAGGATGCAGGTCCCATCCTCTGACAGAGGCTTTTGAATGCCAGGCAGTTGGCTTTTCAGCAGGCAGTGGAAAGAACCATCATGTCTTTGTTTTACTTTGAGGCAAAGAAGCTGAGTTCAGAGCCGTGCGTCTAGCAGTTTGTGCTGAGAACAGCCTAACCCTGGCAATCACAGCTTGTCTCTGAGGCTTGCCTTTGCTTTTATGTTCCCATCAAGTGACAGCTCTGATAAGGGCACTGGGACTACCTTATGCATTACTCAGATCAAATTAAAGCCATCAATCTGCAGGCCCAGCCCAGCAGAGGACAGGCCCTACCTCTGACTCAAAGTAGGGGAAGTGAGGTTGAAATGAGCCCTGCCGCAGGGAGACTTGTGTTCCAGGGGCCAGTGCTACGGAGTTTTGTACCTTGTAGAGTCTGTGAGGGAGGAGACAGAGTCTGCCTCTACCTCCCCTCACCACTGCATGGCTGCAAGGTGACAAGATGTGCACAGGGGCATGGCATCTCTGGTTCCCTTCGATCTGGTGGCCCACACAACACTGCACTGTTTCTTTTCTTACTGATGATGACCGAGAGAGCTTATTAGCTCATTAGAAAGACTCGTGTGAGGAGCATGAGCTCAGCATTGGCAAACTGAAAGGCTGGCTTGTCTTCTTTTGAACAAACTGCACAGAAATGATGAGGAATGCGAAGTGTGCGAGTAAAACAGTGACTATACATTCATTTTCTTCAAAAGCTTATAAGGTTACAATCTATTCACTCAGCTGTCACCTCTGTGGCCTCTACTGTGTGCCAGGCTTCGGGGCAGGTGCAAAGGATGGAGTGGGGAGTGAGGCAGGAACTATACCACAGAGCTTTGGTCAAGGTGAGACAGGTTTTCAGGGATAGGTAACGGGGGTCTTCTGGAGGTCTTCCTGGAAGACAAGAAGGATGGCTTGAGTGGGGGTCCAGGTTATTTTGAACAAAGGGGCTAATGAAAGAGAAGAACTTTCAGAGGCAGGAGACCTTTATCTGCTCACTCCTAAAGTGGATGAATCTGCATCATATCACCACCACTGGTAACTCCTTAGAATAGGAGGCAGAACAGATGTAAGACCCAGAGAATGGGAGGAGTGTTGGCAAACACAGTCTTCTGGACACAGCACAGCTCTCTCTACTGTGAACTCACAGTAGCTGTGGTTACTTGCATGAGACCTGCAGGAGATCAAGCCAGACAAACTCTGGCATAGATGGCAGAAATGATTTTTAGGCTCCAGTCCTTACCAAGGAGAGTGGCAGCTGATAGTCACTGGGAGAGGGAGACTCATTCATTTTGACGATGCGGCCCCTGGTAGCTTTCCCATGTTTCTGTGGATGACCCCACATCCATGTACATGTGGGAGGGGCCATGTTGAAGGGGGTATAGGAGGAAGTTAGGGGCAGGATGGGGCACCATGTGATCATGTTTCATTATATACATGTATAAAATTCTCAAGTATAAAGAAAAATCAAAACAAGCAAGCAAACAAACAAAAAGGTAACAGCTTTATGAAAAAATAACAGAGGCAGGCAAATCTCTGAGTTCAAGGCCATCCTGGTCTACAGAGTGAGTATCAGAACAGCCAGAGCTACCCAGAGAAACCCTATCTCAAAAACAACAAACAAACAAGCAAACAAACAAAACAAAAAGGAACAAAACAATAATAAAACAACAGGGACCACAGGATGCTCTGGGCATTGGAAACACTGATTCTTAGCCAAGGAAACTCTGCTCCCAGAGGTCCCCCAGGCGATGCACAATGCCCAGACAGAGGCTCTCACCATGCTTCCAAGGATCACCTTGAACTTCCGATCCTCCTGCTTTCTACTTTCTGTGTGCTGCACTTACAGGTGTGCACCACCACATCTGTGCTGCACTGTGGGAGGGCTGGACCCAGGGCTTCATGCATGCTAGGCTGCCAATTTACCACCTGTGCTGCAGGTCCAGTTCGGCAGCCTTGTCTTGGAGCCCACCCTTAGCTTGAACCTCTGCCATGCGAGCTATGTTTCCAACAGCTCCTAGACCTGCCGCCAAAAGCCCGTCTTTCATTTATTTGCAACAGCTCCTGCCTTGAACAGCAAAGGAAAAGGCAAGCTGCAATCATTTCTATGAAGAGCAGTCTGCACGTAATGTCCTGCCACTTTGCAGCTGGCATCCAACAGCCTTTTGACAGATGGAGGCTTCTTACCAAATTTTAGCCTTTCTCTTCTCTTCTCTTCTCTTCTCTTCTCTTCTCTTCTCTTCTCTTCTCTTCTCTTCTCTTCTCTTCTCTTCTCTTCTCTTCTCTTCTCTTCTCTTCTTCGTTCTAGCCTTTCCCCCATTTCCCACATCCCTCCTGGACACAGCTACCTTTGGTGCAATGTACCCTTTATATTGGTTCCTCTAGTGCTGGCCATGAGCCATCCTCTGCCCTTGGCTGTGGATATGACATGACGGGTTGTTCGTGTTCCGCCTTGACTTCCTTGAATGATGGATAAAGACCCAGAACCAGAAGCCTAATAAACCCAGCGCTTGCTCAGTAGCTTATGGTCAGGATTCTTTATCATAGCAATATAAGTGAAACTGAGGCATGAACCTCCCACTTTGCTCTGCTTAACCCATAGAAGTATAGCTCTTATGTCTCAAGACTCTGGGAGAGTAAGGTTCTGATTATCCCATTTAGGTCAGTTTCCTCTTGTCTTCTCAGTTTAGTTCAACACTCTGTTTCAATATTCCACCTTAAAGAGTAATCAAAGGGGTGTTTAAAAATAACATTTGCAACATTGATAGTGTCCATGAAATCAGTAAAAAGAATTAACCTTGGTTCCCACGCTATTCTTGGCATGACTGTAGCTTACTGACTCCCAGCTGACGGTTCCTGGGCCATCAAAGCACTGCTAACATGGATTTTTTTTTCTTATAAATTTTAAAAGACTAGGTCTCATGCAGTTTGAGGTGCCTCAAAAATCTCCATGCTGGGAATGTGGGACATGACTTTAATCCTGGAAGGTATAGCTGGTGGCTCTTGGTGAGTTTGAGGCTAGCCTGGTCTACATAGCAAGTTCAGGCTTAGTTGAAATTACCTAGTGAGACCTTGTCTCAACAACAACATCACATCCCACGCAGCTAAGCCGGCCCTGGACCTCGGATCCTCTGCCTCCACCTCCTGAGTTCTGGGGTTGCAGCTGTGTGTCATGAGGTGCTAGGGCTCAAACCCTGGTCTTTACGAATGGTAGGCAGGCATTCTTCCAGCTGGGCCGCAGCTCTAGCTTCAGAAATGGAAATTCCATGGCCATGCTTATTAGGTTACTTAGCAGGATGGCAACAAATATCACAATCTTCTTACATCCTCTACCTGCAATTCAAAGAGGAAATACGCTTACTAAGTATGCCTCTCTTATTTTATCCAATTCTGCTTCTTCTGGCCCCTTTGTGGGCTTCCTGTGAATCAGCAGAAGCTCAAGGAAGAGAAACTTGCCTAAAAATCATGCACTCAAAGCATACCGGAAAAGGAAAGCTCACACAGATGTATTAGCTGCCCCTGCCAAGCTCCCAGCGGCTCGGCCAGGAGTTTGGTCTGGTGCTTTTCCAAACTGTACGGACAAGAGAGTCTCCTGAGGTGTGAGCTAAAACCCAGGGTTTCTGCTCTGGAGGTCTTCAGTCATGTGAGCTGGGGCCACCACTCAGGATCTGGCAAGAGCCCATCCATGCCTGCTGGATCCGGGGCGCTGCGGCTCTGTGTGCTCTCCACAGTTCCCTGGGCAAGCCCCCGCAGTTGAGCCAGCTGGGCTCCATTCCACACGAATCACCTCATGCACCGTTCTCAGTGCTCACGGCTACCACGTGGAAACATTAAAAGGACCATATCGTGTCTCTTAAGTGTTAGATGCCTGGCTGTGTGTGTGTGTGTGTGTGGGGGGGGTGTTGGTGTGCTGGGTCTCCCTGAAGTCATTATATACTCAAGATGGCTCCTTTACACTTGGCTCCAATGGCAGTTTACTGGGGAGCAGTCTCTTTCACCCACCTGTCCACTTCCTCAGAGGTGACCTCTCAGTGGAGACTTAAAATCAGAACCGAGCCTTCCAAACTAGCATCCTACACACGCTGTGTTAAATGCAGAAATGAATCTGTTGTTGCTGAAGTAGGGGCCAGCCTTCTGCATTTCTGCCTAGTCTGCACACACAAGGAGCCCTGGTCTCTGAAAACTCACCTCGCCACTCAGGGAGAGCCTGGTCAGGGTCGCAGGAGGCCCCAGTCTTAGACCTTCCGAGGGGCCAGGGAATAACCGCTCAGCGTGTGGCCCCATTGATGAGCTGCCGCCTCCACCAGGCTTCTGTATTTCTAGCTAGCATAGAAACAGGTGCTGCCGGCCTGGGGTAGGGAGATGACGAAGCAGCTATCCCCAAGCTTGTCTGTGTTTGCAGTAACCTGGGGTGGTGAAGTGCGGATTGACATGTGCCTGGCCTCTCACTTTCAAGGTTTCTAGGAGCTTCTAGCAGCATATTACCAGATGCCCAAGAGACTCCTGTTAGATCAGTATAAGGGAGCTCAGGTGAGGGAGAATGAGGTGCCTTCTGAGCTACTTTGTAGAGTAGGTGAGTGGGCATCCAAGTCACCAGGAGCCTGTTAGCAGTCTGGAATTCAGAGAGCCTCATCCCATATTCTGTGAATCTGAATGTTGGTAGAGTCTTAGAAATGCTTGTATTTTAAGCAGAGCTCCCGGGCAGTGGGGGAATACACAGCTGAGGGGGAGCAAGCGTGGACACGCGGAGCAAAGCAGCCACCATCTCTCAGGGGCTTCTCCGGGGTGTGTCTGGGGTCACTTGCAGACCATCTGCTGCTGTCCTTCCGTGGCCATGCACTGTTTGAAGGAGTGGGTCCTCTGTGCACACAAGTCTAATAACTATCACATGTGCGTTGCTGTGGCACAGACTCAGGTGCCTGAGTATGACAGAACAGAAATGATTTTGGAAATTGGACTGACCAAGCTGTGGCTAATGGACTATGGGAACCATTTTGGTCTGTCTTCATGACTTCTCTATAGGGGCCATTTTGGTTGTGGGAAATAAATGAGTGCTCAGAATTGGGCTCTGGCCTCCTCGTGATTCGCAGCTTCTGAGCTCCGAGTTGTGGAGAGGATATCTGTCAGTGTGGAGTTGCCTTCTTTTAGCTTTGAGAGCTAAAGCCTTCATCACGTTCTTTTGTGTTTGAGTTCCTTTCTCTCCCTTTTAGTTTCTAGACCTTCAGCAATGACCAAGCATTTAGACTTAATACCTTTAGGCTATGGAGCAGAATTGGGATGTTTTAGAGCCAATGAGGCATTTTGCTTATTACCATATTCCCCAGAGCTTTGTTCCAGAGCCCTGAACTTCTATATTGCTGTGAATTTTACTCATGTCTAATCTTCCCTCCTGTGTGCCCACTCTCCTGGCTAGTTTTATGTCAACTTGACACAAGCTAGAGTCATCTTAGAGGAGGGAGCCTTAGTTGAGAAAATGGGTTGTAGTTACACCTATAGGGCATTTTCTTAATTAGTGATTGAAGGAGGGCCCAGCCCATTGTGTGTGGTGCCACCCCTGGGCTGGTGGTCCTGGGTTCTATAAGAAAGCAGGCTGAGCAAGCCAGTAAGCAGCACCCCTCCATGGCCTCTGCATCAGTTCCTGCCTCCAGTATCCTGCCCTGCTGGAGTTCCTGTTCTGACTTCCTTTAATAATGAGCAGTGGTATGGAAGTGTAACCAAAAAGGTCCTGTCCCCCTGAAGTTGCTTTGGTCATGGTGTTTCATCACAGAAATAGTGGCTCTAAGACACCCACTTTTGGCCTTCTTACATTTCTTCCAGAATTCGCTTTAAGTCCTGGTCGTGGCCTTTCAGCATGAGAGCAACATTTTGTACCTCTGTGAGACTTATCAGAATGAAGAGTGGATAAGATTTGGTATCAAAAAACAAAATAAACAAAACAAACAAATAAACCCAACCAAACCAAACCAAACCAAAACAAAACAAAACAAAAAAAACCCAAAAGATGGCCCACTGAGTGACTGAGATATCTGGATCTGTTTCCCCCGTGAAGCAGACCAGCAGTGCAGTGGAACTAATATGATCAGAATGATGTATGAGGGATACTGGGATCTAAAGCAAAGACATGGCAATGGCTCGTGAGGCATTATAATGGTCAAGTGAGGGCAATCAAAACAAGCATTGAAAAAAAAACAGCATTGAAAGGTTCAGTGACCATTAGACAGACTTAGCAACTAATTTTCCCAACTTTGAAGAAGGTAATATATTAAAAAATGCTTCTACACACAGAAAAATCCTGCAAAGAGTAAAAAGAAAAATAATTATTAACAGCTCATTATAGTCCTTATGCTCATGAATTTATCTGAATCTGGGAATAAGACTATTGGATTTATTATCAAAAGAGGCCAGTGTAAATGGAAGTCCTGGTACCATAAGATGCTGTGCTAGCTCATCAGGAGGAAGTCACGGAGGGCTCGAGGAAGGTAATCTCAGTAAAGAACTTCCTTTTAAGCATGAAGAGATTGGTCTCACAGATCCCACATAAGAAGATCCCGGCATGGTGGTGCACACTTGTAATCCTAGCACTGATAACACAAAGTTGGTTCTTCTTGGCCAGCTAGCCAGCCTAGCCTAACAGGGCCACCAGGCCAATGAGAGGCTCTGTCTCAAAAACATAATGTGGCTAACATGAAGAATGACCCCTGGTGGACATCTGGCCTCCATACGTATGTATGCACTCACACACACCACCACCACCAACCTCCTCCTCCTCATCTTCATCTAAATATTGACATGCTTTAAAGCAATCCAACTCTTAGCTCTGGAAATCCTGCTAGGAAATGGCACAAATGGAAGTTTTCGAGTGAGTCATTCGGCAGGACAAGCTGTTCCTTTAGGTTGTTCTATTCATGCTGCTCTCCAGTCTCAAAAGTTTAAAAATACAAGCCGAGTCCCAGTGGAGTCACTGTCTCTGGCTTGCTGCAACAATCTGGAGATTGGATCCAGGAAACAACTTGACTCACCTATTTCTCTGCTGGGTTTTTAATAAAACATTCCTTAGCGGCAACTTTCAAATTGATGTGTGTTCGCTATTTCCAATAGAGCTGAGTACAGCAGGCTGCCACCAATGTTTCTCCCGGAAGCTACCACTTCCACGGATTCAAGGAAAGGAAACTGTGTTTTAGTTTTCCAGAATCTTCCAAAGAGCACGTTTTTGTTATTGCATTTATTTATGTGTATGTAGGGTGACACACATGTGCCACAGTGTGCACAAGAAAGTCAGGGAAAGCGTGGGGAAGCTGGCTTTCCCCTTCTGCCATGAAGGTCATGGGGCTGGAATTAAGGCTACCATCTTAGGTATGGCCCTGAGCAATTGATCATTAGTTTCTTAAGTTAAATATAATTGCCACAAGTTAAAAGCATGTGGTACTTGTTCATAAAAGTACTTCACACACACACATGAACACATACTATATATGAAATGATTATCATGGGTTTATGGTTTACTTGTCGTATTTGATCAGAATTAACAGGAATAGAACACAAAAAACCTAAATGTGTTAAATTGTATTGCTCTTTGTAATGGAAAAATAGGAAAACATTTACAAACCTGTTTTGTGTCTCTTAGCTCTCCTCGTTTTCGCATTGACTGTGTTCTCCTGTAGGTTGTCTCTTTGTAATGAAAAAGTCGATAGTGAGTCTCCAACTTTCATCCTATGTGGATTAATATTGAGGCTGAAAGATCCTTTAATTCTAGAGTTCTAGACTGATTTCCTATATTGTAGTTTGTGAGGCTCAGTCTTTTAAACCTGTCATTGTCACTAGCAGAAACTCTCTTCTGAGAGACCAGATTTGACTGGGGTTGAGAGACAGGGGTTAACTTTTCCACTACCACTTAGGCCAAAGGCGCAGAGAGGTTGTTTACAATGACACTCCTGTCAGTAGAGAGGACAAAATGGGACCTGATAGGCTATGGTCAGATGGAAGGGGAGGAGGACCTCCTCTATCAGTGGACTTGGGGAGGGTCATAGGGGGAGAAGAGGGAGGAAGGGCAGGATTGGAAGTGGATGAGGGAGGGGCTACAGGTGAGATACAAAGTGAATAAAGTGTAGTAAGTAAAAAAATAAAAAATAAAATAATTATAAATTGAAAAAAATAAAAAATACTAAAATGGCAAAAAAAAAAGAGGACAAAATGGATTCCTAGTTCAGGAGTATTGGTGTAGGTAGACAAAGTGACCTTAGCTTTCAAGGAACTTAGGCTCTCACACAGTGCTTACACCAGTCACAGACTTTATTACAAAATTAACCCACCTCCCCTGGCCCACCCTATTTTTTATATATTATATAAATGCAGGTTTACTGGGAGTAGCGAGGGAGGAGAGGGAAGGGGAATGTGTGAGCTGGGGGTGGAAAGGGAGTGTGAGGGCAGGAAGGGAGAAAGGGGCAATGGAATCAAGATGTCTGCTTATATAGTGAAGGCTTCTGGGAGAGAAGCCCCGCCCTAGGTAGAGAGCAGGGTATGGCAGCCATGCCCTGCAGCAGGTAGGGACTTTAACATTCCAGTCTTTTGTTGATAATAAATGGATAACAGGTGAAGACTCTTTTCTTACTACTTCATACTTACAATGGGGATGTTGATTTTCGGGGGTGGGGCAAAACGCTGGAACATTGGCAAGTCCCCAGAGCAGGCTGTGTGACCATCTGCAGCTAGGAAACTGCAGGTCCAGCTTCTGCAGTCTGTCCAGTGGAGGCCAAGCACCTGAGTTCTGTATGTAGCTCTTGAGGAAACAGGATACTGGAGCATGCATGTTAGGGGCAGAAGATAAAGTCGAGGAATTTAACTTGTAGACTCATGGACTTTTAGGCCCATGGTCTTGGTAGTTAGAGGAGGGCAGTCCCAAAACCAGGGGAGGAATTCTACCCTCAGGAATAGGTAGGCTGGGAAACAGGCTGTTGATTGGCAGTGCTCATCTGGAGCCTGACCTGTGAATTCCAGTGGATCTCCTGAAGCCTACAAGAATCTTTTTAAGTTTACAAACAGAGATAAATTGGCTTGGGAGACAATTTAAAATCTAATTCATGCTAAAGATCTGAACAGTCTTAAGACAAAAACAATAGCACAGTTGGGGGGGGGAAGAGTGTATATATATATATGTGTATATATTTACTTTCTTATCATCAATCTTAAAACACCTTCTCAGACCCTCAAACACTTTATCAGTGCTCAGAGCTTACAGAAACTATACATTTTGAGAGGGCAGGTGAAGCCTTGGTTTCTGCTGTTAAACTGATCTTCAAAGCCATTAGAGGCCTGAGAGGAATAAATTACCACAGAAAGCATAATCCAAGCAACCTATGTGTTGATTAATATGACAGAGCCTTGCCCATTATCCAGACAGCCTTCTCGTTGGCTCCTGTGGTGTTAGTGACTATTTTTTTAATATAATTTTTATTTATTACAATTTATTCACTTTTATTCTAGCTGTAGCCCCACCCTTGTCCCCTCCCAATCCCTTCCATGTCCCTTCCCTAGTCCACTGATAGTAGAGGACCTCCTCCCCTTCCATCTGACCCTAGTCTAGCAGGTCTCATCAGGACTGTCTTTCATAGTCTTCCTCCGTAGCCTGGTAAGGCTGCTCCTCCCCTCAGGGGGATCAAAGAGCCAGCCACTGAGTTCAAGTCAGAGACAGCCCCTGTTCCCCTTACTAGGGTACCCACTTGGACACTGAGCTGCCATGGGCTACTTCTGTGCAGGGGGTCTAGGGTTATCTCCATGCATGGTCCTTGGTTGGAGTATCAGTCTCAGAAAAGACGCCAAAGCCCAGATTTTTTGGTTCTATTGTTCTCCTTGTGGAACTCCAGACCCTTCCAGGTCTTTCTATCTCTCCCTCATTTCATAAGATTCCCTGCACTCTGCCCAAAGTTTGTCTATGAGTCTCAGCACCTGCTTTAATACCCTGCTGGGGAGAGTCTTTCAGAGGCCCTCAGTGGTAGGCTTCTGTCTTATTACTTATTTTCACCTTCTTCCGATGTCTGTCCTGTTTGTTTTTCTGAATGAGGATTGAGCATCTTACCCTTGGTGCTCCCTCTTGCTTAGCTTCTTTAGGTGTAGAGATTTTAGTATGAATATCCTATATTATATGTCTACTATCCACTTATGAGTGAGTATAAACCTTGTGTGTATTTCTGCTTCTGGGATAGCTCACTCCAGATTATCTTTTCCAGTTCCCACCATTTGCCTGCAAATTTCATGATTTCCTTGTTTTTAATTGCTGAGTAGAATTCCATTGTGTAAATGAGCACAATTTCTGCATCCATTCTTCAATTGAGGGACATCTGGGTTGTTTCCAGATTCTGGCTATTACAAATAAAGCTATTACGAACATGGTTGAGCAAATGTTCTTGTTGTATACTTGAGCATCTTTTGGATATATGCCTAGGCATGGTATAGCTGGATTTTGAGGAAGCACTATTCCTACTTGTCTGTGAAAGTGCCAAATTGATTTCCAAAGTGGTTGTACAAGTTTACATTCCCACCAGCAGTGGAGGAGGGTTCCCTTTTCTCCACATCCTCTCCAGTATGTGTTGTCACTTGAGTTCTTGATCTTAGCCATTCTGATGAGTGAAAGGTGAGATATCAAGGTCATTTTGATTTTCGTTTCCCTGATGACTAAGGATCTTGAGCATGTCTTTTAAGTGTTTCTCTGCCATTCGATATTCCTCTATTGAGAATTCTCTGTTTAGCTCTGTATCCCATTTTTTTTTTTAATTGGATTACTTGATTTGGGGCTGTTTAAAGGTCTTGAGTTCTTTATATATTCTCAATATTAGCTCTCTGTCAGATATAGGGTTGGTGAAGATCCTCTTCCAATCTGTAGGCTGTCATTTTGTTCTGACGACAGTGTCCTTTGCTTTACAGAAGCTTTTCAGTTTCATGAGGTCCCATTTATTGATTGTTGATCTTAGAGTCTGTGCTGTGGGTGTTCTATTAAGGAAGTTATCTCCTGTGCTAATGAGCTCAAGGCTGTTCCCCACTTTTTGTTCTAACAGGTTTAGTGTGTCTGGCTTTATGTTGAGGTCTTTGATCCAATTGGACTTTAGTTTTGTGCAGGATTATAAGCATGGATCCATTTGAATATTTTTTACATGTAGATATCCAGTACAGACCTTGAAAGAAAAATATCTCAACTTCATATGGAATAACAAGAAACCCAGTATTGCTAAAACAATTCTCTACAATAAAAGATCTTCTGGAGGCATCTCCATCCCTGATCTCATGCTGTACTATACGGTAACAGTAATAAAAACTGCATAGTACTGGCATAGAAACAGGCTGGTGGATCAATGGAATCGAAAAGAAGACCCAGAAATAAACCCACATAGTTATGGACACCTTACTTTTGACTAAGAGGCCAAATCCATACAATGGAAAAAAAAAGATAGCATCTTCAACAAATGGTGCTGGTCAGTGACTGTTGTGGGTATATGTCCTAAGGTAGCACTGTGGCATCAATCTTTGGGTGCTGGGCCCAGCAAATCTGAGAGACTTTTTTTTCTTTTCTTTTCTTTAATTTTCTTTTCTTTAATTTTCTTTTCTTTTCTTTCTTTCTTTTATTTTTTTTGTGAAAGAGGAATTTGGGAGAATGATTGACCCTATTTTGTATAGGAAAAATGGTGCAGTCAACTCTCCCGGTGTCATGTTTGTTCATTCTTTAGGCAGGGCCTTAGCAGCAGACCAGTTAGGGTAATACTGCGTAGTATCACAGTACCAGGTGGAGTCATCTGTCCTTGTGCTCAAATCTTCCTGGAGGCCTTGGGATCACTGCTGGAAGCTGGGGTCTCTACACATTAAACACTTAAATGTACTATTCTGCAGATTTTCTCACAGGCTTGGGAACCATGATCTACCAAGTATGGCTGAGCCAAACAAACTTTGATTGTGGAGTTATGAACCTAAGGTTAACCTTGAGAACACAAAACAAGAGACCAGGTAAAGCTTAATCAGTGTTAGCATGGCTAAATATATTTCTGAACTAGTCAAAGGAAAGCTTTCAATCCATAGATACAGTTCATAGACAGGAGATCCTCCTGATTCTATCACATTGCCTCATTACAGACTGAACAGCAAAAGCTTAAAAGATGGGGACAAGGCCATGGCTCCACCCCTTTTATCCCCAAACCAATATGGTGATCAGCACCACCTTACCTAGCTGCTGCCTGCTCAGACCTTGCGTGGGTGTGGCTTAGAGTCAGGGTGGGGTAGGGAGAACTTGGAGCTGAGTGTGCAGACACAGCCTCAGGAAGTGGAAGAGGGAGAGCGGTGAAAGCACAGTTCCCTAAAAACCTGGACAGATAGTTTGTTAAATTTCCGAAGACACCCACCCGGCATCTGGGGGTCAGTTTTAGACCCAGAAGCATCTTTTCTGAGCGTTTCTGGAATCTCAAGAGTATTGAAGTGGCGTCCCAAATCAATAATCTGGAATCCGCAGTTTTGGTGAAGTTAATCTATGAACAGACGCCTCTGAAACGTGAGATTACCTCAGAACAAAGGCCCGCCTTTGTTCCTGAGGGAATCCTCTCCTTTAGCCACATCTTCACAGAAGAGTCTGGGGGTTGTGAACTCTGGAAGGTGCACTTGGTACTTTTTGGCAGCCACTGGGGGCCAGGGCACTTACAGAATCCAAAGTTGCCTCAGGCAGAGAGGGAGGTGGGAGGAGGGAAGCAGTTGGTCTGCAGTTGCTGAGTCACTGGGCTGGGTACTCAACTTCTCTGGGTACTCAACTATCAGGGGAGAGCTGTGAAGTGAAGGGAGTAGCCCCAGGAAGTCCAGCCTTGGGGCTCAACTTCCGCGGAGCCATGGGCATCACAGGATTGATTAAATAAAACAGAATGAGCTAATGGAGAGAGGAAGCTATATTATATAAATGCAAGTGTATTGGGAGCAGCAAGGGAGGGGGAAGGAAAAGAGGAACACGGAAGTGCTGGGGAAGGGGAGGACAAGAGGTGAGGAAAGGGGGAGAAAGGGTGGAAAGGATCCCACCCCTGTATTTAAGAACAGTCTAGACATCAAAATCCACCTTCCAAAAGAAAAGGTGTTTGGATGTGCAGCATTGGCTGTAAATCTACAGGGACTCCTTGGTGTAAAAGGACCTTTCATTCTCCTGTTTCAGTTGTTGTTTTGGAGGCTTACAGCCTCCTTCTGCTAGGCCTAGTTCTGGAAGCTTAGCCTCCATACAATTGAACCTAGGCCTAGAATGTTTTCAGCCTCTGAGACTTACTGCTTAGTAAGCTCACCCTTTCTTGTTCTTTCTGAGCTGTGGGAAGGCTGGCTTAACTCAGCTGTTCTGGTTCAAACTCCTCTCCCAGCTGATTTATTCAATCTGGCTTTTCTCTTGATCCCTGTGTTGCTCTGCTTGGCCTCAAACTAACTAGAGGAATCTTTTAATCATCTGGCTCCTTCTCATTCTCTGGTTCATTCCGCCTTTACATGAGTTCTCTCTTTGCAACCTTTTTCTCTTTTACTGTCCCAGTAAAAGCTGCCTCTTTTCTCTCTGCATTGCCCCTTAAGTAGCTTCCCTTTCTTCTCTCTTCTCATGAGCGTTGGGTGTATCCTATTCTGTCAAATCTTTTTCTGATTCGTCACTATTTCTGCTACTCAATTAGACATCACTTTCAAACATGGAAGCTTCCTTCTACAAACTTTCTTTACCTTCATTGTTTGGGATTATAGGCATGTACCACCATGCCTAAACCTAAGCTTTTCTTTACCTGAAACTTGCTTTATACCAGGCTGGTCTTGAACTCAGATCTGCTTGCCTCTGTCTCCTGGATAAAGGCATGTTTGTATTCCAGCTGAATCACACAGACCTACAAGGTCTTTGGATGTGATCTCTTGCCAGAGCAGGCATGTTCTGAATTAAAATTCCTCCACACCTTGGTAAACGTCTAGGTTTAAATGTAGTTTTCCTCAGCGGTACAGTGTGTATGCTCTAACCCAAGCTCCATCCATCTCAAACTAAATGATTGAACTTTGTTCTTCCTTGGAAATAAGAGTCTCCCCCTAACCCCACCAAGTTCTTCCACATACATCCCTAAGTTATATTTTCTACAATAATCATGCCTTGCAGCATGATCACTGCTGGTGCTGTACTCATCAATACAGACTGAGCCTTTGAAGTCCATAGTTTTTCCTATTCTTTGATGCCAGAGCAGCCAGAGACTAAAAAGGAGACACGTACTTCAAAAGGAAGGCTGCTGTTCTTACCGGGTTGTGATCTCCTGGAGGTTTGATCTCCTGTGTTAGTCCTGCTCATGACTTGGAGCTAAGTCTTGAGCTGATTCTCTTAGAGGAAGAACTAGAGACAGGATTCAGTGAGGGTGTGGTTTTGAAAGGAGTGGGGGGAGCCTAAGAGGCTACAGAATGGCTTGGATGATGCTGTAGATTTAGCTTGAGCCTGGTGGTCTAGTTCTACAGCATGAGTAGGCCCCAGCATTGTCTTAGAGAGAGGAACGGTGGCCAGCCTGCAGTAGCTCATGTTGTTCAGCCCACTGCCTTGCTCCTCCCTTGGAGACTGTGTCCAGAGCCATCTCCAAGGCATTTCTGGGGAAAGTGGTTCCAGTGGATAAGGAGTATTTTTAAGAGACAGTGACAGGTGTGAGTCATTGGCAACCAACATTTCTATTTGGAGGCTAGAAGGACGCAAAATGCACCAATGTATAGGGGGATTCAGGAAAGTCACCAATGCATCCATATCTACAATGGTGAAATACAAATGGATGCTGAAGTCAGACTGATAGACAATTCCCATGGCTTTAGAGTCATACTAAGCATGAAAATATTTTAAACTCTGTCTGCCTCTGTCTCTGTCTCTCTCTCAACTATAGTCCTGCTGTAGGGGATTGTAGGGCAGCCTACCTCACTGTGCGAAGCAATTGGCTGCATTGTATAAAATTTATTGTTTTACTAGCAACAATGGGAAGTTGCCATGGTGCAACAAATTGCTTTCATCTTGGCATACTAGTAGGACATCACAATGGTTTTTATGGTAGCTATGTGTTTGAAAGTAGCATTAGGTTGAAATCAATTGTTCTGAGTTTTAAGGTTAATATGAATAGAAAACAATAGGAGTCCTAAGGTACCCTTATGTTTCACTTTATAGCTTACCATCAACATTTCTGAGTATACAATACAAAAAAGAAGGGAAGTTCATAGGCAGAAAGTAACTCCCTTAATTAACTAGAGTGTTTTGTTATATAGAAGGGCAACTTCTATGGAGAACTGATTGAAATGTATTGCACTGATGGGAAAGAGAAGACTGGACAATGGAGCAAACATTGCAAAGAAGTAGAAACAGAAAACTTGCAGACTAAGAATTCTAAACTGACTCATGCTGAATGCAAGGATGATAAAAATCATAGCTCTTTCTAGTCAAAGTCTTTTTTTCCTCACTACATCAATGGAAAACCATCTTTTGTACATTAGGTAAATTTTAGGATGGTGTTCCACCTCAGGTTATAGAGCCTGCAGAGATAATAAGGGCCATGTGATCACTGGAGAGGGACACTCTCTTTTTCTTTGCCTTCATTTTACTGGATCTTGAGCAGGGGCCTCGTGGTGGTGGTGGTGGTGGTGTGTGGCGAACCTTCTCAGTTACAAAGAATAATGAAAGATATGTTTCCTATTTTAAGTGAGTTTTTTTCAAAAATAAGCAGATGAAAAGTTCCCTTTTACAAAAGTAAAATGCTTTTATTATCCTGTGCATGTAATTCAACTGCCTAAAGTATTTCATGTATTGCTCAGGCAAGTCAGAGGTGAAACTGGCTGAGCATAGCCATGCCATCTAAATAAATGTATTAAATGAGCTTGTTTATTTCCTGCTACCCAGAACAGATAGAAGGAACACTATAGCTAATATCCTGAAAAAGAAAGGCACTTATAAGGGAAGATAGACAGAAGCTGACTTAAGAGACTGACTTGCTCTGAGCCTTCCTAGTAGTGATGATGGAATCACTTTTCCATACTTTTCTGTCCCCAGCCCAAGAGAGTGACTTGCCTGAAGACACTCCAGCAGTTTTTGGGAAACAATCCTGAGTTTACTAATGAACACCTGTCTTAGGGTCTTCTATTTTACTTGGGGTCAGCAAAGTTGAGTGATGCTGCTGGCTAGGGATCCAGTCTCTAAAAGATGCCTTAATATCAGATTCCTCATCCAGAGAGCATGGATCCAACAGTTCTTTTACCTAACTCATGGAAATCTGGAGACAAATAGAGATACATGAACTAGAAGTCATTGCTTAAATACAAAGGCATTTAGAGGTCTGTAGAAGAACTCTTTTGTGTATATATGGAAGCACCACCTATCAAATAAAATGCTGTTGGCCTATAGCTGAGGCAGATAAGAGAAGGTTGGACATCAGGCAGGCAGAAAGGATTCTGGGATAGAGTGAGAAATTTGAGATTTATCTGGCAAGATGTGAGGAGAACAGATGCATGGTACCTTAGCAGAGGTAACCAGCCACGTGGCAAAATGTAGATTAGTAAAATGGGTTATTTTAAGTTATTAGCTAGTTAGAGAAGAGCCTATCTATGTGGCCTAGATATTTTTAAAAATATGTTTTGAGTCTCATGAGTCTTTATTCCAGAAGTTTGAGGCTGGGAGGAAAAACAACCACAACAGAGGTCAATTTCCAGAATAGTATATTATCTCTTACCCTCCTAGAAATTGTTCTCCTTGTCAATACTGTTATCTCACAAACATCCTTGCTCCTGGCTCCTTTTGGATAGAAAGGTAGACCTTTTTATGATGAGTCGATGTGGATCTGTTTGGAAATAGTGCTTGCTTTGCTCAGTTAAGATGCTTCTTTTTTGGAGAACCAGGTGTTTGTTTAATGATGGATCAAAGACTTCTTTCAAAGCACCAGGGAATTTTGTTTTATAAAGTGAGTGTTTTGACAATTAGCATTTAATCTTTATGCAGTGATCAGAATATTACAGGAAAATAAAAATCAGAGACATTGCAGTAGGCCAACATTCTTCTATGGCTTTCCTGTCACGGATGAAAAAAAATGGATCAGCACTGTACTAGTTATGTCTGATAGGAAATAGTAATGACCCTCTAGGTTGTGGTTTGGTTTCTTTCTCCTTAGTATGAGACTTAGCCAAAGACTAAAGATCTCCAACCCCACAATCAGTATGATTTCATGGACTGAAAGCCTTGAGCACATATGAAATGCAGCCAAAAACAGAACCAAGGAGAGGAAAGTGCCCCAGAGACAAGAGAGAAATTTCTCTACTGAATCACCTGTTTCTCTTTTTCTCTTTGGACTCCAGAGACCTCCAAGTCAATTATGGAGCCCAATCCAGACCCAGCAAAGGGGATTTCTATGGTTTAAATAGCTCCACTGAAACTTTTGTTTAAATTAACCCTGTTATTATTAAAAACGCATGAGGCTGGTCAACCAATATTCTCTGCAAGAGGTTTATTAGGAGGGCATGGAGGGAGGGGGGAGTAGGACATGAAGAGAAAGAGAGAAAAGGGAAGGGGTGCCCCAAAAGATAGAGATAGAGAGAGAGAGAGAGAGAGAAAGAGAGGAAAGTAAGAGAGAGAGTATGTGTAAGAGTGTAAGAGAGAGACCACGTGTCAGGGTCATCCCTTTAAGGGGCAAGGTAATCACGCCTTCCAGGTGTGGCCACCTGGCCGTCAACACATGATGACATCATAGGTTGCTGGGTAACTCAGGAACAGGTTGTGTCCCAAAATACTAACAAATCCCCCACTGTGAAGCACAGTTGAATGCCACAGAGGAACAAAGATATGTTCTGAGAAGTAGAGCATGAGGCAATTTCATCATTGTGTGAATACCAGAGAGTGAATAGAATACACAAATATAAATGAGTACAAAAAGATAAATGGTGTAGACAAAGATAAATGCCATAGGTCTGCCACTCAGCCTTCCTTCTTGATACAATCAAGTGAAAAGGTAAACCCAAAACATGTGAAGGTACTACTAGCTAAAATGGATAAATCATTTTTGCAGTATATTCTTTTGGTATATAAATTAAAGGAACAGGACTCTAGAATAACAATAATTACTATAGTACGTACATGAAGGAATAACAGTCATTTGTTTTCATTCTCAAGTATTATGTAGTGTATATAAGTGTACTATGCTTTTACACAATGACAGTGAAGTACTTTTGTTGACACTGACAACATTATGAACATATATGGAATGTGCTGCGCTATGGTGTCAATGCAGCTCTGAGGTCACTGGAGAGAGGAAGTCTTTGGCTCCATTGTACTCCTTGGTATTCAGACTGTTTGTATCTATCACTGGATGAAACATGTTACAAGGCCATTTTTAAAGTGTAGAAACAATACAACCAAAATATTTGGGGGTGTGGTCTTTGGAAGGTATTTGGAGGTTGGGAAGGCAAGGGTGAAGCTCATAAATTAGCTAGTGGCACCAGCAGAGGAGAAATATCCAAGTTAACAAGCTTATTCTTCTTTGCCATATGATTCCATTTGTCATTGTGATACTCTATAGAGTTCCCACCTGAAGGAAGAACTTTGTCAAATGTAGATGTCTACTCTTCATCATTATAGCCTTCAGCACTACAGGCTAAATATATCTCCATATAAATTTCTCAGACTGTAGCATTTGCTTAAGGGACTAGACAGAGATAAAATAAAGACTATTTTTATTTATATTCATGTGTGAGTGAATGCCATACATGTGTAGGTGCCCACAGAAGCCAGAAGCCAGCACAGGCTCTCTTGCAGCTAAAGTTACAGATAGTTGTGAGTGCCAGATCTGATGTCTTTTTGAAGAGGGGAACATAACTTTAGTGCTGAGCCATCTCTCCAGCCCATAGATTCACTATTTAAGCCTAAGATCTGAAACTATAAAACTCCTTGAGGAAAGGTGCTTGAAATTGATTTTGGAGATGAGATTTCTTTTTTTTTTTTTTTTGTATCACAGCACACAGGACAACAAAAGTAAAAATTAGCCAACAGGACTGCAGTAACGCCAAAGGCTACTGCACAGCAAGGAAATGGTCCATAAAATGAAAAGGAGACCTAAGAAGGGAGAGAAAAATAATTGTGAGCCATATATCTGATAAAGGTTTAGCACCTGAAATACATAAGAAACACAAATTAGCATAAACAAAATAAAATCCCAAATAACTTGATGTAAAAATTAACAAAGAACCTGAATGTGTATTTTTTTCAAAGACTACAGGAAGCCAAGAGATCTTGGAAGACAGCTAAATCACTAACCACCAGGGAAATGCAAATCCAAACCATAATGAGATGTCAACCCCATCTATAGGATGGCTATGATCAAAAGGTGAAAGACAGCAAGGGTTGGCAAATGGGTGCAGACAGGGATTTCTTCTATTTTCAGCAGTAATGTCAATTGGTAAAGCTGTTATGGAGAGCACTGTGGCAAATTCTTTCCTAGACAGAGATTGTACCACGTGATCTAGCCATTGTACTTGTAAGTATATAACTTAACAAAGCATGTCAGTATCTCCAGGAGATCTCTGAACCTCTATTGTCAATGAGCATTATTCAAAATAGTCAGATATTAGAACAACCAAAGTATCTATAGTGAATAAGGAAAGCACACACACACAGAGCGCTATTCAGTCACAGAGAACACGGAAACCCGCTGTCCATATAATAGACGTGAACCTGGAGAACAATACATGAAGTGAAATAAGGCAGGAACTTAAAAAATATGCTGTATGGCCTTCTGACTGCATGAATTAAAAAGAAACCAAATTCCAAAAGTATGTGATGCTTTGTGCAGGCTCTAGAAGTATGAGAAATAAATAAATTTACTTACAGTTCAAACTTTAGGTTATAAGATAAATAACATCTTTGAGTCTAAAGCACAGCACGGTGACTGTGGATAAAAATATTGTATTATTTACTTGGAACTTGGTAAGGAAGAACCTTAAGCATTCTAATCACAGAAATGACACAAAGATGATAATTATGATTGTGATAGTAGTGTTAATTAGTTTGACCATGGTAATCAGTAAACAATATGTTTATCAAGTCATCACTGTGTATCTTGAATATAACAATTTTATTTGTTAATTAAATACTTAAGGTGAAAACTAATCCTAGGGAACATTTCAAATTCCATTTATTGCCCCATTTTTGCTTTCCATTCCTTATTTACTTCTAAATCTCTCACCTTAAATTGTTCTCTGAACAACATGGGGCATAAATGCTAACAAGAGCTTCTGGGCTATCATGCTCTTGTTCTGAGGCTGAATGGAAGTTGGTTGTATCTCTTTAAGTTCTAAGATGCAAGTCAGTAAGTTTGTGATTAAATTAGGAGATAATGATTTCACAGTCTCCCAGGCTGAGAATACTGTCCATATGAATGAAGAGTGTGGGGAGGGCCCAGGGCAGAATGACAAGAGCCATATAAAGTAAGTCTTTACAGCATTGATGCTGGAAGGGAATCTGTGATGCAAGGATCATCATACATAGGGTAACCTGAAGGCCAGTGGGAATTCATATGATTTCTGGTGAGAATTCCTGAGGCCAATCCAGGTTCATGTGATTGCAGGGAAAGTGGCTCCCTGTTGCCCACCTGCCAAGGTAGATGGGAGTGTGGAGCAGAATAATGTTGTGTTACACAGAGAGCAGGGATCGAGGGAATGTCCAAGCAGTGCCTGGCCCATCCCAAGACCTATGCCGTGAGAGATGGCCAACCCCTGACACAATTAGCAATACTCTGCTACAGTTGCAGATGGGAGCCTAGCATAGCTGTCTTCTGAGTGGCTCCACCCAGCAGCTGACGGAAAAAGATGCAGAGACTCACAAACACTGGGTAGAGCACAGGGATTCTTGTGGAGAAGAAGAGGATAGAAGGACACAGAGGTGACAGGAGCTCCACCAGAAGACCAACAGAGTCAACCAACCAGGGCCTAGGGGGCCTATGGAGACTGAAGAACCAACCAAGGACCATGCATGGACTGGACCTAGCCCCTACAAAGATGTAGCCAATAGGCAGCTCTGTCCTTCTATGGATTCCCTAGTAAGGGGAATAGGGGCTGACTCTGACATGGACTCTGTTGCCTGCTTTTTGATCCCTTTCCCGTAGTGGAGCTACCTCCCCAGGCCACAGGGGAAGAGGATGCACTCAATCCTGGTGTAACTTGATGTGCTGGGGAGGGGGGATGTGCTCCCCTTCTCTGAGGATTAGGGGAGAGGGGTAATGGGAACGGGGTGGGGAGGGTGGGACCAGGAGAAAAGGAGGGAGGGGCTATGACCAGGATGTAAAGTGAATAAATATATCAAAATTAAAAAAGAGGTGATCATTTTGCTGGATGGTGGTGGTGCAGCCCTTAGCTCCCAGCACTCAGAAGGCAGAGGCAGACGGATCTCTGAGTTCAAGGCCACCTGTTCAACAGATCAAGTTCAAGATCAATCAAGGCCACATAGAGCAACCCTGTCTAGGAAAACAAACAAACAAACAAAACAGAGTGTATGTGTAATTATTTAAGTAAGTTATTTTTTTAACTTTCCTTTTCTTATTGTTTGAGAATTTCATATTTGTGTTTTTAGCAAATCCATCCATTTCCCCTAACCTCCAATTCTTGCTTGTTCTCCTACTTTTCTCTCTCAAATCTACCTGCTTTTTATTGTTTTAAACCCTTGGAGTCTATTTATAGATATCATATTAGTGATAGGACCAAACTGCACTGACTAAAGTAGGTTCTAGGTTCTTGTATGTGAACCTTGATTAGAAGTTGAGGTAATTGCATTAAAAAAAAAGATAAGGATGGGATTCAAAAAGGAAAAGCTTCAGGTGACCTGGGATGGGACTGGAAAAGGGGAATGGGGGAGATGAGCAGGGAAAGGGAATAGGGGGTGAGCAGGGGAAGAGAAAGGGGTGAGCAGGGGAAGAGAATGGGTGAGCAGGGGAAGAGAATGGAGGTGAGCAGGGGAAGAGAAAGGGGTGAGCAGGGGAAGAGAATGGAGGTGAGCAGGGGAAGAGAAAGGGGTGAGCAGGGGAAGAGAATGGGTGAGCAGGGGAAGAGAATGGGGTGAACAGGGGGAGGGAATGGGGAGGTGAACAAGGGAAGGGAATGGGGGTGAGCAGGGGAATGGGGTGGGGGATGGGCAGGGAAGGGTCTGTGTGTATGATGCTTTCAGCCCTGATCATGTAGATACCAGAGCAGGACAGAGGAAGCCTAGGGTCCCTCAGGGCTTGCACTCTGTCCCTCACTGGTTGTGAGGACGATGAGAGCTTTGTGTAGATGACCTGAACATGTTGACCTACCACAGCAGCGACTCTGTTCCGTGTATGTTCCGTGAACATTCTGCCTTGGAGTTTGACAGCCAGTCCAGTCTGTCAAGGCCAATTTGACCTGTAGGTCTATCCCCACAAAGTAGTAAATCCTATTAGCTTGGGAACATTGGAACATTTTAATGAGTTTACCTTCTATTATATCTGATGAAAACAAAGCCCATTGTCAGACAAGACTTCACAAAGAAACTGAGATTCTGGGGATCTGCATGGAATCAGTAGAACTGATGGAAAGAAAACATTATTTTTAGCATTACAGTTTAGCACCAACTGCCATCCAGAAGTAACCTCCTGTAATTAATACATTTAGAGATAGAATCCCTGGCTCCAATGACTTTTCAGTAGAAATGCCAACATTGCCACTTTCCTGCTGATGAATTGCATCTCTAATTACTAAGTATTCTAGAGCTAAAAACTACAAGCACTCTTTTAGAAATGGAACTTCAAAGATGATTCTGATGTTGCTTATCTTACATGACTGGCTGCTTCCTTTAGCAACAGCAACACATTTCCAAGCAGGAGTGTGAAGAGAAGCCAGAGGGAATAGACAGTGTGTGTTAATCCAGTCTTCATGGAGGGGTCCAGGAAGATGCTAATGGTTCTGTATCCATTTAAAGAAGGAGTCCCTGAGGAATTTAAGCTGTTGCTTACAAGTGATTTTCATTGTTCACATTTCAGTATTTTAACAACATGAAAATACTGCCTCTTGGTTGCTGTGTTTGAATGTCCCTTCTAAATCTGTATTAGTCACCACTGTAGCAGTGTTAGGATGTGGAATTTTAAAAGATGGACAGATAATGCATGGATTAAAGTGGTTACTATGGGAGTGGGTTGCTCACTGTAAAATGGGGCATCGGAGAAAAAGATGAGTTCACTTCTCTTGTGTGTAGCTGTTTGCCCTTCTGCCATTCTGACACAGAATGAAGGTCTTCACCATCATCCAGAGCCATGCTCCTTCGCTTTAACCTCCAGATCCTGCTTATAACTCACCCAAATCTGGTGGTCTTGTAGTAGAAGAAGATGGACAGCTAGTTAAGAATCTAATTGACCAGCACTGGAATAACTGTTCGTAAATAAGATCACTGAAACCAGCAAAATAAATGAAAGTATGAAAAAAGTTACACAGAAAGGAAATCCTCGCCAACATTCTTTCTTTTTGTTAAAACGTTTCTTTATGATGCCAAGAATCTAGCCAGGGCTTTGTGTGTGCTAAATTAATGCTACAGTGACAAGTTATGTCATCTTCCCAGGTCTGACTTTATTTCATAACCAAAAGATGTAGCATACACATGTGGCTTAAAGATAGACTGTGTTGGAGATGAAGTCTGCAGTGTTAAGCAGCCTCAGCTGTAGAAAAACTCATCCCATTGGTGTCTGACTGGGACCCTATGCAGCAAGCAGGTGACTTCATGGGACAATATGCTCAATGCAGGGCAGCTGCTTCAGGAGTGTTGGGGTGAGTCAGTGTGCCTTGGCACGCCTGGGAAGCTGTACATGAAAAGCATAAGGGAGGGGGGTTGCCAAGTCTTCAGTAGTAACGTTTAATCTTCCCTGGACCACAGAGAGGCTTAATGTCATTGGAAGAAGAAATGGTTCCATTTGCTGCATTTCTGAAGCTTTGCCTCGTTAGCATTCTGGTTGAACCTTTTAGATGAAATGCTCTTAGTGGGAAAACAGAAAAGCTGTTATTATGCTGCCTTTAAACCTTTCTTCCTTTTCTATTTCAACTTAGAGATTTAAAATGCCCTCTTGTTCCCACCCATTGGCTTGTTTCACTTTTATCTTCCTAAAAGGAATATTTGTTTAGAAGGTAAGAAATAAATCAATGGGTGATTTCTTTCTTTAAGCAGCTGACAGTTGTCTTAATGTAGATAAGAAATGGATTTTTAAAAAATTCTTGGGGTATTGTGATAAAAGTGTAAGGTAGTTCTGCCTTCAGCAACTTAGAAGCCAATATATTTGATTGCTGAAGTGGAGGATATCCTAGCAATGTTTCAGTCCTGTGTGTGTGTGTGTGTGTGTGTGTGTGTGCACATGCGAAGGTTGAAGTTGGTGTCACTCTATTGCTCTCCACCTTATGTTTTGAGGCAACATCTCTCACTAAGGCTAGATTTTGACATTTAGGCTAGACTGGCTGGCCAGTGAGAAGCCAGAATCTATTATCTTTGCCTCTCAGTGCTGGGTCATGGGTGTCCATGCCTGACTTTTATATGGATGCTAATAATTCAAATTCAGGTTCTCATTTTACACACTGATTCATCTCTCTAGCCTCCCAAGCTGTTGTTTTTGTAAGTGAGCAATTTTAGAGCCAGGAAGCAACATTTCCAAGGTTATACAGTGAGGTGATCATGGGTGCATTCTTCAGGAATCCATGGATCCGTTGGCTTGTGAACATTGTGATCATTTGTGGTCATGTATGTGTTTACATACCACTCTTGAATTCCACCTTATTCTCTCACCTCTTTTGCCTTCTATGACTATCTTTTTGTTCTTATCTCTCTCTGGTTCTGTGATCTCTCTTCTCCAGTCCTGTCCTGGGCATCCTCTCTGGTCTTGAAAGTTTAGCAACTGACCTCTGTGGTAGTTTGAATGAAATGTGTCTCCCATAGGTTCATGTATTTGAACATTTGGTCCCCAGTTGGTGGTGCTGCATGGGGGTATATGGAACATGGAGCAGTACAGCCTTGCCGGAAGACATAGCTGACTAGAGGCAGGCTTTGGGAGCTTAGAGCCTCATCCCACTTCCAGTGTTCTACCTCTGCTTTCTCTGTGGGTGAAGATGTGATCACTCAGCTTTCTGCTTCTCCCCCCTGCTGCTTTGCTTCACCTGCCGTTATGGACTCTCCCTCTGGAACCAGATGCCCAAATAAACTGTTCCTTCTATAAGTTGCCTTTGGTCATGGTATTTTATTTTCAGTGTCTGGAGCTCACTTAAGGGATTTGTTATTCCCGCTCAGCCCTCCATACCTACTGTCTAACTTAACAATTGATGATCAATAGCCACTGTCTTGGCTGCCTGGCTTGTCTCATGCCCACATTCCCACCATTACCGAAATCATTCTTGTTGGGATGTGTTTAGGTTCCAGCTTGGGCTCTCAGCATGCAGGGCACACTGCCTTCACTCACTGCTGTTCCAGCATCCTTCGTAACTTGTCATTTCTTCTTGGGAAGGTTGATGAAAGGGAACTGTGAGCTGGCTGGCCCTGAGAGGAAGTCACAGTAAGAGCTGCTAATGTGTTCATGTGTTAAAATCCTCTCTGAAAGTGCTTGATTTTAAAAGCCTCCTGAAAACTCCTTACCCCTTAGAGTAATGCAGGTGATGGAAATGTTCAAGCAGTTTGGAAAGTTAGTGAAGTAAAATGTGTCTCTTCACGCTAGGCATTTGAGACCCTTTCAGAGAACAGCACTTAACACAACCCTTCCTCATCAAATTCTGTCATCCCAGGGCTATGAGCTCCACTTCCTCTCCTTTTCTGGCCTCTAAGGCATCCATCCTCTCCCCTCTTTTGACTAGCTTCTAATTTGGGTATGTCTCCCAAATCGATGATCAATGATCCTTTCTTATCACCTTTCAGAAATACCCTCTAGTGGGCGGCTGTTTGCTTACCACTTTCAGCCCCGACTATTTCCCCATGATTCCTATGTCATTATGTGCTCAGATGTATCATGGGAAAGCCAACTACAGCATGTCCAAAGATGTACTTCCCCTTTTACCCATCACTCCCTTGTTCAAGTTCTTATAATTGACTTTGGTCAGTTGATGCATCTATTGCCTGAGTCACTTAAGCTAATGAGATGGCTCAGTGGGTATAATGTGAACCATGCAGATGTGAAGAGATAAGTTTGAATCCCTAGAATCTACGTGGAGTCCAGACAGCACATGTCTATGATGATGTGAAGGTAAGAGTATTCACAGATCACAGGAAAGCAACCCACAGGAAGGAAACCCTGTCTCAAAACATGAGAAGAGCCAAGAACTAACACAAGAAATTGTTGTCTCACCTCCACATATGCACTGTGCCTTACATATACCCAACACTCCTCATATAAATATGTATACATATTCACACACGAATACATAAGATACTTAACTGGCATCTTCTGTGTATCCAGGAAGAGAGTTAATCTTAACCTCTTTCTGTACAATCAATAGTCAAATTGGCTTACCCTTTCTGTGTTTCTAGACTGGTCTAATTTTAACTATTTCAAAGTCTCTGGCATCATCTGCTTGTTTTTTTTTTATCCCTGGACATCTGACAACCAGTCAAATTTTTTTGAATAGTGTTTTCCACTAACCCCACTAAGATACTCTCAATATAATCAAATTATTTCTCCTGGAACACAAATTTTATTAAAATATTCTCACCTGACTATTTTTGGGTGATTCCAATCTTTTATATGATCAAGCTCTGATGTTATAGTGTCATTTTCACATGCCCATTCTACCTTGTCCTAGCTCCACATTTTTTCTAGTCCTTCTCTGTCTTATCCATGTGCGTCCCAGGCACTGATGGCTTTTGTCAGCACATCTTTTGCCATTAGTTCATTCAAAATATGGACTGAGAAGTTCCTGTCTGCTGGGCACTCACTTAAGTGCAGGAGGCTTAACAGTGAGCAAGGTACTCAAGGTCCTTGACCTCTGGTACTTAACAGTATAGAAGACAGGAATAAGAAAAAATGCATGCAGCAATCTCAGAAAGTAAATTTAGAAAGTACAAGCTATGCTATGCCCTAGCATAGTAAGGAAGATTAAATAGGTATCACATGAAAGTTTATAAAAAGGTGACATTGGAATGCAAGTCTAAATAAGCCATGTGAAGATTAGGATTCAGGGTATATTCTGGGCAGAGAAAATAGCAAATGTCAAGGCTGTAAAGTAGGAAAAGCCTGGTGTGTGAGGAACTTTGAGATGAGCAACAAGACTGGAATATGGAAAAGCAGTTGAAAATGTAGTAGGAGAGGCAGGCAGCTCTGTCCTGAGCTTGGGCTGGTAGGACGGATTTGAAAGTGATAATAAGAGTCATTGGAAGCCCTCAAGAGGACGAATTAAGGGAGTTACCTACTACTGCTATTCTTGGGGGATCACCTTTCTCTCCTTTTCTGCCCAGAAAGAGCTCCCTTTTGGTTCAAGTTCAGTTTCAGAAGTCATTCCTCCCAGTTCTCTTTTCCCAAATCTTGACTCACATCTACTCTAACCTCCTAGTCCATTCTTTAACATGCTGCTGAAGCGAGGTTATGTCAGATATCTTCTTGTGCTAGAGTTTCAGATCCTTGGGAACAGTAGCTTCTCCTGTTATCCTTGTTCCTTAGAGCCAGGCACACAGGAAGGCTTAGAAAATATCTCCTAATGTGGCAGTGCAATTCGTACTGCTTTGTAGGCTGAGAGAGTTTAGAACCTTTCAGTGGTGTCTTAAGAATGTAAGTCAGGGGACACCCAGGCTTGGGAAAACAGAAAACAAGGACAACAACAACAAAAGCCAAGAGTACAGCTAACATTTATTTAACACCTGCCATTTGTCAGGATTTCTCTTCTTGGCAACACAAAGATAAATGAATAACATATCTTCACTGTATTGTCCTCTGAATTCCGGGAGCCTGATCATTTGTAAAATCTGCATTTTACAAATGTGAAATACCATTTGTATATGTGCAAATTCAAAATCATCAAAATGTGTTGATTTGCCTTTTTTAATAACATGGTAACACTACCAAATTAAAACATGTAGCCAGGGCTGGCGAGATGGCTAGCATGTAAAGTGCTTGCTGCATGAGAATGGGGATCCAGAGCACCCTTTAAAAAGCCAGGCATGACCCAGAGAAGAGCATGTCTGATTGCATGCGGGTTGATGCCCCAGGTCCCGCCTCTGAGAAAAAGGTATCGGACGGGTCTGATGCTCTTTGGGTGGATGACACCTAAATGAACATCTGTACAAAGTCCCAATTTATTTCTAATATCAGAGATCAGACCTCTACTCTTGCCTGATGCGTCTAAAACAAAAAGGGGGAACTGTAGAGAGCTGCGGAATGCTATGCCTTAAAGATGGACCTGGTTTCCGCCTTCCACCTTCCCGATGGTGAGTGCTCTCTGTCATGAACAATTCCACATTTGGCTAAGGCTGAGGATCTGGCTTGCTTCCATGTATGTGGACCTATCTGCATTGCCCCCGTGGCACGCCTGGGTTGGCTACCCAGAGGCTATTTAAGCTGTGGGCTGGCTTTCCCCGGGGTCCGAGGATTGTTCAATGTTCCTGAATAAACTGCATTGAAAAAAAAAAAAAGCCAGGCATGGTGGTTGGTAGGCATCTGTCATGCCACCTTAGCAGGGTAGGAGCAGGTGGATAATAAGGGTTCACTGAGCAGAAACAGCAGTCTTCAGACTCAGTAAAAACAAGGCTGGGAACAACTGAAGAAGACATCTAAGTGTTAGCCTCTAACTGTCACACGTACAAAGACAGGCATATCTGGACACAGACACACACACGCAGACACAGACACACACAGACACAGACACATACACACACACACACACACACACACACACACACACACTCTTTATCCTATACCCCTTCCCAGAAACAAAGGAAAAACATAACAATGATAGCCCCATGCCCATTTATGAAGATTTAGAAAAATAAGTAAGAAAAAGGTACTTAGATATTTGTCTATTATCTGAAAAGTTCATGGAGATTCTAAGATCCAGATGATATTACTTTATATTTGGGTCTGAACCCATTTCACTGTATTCTTTTCCGTCAAATGAATCATTGGAAGCTACTCTCATGACTGCCACTGAGGACAGAAAGTGACAGCCTTGTTATTACTCTCTGCACTGAGCTTCTTTAGAACCGGTTTGCATTAAATCAGTGTGAACCTCTGGCCTCTGGCACTACCCAGTGCTACTGACTTCCTGCTGGTTCCATTACTGCTCCTGGCATCATAACATCACATCGCCTGCAAATATGGTTTCCAACGATTCTCTTAGATTGTTTCAAGAGAGGCCACCCTTAAGATGATGGCCACAAGTGCGAGTTTTCCCTGGGGCATCCAGGAAAGTATGTGTGATTATTCACTCTAGTCGTGTTCTGTTCACCTCTCAGAGGATGGCAATGTAGGCATTGAACAACACATCTTCCAGCTCTTTCCTCTTGAACTCTTCATGCTTCATGTCTTTCAGTTAAGATGGTTTCTGGCTTTCCACACGTTTCTTCCAGTGGGCAGGGTCGCTGAGAAGCCATTGTAGACTGGATACCGGGCTCTCATTTACATACAGTTGTTTCTTACTTGTCTAATATGATTTAGAGTAATATAATAGGGTATGACAGATTGATTAAAATAGGGCATCAGTTGGTGGGGTCCAAATCCTCAGGAGGAATAGACACAGCTACTCCATCTGGGCTGCCTTTCATGTGGCATGGAGCCTGTGAAATGTGTCTGTAGTGGGGGTTGCTGATGATAAAGCATACCTGTGACACTTACAGCCCTCAATTACTCTTGAATACTGTACCTCAAATTTGGTACCATGTGTAATAAAGACAGCATTGTACACCAAACTCAGATATCATACTCCAGCTGATCAGTTAGCAGTAGACCATGTGGTAGTCCAGACTCGTAAATTTGTCTTTTCTTTGATTCGAGTCACTTCAAGTCAGTGCGTTAACACCATACATATAGCGCCGTGATTGTCCCAATCAGTGAGAATGATCTTACTGCCAACTCTCCCTCCCCAAATAGGTGCCTGCCTCTAGGCGCTGAGATTACCATATATTGTGAGTTTTATAGTTTGTTGAGTATCTGGTCAAACTCCTAGGAAGGTAGAATAACCACCAGAGCTCTGTATGAAGCTTGCTGGCATCCACATGGATCCTGGCTTTGGGATACCTACCTAGAAGAGTACTTCGCAGGAATATCCACAAGATATGCGCCTCTGAAGAAGGCCCTCGCATGCTGTCCAAAGCTGTGCTGCCTAGGGAGCTTTCAAGTCATTATTATTTTGTCTGGTATGTAGCCTTGTTTCTCAGCACTGTATTCATAGACTGTTACTTGGAAAGGTTATTAAAATATTATGGTAACTTCCCACAGAGATTCTAGTTTCAGAGGAAAAAAATAGGCTTGGACATAGAATATTTATTTATTTATCACCCTTACATCAATTTTTCCTTCCTCCTTTTCCCTCTGTGTCCCTCCTCCCCATCCTCCCCATTCACTATCTTCCATTTCTCTTTAGAATAGGGCAGACTTCCTATGGGTATCAACCAGCCATGACATATTAAATTTTGGTAAGGCTAGGTAGGTGTATCCTCTCCTATTAAAGCTAGATGAGGCAACCCAGTAAGAGGAAAGGGTCCCCAATCAGGCAACAGAGTCAGAGACAGCCTTTGCTCCCATTGTTAGAATTCCCACAAGAAAACCAAGCTACACAACTGTAATGTATGTGCAAGGGCATAGGTCAGTGCCATGCAGTCTCCTTGGTTGGCAGTTTAGTCTCTGTGAGCCACTATGAGCCCATGTTAGTTGATTCTGTGGGGTTTCTTGTGGTGTCCTTGCCCCCTCTGGCTCCTACACTCCTTCCTCCTCCTCTTTCGTAGGATTCCTCAACCTCTGCCTAGTATTTTGCTGTGCGTCTCTACGCTGCTTTCCTTCAGGTTCTGGCTGAGGCCTCTGACAACTGGGATAGGTAGCAATCTGTGAGTACAGCACAATGTCATCAGGAATCGTTTCATTGCTTTTAGGTCTCTGGGCTGTGCAGGCTCTGGGTCCTGACCCTCCAGGCAGTGTTATGGGTGTGCTCCCTCTCATGCTATGTGTCTCAAGCTGGGCCAATCATTGGTTGGCCTCTCTTTGCACCACCTTTATCCCAGCACATTCTGTAAGCAGGACAAATTATAGGTCGAAGGTTTTGTGGCTATGTTGGTGTCCCAGACCCAACATTGAAGTCCTGCCAGGTTAGAGGAGATGGCTGGTTCAGGCTCTATATCCCCCATTGCTAGGAGTCTTAGCAGGGGTCGCCCTCATAGGTTTCTGTGAGTTTTCATTGTACTAAGTTTCTAGCTTGACCCAGAGATGCCTCTTGATTCCAGTCGTCCCTTCCGCTACCGTCTCCCTCCATCCTCTCCCCACCTGTTCCCATCCCTCTACATCCAGACCCCTTTCCCTGTCCACCCACAGCATCTATTCTATTTCCCCTCACAGTGAGATTCATGTGTGGTCCCCCTGCCCTACCCCCTTTAGCTCTCCTTGCTACTTAGCTTCTCTGGAGTATTTCTCAGCTGTTAAGAACAATGACATGGAATGTGCAGGCAAATGGATGGAACTAGAAAAGATCATCCTGAGTGATGTAATGCAGACCCAGTAAGACACACATGGTAGTACTCACTTGTAAGTGGATCTTAGTTGTAAAGGATAACCATGTTACAGTCCACAGACCCGGAGAAGCTAATAAGACATTTTTAGTTAGCATACAAAGCATCAGGCTTCAGTATGAAAATCTCAAGGAACATTTGTTTCGGTTGATGCTCCTTCCTCGGCTCATCACTCACCCCATGGCATCTCCTTTCTGCCCTAATGTCCCATGTGTCCTCTTGACCCCCCTTCCTCAGTAGCTCATTCCCCATTTTTTTTTGGTCTTTTCTCTAGTCTCAGTCTATGCTTGCACTCATAGTCATTTGGACACACGTATATGTGTTAAAATTTAGGATTCATTTAGAAGACAAATACTCAATTTATTGTCCTTTGGAGTCTGGGTCATCTTGCTTAATATAATACTTTCCAGCTCTACCTGTTTTCTTGCAATTTTAATTTTTCTTTGCAGCTGAGTAAAATTCCACTGTATAAATGCATCACATTTTCTTTATCCATTCATTTGTTGATGGGTAGCTGAGCACCTTTCCCTAGTTCCTGTGAACAGAGCAGGAACAGACATATATGTGCAAGAATCTCTGTGGCAGGATGTGGAGTTTCTTTAAAGCTCTCCAAGAAATTTGAATGTACAGCAAGTTTTGCAAATTAGAGTATAGAAAAGAATCTTATGTGGAAAGTGTGCTTAGGGGGCAGGCAGAACTGCTTTGACTGTATGTAGGAAAACCCACCCTCTGGGAAGGATGACTTGCCCTGTACTTAGGTAAGTGCCTTATGAAAATGTGATGAAGAGAACACAGAAATATCGGTTGAATTCCAGTTGTGTTTAACATGTAATTACTTCAAATCTCCTGTGAAGCAAGCACACACACTTATGCAGTTTTTAATATTGCAAAGATGACAAAGGCAGGGACCCTTGTCCTAATACTTCCTCTTAGAGTGGAGGAAGTAGACATGTGAATAAGACACTTCAGTGAGAAGCAATGATTGCTGGGACAAGATGAGAGCAGGCACTACAGGAGAGTTCAGCTAAGACATGGACTTGGAGAGTGTTAATGGATGCAAGCATGTAATCAGCTGAAGAAGAATCTAGACAGAGATTTCTCTGATGGCAAAGGGAAATTCCATGTAAAGTGGTCAATGACTAATGTGTCTAGTACCTGGAAAAGTTTGTAGAGAACAGAGCATCCAGCACGAGGAAGCAGTGAAGAGAGAAGAGGCTGAGCAGGGGCCTGGTATTCAGTTATCAAGACAATGACAGGTTACCAGAAACTTAGATGCAATATAGCCAATGTCTTATGAAGATGTTGCCTGATTTTATTGATCAGAGGGCATGGTTGGACTTGAATTTGGGTTGTAGAAGATGTAGTAAGGGGACCTTACGGAGAAAGGATTTTAAGAGAACACCCTAAAAGCAAAGATCCATTAGAAGGTACTGGCAAAAGACCAGGTAAAAAATGACAAAGGTGACAACTCTTTCAGAACTTAGTGTAGACTAATTAGAAGGTTAGAGTCTAGAACAGTAGTTCTCAACCTGTGGATTGCAACCCACATGGATTTATTATATCAGATATTCTGCATATCAGATATTTACATTATGATTTATAACAGTAGCAAAATTATAGTTATGAAGTAGCAACAAAATAAATTTATTTTTGAGGGTCACCACAACATGAGGAACTGTATTAAAGGATCACAGCATTAGGAAAGGCAAGACTTTTAGCCAGGGTTTGTGGCACATGAAGAGACATTTCTAGAGAGAGCCTAGTTTCTTGGTGGGAAGATGGGGCATCCATTGGACCTTCAGTAGCCTCCTGAATAGATCTTCAAATTCAGGCTGTGGTGTGTATGGAGGAATGGTGATTAGACATGCAATCTCCTGACATTGGTACCTCTCCAATGCCAGTGAGGAAATTAAGATTGAGGAATCTATCTTCTTTTTTCCCATTTTTAAAATTAATTAATTATTTCAGTTTACATCTTGGTCATAAACCCCTCCCTCCTCTCCTACCAGTCTCACCTTCCCTCCCACATCTCCCCTCCCCTGTTCCTTAGAATAGGGAAGCCCCCCTACCCAGACATCCCAGCTCATCTACTTAGATGATGACTGAGTTCGTCTTCCTCCTCTGTGGCCTAGTAGGGCACTTCCATTATGGGTAGTGATGAAAAAGTAGACAACATAGTCGATGTCAGAGATATCCCTGACTCCCCTAATTAGTGGGTCCACATGAAGCCTAAGATGCCCATTGGCTACTTGTAAGTAGAGGCCCCAGGTCCAGACTATGTATCAACCTTGGTTAGTGCCTCAGACTCCATAGGCCCCTCTGGGCCCTGGTTGATTGGCTGTGATGGTCTTCTTGTGGAGTTTTTGTCACCTCTAGGTCCATTTATCCTCCACACCTCTTTTCTGGTAGACTTATATTCTTCATCCAATGTTTGGCTATGAGTCTCAGTATCTGTTTCAGAGCATTGCTGGGCGGAGCCTCTAAGAGGACAACTCTGGTAGGCTTCTGTCTGCAAGCATATCAGAGTATCATTAATAGTGAGAGGGCTCGCCTTCTTCCATGGGTGGGTCTTAGGCTGGGCCCAGCATTGGTTGGACATTCCCTCAATCTCTGCCTTATCTGTTCTATCTTTGTCGCTGCAAGTCTTACAGGCAGGGTACGTTTTGGATTGAGATTTTTGTGGGTGGGTTGGTGATCTCCTCCATCTGCTAGGAGTCTTGTCTAGATTAAGGGTGTCCTCTTCAGTCTCCATGGTCCCTGCTACTAGGAGTCTTAGCTAGAGTTTCCCTCATATCCTCCCAGAAGCCTATTCTGACTTAGATCTCAGCTTGTCACAGAGATGCCCTGCCCACTGTTTGTCTTTTCATTGCAGCCCTTCTGCCCTCTCACCCCTATACTCACCAGGTCTGATCTCCACCCTTATTTCTCTCTGTGATCCCTCTTCTACCTTGTTACCATTCTTCAACCACTACCTCTGTCTATTCTATTTCCCCTTCTGAGTGAGATTTATGCATCCTCTCTTGGGTCCCCCTTGTTACTTATCTTCTTGGGATCTGTGCATTATAGTTTCTATCCTGTACTATATGACTGAAATATGTTTATAAGTGAGTATATAGCATGTGTGTCTTTCTGGGTCTATGTTACCTCACTCAGGATGACCTTTTCTAGTTCTTTCTATTTGCCTGCAATTTTTATTAATCTATTTTCTAAGAGGACTATTTTTCTATTAAATTCTTTAGCACAAGAGCAAAATGAATTGTACTTCCCAGTTCTCAATGAACTCTCATCGTGCTATTGTGGCTTCATCAAGATGAAGATTTTTCTTTTATATCTGTCCACTTGTATGCACTCCTTTCCTCATACTACATAAGAGGAAATTATGGCACCAAGGCTAATTTACTGCCCTAGAAAATCTGGAGAGACTCTATTCCTTTTGTGGAAGATGGTCATCCATTGGACTTAGAGCAGCATCCTGACTAGATCTTAGAAATGCTTCTCATTTTCTTTAGAAATAAAAAAAGAAATTCTGGTGTTTGCTGGAAGTGACTAACTTCCTGAAAGTATTAATTTTGTGTTTTATCCTTAGGATATATTCTCAATAAATTGTTTAAATACTCCCCTGTACCCCAGCAGATTGAAATGTTCCTCCTCTATTCTCAACAGACCACGCACAGATCAATATAAGAGGAAAAAGAATTAGTTTGGGTTGTGGCAACACATAAAGACAAAGAAATCATCTTTAATATAAAAAGACAAATATAAAGCAGAAAGATTTTTATCAAAACATGTGTATATAAAATGCTTTTGCTTTTCAGTGAAGCTGTGGAAAGGAAACATTTGTTGTTACAGAGGGAGAGATGGTGGGGGTGTCACTCTAGACACACAAGCGGAATGCACTGCACTGGGTACTGAGCTGAGAAGACACACGCCACAGACTCCGCACATCCTGTCCTTTCTTGTTTGCAGCTGGTCATATCTCTTATTCATATGCTTGTCTACTTTTGTAGATTTTAGGGGTTATAATACTTATTGATTTGCCAGAGCTCTTTTAATATGAGTGGCACTAAGTCCTGACTCGATGTAATTATGTCTATGTTCCTGCGTGTATAACACACATTTTGTTCATGATGCCATATCCTGGGGGGGGGGGATTTAATTTATTATGTGCGCATAGTAAAATGTACCACATCAGCTTTTTCTTTTACCTCTTTTAGAGTTTTTGTTATGCTGATGAGTGTGTTCCCCCATAGAAACCTTTAAAATATTTTGCTTCAGTGTCTCCTGGGACTTTTACAAGTTTCTGTTTATTCATTTATAAATTTAGAAAGAACCTTCTTAATGACATGGGATATATACAGAGAAAGATGCACATATTATGAAATCACTAGCGTTTCAGCCTTTCTTATGTTAAAGAAACTGCGATACCTTTACCATATAATTGATCTACTGAGCTGTAGCAGTAGAGCTTTAATGTATGAAGAGAAAGCCTTTATCATCTTGCAGTGACTTCTCCATTCCCACTCACCAATCCTTAGGACCACTGATCTATTTTCTGTCTCTATAAAATTATATATTGACTCCAGTAACCTTAAACTCTATTTGGAATTATTTTTGTTTTATTTTTGCATGGAGATAAGTCCTATTTTTCCCATGTGGAAAAAAGTTAACTATCAATAATCATCAAATGAATAATTAGTGAATGAGCCCATAGCACAATCAGGGGGGGTCAGAATTAGAAGAGCCACTTATTAATTCTTTCACTGAATGTTGTGTGGAGCAGAGAGAATTTAAGGTGGGTACTGCTACTGAGATGTAGAAAGGGGTAACAAGAGGTGTGACAAGGTCAAGGACAGTAGAAAACCCACCCAGAGCTCTGGGAAGGCCAAAGAGGCCAGTCAGTGTAGCTGGATTAGGCAGGGTTTACTAGAGTAACAGAACTGATAAAATGCATAGTCTCACCATCTATCATTGATCTTTCTCTATCATCTATCTATTATCAATCATCTAGCACCATCTATCTATAATAAAAACAGAGTCACTGGAACGGCTTACTCATGGTGAGCTGGGCAGCCAACCCTGACTATCTGCAGAAGAAGAGAGTGAGGCGAGGATAGATGGCAGAGACATCATTATGCCAGATTTCCACTTTCACCCACAGCCCTCCTCCCCAGTGCACATAGCTATAATCATAGAAAGCATTTGGTTTTCTAACAGCTGTGAGCCCTCATCATCTGCTCCTGACATAGTGGATATGAAATCACATATATGTGAGGGCAAAATCATATAACTACTAGGCTCTGGTTTTTGTCACCATATGTGTCTCTTCAGAAAAGGCAAAGGTCACTGATACAAGTCCTGGATCTGCAAGGCTTGCTTCGCTCTCCCTGATACCCTCAGTGTGGCAGCTATGAAGATTTCGATTGCGGACATTCCTACATCCTTGGTCCTGAGTAGGATACACATGAGCTTAGTTTCAACTAGAATTTTAGGTTGTTTCTTTGTTACTAGAGCATCACTTACCTTCTCTGACTTGACTTGTTGCTTTAAAACCAAATAATTCTGTTTGGTGATCTATGTCTTTAAATGTTTCATGTCCTCTAAGGAGTCCCCTCTTCTTTATTTTGACCTCTTTACTGTTTAAAAAAGCTAATATGAGTCTGATTGTATCCCACTAATCACGTGAGCCAAATATGATTTATGGAAATTGATCAGTGCTTAAGGGACTCTTTTCTATTTATATTTCTGGCTAGACTGTAGATGACTGATATTGATGGAAGTCTACCTCTGCTGATGTTTGCCCGATGACTCCCTACAGCAAGCAGCCGCCAAGAAGTTCCCCAACGATATCTCCTCAAGAGATACAGCATATCATTTCCCAGTTCTTCCCTCGAGGTAATGATATGTTTTTGTATTGCTATCACTCATCCCCCACCCATCATCTCTGTCTTGGAAACAAGGAGGAGTGACCTAGAAGTAGATTCTCTGTCTGCTCTGACCAAGCCTTGACATGACCTGAGACATAGAAAACTTAGGAGAGACGTTGGGTCAGTGCCAATCAGCTGAAATAGTCCTCCACTTCTGACTCTTGGAGACAGGGGTGTTAACACATACTATTTCAACTTGCTGTATTTTGGGATAATTTCTTATCCAGCAAGAGAGAACTACTGTATTCCGTGAAAACTGCTCACATAAAGAGACATCGGCTCTAAGAATTAGTGGGAACTTTGCATAAGCTGATTCCAGGATATACTGTCCAGAAACAGAGAGGTGGTCCTCAGCAAGGCAGTCAGTAGCTCCTGTGGACACTGTTCTTTGATTGGGGTGGTGTCTCATGGCTGCTGTGTTCTGCTTTCTGCTTGCATTCTGCATGCTGATACCTTTTTGTTCTTGCTTTCCAAGAGCATTGGTTTGTGTGTGATGTGGGGTTACCATGGAGGCAAAACTGTTTGATTCCTATGTTCTCTTCCCAGTGACTGGAGAGTACAACTCAGCCCCAGACCTTACATTCCCAGGAGAGAATCTCATCAGCTGTTATAATCAGCACTGTTAGGGTGTCAGGTATCTAGGCAAAAGGTTGGTCCACACTCATAAATGTGCAGATTACACTAGAACAGAAACTCATTTTAAGAGCAAATTGAATAACATTTTCTCCGGACACTGATAAATCAGCAGGAAAACATAGAATGTACTGGCAGACTGATTGTAAACTTTTGCAAAATAATCACTTTAGGAGGCAAATAGACATGCTTAATTTAGGTGGTTGCAAAGCTTCTTTCCATCCTTCTAGCATTCATAGGAAGAGTAACTTTATGTTCAGCATGTTCTTACCATGTTGGAAAATGTTCTACCAGCGAGAAGCATTCCTTTTGGGGAGGAAGCTCCATTACTATCTGGGTACTTAAGCTGGGAACACACAGAGATGTCGTTGTGTAAAAATCTCATGTTTTAGTCAGCAAAATCACAGTCAACAAAATAAGGGTACTGGAGTTGATGGCTCCAGATTTATGTCCTGAATTTTATAACCAAATGACACTGGTTCTCTCTGTATCTCAGTCCCCTTCCAATGTAATAAACATATTCTCTCTAACACAATAACTTTTTTCTAAAACGTAGAGTAACTAGTGTGTTTAACATGCCCCAAATAGCACCTCACACCTATTATGGACTCAATAGAAGATAGGCTTTGCTCATGCTTCTCTGTTTTGGGGATGAGATCTTGCTTGCTATATAGGCTAAGTTGGCTTTAAACTCACAGTACTGTCCTGGACTCCCAAGTACTGCTATTGGAGATATGCAGCACCATACTTGGTTGTGGTTTTGTTTAGTGAATATTTCCCAGTAGAGAATTATATAGAGGTGTATGTAATAACACATTGCACACACAGGGAAGTGGCGACAGCAATCAATGCCTGCTATTTCTGCCTGGAATATTTAGGACTGGTTTTGAGAAAAGAAATGAATCATGCATTCGTTCTCTAGCTCAATAATTTCTGTGGCTAAGAAGTAGTGGTTCCAGTGGGAACAGGTCCTGGAGGCAGGATGTACATGGGGTCAGACAGAATGAAATGTAATGGTCAAAGAAGCTTGTGGCTTGAGCTCACTCGAAATAGGACTCCAGGGCCTTACTTCCCCAGCTTGTCTAAATGCAAATACTACTCATTCTTCTAGGGAACTTTCAAATGCCACTGCTAACACATTCTCTCTCAAAGTCTTCCCAGTTTTAAATGTGCCAAAGGGAAGTAGTGCTCTGGGACTCATCTCTGCATTTCTTTGCTGGCAGTTGCATTGCAGCAAATATAAGGATAGAGAGCCTGATAAGTTATAATAAAAAGGTAAAGGGTCTGAGTCACTTTGCCTCTGGACTGAGTCCACAATACCTGCTAGTACTGGGGACAGGTTAGTGAATCTTCCCAACTCAAAATTACCATCTGTAAAGAGACCTTGACTGGAAATTATGTTGACTGGAAATCAGAGCAACATGGATGAAAAGAAAACATTTGATAACTATACTTTTTATTGTTTAGTTTTTTTAGCAATGTTGTTTTATTAGTCAAATATTCTTGAAAGCAAACTTTGTCCTATTCCAGGGGTTGTTTAGACAATACAGAAACAGACATCATGAATAACCAAGTCTCTAGTCATGTGGATTTGGCATGCTCAGTGCTGGGGGACAGACAAAGAACATGTACATGCCAGGTGGTGATTAGTGCAATGAAGAGCACTAAGAGCATAGAAGGATGGATAGAAAGAAAGAGTTGGGCTTGGAAATAATGGTGACCTTTCACGGAGATTTGGCATCTGAGCAAATGGTGGCCTGAGGTACAGGAATAACCTCAAAGTTCTCATTCAGAGCAGCTTCAGGTGGAAAGAATCATGAGGACAAAAACAATGGGATAATAATGTGTGGGATTAGATAAAATACAGCATAACTGTGTAACTGGATGTAAGGAGAGGGAAGATGTATGTGAAAAAGGAGAGGGAGAGGAGAGGAGAATGGAAGAGGGGGAAAGAAGGAGAGAGAGGCAGAGAAGGAGAAGGGAGAATGGGAGAGGGAGAGGAGAGAAGAGGGAGAAAAGTGAAAGAGAGGAGAGAAAAGGAAATAGAACAGAGAGAAAAATACTAGGAACATCTCCTGTGGCTGACAAACAATAGTCAAAGGCAGAAGGGAGATGATGAGCTTTAGGGAGGATCCCTGCTGGTTGGGCAGGGCTCTCAAAGGTTGAGAGAGGGGCCCTCTTCATAGGAAGCCTAGAAACCAGGAGTGTCCGTTACTTTTACTGTTGTGATCAAATATTTGACTAAAAGCTACTTAAGAGAAGGTTTATTGAAGTTCACAGTCTGGGGAGATGCAGCCCACTGCAGCCGAGAAAGCATGGCAGAAGCAGTGTCCTCCTGTTCTCAGGAGGGCTGTGTGTCATCTGGCTGAGAGAGAGCCAAAGTTCAGAGCCTGGAGGAATGAGAAGTAAGCACAAATGAACTGATTAGCTCTTATTGATCACTGAGGACCAGAAGGTCAGCTAATTGCTCATGAAGCAAATAACTGAGAATTGGAGGGTCAATTCCTGGCATTGTGGGTAAGAGTTCTAAGACTCTTATTCAAGCCATGTAGAAAGAAGACACTGGTTGGTTTCGCTGTAAAATGCCAGGATGAATTTGTTACATAAATGTCAAGAACTGGCTTATTTTTTTTAATTGAGGACCCCAGACATTGTTAGGGCTATTATTCTATGGTCTAGGACCCACATAGTCAGGGATGATCATGGACTTTGAATCCTCTTGTCTCTGTCTTCCAAACACAGGTGTGTTATACCATGACCAAGCTCCTGTTAATATCCTGGCATGCTTTAGTGTAATTAAAAAAAAAAAACTAAGCTTTTCACAAGCATTCTTATGAACAGACCATTATACAAGCACGAGCTCATATTATTTTGATATTTCAAGCATTTTTATATCATTTTTTGGTTAAAGAATTCTAAAATAGATTTTTGTTACACACATGCTAAAATTAATGTTAGTTTCCTAACAAACCTTCACTGTTTTTTATGTTTTTTTTTGTCTTAGAACTATTTATCTATTTATTTATTACAATTTAGTCACTTTGTATCCCAGCTATAGGTCCCTCCCTTGTCTCCTCCCAGTCTCACCCATCCTCTTTCTTCCCCGCCATGCCCCTTCCCTAGTTCACTGATTGGGGAGGTCCTCCTCCCCTTCCAGCTGACCCTAGCCTATCAGGTCTCATCAGGACTGCCTGCATTATCTTCCTCTGTGGACTGGTAAGGCTGCTCCCCCATCAGGGGGAGGTGATAAAAAAGCCAGCCACTGAGTTCATGTCAGAGACAGCCCCTGCTCCCCTTACTAGGAACCTACTTGGAAACTGAGAAGCCAAGGGCTTCCTCTGAGCAGGGGTTCTAGGTCCTCTCCATGCATGGCCCTTGGTTGGAATATTGGTCTCTGAGGCCCTGCTGGGCCCAGGTGTTTTGGTTCTGTTGGTCTCCTTGTGGAGTTCCTGTTCCTTCCAGATCTTTCTATCTCCAACTTCTTCCATAAGGATTCCTGCATTCTGCCCAAAGTTTGGCTATGAGTCTCAGTATCTCCTTTGACACCCTGGTGGATAGAGTCTTTCAGAGGTCTCCCTGTGGAAGACTCCTGTCCTGTTCCTTGTCTTCTCCTACTTCCAATGTCTATCTTGTTTGCCCTTCTGAATGAGGATTGAGCATCTTCCCCAGGGTCCTCCTTGTTGTTTAGCTTCTTTAGGACTACAGATTTTAGAATGTTTAGTCTATATTATATGTCTAATATCCACTTATGAGTGAGTATATACCATGAGTGTCTTTCTGAGTCTGGGTTACCTCACTCAGGATGATCTTTTCTAGTTCCACCCTTTGCTGAACCTTCATTGTTTTGTTTGTTAGTATAAACAGCCCAGTAGTAAATATCTCTGTGTAAAAATCTGCTCTTATTTGTTATTTATAGCAGACTCTTGGAATTGAAACCACTGGGTCAGATAGATGGTAGAAGTGTTTCCAGTATTCTATGATTATTGCTAAACATCTAGCATATAGAAGCGCGCAATGCATCTTTCTTTAACCCTTACTTTATTTCTACTCATTAAAACATCTGTGCTGCTTTAATTCGCATTTTCTGAAATAGATAATGTCAAGCATTTGTGTATATGCTTGCTCTTCATTTCTCATTCATTTGCTGTAGTGCTTCTGCAAGCATATACACAAATGTTTGACATTATCCACTTCAGAAAATGTGAAGTAAAGCAGCACAGATGTTTTAATGAGTTAGGCTTGGTCTAACTATAACCAAGCAAGCGAAAGACCTGTGTCAAGTCTCTGAAGGAAGAAATTGAAGAAGATATCAGAAGATGGAAAGATCTCCCATCTTCATGGATCAGTATGATTAACATAATAAAAATGGCCATCCTGCCAAAAGCAATCTACAGATTCAATACAATTCCTATCAAAAATACCAACACAATACTTTATAGACCTTGAAAGAACCATTCTCAACTTCATATGGAAAAACAAAACAAAACAAAACAAAACCAGAATAGCAAAAAACCCCCCACAATTCTATTCAATAGAAGATGTTCTAGAAGCATCTTTATCCCTAATTTCAAGCTATACTACAGAGCAACAGTAATCAAAACTGCATGCTACTGACATAAAGACAGACTAGTCAATCAATGGAATTGAATTGAAGACCCAGAAATAAACCCATATCCCTACAGACACTTGATATTTGATAAATAAGCTAAAACCATACTTTGGAAAAAAAAGGTAACATCTTCAACAAATGATGTTGGTCTATCTGGATATCTACATGTAGAAGAATGCAAATAGATCTGTATTTATCACCTGCACAAATCAACTCAAATTTAGGTGGATCAAAGACTTTAACATAAAACCAGAAACACTAAATCTATTAGAGGGGAAAGTGGGGAAGAACCTTGAACTCATGGCACAGGAGACAACTTCTTGAACAGAACACCAACAGCACAGGCTCTAAGATCAACAATTAATAAATGGGATCTCATGAAATGGAAAACTTACATAAAGTAAAGGACACTATCAACAGAACAAAATGACAGCCTACAGATTGGAAAAAGATCTTCACTAACCCTATATCCTACAAAGGGCTAATATCCAAAATACATAAAGAACTCAAGAAATTAAATACCAACAAATCAAATAACACAATTAAAAATGGGGTACAGGGCCTAAACAGAGAACTCTCGACAGAGGACTATCGAATGGCCATAAAGTATTGTTGGAAGTTGGTCTGATGCATGTTACTGGCCCTCAAGATCTGGTTACACCTAACTTCATTGTATAAACCTGTCTAAGTCATTATACCTGATTGGTTGATAAAACAGCCTATACCTGGGCAGGGCAGAATGGGGTAGGCATGACTAAGGTCTCCAGGCTTTTGGATTCAAGAGAGAATCATCAGAATCATATAGACAGGAAGAGAGGAGGAAGGAGGATGCCATGATGGGTTAGCATGTAGAGGAATCCACATGGGCCAAAAGAAAGGACTCCCATAATAGCATGGAAAGGCCCAGGTGAAGAATAAAAGCAAGTACCATGGAATTATGTACGGAAGGTAGACCAGATGAGGAGGATTAAGTTGGATGGCATTGGATGGGGGCTAGGAGATGGAAGGTAAGAATACTGAGACAGTGTAAGGAAATATCTGCCTGGCCCAAGGTAAATAAGGCAATTATAACTCTAACAGCTGTCTGGGTCTTATTATTTGTGATAGCAGGTTAAATAATAATCATAGGGCTAATAATAAACTCGTTTTTTTTAAATTTACAATAGCAAAGCTCTTAAAGAAATGCTTAGCATCTTTAGTCATCAGGGAAAGGCAAATCAAAATTACTGAGATTCCATTTTACACCCATCAGAATGGCTAAGATCAAAAAACACAAGCAACAACACGTACTGTTGAGGATGTGGAGAAAGGGGCACCCTCCTCCATTGCTGACAAGAGTGAAAGCTTGTGCAACCACTTTGGAAATCAATCTGGCACTAGCTCAGAAAATGAGGAATAACTTGGTTATTTTTGAGGTAAACTCTACCTCAAGATCCAGCTATCTCATTTCTGAGTATATACCCCAAAGATGCTTTACCAGACAACAAAGACACTTGCTCAAGTTATTCATAGCAGCTTTATTTGTAGTAGACAGAATCTGGAAACAACCTAGGTGTCCCTCAACTGAAGAATAGATAAAAAACCGTAGTATATCTACACAATAGACTACTACTCAGCTATTAGAAACAAGAAAATCATGAAATTTTCAAGCAAATGGATGGAACTAGAAAAGATCTACTGAATGAGGTAACCCAGAAGCAGAAAGACACACATGGTATGTACTCACTTATAAGTGGATTTTAGTCATATAGTTCAGGACAATCATATTACTACTCACAGACCCAAAGAAGATAAGTAACAAGTAGGACCCAGGAGTAGGTAGGCTCCCAGGAGGATATGGGGGTGACTCTACTAAGATGCCTTGTAACAGGGGTTGTGAAGACTGAAGAGGCCACCCTTTAACTAGACAGGACTCCTAGTGCACAGGGGTGAACACCACCCACCCACAAAAACCTCCATCCAAAATTTATCCTGCCTACAAGATGTGCAGGAACAAAAAAACAGCAGAGTTTGAGGGAATGTCCAACTAATGCCTGACCAATCCTGAGATTCACTCCCTGTGAAACAGTCACCCCCTGATTAACAATACTCTGCTCTGGTTACAGATGGGAGCCTAGCATAGCTGTCCTCTGATAGAAACAGCTGATAGAAACAGATGAAGAGACCCATAGCCCAACATTGGGTGGAGCACAGAGAGCTTTGTGGAAGAGTGTGTGTGTGTGGGGGGGGGGGAGGAAGGATAGAAGGACCCAGAGGGGACAGGAGCTCTACAAGAAGACCAAAAGAACCAACCAACAAGGGCCCAGGGGAGGACTGTGGAGACTGAAGCACCAACCAAGGACCATGTATAGACTGGACCTAGGCTTCCTACACAGATGTAGCCAATGCTCAGCTCAGTCCTCATATAGGTTCTCTAGTAAGGGGAATGTGTTGCCTGCTTTTTGATCACTGTGCCTTAGTGGGGCTATCTCTCCAGGCCACAGGGGAAGAGGGTGTGCTCAGTTCCTATGCAACTTGATATGGTGGGGTGGGTAGGTGGGGGATCCCTTCATCTGAGGAGTAGGGGAGGGAGGATAAAGGAAACAGGGAGGAAGGGTGAGATTGGGAGGGAGGGGACTATGACCTGGATGTAAAATGAATAAATAAAAATTGAAATTAGTAAAAAATAAAACAAAATTCTATATCCAAAAAAGAAAATTAAAACAAACTTAGTTTCTAAACATGGATCAAACATTTACAGTCTTTGTAGCCCTAGGAAGTTGCTTTTCATTTCTCTTATTGGTGGGATGAGAAACATGTTATGCATGAGACATTGTCTTGCTATCACAATCAGGAATATCAAGGTGCCATTCTCATCTATAAATCCTCGAATGCCTAAGCCAGGAGGGAGAAGAAAGCTCTCAGGTCTCTCATATCTTTGGCTGATTTTGGTTTTGTTTTTATCTTGTGCAAAAGTGACAAGAGGAGAAGCAACAACTGAAAAAGAAAAGAATTGTGACTGCATGAGATACTGATATGCAGGCAAGGAGTAGACAGGAGTGAGCAGTCCCAGCACACATGTGAATACACAGAGAAGTGGTGGGCGCAGTGCACCCCGGAATCCCAGGCTGTAACCTAGCCCACCTCGAGTAGGATCCCAACTCTGCCTTCTCTTTAATCACCCTGAGGCAAGTAAGCTCATTACCTTATGTCATTGTCATCTGTTCTGCCATCTCCTCAGGCCTCCTTGCCTCATGTCAAGAGAGCTGCTGAACCTTCTCATTGCATTTGCAAGTTGCTGTGGCAAAGGTTAAGACAGCTTTCCATGTACCTGCTTTGTGCTTATCTGAATACTATGCCAGTAACTGCATATTGTTATCCTGCCTCTGCTCCCTTCATGGAGGTAGCCCCCTTCCTCCATTCTCTAAACTGCCACAGCATAAGATGTTATATAACAGACATTCATTTGGGGTAAGAGGACAGAGAAAGCTTGGCATTCTGAGCACATAAGATGAGCACATAAGATGGGGAAACCTATTTGTGTCCACTCTTGCTCACCAGAGGCTTTTTGGTTTAATCCTGGACTCCCGACACACAGCAGGTCTTTCTGTCTGGCTGGAGATGGGTTTCCTCATCTTTGCACTGCTGGCCTTTCAGGAAGGGTTACCGTTTTGATGTGGGACAGTCTCATGAACCAAAGAATGATTGACAGAATGCCTGTTCTACCTTCCAGATGCTGTGAGCATGTCTTCTCCAGCTGCTGCAGGCAGATGTTTCTCTAGATTGTACAAATAGCCCCCAAGGAGAACCTTCTCCTAGGCTGAGAAGCTGAAAAGTTTCTTCCATTGTTTTCATAATAAAAGAAAAACTTTTTTAAAAAATTAAATACTTGAGTTTTAGGCCTCTCAATTTCCATAAGAGTTCTCAGGATCTCTGCTATTTCATCATGAAGAACAGTTTAATTGCCAATGTTCATCTCACCGTGGGCTCCTGGACCACCTGTAAGTCACAGAGAACTTCCCTGAGATGTTTAGCTGTTCAAGGCAGTCGGCTGGGACCACATCCCTGGGAACGCAGGAGTGTGTCAACCTTGAAAAGCTGAGCCTTCGTTAATTCATAACTAATAATTAACCCTGGTTTGTCCTGGTAAGGGCACAGTGTGTGTGTGTGTGTGTGTGTGTGTGTGTGTTTCTGTTCTTCTTTCTTGTGGAAGGAAAGGTTGAAGGAAAAGGTTGACTTAGAGGTTTCTGATGTAGCTCTAACTGAAGTTCAGATTGTTTGGAGACCTTATATTCAGGAACTAAGCACACAACTGACTTCTGTGCATGCACATCACTTTTTTTTTTTTAAATAGTCTGGCTCTTTATTCCTCAGAAGGTTCTGATCATATCTGGTATTTCCTGACCCTATGTTTCTGTGGGTCTCCTTCTGTGGGCTTACAAAAAAAAAAAATCAACCAAACAAAAACAAACCAAAATCAAACCAAACCAACCAACAAGCCAACTAACCAACCAACCAACCAACCAACCAACCAACCAAACAAACAAACAAACAAACAAACAAACAAACAAAATCCTTGCCTTGTAACCTAGCATTCATTGCTTTGGGCATATTTCTTTATTTTGCTACTCTATTTCACTGGCAGGGATAATGAAAGCACTCAGTCATGAGTGCTGAAGCATGCATTTTAGAGTCAACTGCATGAAGGAGAGAAAAGGCTGAGTCCACCAGCAAAGCCACGGGATGCTGACGGCACACAGCCTCCTTCCATTGCTGGCTAGCTTGCTTGTGGCAGACCCTGGGGAAGGCCCTGCAGCAACAGAACACACATCAGGATCTGGGCAGCATTTCCAATCCACTTGTATTTTGTTCCTATCCTCAATTTCACGCTCTTATTCCCACTTACAAAGCTTTCTCTTGAATTATTATCATTCCATTTCTTAGAATAGTAAATCTTCACATTACAGACCCAATTCTGCCATCTTTTCTTGCACACACTTAGAAGCAATAGGCTCTGTGACAGTCAGGGTATTGCTGTTTGGGAAATGCCACATCTCCTGGGCTGGCTGTGCCAAAGTACTCCCCCACAGCCTGCCGCAGGTTCAAGAGAGTCACTTAGCTTTTGTTCTCATTGCCTTTCCTTAAAAAATGCGACAAATATGCCTTCCTTCCCTTTTACTGAATGGGGAGTAGGAGGGAGATGATGTTTGTAAAGACAGACTTGAGAAAGGTTGGAAATAGCAATGCTTTCTTTAGATTCGTTTTTAGCTTCTTAGGATGGGGCTCCCCCATCCTGGGTGTTCATGCTGGTGCACGTATGCACGTTCATGCGTGTGTTGTGTGTGCACGCACACGGCGGGTGCTCATGCTGATGTGCGCATGTTTGTGTGGAGGCCACTAGCCAGTGATCCATGTCGCAAATCTTCGTCAGTTTTGTCCCAAGGAACTTTATGAGGCAGAGCCATTCACTGAACCTGGCACTCACTGATTTTCCCAGACTGACCAACCAATGTGCTCCTCCTGGAGCTCCTCCCTCCCCAGCGCTTGGATTCCAGAGGAGCATCCCAACACCCAGACTCCTATGTGGGTGCTGGGATCCATGCTTCACACATGTGCATCAGGCACTCTATCAGCTGTGCCATCTCCCATCTCTTATGACAGATTTCTTGACTCTGTCCCTTTGAATTGAAGCCAGGTCTAGCCTGTTCTCATTCCCTTGACCTGCACACATATTTTGTTGTGTCACCGGATAAGATCACAGGCATGAGGTTCTCTGCCTGCCAGATGTTACACTTCACTTTTAGTGTGCTGTAGTGATTGCTGGAACACCTTTTCGAATTGGTTTTTTGGTCTTTTCTTTATGTTATATGTGAGGAAACTGAGTCTGAAGGTAATACATCTCGTATCCCTACATTGGACCAGTACTGACCAATAAGACTGAGCAAATTATTGACATTGGCTTTGCCATAGCTGGGCCTGGTTCTGACTGGATGCCCTGTACCAGGGGTTCATTTGGCATCCCAGGTTATCTTTTGGCAAGCTCACAGGTGTACAGTGCTGTTTTCTGCAGCCATCGTTCTTGGCTATTCTGCACAGCTTTTTGGCTTTCAGGACATTGGTGTGACCTCAGTGATCTTGACTGGTACCAAGCGGTGCCACTTCCCTTCGCAAATGGAAGTCAACACTCACCAGTGCACGGAGACAGTTGTCTCTTCTTTTTAACAATTAATTCAGGAAATTATTGATGTGTGTGTTCCTATGTGTGAGTATGTGCACATGAGTGTATGTACCATAGAAATCTGAAGGACTGAGACCCGGAGTTACAGGTGGTCATGAGCCACTCTGTGTTGGTTCTGAGGCCCCAGCTTGGGTCCTGTGTAAGAAGAATATGGCATTCTTGACAGCTGAGCCATCTCCCCAGTCCTCCTCCTCTTTTTTTTCCCCCATGCTTTAATTTCCTACATGGATTTCTCTTTATTGGGTTATAGACTTGTTCAGGCAAAAGCAAGTTAAAACAGTAGAATGTTGTTCATAATGTCTGTTTCCTCTTTTAAGAATGAAGTTTCTTAAGCTGAACTATCTTAAATCTGGGGCTATCCTGAGACAAAGGATAAAAGAGTTGACCCTTAAGAAAACTTAAGGTTCCCCATCCAGCCTCTCCTTAATCACCATGTTTTAAGTAACAGGAAACTTGTCCAAAGACCCAGAAACAAATCTATTTATCGGCTCACATATAGGAAAGGTCTAGGAACATATCTGCTGCAGGATCCAGGTGCTAGAGGAATACTGTTGTACCCAGTCTCTCTCCTTCTGGACCTCTTCAGCTTGTCTCAAAAAAAAAAAAAAAAGAGGGCATTTCTTCACTGATGAGAAAAAGGTCAGAAGCTTCTTACTCAACCCATGGTGGAGTCTTAAATCTTTCAACGTATTTTTCTCCTTTTCTTGGAAATTTCCAGGCCAATAAACTGAGAACAGAAGAGTGTTTCAATGTTTCTGGGCCTGGTAGAAGCTAAGTGAGAAAAGACTGGAGTTCGGAGAAGGATAAACTGCTCAGCCGCCCAGGGTCATTGCTCAAGCTGCCTGCGGGTCTGTTTGATTCCTTGCTGCTTGCTTTCCATGGCTAATGTGGGTATCAAATGCCCTCATCAGAAGAGCACAGGAGAGTGCTCCCCAGCTCCCACAGGGTCTGATTTGAGTTCTTTAATTAGAACTATCATCAAATCAGTGTGCGCAAATCAAAAATCATGTAGGCGCTGGAGCTGTAAAACCAACACATGGGACTGAGCTTGAGTCTTCAGAAAGTGTGGGCTCTGCAAGGAAATCCCAACCCTGTGGGATATTTATCACAGTTCCCTCAGTCCTTGAAAAGACTTCTGGCTGTGCAGAAGGTGCCCCGATATGCAAGTCATGTCCTCAAGGTGACACACATCTGCAGAAAGTGGCTGCTGTTCTGAGCAGATGTTATGTGCCCCAATGAGAGAGGAATGATTATGATTAACCTTTTCCATGTGTTGGCTAAGTCATATTTAAGACTGAGAAATGGAAGAAGTTTTCATGGCTTTCATTATCAGTCCCAATGATTAAGTTCTAATTGTAGTATTGGCTTTGAACGTTCGTTATTTTGTTCCTCTTAAACAATGGTTAGCAAAAGGGAAGGATAGTGCCTTCTCATATGTCAGGTTCTGCTGAGTCTTTGACATGACCTTGAAGGTTTGGACTGACTAAAGTAGCTGGGGCATGAGGACAGATGGACATACAGAAAAGCTGGGATTATGTGGACTGGGTTCTCTGAAACTACAGCACCCAGGAAGCTCAACCCGTTTACTATGTGGAGCTGAATAAAGAGGTGAGGTAGTTGCACACATCTGAACAAGGATTCAAGTTTATTAACACAAGTAAACAAGGTGGCAAGGAACAGTGGCACACGCCTGTGATCCCAGCACTCAGGGAGGCAGAGGCAGTCGGAGCTCTGTGAGTTCAAGGCCAGCCTGGTCTACAAAGTGAGTCCAGGACAGCACCCCACCCCCCAAAAAAAGCCATGCTGGTCATGGTGTCTCTTCATGGTCATAAAACTAAGTACACAGTACACAGCTGCTCCATAGGACAGGTGTAGCTAATCTCGGTAGGAGCAGTCTCCACAGGGGAACAGTCTTCCGGACACAGCGATGCTGGGGGTGAAGCTATGGTGGCCATTTCTCCACATACGGGCCAGAGGAAGACTTTGCCATCCCTCTAGTCTGATCTTAGAGAGGTGGAGGATTTGCCATTTTCCATGGGTTTGAGGAGATGGTCCTTGGCATGGGTATGCTCATGTCAACAACACATTCACTCACTCAGCAGTTTCTTAGCTTCCCACAAGGCTCTTTCCAGAAAATCTGAAGCTTTTTATTTCTTTGACAATGGGAAATCCAAATGAAGTCTCACAATGGTGGGCTAGAGAGCTTCAGTTGGCCAGACTAGCTTTAATTTGATATGTTCTCAGGACAGCAATTATTTTTTCTCGTGCAGTTATTGCACTTGGACTTAACATTGGCCTCTCATGCAGAGCCACAAGGTTAAATTGAGGAGAGAAAAAATGAAGGAGTCAGCTTTGTTAGAGGCAGTGTTTGTGATGAGGGCAGTGGTTTCTTAGCAGGTAAAGACAGGTGCAGAGGTTGTAGCCAGAATGGGTTTCCACATGCAATTTCTGCTCACAAATGGGCACCAGAGTTTTGGGGAGAAGTACCTCTAATTCTCCTTTCCTCCTGAGCCTCTTTAAATCATTTTTTGTCTTTCTTTTTCTTTTTTGTTCTTTTTTTCCAGTTTATTTACTTTATATCCCAAGGGTGCCTCTCCCTCTTCTTCTCCCAGTCCCACCATTTCTCCCTTTCTCCTTCCCCTCTCTCTTTCTCCCCAGAAAAGGGGACCCCTCCCTCCCCCTTTTTCAATGCTCCTCAGCACATCAAGTTACATCAGGACTGAGCATATCCTCATCCTCTGAGGCCAAGCAAGATAGCTCTGCCATGAGGAAGTAATCCAATAGGGTCCATGTTAGAAACAGCCCCCCCCCCCCCGCCCTGCTCCTATGCAGGCAGCCTTATTGGCTGTGTAGTAGATGAGCCACTACAACTGTATTTACCCTAAGAGGTGTGTGCACTGATGACGATAACTGTGTGTGTGTGTGTGTGTGTGTGTGTGTGTGTGTGTGTGTGTGTGCAGCTATACATAGAGTGCAGTTAAAGTTAGATTTACTAAGGTGAAGATTCACTGCCCTCCTGCTCCAGTGTCTTCCCTTCCATTCCTGTCCTGAGAACTCTGGTCTTCTCTATGCGATGGCTTATTAGTCGGCTACTGGTGAGAGACCAACTCTCTTGGAAGGTACTTAATTCCTCTTGCTGGTGAGATGGACTTGGATGGCTCACTTTTGACTCTGATTCATGAACCTCCCTGCCCCCCTCCCTTTTTTCCTATCTTGATGGTCTAATACAGGTTTAATAGAAAGGCCTCCTGGATACCTCAAGGTCAGAGTGTCCAGTGGATTATGAGTTCACTGGCCTTATCTCTTCCATCACAGCAACTGGGATTGTTCTGTTAGTGGGTGCAGTGAGTTACAAAATGCCTATAGTGAAAGTGTGACCTTAGGAAATAAATAAAACAGGGTTTGCAATGTGGCTCAGCTGGTAGAGTGCTCACCTAGCACACAGGAAGCCCTGCTTCAGTTTCTAGCATTACATAAATTAGGCATGGATGGGCAAGCCTGTAATTTCAGTACTTGGGAAGGGCATGCATGATGAACAGAAGTTCAAGGTTATTCTCAGGTACATAGTGAGTTCAAGACCAGGCCAGGTTATGAGAGAAGTGTCTTAGGCAAAAAACAAAAGCCAAGATTTTCTTTGAGTTCCCCAAACTAAAGGAAAATGCTGGTGTGGAGCCTGGCAGCGTGCCCAACTCCCACTATTTAACATTCTCTGCTAAAGGGTGTCCTTTGAAGCAATGCCTTTTACTATTAACAGCACTGTCCCAAAACACCACTCACTTTCTTAAAAAATGTCACTCTTCATCTTTATTTAAATGATACTACACTTTTATAATGGTAAAATGCATGGCAGAGCAAAAAACAATAGTAATAGTAGAGGAAGAAAGAAAAATTAAAAATAAAGGAATAAGGCAATTTTTAAAGACTCAATTTTAAAAGAAAATTTTGTTGTTGCTGTTGCTGTTGTTGGTGTTAGTGTTGAGGCAAAGGCTTTTGGGAGTCTGGGGATGCTGTAACATAGGAGTGTTGACTCATTTTGTAGGGAGCTCCCTGAGGAAAATCCAGGTTACTTGTGGGATCCTGGGGGGGTGGGGATTAGTACTTGGGTCTTGGAGGTCATGTGAAGGACAGGAGCCATTTCTTACCAGGGAACTTGGAAAGCACCCTAATACCAAGACAGTCTTATGTGCTGTAGCATTCCTCCTGGATGCCTGGTGAAGGATAAGGAGATTCCCGATCTTCGTCCTTTCCCCACTTTCCCCAGGTGAATCAATAGGTTTTCTTTAAAAAATGCAACAACTGAAAACTCCCAATTGAGAGACAGAGAGTAGTTGGAAGGGTTTTAAAGCTAAAACTTTCTTTCCTTTTTCTACTCAGACACCATGCAGAATTGATTTCCTACTGCTTCCACTGTTTCTTAAGCCCCAGGCTGATGAGTGGGTGACTATTGGCCATTACTTATGCCTGGCATCAGAGGAGAGCTGATGATCCATCCTGTCTTAAGAAGGCTGCCAAAAATAGGTAAATCCAAGATCAAGCTGTGTACAGGACTCCTGAGCTGATTGGCTCTCTGGTTCAGCAGTGGATGAATAACCAAGATGACATTTGGGATATTGGGAAAAGGGGGTTTTTAAAGTGTTCTTTTAAAAATTATTCCTTTTATCTTTTGAGATTATAACTTTTCCCTCTTCACTTTTCTTCCTCTAAATTTTATATTCTTGATATAATAATAGAATTATTTATTTAATATCTTTTATTAGTTTGTATGTGTGTGTGTGCACCTGCTATGTTATGTTCACAGACATTGGAGGACAATTTGCAGGAGTTGGTTCTTTCCTTCTACCATATCGGTTCTAGGAATCAAATGCAGGTAGCCAGGCTTGGTTGTAAGGGTTTCTGTCTGCTGAGTCAGCTTGTTGGCCCCTAACAGAAATGCTCCTGAAGGCAATCTTATGAATATGCTCTTGATCTAGAGAAAGAGAGAGGAACATAAACACATCCTATTTTTGTGATTTCGTGGGAGGGAAAGGTCCTGCCTTGGGGAACACTCTCTCTGGAGTACTCTATAGAGTGATTTCGGGAGGGACCTTCACATAACAACTTTGTTGAATTACAAGCTCATCTCTTGGCTCAATGTTTCTAATGTGGAAAGAACACTCGGAAGCCATGTTTTAAAGTCTTTAAACAATATGTAGAGCTAATGCATGGCACTTGCATTTGAGCAAACCTAGATTACCTTTTGGTTTTGTTTTTTGAAACAGGGTTTCTCTGTGTAACCTTGGCTGTCCTGGATTGGCTTTGTAGACCAGGCTGGCCTCAGACTCATAGAAATCCATTTGCCTCTGCCTCCCTGAGTGCTCAGATTACAGGTGCGTGCCATCATGCCCGTCTCTAGATTCCTTTTGCTAGCCAAGAGTCATGGCTTCTTTTTTGCCATTATTCCATGTATCTTTGGCCTTCAACAGTTGGGATCATAAGTGATTTTACTCCATATACCTTTGCTCACTGCTTTTCCTTCCTTCCTTCCTTCCCTCCCTCCCTCCCTCCCTCCTTCCTTCCTTCCTTCCTTCCTTCCTTCCTTCCTTCCTTCCTTCCTTCCCCTTCCTTCCTTCCTTCCTTCCTTCCTTCCTTCCTTCCTTCCCCTTCCTTCCTTCCTTCCTTCCTTCCTTCCTTCCTTCCTTCCTTCCTTCCTTCCTTCCTTTTGTTGCTGTTGATATAATAGTTTTTCTAGATTTTTTAAATTAATTAATTAATTGACTTTATGTTCCCATAGCAGTTTCCCCTTCCTGTCCTCTCCCCTGTTCCCTCCCCCTCCCCTTCTCCTTAGAGAAGGGGAGACCTCCCATGGATAGCAACCTACCTTCAAATGTCAGGATGCAGTAGGACTGGGAGCATCCTCTCCTATTGAGGATAGACAAGGCTATCCAGTTAGGGGAAAGGGACACAAAGACAGCAACAGAATCAGAGACAACCCTGCTCCACTTATTAAGGGACCCACATGTTGACCAGGCTGCACATCTGTTACATACATGTAGGAGGCCTAGGTCTGCCCCATGCATGGTCTTTGCCTGGTGGTTAAGTCTCTGTGAGCCCTTATGTGCCCAGGTTAGTTGATTTTATAGGTTTTCTTGTGTTGTCCTTGACAACTTCTGAGAGGCTTCACTCAGCAGCTGGTAGAAATAGATTCAGAGACCCACAGCTAAACAGAAGGCAGACTTCTGCTTTCTTGATGGGTGTTTTTCTCTAGTGCTTCTTCAGTTTTATCTTTATTTGCCCGAGTTATCACTTTTCTCTCTAATATTTGTTTAGAATAAAGAATGCTTTTATTGAGTTAAGATATATTTTAGTCTATTCTGGCTTTCACAATAAAATAAAATATATCGGGTAGCTTAAACAACACGCATTAGGTTTTCAAAGCTATGGAGAATGTGAAGATTAAGAACCAAGGTTCCAACACTTGGTACATGATAAAGGCTACTTTCTGGTTCGTTAGAGTTACCTCATGCCTGTGTTCTCACAGAAAGAGAGACTTGACCCTCTTCATGGAAGTATTTACAAATGTATCTTACAAAGGGGATGTGAAAGGTGGTAATTATTACTCTTATATTTGAAATAGCTTTGTTCATATACCACTAACATATTTGTGCTGGATCTTTTGGGCATATCAGACGGAGCATTCTCTCAGCTGATAACTGATGTGGCAGGCCTAGTCCACTGTTGGTGGTCCTGGGTTCTCTAAGAAAGCAAGCTGAGCAAGCCACGGGGAGCAAGCCACGGGGAGCAAGCCAGTAAGCACCACTCCCCCATGACCTCTGCTTCAGGTCCCGACTCCAGATCACTGCTTAGGTTTTCTGAGATAACAGACCCTAAGCTGTAAACAAAATAAACCCTTTCCTCTACAAAGATGGCTTCAGCATCACAGCAATAGAAAGCAAACTAGGACAGTATTCCATCGACTGCTATTAAATCTATAAAAGCTGTAAGTTCTTGCATTGAACTGTTACTATAATTAAGCTTACAAACAGGCTTCCGGCTAAGTTTCCTCCTGCCCCTTTGCAGTCCTTCCCTCCTGCTCCTCTCCCATCTCTAGATGACCCTTGATTTACTTTCTACTACTGTAGACTAATTTGCATTTTTTAGAATTTCAAATTTCTATATAGACATGGTTAAATAGTGGATGCTTTTTGCTCCTGTCTCCTCGCTCAGACAACTTTGAGATTTTTTTTCTATGTTGATACATTACAGCGCATCCTTTTTATTGCCACATTTTAGACATAAGACTTTATTTACCTATTGATAGAAACCGTAGTTTTTCAGTTTGGGCTAATGCAAATAAAGGTGCCATGAGTCTCCATTTGCTAGTGTGTGGGTGGGTGTGTGTTTCCATTTCCCTCCAGGTAAACACCTTGGAATGGAATGCCTGGATTGTAAAGTAAATTTATGTCCACGTTTTAAGAAACTGTGAAAGCATTCCTCAAAGTGATGGTACCATTTCACATTCCCAGCAGTAGTGTATGAGTGTGCTGGTTCCTCTCATTCCTAACTGTTGGAGTAGGGGATGTTTTTCACTCAAGTGTCTCTGACACAGATAGTAGGAAAGTTGTCCCCATGGTTGATCTTTACAGTTATTAGAAGCATCATGAAATTATAGCTTTGTGTGTGTGTGTGCCTGTGTGTGTGTATGTGTCTGTGTGTGCCTGTGTGTATGTGTGTGTGTATATATGTGTGTGTATGTGTTTGTGTGTGTGTCTGTGTATGTGTGTGTGTGCTTGTGTATATGTGTGTGTGTGTATGTGTGTATGGTGCTTGTGTGTATGTGTGTGTGTATATGTGTGTGTATGTGTGTGTGTGTATGTGTGTGTGTGTGTGTGTATGTGTGTGTGTATGTGTGTGTGCCTGTGTGTGTGCCTGTGTGTGTGCCTGTGTGTATGTGTGTGCCTGTGTGCATGTGTGTGTGTGTGTGTGTGTGTGTGTGTGTGTGTTGTAATCCCAGACAGGCAAGAGCCTCCTGGATGTGGATGGCTCCATCCCATGGAACTCAGCAAAAGGACAAAACCAGTATGCTCTGATGTTGATGCTCTCTGCTTCCTGGTCCACCTATGACATGGACTGCTGTATCACATCACACCTTTCCACCAGGACACACTGTCTATGAGCTGTGGAACTATGGGCCACAGCAGTGACCCCTTCCTCATGTTGCTTCTGGCAAGGGTTTGATCACAGAGACAAAGAACTATCTGATCTAAGCAATCTCTGTGGGTTGTAGACTTGAATTTCTCTATGATTGATAACATGGGCTAATCTCTGCTTGTTTGTTTTGCTGATCTGTCTTCAAATCTGCTTATTTCTGAAGTGCTCACTTGGTATTGAAATATCCCATCAAAATAAGCTAGGAAAATATATTCTTCTGGTGTGTAGGATTTCTTTTCATTCTCTCTCTCTCTCTCTCTCTCTCTCTCTCTCTCTCTCTCTCTCTGTGTGTGTGTGTGTGTGTGTGTGTGTGTGCGGGATGTCTGTGAATGCAAGCCTGCAGGTGGATCGGTACAAGCTTTCCATAGCTCATATGTGGTGATCAGAGGGTCAACCTCAGCTCTTGGTCATTGCTTTCCAACTTACCGAAGGCTAAACCAGAAACTTGTGCTTCAGGAAGCAGTGTCTCTGCTGCTGTGAGGTGTTTGTTAGGCTGGACAGCCCTTACAGTCCCAGGGAATTCTTTTTTTTGCCATCCATCTTCGAACACTGAGATTGCAGATGTGTGCTGCCGTGGCAGCTTTACATAGGTTCTAGAAATTCACACTCAGGGACTCACACTCATAAGGCAAATGCTTTACATAAGTTCTAGAAGTTCATACTCAGGTCTTCACAACTTTAAGGCAAGTGCTTTGCATAGCTTGTAGGAGCTCTCACACTTGTAAGGCAACTGCTTTGTACAGGCTGTAGGAGTCCATGAGCTGACCATCACATTTGCAAGGGAAGAACTTTGCGGAGTTCACACTCAGGTGTCGCACTTGTAAGCCAAGCTTTGCCCACTGAGTCATCACCTCTGCCCTCTTGTTATTCTATTAATTTTATTTTTCACTTTCATGTTGGTTTAAGACAGGATCTTAAAATATACCTCAAGTTGGCCTGGAACTCACTATCTTGCCAAGGCTGGCCTCAAACTTGTAATCCTTGTGACTCAATTTCTTTCATGTTTAGATTATGAATGTGTGCATCACACCCCGTTTCTTCACTGTGTTTTTTGAAGAACAAACAATTTAATTTTACTGAAGTACAATTCATCAATTTTATGTTTCTTTTTCATGTAGCTAAAACTTTCTTCTTAATCCAAATTCACTAAGCCTGTCTCTTCTGTGTTCTTCTAGAAATGTTTATAGTTGCATCTCAAGTTTATAGCTTTAGGTGCTACATTTATTTTGAGCCAAAGATATATTTGGTATATATACCTGGATCTTTCAGTATCATTTACCAGGAGGTTGCCCACTAGTCTGCAGTGCTGTTTTTGAATTCTGCTTCGCTTCTTTGATGTATTTGGTCATCTATATGCTAACACCACACTGTCTGGCTTACCTCAGCTCTGTAATAAGACTGAAACAACATAGAGTTAGTGCTCTGCCTTAGTTCTCTTCAAAGGCATTTTACCTACTTGCAGTGACCAGAACTCTGCTGAATGCTGGAGGGAACCTGTGCAAATCTCTGGGGCACCCTCTTTGGGAAGCCTTCCATCATCCAGGACTCTGTCCTTGAACCTCTAGTTGTCTTGTGAGATTGTCATGGTAGTGAACCAACCAGCACCCTCTCCCCTGTTTCCTCTTAGCATAAAACCCTCCAAGGCAGGACACTAGGGCAAGTCTAAGACCCCTTTTCTGCACCTTCATAATCATAATTGTAGCTGCTCAGTGTTGCCCGATGCTCGTATGTTGTGTGTGGGCTTGGGCTATTCCAAAATGAAAGGTAAAGTTATTGAGGAAGCAAAGACCACACGTGGGTATTTTATATACGTAGTTTATTAGGGAAAACACCAGAGAATTTAGAGGTTTCTGGTTTGTGTGCTTGTTTGTTTTAAGATGAAGCTCACTATGTAGATCTGGCTGGGCACTCTCTATTCAGGGCAGTCTGCTCCTCACTTGTAGCCATCCTCCTGCTTCTGTCTCCCAAGTGTTGGTATTACAGTTGTGGACCACCATGCTCACTCAGCCTTTTTTTTTTTTTTGTATTTTGTATTTTGTATGCCTGCTTTACTCATTTGTGTTATCAAATGAGTAAATTTGTGTTAGAAAATTTGGCTGGGCAGTGGCAGAGCCAAAATGGAAAACAACAACAATAACAAAAAAAAAAGAAAAAAAACAAACCAGCAACAACAACAAAAAACCCACAGAAATCACAGTGTCCGGTAACTTGTGAGTATAGGAGGAAGTTTGACAGAGCAGGCATAGCAGGGTACAAACTGTTAGAGACAGTGTTGGCTGAGCTCTGCTCATCCTACCAAATGGGGGTAGCTTGTCATTGTGTCTGTTTTGTTTCCCACTGCAAGGAGTTTAGCCCAGAGAAGTGAAATGTATGTGATGGGAAAGAGGAAGGAGCAATGGGGCGCAGAAGGGAATTGCTGAGAAAATACAAAGATAGAGAGCAGCAGGTGATCTAGACCCAGCAGCCTGCATGCAAGGCTAGTCCATTTGGACCATAGTGATGACAGCCAGGGGCTGATACATTGCAGGACTGCAGTAGTGTTCACAGTTTGGAAGCATTCCTGTTACAAAAGGGTGTGGGTGATCCTAGAATGGGGCTTGTGTAGTCACAATCTTATTCATTGCAGCTGGTTTTTTAGGAGGGTATTGGGCTAGGCTTGATGAGGACAAAGGGATATCTTGTATATCCGTTAAAGTAGAAGAATAGCAAAGTCCACAAGCTATTTCAAAGGGAACAAGGAGGGGTATAAGGGAGAGCTGAGTAAATGAGGTAATTATATTATAATCTCGAAAATAAAAAAAAACATTAAAGTATGGAATCATAAACTTCTGCACCATAATTCTCTGTTTTAAGAAACATTTTTTCATAAAGTGGAAACAATAACAATCTTATTCAGTGTTCCATCAGTATACCCAACAGTTAAATAAAATTACTGTCAGTATAACATGACTCTGTCTCAGGAACTATCCAAATTGATTCAGTCAAACTTTTAAAGAAATGCACAGGTATAACAGTATCGTCATATGACCAACCAGCTGCTAATTCTTTCTCCTCCTTCCTTCATCACGTAGGTAAATCTATAGTTGGATACAGTTTGGGAAAAGACTGGAGCAGTTACTTTTAAATTCTTAGCAACACAGGTGATTTTTTTTCCAGGGACTGGTAATAAAGTATATGTAAATTTATTTGCATCCAATAAATGGTTCTACTTATCCAAAAGGAGGCAAAGTTGGTGAAATCCTGACAGTGAACAAACATATTTGGAGACATGAAGGGTTCAGGAGAAAGGAGTCAGGGAAAATTCCTGGTTTTCTAACTCAAGTGTGTGTGAGAGCTGGAGTCATTGGACAAAGAGGTAGATAAGTGCATATGTCAACACAACTTTCACTTGGAACAATTTTCTCAAACATTTAGGAATCAATTAGGCTTTTCAGTTGCATTTTCCAAAAATTCAATTCATAGCTTAAGAAAAATATGGAAAGGTATTAGATTTGTCACAGCTGAAAACTTGAGGGTTATGTTAGCCTCCTGTTGAAGTTGAATACAGCTCTGTAAATTGAGAGGGCTACCCTATTTGCCCTTTTGAATGAGAGTTAAGCATCCTCTCTAGCATTCTCCTTGGAAATGGTGGAAGAGAGGGAACAGGACTCCACCCAGCAGGAGACTGAAGCAGATTCTGAGACTCACAGCCAAACTTTGGGCAGAGTGCAAGGAATCTTATGAAAGAGTTGTGGGCATAGAAGGACCCAGAGGGCACAAGAGCTCCACAAGGAGACTATCAAAGCCAACAAATCTGGGCCCAGGGGGTCCTGCAGAGACTGATGTACCAACCAAGGATCATACATAGAAAGGACCTAGACCCCCTCCTCAGAGGTAGCCCATAAGCAGCTTAGTCCCCATGTGGGTTCCCTAGTAAGAGGAACAGGGGCTGCCTCTGATGTGGACTCTGTTGCCTGCTCCTTGTACTTCCTTTTGGCATGAGGCCTTGCCAGGCCACAGAGAAAGAGGATCCAGGCAGTCCTGATGAGACTTCATAGGCTGGGGTCAGATGGTAGGGGAGGAGGGCTCCCCCTTTCTGTAGTTGAGGGGAGAGGATAGTGGGATAGAGGGAGAAAGGGTGGGACTGGGAGGAAATAAGGGAGGGGCTACAGTTGGGTTATAAAATGAATAAATTATAAAAAATTTTAAAAATTGAGATGGTTTCCTGGTGTATGGTGTTGTTACCACAAGTTTCTCTCTGTCAATTAAACTGCCTTGAAAGAACGGCGGGGGGAAGAGCAAAGCCTTGAGATCACTGTTGTCAGTAAAGGGTTGGAACAAAATCTCATCGGCTCTATCTGACTTGTGGTCTTAATTCTAAATTACTTTTTATGTATGAGAAGGTAGATTGTTCTGGCTGGATCATTTGGTCTCACTAGAAGCCAGGTGTCAGTGTTAGCCACGTGGGAACAGCCCAGGATGTGACTCACCCTCCTCTTCACTGTCTAAACACTTGAGTGGAAATGGAAACCCAGGAGGTGGAAGCCTCTCCAGTCTCCCTTGATTGACTTCCTGCTCTACAGCAGTGGCTGCGTGCTTGTTGATGAAATAGTGTGTCTGCAGCCACCCAGGAAGGCCTGTCTCTCAGCTGCCCCTCGTCCTCGAGGCCTGTTAGCTTGTCACAGGGCACTGTGACTTCTTCCAGGAGGGCGGATTGATTGTGTATCCTGCCACCATTGCCACCCTGCAGCGCAGTCAGCTTCAGTTGACTCACGGCCAAGGGAGGAATCCATACCCATGGTCTGCTTCGACAGCCTGAACTCCATGTGACTAATGAGTGCCTCCAGAGCAGGAATGTCATATTGGCAGTTATGCAGTGTGACGTGTGTGGAAACGGGAGGACTGCATGGCTTCCCTCAGACACTGGCTCTTGGAGCTGGCAGCAGCTGCAGACTCAGAATCCTCAAAGGCAGCATCACTGCTCAAACTTTTAGGATCACTGTTAACTTTTTTTGCACTCACAAAAGATCACTTTGTTTAGGTAATAATGAACTAATAAAAGAGATGATTGTTTCCTTTCACTCTGGAAAACACTGCCAGTAATATTAATTACACTAGTAATATTATGAACAAAGAAAAGTGATCTCAAAATGCCAGGGGGCAGATCAAACAAGAATGCAGGACACTTGGACCACTCTCCCAACTTTGAGGTTTCTTGCTACTCGTGTTTGGATAAACTTTTTGAATGTTCTCTTGTTAGAGAAGAACTTGATTTAAAAATAACTGATGCTGGCATTTGTAAAGAACTTCCTGGCTAACTTCTAGGCCAGTTGGGCTTTTAAATTTGGGTATTACAAAAAGAAGTAGCTACTTTTCAGAGTACTCATCCCTGTCCTCCTAGTTTAATGAAATCAAAGGGAATGGCCATGTAGCCAATGGTTCTAAGGTTATGATAATCCCTCGAGCAGACCCCAAGACTCCCATTTTGTTGATGATGACAGCAGCTCAGAGAGATAGAGGCACCCTATGTCTACACAGCAACTAGGCGCAGGTACTTACTTATTATTGTGGCAGGTGCCCTGCATCTCACAAGAGACATTTTTCTGCATTTACGCTAAGACTTTCTTGTTTATCAGACTGATGCCGTAACTATGTGTGCACAGGAGAGATTTAAACACGACTGGCTGGAGCCTGACTCCTTCAGCTGGACAGCTGAAAGGTAGAAAGTTCTCAGTTTCTGCCACTGAAGAAGAAACACGATGGGGGCTTTGTCAGTCCTTGTAGTCAGTGAGATGTGGTAAAACCAATGTGCTGTCTCTCATTGTTCCATCACACTGCTACTCCGAGGCATTTGCTTCAAAGGAAAGCAATGGGTCCATCAGTGAAATCCTCTACAGGGTAGAAACAGCTTCTAGTGTGTGTGTTTTTTTTTTTCTATAACAAAAGTATCACACATCAGAGGAATTATGATAAAATCCAGTCCTGTATCATACACAAAATTTAATATGCTAAAAATTATTGTACATGCAAAGGGATAAATATGATCCACAGTCAAGAGAAAAAGCAACAAGCGAGGAAAGACATATAGTGATTCCGATTTTAAAATTAGAAAAACATTTTAAAGAAATCAACACATATTTGTTCAAGAATCTAAATGAAGAAAAAGATGGAAAAGCAATAATAAAGCGAAATTATAAAGAAATAGAATAAAGAGATTAATAAGCGAACTAAAAATTAATAAATGAAACACTCACTGAATGTTTGGCATTCTGTTCAACCTACGATTTTTCTTCTTGGGCCAAACTCAAATCTATATAGAAACAAAAGTAATGATGCAATCATATATATGTAGAAATATAAAAGCACACATACATTTGTGTAGTAAACGTGCTGCAGGGAAGTAACAAGACCCACAAGGAAGGGAGAATGCCAGCTTCAGGGTGTGGTTATGGGGGAGGAGAGGTAGCCCAGGAGGAATGGGCTCTAACTGGAAGGTCGTATGTGTGTTGGGTCCCGATGTGCAGATTCTCATGCCACCACTCTTTATGACTCTCTGGATATTAACTATAGGTGAAATACTTATTTAAAGACAGAAAGGCTTGTGAGAATGCAACCAGGGGCCATTAAGTCCCATATTTCCTATATTTATTTTCTTTCCCTCTAGTTCAAGTAATGAAGACATATCATGAGTAGCTGAGAGGTTTTGTGAGAGTGAAGAAAGAGAAACCATGTAGTGGGTACTTAGGGTCAGTGTCCGGATGAGGCATTCAGGTGCTGGAGCCACAGGACTTAGGAAGTCTTGTGTGGAAAAGAGGAAGAGTTCTCAAGAAAATGGGATAATCTCTGGAGTTAATTTCCTTCTAGGTTTAAGTTTTTGTTATTTTCCTGCTGTGGCTCAAGAAGATGTTTCAAGAAACTAAGGCTTAACCTTCCACTTGTAGGTACAGTGCTCTACATGGCCAGGATAGGACAAGAGAAATCCAGGAGCAACGTGAGGTTTCTGCATGTGTGGGTTGGGAAGAAACTTTAACCATCCAGTGCTGAGGAATCCCCCTGTCAATTCAAGTTCCAAACACAGTCTGGGGCTTTGCTGGAGCTGGTGGAGGTGAGGCAGCAGTCTGCTTTGCATCCAGTGGAGGCTGAGTGAATTCAGGGGAAGGAAGCTTGAGCCTGGGACCAGGGCTTGGAAAGTCCACAAGAACAATATTGATATCTAACACGTAAGGAGCACTTCCTACACGTGCGGCTTTTAGGCACTGCAAATTCTATGGCTGAACCCTCTATTAACAGAAGCACCTATGAAGGTACCACTAGTCTCAGGTTCGAAGGAGTGTAACGGGATAAGCCCCCAAAGAGAAACTGTCTGACCTCCTGGCTTTGCCTAGCTGTGTAGAGTTGTCTCAGTGTATATCATGGGAAGAATGATTGTGCCTACTCTGGGTGATAGCTCCATTTGTAAAGTGCTTGCCTTCTAAGAAAAGCCCTCAGTTAGATCTCCCAGAATAAACAACAACAACAAAATAAATAAATAAAAAGTCTGTGCATAGTGGCACATGTCAGTAACCCCAATGCTGGCTGGCAGAGATACATGGATCTCTGGGGCTTGGCAGTTTATGTGGTGAGTGCCAGGCCAGTGAAAGCTCTTGGCTCAAAAACAAGCAAGCAAGCAAGCAAGCAAGCAAGCAAGCAAGCAAGCAAGCAGATAAGAGACAGCAGAGGGATGGTAACTGAGGTATCTTTTGGCCTCTGTATATGCACATATTCCTCTGTATACACCTATTGACATAATGTGGACAAGTGAGTGCAAACACGCATGCATACGTGTGCATACATCCTTGCATACATACACACACAAACACACATACATGGTGAGTGTCTAGGTGCTGATTCCAATCTAGCCCAATGCTCAGCATTGTCCACGGTTTCCAGAGTGCAGAGAACAGATTGAAGTCACCAATAAAACCCTCACCCCCTTCTCTGAGGTTTAGGCTCTGCTTGACTGCTCTGGAATCATTACAGCACAGATGAAAAATTTCTGGTCCTCAAGGTTTTGCAGACTTGAAAGACTCTTTAATAAAAGCAGTGTAAAATATGCTTCTAAATTTTTACAAAAGAAATACACAACATTGTAAATTCACAGCTGGAGTTCTTCCTTGGGGCTTTGGGACGGGTTAGGGAGGATGTGTGTTGATGGTCCACATGACTCAAGGGTCCTGTTGCAGTTGCTGCTGTTGGTGTGTTTGGGGATCAAATGACTGAAGAATCTGACAGTTTGACAGTCTAGCTCCTTATCCAGCAGAGGACCCTAGAAATAGGGGGAAGGGAGACCAATGACTCTTCTTCCTAGTTTTATGGCACATTGCAAATACTCTTGTGTTTAAGACTATAACCTAAGAGCTCTTTTTGTTTCTGCATTTTTTGTTTTGTTTTTGGTTTTGTTTTGCCTTCTACCAGAAACACCTGTCTCTTATTGGAGACATGGCATTTGAAATCTAAGCTGAAGACACTGTTAGTCTTTCACAAAGAGAGGTTAGTTGGATTGGTTAGCCATGTGATAGAGGTCTGAGAAGCTGAGCAGATGATATTGAACACTGTTCTTCCTTTAGGAATGGAATAAAGGAAGTGTTGGGTCCATGGGATCCAGGATCTATGAGTATACCCCAGGAACGGGGACTATGGAAGAAGAGCATTGTAGCAGGTGCAAGGACCGTGAAGGAAGATATGCTAAGCCTCAGAGACACCCGTTGACTTCTTCCTCCTATTCAGTCTCTCCCCACAGCCTTCTGTTTATCTAGGGGCAGATGACAAGGCGTCCTGTAGAATATGGTTCTCCTCCATACAGAAAATAGGATTACTGTTGGAGAACAGTCTGGGCGTGGCAGCCTGGGCCTCATCCATCCCATATTAGCGATCACACAGAGGAGTGTGTTGTCCTCCAAAACACCCTCAGTTTCCTATATTGAAGTCCTAATCTGTAGTTCTTTAGAATGTGACTACATTTGGGAATAAGCTTTCAAAGATATCATTAGGTGACTAATTCCGAGGGAAGAGCATGAACTGATAGAAGGGGAGGGTGGTTGTCTTCAAGTCAAGGGCTGAGAAGAAACACGGCTGTCCCCTTGATTCTTCCAGAATCCCGGTGAAATTTGCTTCTGCTGGGAAGCAACCCAGATTGATGCTCTTAACTATGGCAGTCCTGGCAAGCTAGTGCAAGGAGGCCACACGTTCGTGGGTGCTTTGAGTTATATTGTTGCCTCTTAAGACTGACACCGAAGCTGAATGTTCTGGGTCACTCCTATGGATGGAAACCTCAACTATTACTATTTGAATTTCTTCCTTTTGTTCTTTCTTCCGAAGTTTAGGAACCTCTTGCTGTCTCCCTTGTATATAGAAAATATCAATTCATTATTTAATTTCAAGAGGCAGGTCCTTATCTGTGGTTCAGAAAAGGAATGACTAGAAAAGTGTGTGTAGGAAATGGCCTACTCCTCAGCTAAAGCAGGAAAAGGTTCCAGGAGCTGCTGCCCATGCTATGTGGTGATGGTTATGTGGTGGCAGATCCCCTCCAGAGCAGAGGCAAACAGGTAATTTAGAGGTGACTGCTACCCTCTCAATTTCCTGTGGCTACAGCACAGCTCATGTGCACTGGGGCAGCAGGGACAGGAGGAGGAACACTCTGTGTTTTCTCTCCATCTGTTCTTGCATGATAACAATATGTCATCCACTGCAGGAAGACAACACGGGATCCAGACTTGGACCAACAGGATGCTGTTTTAGAATAGGAAATTATAATGCTAGACCCTGAAGGGAAACATAGTTAAACAAGGTCTTGAAAATACAATCAGTGTGTCCAGCGGTCCCATAAGTTAATAAAAAGTGGCATTTAGCTACAGTAGAGCAGTAGAACTTAAGGCTTGACTATGTGACATCCCATCTTCATGGCCTTGGACAAGTCATTTTGTTATTCTAGAAACAATATCTTTTCTCTCCCAACCTGAGGGGAGGGGTAAGTATCTGTTATTGATATGGGGCCAAGGCAGGGGTAGCTCTGAATTGGTGCTGTGAACACAGATGTGACTGTTTTCACAATCTCTGGCTATGAGGACAATTTGGGGGGAGGTGAAGTACTGTTTCTGCCCCCTTTGTTGGATTACATGAAGACAAAACATCATTTTTCACTAAGTCAGTGATTAATGATTACTACTCCAACTTCCTTTCACGTTAGAGAATTGAGAAGACCTGAGACCTGGAATGGAGGTTTCTCCCAATTAAAAACCTCCCATCTCTAAGGTATTTCTTTCCCATAATTCTTTGAACATATTTGTTCATGTAGATGAGCCTTTTTTGTTTAAATTTATTTATTGAGACATAATTTTTTTTTTTTGTGCTTTACTTTCTTTTTTTTTTTTCAATGCAGTTTATTCAGGAACCTTGAACAATCCTCGGACCCTGGGGAAAGCCAGCCCACAGCTTAAATAGCCTCTGGGTAGCCAACCCAGGCGTGCCACGTGGGCAATGCAGATAGGTCCACATACATGGAAGCAAGCCAGATCCTCAGCCTTAGCCAAATGTGGAATTGTTCGTGACAGAGAGCACTCACCATCGGGAAGGTGGAAGGCGGAAACCAGCTCCATCTTTAAGGCATAGGAGACATAATTTATATATAAAGTTCACCTATGTTATATTCTGTGCAATATGACAAATAGATGTAGTTTGAAATCACCTCTAGGAGTGGCAGGATAATCTTCATAAAGAATGATTTAAAAAATTTCCTCCTCTGTTTCCTGAAATGGGTAGAAGATTGTGGATTCCAGATTAGGGAAGCTTTGTGGTTATACATGGGGCAAACATGGCTCTCAAGAGTCAGCTCTCCCTAACTAGTATTCAGCATTTCAGCCACGGAGTAGCTTACCGTGTTCTATTGGGAAAGAAAGAAAGGGACTCTCCAAGAAAACTGAAGATACTAGTACCGAAGATGTTCAGATGCCAGATGTGGGACCTTCTGTATTTCCTAACAACAGCCTATGAAGTGAGGTCTACTTCTGCTTTTATGCATGACAACTTGGAGGTATCATGTGTGTTCACATTCCTTGCTGAGAAAATACCTGTGATAGCTTAAAGGAGTAAAGATTTATGTTGACTTACAGTTTCTAAGGTCTCAGTTCCAGGTCAGTTGGTTCCATGGTTTGGTCCTGAGGTGAGGCTAATGATGGTGCTAGAACTGTGCGGTGGCTCCTTGTGACAGCCAGAAATCTAGGACAGTGCAAGGGTGGAAGGACTTAGGTGGCGTGAATGACACAGTGGTATGAATGTGTCATGGTCACCCTAGCTGCCAGGAAGCAGGAAGAGAGACCGGAAGGGCTGAGTTTCAAGCTTTCTTCAAAGACCTCTCCTGGGTGAGCTGTTTCTTTCAACCATCCCATTGACAGAAGCTTTTACACTCCCAGACCTTTAGCCCTTGTCTTCGGAGCATCTGTCACATTTAAACTGCCACAGGAACTAATTTTGCAGTAGTCAGTAGTATCTCTTATGCAAGATAGCTTGTACCATAGCCAGAGTTGGAAGCACAGCTTACCCTGGAGCCCGTCTCCTGCAAGCCATGAGACGCAAAGCTGGGCTATTTCCGGGAAGGCTGGAGACGTGCAAGCAGGGAAGACCCTCACTACCTTTGGTGGTGCTGAAGAGAGGGGTCCTGCTGTGACAGCAGCCATAGGTTAAGCTCTTATGCGCCTTGCTTTAGGCTGGTGGGAAGCTAGCCAAGAATGCTAGAGCTTATATATTTAGCTAGCAAATTGGAGGAAGGCTTGGAGATAATATTTAAACTAAATTTTCACGTTTTTAAAATTAAGTTATTCATAATTAAAAATATAAACTTTCATTTTAGAGCAGTTTGCAAAGGATAATTTGTACTCATGATTCAAATCCCTCAGCTGAGTTAATATACTCAAGAGTAGGTCTCTTCTCCTCGTAAACCATAATCTCATTCCTGCAAGTGGAACAAGGCAAAAAAAGTACCTGCCAAGCTGACCAGATGTGCTAGGAACACCAATGTTTAGTTTTTAGTTTCTCATATTCTCAGTTGGTATCTTTGGCACATAACCCAGGGCTTAAAAGAACACAAGAATGATTAAAGTCAATGTTGCCCAGAGTTTACATATGAGCTAACATAGCCGCTGAAGAGATGGCTCAGTGGAGAAAGCCCACAAGTGTGAGGACTAGAGTTACCTGCCCCGCTCACACACAGCCTTAGCTTGGCATCTACTGCTCTAGTAAAATGTCCTGGGATAAGCAGGGGAAAGAGTTTATTTTAACCCACAGTTTGACGTTACAATGCAGCGTGTTGGGGAAAGTCTCGGAGGCAGGAGTGCCTCCACAATCACGGCGAGGAAAGCACACATGCTCCTCTGTGCTCTGCTCACTTTGTTCAGGTTTGCTCAGCTCGGGATCCCCGTCTAGAGAGTAGCGCCACCCACAGTGAGAAGGTCTTCCATCTCAATTAACTAGCCAAACTAACTCCCTACAGACGTGTCTATATGCAAACCTGATCAATACTCCTGCCCCATCTAGACTCTCTTCCCTGCAATTTTAGATGGTGTCCAATTAAATAAAACTAACCATCCCACACCTAAGCACTGGGCAGGCATAGTAGCCACCAGGGATCACAGCATTTGGGGGGCAGAAACGGGATCCTTAGAACACTCTGGCTAACTAGACAAGCTGGAATTGGAAAACTCTGGGTTCAGCAAGAGAACAATCAAGGGAGATACCCAATGTCAACTTTGGGACTCAGCATGCATACACACATATGTCCAAGTGTCAATACAAATGTGTACCCACACACATTTGAACACCCTTGCACACCACACACACACACACACAGTAATATAGTAAAATATAATTCTTACATCAATACTATGCTAATAAAAAGCATAGTATTAAAATATAATGCTGGTTGTATCCTCACCTGGTTACAGCTGCTCTACTCAGTGGCTGGGCCTCAACAAATTCCTTTCACTCTCTCAGGCAACATCAGCAGGAAACAGTGGAACCCAAGAGACACTCGTAAACTAAGATGACCAAACTTAAAAACACAGCAATTCAGAAACTGAACACTCACTGGATTCTGGTGAATAGAACTGCAACCTACAAAATGGTAAGCAAGATGGTAAGTTAAACCTAAAGCCAAACCTGAGACCTCAAAAAATAAGTGATTCAAATAGTGCCGGAGTCTCCTATCATGAGAGGTGAAATGTCTAGCACATTGGTTGTTTTCTTGTTGATATGACAAAATACTGGCAAAAAGAAAGGAAGGAATGAATGAATGAAGGAAGGAAGGAAGGAAGGACGGAAGGACAGAAGGACGGAAGGACATTTGGCTTACACTTGGGGAAAGCAGTCTATCCTGGCAGGGAAGGCAAGGTGGCTGGGGAATGCGTGGCAGGAAAGTGGAGGGCTAGTCACCTGATACATGGAAGCAGACAGCCAAGAGAGACGAATGCCGGAGCTAGCTCCACTTGCTTCATTATTTTGCGTGACCTTCCACTCACATTCAGTGTCTTTCCAGAACTGCTCTCACAGACACACCCAACAGCTTGTTTCCAGGTCGCTCTAACTCCTTTGAGGCTGAAAATGAAGATTTGTATTCTCTAAATCGTCTTCCCATCTTGGAAACCTGCACTCACCGACAGGAGTGGTATTGAAAACACTTGATGTGCAAACAGAAAATGCCCCCAACAGCAAATCTTTAACCTCAGAGATTGCACAGGTCACAGAATATATAATGAAACATAAATCATAAAGCTACAGAATGATAGGAAATTTTAGGAAAAAAGAACACTTTTCAGATATAGGGCAGAATTATGAAATCAAAGGCATGACCCTAAGAGGGAAAAAATATAATTAGACCTCGTTAGCATGTGACTCCTTGGTTGTGAGGAGGCCTGTGCAATGGGTGAGAAGAAGCAGAGAAGGGTGGATGAGACAGTATTTGTAAACCTCATATTCAACAAAGGACTCACATCTAGAATGCAGGGAAAACTCTCAAAGGTTAGAAAGCCACACAGTTTAGAGAAAATGGACAAAAGCTATGAGGAGATAGTCTACTGAAAAGGATGTGCTTGTGACAAACAGGCAGGTGTGGAAAATAGAACAGCTAGACTGCCAGAGACGACCACACATCTATGAGAGTGGTTACTACTTAAAAGATAACAAGACAGCAAAAGCTTGTGAAGACTGGAGGAAATCGGCCACTCATAACTTGTTTGAAATGTTAGATTGTGCCACCATTGTAGGAAATAATTTGCTAAATTTTCATAGAGCTAAGCCTTTCCGGAACTATATGATTGAGAAATTTCTCTCCAGACAAATAAACACTTATGTTTAAACGAAAAGCATCAGAGTCACTTTACTTACACATCATAGTCACTTTACTAACACACTATGGTCACTTTGCTTGTAATAGCCAAGGCATCTTTGGGCAGGAGGAGGTGACACAGAAAATACATAGGACACTGGTTATTTTTCTCAGCAGGAGCAAAGAATGAACCACCAACACACATGGATAAACTTTTAAAGAAATGTTTTCAATGAGAAATCTAGTGACCAGATTTCTGTAGCATTGCTGTAGAATTTCCTCCATATACCATTCTTGAGATGATGGTATCAGAGATGAAGATCCCACCAATGGTTGCCTCAGGTTAAGGGTAGGGGTGGGCATTCTGAGCTGACTGTGTCTCCCTCAGACTCACATGCAGGGTCCTAACAGTGGCATCTGGAATGTAGTCTTACTTAGAAATGGGACTGTGGCAGAATTAATTAGTCAGAATGAGGTCAAACTGGACTAGGGACTGTCTAGGTTCCCTTATGGAGTCTGAGAGCCATCCTTTTAAAGGTGAAATGTAGATAAACATCCAGTGAAAATTCAACGTGGAGATAAACAGAGAGCAGCAAATGGGCAGCAAACCAACAGGAACTAGAAGGAATATGGCCATTGCCAAAACTGCCCCAGGAGAAATCAGCCTTGCTAACTGTCCTGTGGATGTAGGCTGCCAGCATCCAGAACTCTCTGGTGATACATCTGTATGTCAAAGCCACCCAATTCATGGTGCTTTTCTATGACAGGAGCAGGTCATGGGAGGGAAGCATGAATGTCTATCAAAAGGGTAGCAATGTGCATAATGTGTCCCCTAGGCATCCGGCCATATGCTGCCATCACTCTGGTCCTGAGAATGGAACCCATGACTGGTGGCCCCAACTCCATTCAGCTTTTCAGTGTTTCTTGTCCTTTGTCTAAGGACATATTTAAGTTATTATTTCTATGCTGGTTGAAGTTTCTTGCATCCATTTCATTAAAAAAATATCTTGTTGTTTTGCCTTTCCGAAGTTTTTGAAAAGCTTATGTCGTCAGGCAATGGACAACCCTACTGATGGCACATGACTGGAAGAGAGCAGACACATGACATTTTGGAATATCATCAGTACTTGCATAAGTAAAGGGGAACTGCTTCACTCCTGAGCCTCTCCTGTTTCTTTCTATTACTGTCTCAGCCCATACTTCTAAGAGCCAAGAAGACCACCCAAAGGAAGACTTTCACAGACCTGTGGTGACACTGTTCGGAAGTAGTGCAGAAGAGTATCTTCTAGCTGCCTTGCAAAGTCCAGGAAGAGGAGTGTGAACCAACCACAGCCATTGCTTGACCCAGTCACAGCCCTTCCTCTGAGATGGGTCACCTAGAATTTCCTGACGCTTGTTTTGGCAAAGCAGTGTGGCACAAACTATTTCAAATGGCTCCTGTGTGGCTTTAGGAGCTGGGGCAGGAGGCTGAGATTAACAAGTGTCTATGTCAGGCCATCCTATGGGTGCATGTTACAGACCTGAAAAGCGTCTGAAAACGGTAGTCTGGCTGGCTGTTTGACTGATAGTCCTTTTGCTCGAGGCAGCCAGGGCAGATAAGGAGAATCTAACAGCTGCTAATTAGGGAGTCTTTCCAATCCCGGAAGTGTTTGTTCACAGGAATGTGGGCATAAGGTTGCCTACAGTATATTCTTCAATAAGTTGTCCCTAGCACTAACCATGATTTTAACAGGCTCTGTCAGTGATTCAACAGCATTTAGCAGCTGCCCAGGGTCCTAAGGAGAGGCGGTGCCCTTCATCTTTCTCAGCTTGAGACCCAGGAAGGGAGGTAAATAGATAAAATTGTGTCCTTTCATCCTTTGAGCAGTTTCCCTTTCTTATACTCCATGTTTGAAGTGAATCACAGCTTGGGTCCTAGATAAGCATTGATCTCCCTGCTCTCTTTCCTCAGTGCACTTGAGGAAATAAATGAGAAAGTGCACCAAGGTGGAGCCAGACATAGGGCCAGTGTGCGTGTGCGTGCTTGCATGTGTTTAGTGTGGTTTGTGGAACGGATGCTTTCTGCTCCATAGGCAGTGGAGGGGCAGGTGTAGGATAACTGCTGTAGACACTGCTCTTCAAACATGCTAAAAATATGATCCTTAGAGAAGCAAATGGTCTGTAGAGATTCTGAAATCTCCACAAGAACTGTCCCTTATGTCATCGTTATGATGCATGAGACTGTGCTTCCAAATCCCCATTTGGACATAATTTCTTCCACAGCTCAGAGGAGACTGAGGTGCATTGGAGTCAGAAAATGAGATATAGTACCACTCACCCCACTCTAAAACCATCCAGTTTCTCTGTAGTCAACTTCCTTATCTTTAAAATGGGAATAATACTTTTCTTTCCTGCATTGACTGAAGAACAACATTGAATAGAAATGTTGTGCACAGGATTGCTGATGTGTGGCTGTCTGCAGGGCAGACACTCAATAAATGTTACTTCTCATCTGCCTTCAGCTCATTCTGGATCCAGTAAAGCCCTCTGACAGACCAGTTTACACGAAGGTCACTGGAATGAGGGCAATTGGTTTCCATAGGCCTAATTTATCTCCAGTTAATTACTTATGGATTCCTGTGTGGTCAGGCTCTCCAAGAGGTGTCAGTTAACAGAAAAAGGGGTGAGTGCCTACTAACCTCAGGGAGGGATCCCTTCAGGGTCTTTCTGGATCAGACTCCTGAGGGATGCTTTTTCTAGGTTTTAGAGTTCTTCAAGGATTCCAATGGACATGCTGGTGCGGATGAGGTAAAGTCAGGAGAGCAAAACCCTACAGAAAGAATGCATGCAGCCAAGGAAGGCTGAAAGCAGGAGAAATGGGAGCAGGGAAGAGCACCAATTGGTTATCAGTCCTAAAAACAGACACACAAACAACATATAGACTGAGAAGCTTACACTTACACATTCGGGAACACACACACACACACACACACACTGAAAACAGAGGCCATGAATTTGAAAGAGACAAGAAGAATATGGTAGAGTTTTGAGAGAGAAAGGGAAAGGAAAATGATATAATTACTACAACCTCAAAAATTAAAAACAAAAAGTAAAAAGGGATGTTGTTCTTGTGCACATTTGCAAATGTAAAAAGTAATGGCTCCTTTGTGTGGAAGCCTTAAAGTGGGGTGCCAGTAGGTTTTGAAAATGAAAATGGGTTGCTCCTCAGGATCTTGAGACAGTTGCTATAATGTTAGGTGTTAAATGGAACTCATGGAGCCCAGCTGCTGCTGCTTTCTTCTTTTAAAGATTTACTTTTATTTTATGTGTGCATGTGTTTCTGAGCGTCTTTGCATCACTTTCATGCAGATGTGCATGGAGGCCAGCAGAGTGCATCAGGTCCCCTAGGACTGGAGTTATAAGTGGTTGTGTACTTCCCAAAGTGAGTGCTGAGAACTGAATCTGGGTTCTCTGCAAGACCACCAAGTGTTCTTGACTGCTGAGCCATTTGGCCTTTGAAATACTTATGTCTAATTCTAAAGGGCTGAGTATTGATTCTGCCTCTGACTAGCTCTATGACCTTGAATAGTTTTTCAGTTTAATTATATTTGGCTTCTTTATGGGAGTAACAGAGTCTCTGCCTACAGAATTGGGTAGAGGATCAAATGAGTTAACCTAAGTAAAGCCATCAGATGAACCATGCTATCAGATGAACCATGCCATGCTTGGCATGGAGCAATTCTTATAGAAATGTTGGCTGTTATTATTGTTGTCTCAAGCATGGGGAATCTGATAAAAAAGTTGGCTCCAGGCAGCCATCTTGCCCCTGAGTACTTACACAGAGGACTGTGTCAGGGGACATCCAGGGAGGAGGCAGTAGCTTGTTATATTATTCGTAATTGCAATAGTTCCACATTGTTAATATAGGTAGCAAGAAGCCCGAAACTTGGAGCAAATAATGCAATGATCGAATTGGGGATCAGGGACATAGATGAGGTGACCCAGGGTATGCTATAGCCCAGCTGAGCCAGGTGGGAGTCCATCTCCAGTACAGCAAGAGCATGCAAGGTAATGAGGCCACTGGCTGAAGGTTAAGCATAAAAGCTATAACCCTATGGGGCTGTTGAATGAAAGCATGGGCTATTACAGAGAGGCCATTGTGGGCATACCACCGATTCAGAGAGAGAGGTTGCCAGGATGGTTCTCCCTTTTTCCCACCTTCTAGTCTCCTGTGGCATCTTCTCCTGGCCAACCTAGCTGTAGATCAACAGAGAAGAGCCAATAGGTCCCAGCCTCCTACTATAGCAAGCAAACCAAATTCAAGAGGAGGAGTAAAGGACAAAGAGCCCCAGGACTGGCAAGGTCCATCATTTCTATCAGCATGTGGATGCATTTTATCCTTCAGCTTACAGATGCAGCTATTGGGGTCAAGGGAAGTTAAGATAATGATTCAGATACTTAGAGCTGGTAAAGCAGCAGAAACAAGAACAGAACCCAAACTTAAAGCCCACATCTGTCTCCATGGGAGACATCTAGACTCAGTTGTTCCTACGTGCGCTCTGTTCACATACTTCACATACTGAACCACATGGGCATTGGGGACCTAGACAGAAACTACCCTCCAACTCTGGCTGTCCTCCGAGACTCACAGGGTGATGCTTGCTTGCCTTGAAGAGGCATCATTTTAGTGATAAGACTTCAGACATTGGCTAAGGTGGAGGACATCCACAGGACCTCATAGCCTTTAAGAGTTTCTTCTGTTTAAACAATAGCCCAAGGCTTTGATCACATTGGAAACCAAGACAGGCATATCAGAACTGTACTGTGGGAGCTTTGAAAATGTTACTTTCTTTATCCCTGGAGATTCTGAATCAATGAAGTATGAGGGACCTAGGAATTTAAAATACCTGTTTTTGAAATTTTCTTAATGACTTTGAAGCCCAGTCCTGGCTGGTCCATCTGCCCTGATGGTCTGCATGGGTGGGCACAATTTGCCTTATTTGAATTAAGTTCACTGTTTAAAGGTCATATTAGCATCCAGGCTGCTGCAGCATCTGATGTGAACATAGGGGAAGGCCGGGAGAATTTTTAAATCCTAGAATCTGTACTAGTCTCCCTAGCATGGGCTACAATGGCCCGGTAGGGACATGCTATTAAACTCTTACACAAACAGGCAGTTCTCTGTCTTGAGAAGAAGGAACTCTGTGTCCTATTTCTATTTTCTCACTTCTTAGTCTTCCAAAATTTTATATTTGCATTTAGGAGCCAGGGAAGGCTTTCCACCAAGAAGCACTGCTTGGAACAAGAAGACACTCACTGAGTGTCCCAGACACTCAGAGTTCTTGGGCTTGCCTAGCATTGTGAGACTAAAATTCAGATGTGGAGATGTAGGAGGTAACTCATGCAGAAATGTCTCTAAGCTGTACTAGCAAATTGTTCAATAATATAAAAATATAAGAGTCAAAATTAAATTCTACTGGCTCACAAATGAACTTCTTTCTGAGCGCACTGTAGAATGAATGTTCTGTGTTTAAAACATGGATGAAAATTTTTGCCTCCTAGCATTCTGATTAAATTTTTATAGGGGATGGATTTGATTACTACCAATTTTAACCTTTCTAAAGTGATTCTAATAAATCAGTGATTTGAGAAGTCTCAAACATGGTTAAGTTTCTACTTCATACCATGATGTTTTTCGATACCAAGAAACTATAACTTGGGATTTGTGTCTGATACATAAAGGCTTTGCGACTCCATTTAATTTCTATAATCCAATAGTGTGTGCTAAGTATGCATGTGGACTGGTGTGGGATGCAAAGAGAGGTGGGGTTGTTGGCGAGAAAGTATTGTCTATAGAAAACTTCATTATTTATTATTTGTGTGTGTGTGTGATGTGTATCTCTGTGAGTCTGGGTGTATACATACTCACGCTGTACGTGTGGAGGTCAGAGGACAACCCTCCGGAGTCTGTTTTCTCCTTCCACCACACATTCAGGCCATGAGGCTTTTTTGTGAGCCTCATTACCTGTTGAGGCATCTCACCACCACTGTGGAAAATTTGAAACAATATCAAAAGTGAGCAAAAGCCAATTTGATTTTTGTCTTCACTACACACTGGTAATTTTTTTTTTTTTCAATGCAGTTTATTCAGGAACATTGAACAATCCTCGGACCCCGGGGAAAGCCAGCCCACAGCTTAAATAGCCTCTGGGTAGCCAACCCAGGCGTGCCACGGGGGCAATGCAGATAGGTCCACATACATGGAAGCAAGCCAGATCCTCGGCCTTAGCCAAATGTGGAGTTGTTCGTGACAGAGAGCACTCACCATCGGGAAGGTGGGAGGCGGAAACCAGCTCCATCTTTAAGGCATAGCATTCCGCAGCTCTCTACAGTTCCCCCTTTTTGTTTTAGACGCATCAGGCAAGAGTAGAGGTCTGATCTCTGATATTAGAAATAAATTGGGACTTTGTACAGATGTTCATTTAGGTGTCATCCACCCAAAGAGCATCAGACCCGTCCGATACCTTTTTCTCAGAGGCGGGACCTGGGGCATCAACCCGCATGCAATCAGACATGCTCTTCTCTGGGTCCAAAGCGGCTGACCCTGAGTGCAGTGCTTAGCCTCGCATCCTGAGCGTATCATTTTAGCTTTTCATGGTATCCAACCATGCTTGGGGAGAATGTCCTGCTTCAATGGCTGTAAAGGCCTGAATGATCATGGCTGCATCACACTGTTGTGAGACTCTAATCTTGCATATATACCACAGGCAAACCAAGGAGACCAACACCAGTAGGCCTGCTAACACTCCCATGCCCGCCCATTCCTTCAGATGATTCATGGCTGCAGCAATCCATGTTGATAATCCTCTGGCTAGTCCTGCGTCCACTCCGGTAGAATTTACTGTGACAATGGCCACTCTCAGCTGCTCCATCGTAGTATCGAACTCTCCAGTCCAATTACCTAAAATATAGCTCGACAATTGTTTAGACAGATTTGCAGCACAGGAAAAATTCTCATGTTGTATGCTAGTGACACAAAGTCCAGCATACTTTCATTGACAGCCAGGTTGAGCGATTTGCCATAGGGTATCAATTTGCTCCTGCAAGAGGTCAATCCTCTGATTGAACACCATCAAGCTTCCTTTTAGTTGAGCATTAACAGGGTCTCCACAAGGAGAGCAACAGAACAAGAAAATTTGAACATAGGGAACTTCCCAGAGACTCATACTCCAACCAAGGACTATTCATGGAGATAACCTAGAACCCCTGCACAGATGTAGCCCAGGGCAGTTCAGAGTCCAATTGGGTTACATAGTAATGTGAAGAGGGACTGCCTCTGACATAATCTGATTGGCCTGCTCTTTGATCACCTCCCTCTGGGGGGGGGGAGCAGCCTTACCAGGCCACAGTAGAGGACAATGCAGCCACTTTTGATGTGAACTGACAGACTAAGATCAGAAAGGAGAGGAGAACCTCCCCTATTAGTGGACTTGGGGAGTGGCATGCAAGCAGAGGGAGGAGGGAGGGTGGGATTGGGATGGGAGGAGGGAGGGGCTTATGGGGGGATGCAGAATGAATAAAGTGTAATTGATGAAAAATTTAAGAAAAAAGGGAAAAAAGTAATTTAAGAACCTTAAATGACTTTCAAAATTGGAGGAAAACATGGAGTTAGTCAATTGGCATGGAGCACGTCTCGCCCCTGGGGGCAATGGTCTCCTGAACCTACTCAGACCTCGGACACCACCACTGCTAGTTCTAGAACTGACACAGGATGTTCCAACGAGGGGTTAAGGCTTCTCATAATATTTCCTATAAGCCCACACCTGTTTGTCTATATCCCCCATTTTTATTCATTATTAGCCAGATAGAGCCAAGTAATTGTGGTAATGATACTTGCTTTTTTGCCCAATGCTGGAATGCTAGTAAAGTTAGGTATGCCCTGGTTACTCGCATGCCTCACTGGGTGCCTATGCCCATTGATGCCCCTCACGCTATGACTCTCTTCAGACAGAAAAGGGATCTTGGAACTACAGCCACCATTGTTACTACCATCTCATTGACGGCTGTTGGAGCTACCACCAGGGCATTAGCCATGAGTCATACTGGGCAGACTGCTCAAACCCTGAATAATCATTTAGCCAATGTAGCTCATGCCTTAGTTGTACACACTGGTAATTTAAAGTGATGTTATGGTAGCCCCCCCCCCTTTTATGGTTTCAGCTCTCTGTGGTTTATCATCTAGGGTCAATGGTATAAAAACAGTAAGTGGGAAGTTCCAGAAATAAACAAGTTATAAATTGAGTGTGGTTTTGAGTAGTGATGAAACACTTTACCATCACATATGTCCAGCCAGGGATGTGAACCATCCATTGTGCAGCTTATCTTTGCTATTATACTACCAATCCCTCAGTCACTTAATAGCAAACTGTGATCAATGCTTCTATCCAAGTAACCTTCACTTTACTTACTGCCTTCAAAGTACCAGCTCATGCTAATAATTGTATTGCAGTATATTATTGTAACTGTTCTATTTATTATTATTTTGTTAATTCTTTAGTGTACCCAGCTTATAAATGAGGGGTTATATGTATGTGTGATTAGGAAAACTACGTAAGGTTGTGTGTTACCTGTATTTTCAGGCCTTCACTAGAGGTCTTGTGATGTCTCTTCTGTGAAGAAGAACAGTGGATGGTTGTGGCAACGGTATTCTTTTCTCACAGAACATACTATCATCCAAACTTTCTCCTTCTAACCTTGGTCTGTCTTCATTCTTTTCCTTATATTATGCATATGCTGAAAATAGACAGGGTTGCATTTTCAGCAAATTATCCTTGCCTTCATCACCTGCCTTGAGTACAGAAAGTCATCACTTTTCTAAAGTATAATCTCAGAAGAGAAAGATGAAAGACAGAATAACAATAGGTATTCAATTCTGGTAGAAATTATGATTTATGAATTGCTGTATCACACGACCTTATCCGTACTAAGATCACTGCTTATCATAACCTAACATTCTTCTCCACTGTGCAGTGAGCACGCACTACGGTCTCCTTTAATTTGCATCGCAACTCCCCTGGCAGAGCCTGTATCTGTCCTTGTTCGACAGAATGCAGAGTGAGCACCTGCCCCCACCTAAGGACAGAGAGTAGAAGTCTCACCAACTGCGCTGGGCACTTTTCAGGTCTTCATGCCACTTAGAGAGAAGTCTTTCCTGTGTCTCTACCCTTGAAAGCCCTGGTGTCAGCTGACACCTGGTACCAGGTCTGCTCCTTCTCACCAAGTCTGGTCCTGTGTAGCCCAAGCTGAGCTACTTTGCCAATTCCTCTCAGTTGAGGCTTCTGCTAGCACCAGTTCCTGGCTGAAGCGATGCTCTTGTAACTTTCCATCTCCACCCACAGACCCACCACCATCTCCAGCCATGTACTTCCTTTCCACACAGAACCCGTTGTAGGAGACATTCATTTTCTCCCTCATTATCACAGCAGCCATTACAATTGGCTTCTTAATTCATAGCCTCTCTAATCATCAGGACAATTACGGTTAATTCACAGCAGCTCTCGCTGTTATCATTATTAGTCATTTATGTAGTTACATTTTTAATATGATGATAGCTTTAGCCAGGGCATCCCAGGTCTCTGTGGGCCAATGGTATTGCACCGTCCGATATGGTGCAATCAAAATAACACAGTCTTCCTTATGACAAAAACCAATATATGATAATAAAAGGAACTGAGAAAAAAATCTCTCCTAATTTCAACACTCTTGCAAAACTGCTTTAATTTTTCCCATGCGTCTTTCTAAATGTGCAAATGCTTTTGTCCTGTAGCAATTACAGAGTGGCCATGGTTTTGTGGATTTTCCCCCTTTCCCTTAACGCTATTCTAAATGCTGTTGTTTATGTTGTTTTACTGTAACTATACTTTTCTCACTATGTATCTCTGTCTGTGCTGAAACTCACTATGCAAGAAGGCTGGCCTCAGATCCACAGAGATCCACGGCCTCTGGACCCTGCATGCTGTCATTAAATTGGTGTGTCACCATGCCTGGCCATTCATGTAGAATTAGAATTTGAGTCTCTTCTCCCCTAGTCCTCTCACCTCCCACCCTCACTCTCCCCCAACCTGATTCCCACCCTAGTTCCCCTTTCCACCCCCTCTTCTAACTGGTTCTCTCTCCTCATTCACTTTTGATGTCTATTTTATTTCTCCTTCTGTGTAAGATTCAAGCATCTTCCCTTGGGCCCTCATTGTTACTTAGCTTCTTTGGGTGGATTGTAGAATGGTTATCCTGTAGTAAATGGCTAACATCCATTTATAAGTGAGTACATACCATGTGTGTTTTTCTGCTTCTGGGTTATCTCACTCAGGATAACATTCCATCCATTTGCCTATAAATTTCAAGATTTCCTTTTTTTTTTTTTTAAATAGCTGAGTAGTATTCCATTATGTAAATGTATCACATTTTCTTTATCCATTCTTTAGTTGTGGCCACCTTCTATACCCAGGGCAGACTTCCAGTAGAGGGAGGAGGATACCAATCTACCCACAAAACCTTTGACCCCAAATTTACCCTTCCAACAAGGTGTGTAGGAAAAAAGATGGAGCAGAGATTGAGGGAAGAGCCTAACAATGACTGGCCCAACTTGAGACCCATTCCATGAGAGAGAGCCAATCCTTGACATTAAGGATACTATGCTGTGCTTGCAGACAAGAGACTAGCATAACTGTCCTCTAAGAGGGTCCACCCAGTAGCGGATCATGAACGATGCCGAGACCAACAGCCATACATTAGGAGGAGTTGGGGAATCTTGTGGAAGAGCTGAGGAAAGGATAGAGGGACCTGGAGGGGACAGGAACTACACAAGAAGATCAACAAAGTCAACTAAACAAGGACCATCGGGGCTCACAGAGACTGAACTACTAACCAAAGAGCATCCAGTGACTGGACCAAGGTCCTCTACACATATGTAGCTAATGGGCAGCTTGGTCTTCATGAGGGTCCCCTAGAAAGTGGAGTGGGGGCTGTCTCTGACATGGACTCTGTTGTCTGCTTTTGTATCACTTCCCCCCAGTTGGGCTGTCTTGTTGGGCCTTGCTTAGTCCTGATGCAACTTGATGTGCTGGGGTGGGTTGGTGTCAGAGGAGTATGTGTGTAGGTGTCAGAGGAGAGTGAGGAGAAGGGGAGAGGAGATCAGGGGAAGAGGATTGGAGGGCAGAACCAGGAGAGGAGAGAGGAGTCTGTGATACAGATGTAAATCTTATGAAAGAAGTGGGAAACAGTAAGATCTGGAGAGGACAGGAGCTCCACAATGAGAGCAACAGAACCAAAAAATCTGAGCACAAGGGTCGTGCCTGATATTGATACTCCTCCAACCAAGGACCATGCATGGAGATAACCTAACCTGTGCAAACCTCTGCACAGATGTAGCCCATGCCAGTTCAGTGTCCAAGTGGGTTCCATAATAATAAGAATAGGGACTGTCTCTAACATGAACTGATTGGCCTGCTCTTTAATTACCTCCCCCTGAGGGGAGAGCAGCATTACCAGGCCACAGAAGAAGACAATGCAGCCACTCCTGATGAGACCTAATTGACTAGGATCAGAAGGAAGGCAAAGAAGACCTCCCCTATCAGTGGTCTTGGGGAAGGGCATGGGTGCAGAGGGTGGAGGAAGGGAGGGATTGGGACTGGAGGAGGGAGGGAACCATAGGGGGGATCCAAAGTGAATAAAGTGTAATTAATAAAGAAAATTAAAAAATTAAAAATACTGATAAAAAAAAAGAATTGAGTGTCTAGTAGCAAAACCTTCAGTGTATCCACATGGTGCTATGTTGGCTGCCTGAGCCAGGCTGAAACCTAACGTGCAATGTTGCAACTGTTTCATGAGGGTTTTGCAAGCTACCAGCAGAGAAGCTGTATAGAGAGGCCTAGCAGAACCCTGGGAAAAGCAGCTTCAGTGCATGCTCCCCCTATTACATCAACTCTCAAACCAACTCTAATGATCTATAGTTGATAAATGGCATGGAGTAGAAAAGTTTGGTCGTTGAGAGTCAGAAGGAAATGTTTCTTTGTGTTACTGTTATAAATGGGTGCTTGACATTACTGAGTGGCCCTAGGAGGCTATGAAGTCATTGAGCAGCCCTAGGAAGCTATTCTTGGCCGTTTTGCTGTGCCAGTCTAGGCAATGCCTGAAGGACAGCTGCTGTGCTTCAGACTTCTTGTACCTAGTCCAAAAATGCCTGAAGCATCTATGCTTTTAAAATGTCAACGTTCTGATTTTATTGGTTGCAATGTTAAAACTTTGAAATACATTTAAAAAATTGGGATAGGAGTTAATTAGAACAAATTATATTGTTTCCCCTGTATGAAAATGCTATAATGAAGCCCATTACTTTGTAACCCACTTAACTGTAAACATTAACTGTTTTAATTTTAGATAATAGTAATCACTATCCAAATGTCTGGCATTCTGTTTTTACTCTGCTATCCAGTCATGGCTTTTCGTTTTCACACCTGAACCACACTGTGTCAAGTTATTACCCTGTCAGTACCAGCTCACCCTCCAGTGCTGGGCCATCAGGTCCTCAGGCTTTACTATTGTACATGAGACAGCAATGATCGCTTTCATTTCATAACCACTTTTCCTTTGTTTAAAAGCCTTCTCGGAATACATCCCAGGAGTGGGATTATGGACTTACAAGGACTAAGCTTCTTGACAGGAGTGAAGCATTCAGGCAGCTTTCCAAGAGATTTGCAATGATTTACCTTCTTCCTTTCACACACAGCAGGGGTTTTCTTCATATCCATTCAGAGTAATCAATAGCAAGTACTTAAAACCCCAAGAAAACAGACTGAAGATAATTTTGCAAAATGAAAATATACTAATTCACTTTTTTTTGTCAAGTGAAGGATCTGTGCCTTCCTCTTCCTCCCAATCTCCCCTATCTTTCCTTTCCTCTCATACTTTCCTCCTCTTCTTTCTCCTTCCTTCCCCTTTTCTCCCCATCTTTTCATCTCCCTTTCTATCCTCTACCTCATTTCTTTTTTCTTATCAAATCTGATGCTTACCCTAAGTTAGGGAAAGACAGAAAAAGTGAAGAAATGAATATGGTGTAAAATCAAAAAAGAGAATAACCATAGGTAAGATCTGGATTTTCATGATGATCCTGTGGCAAATGATGCGCAGACACACAGAGTGGAGCAGCACCCATATAACAGCTAAAGGGCGAAAGATGCTTCCATTTTACAAATGATGGAACTAAGCCTCAAGAGGACACCTCATATGACTAGGATCACATGACTGGTCAACTGTCTAGCCGAAATGCTGTCTCCCATCTCTTGGCCTTCTGGCCTCTTGTATCTAAGTGCTTTTGTTGTGCTGTGTCTACTTTGTAAAAGAGTTTACCTATAAAACAGTCATGGATCAACCAATATAGTAGTTATAGGCCATGTGAAAGGATGATCACCATAAGAAAATCAGCGGGCATTGTAAAGGAAGCTGCCTTTACACATCACAGCAATGTCACAGAGTGGGTACTCTCCTCACAGACAGGACAGAGGATGGCACAGAGTAACTTGAGATGCGGCTTGGTTTCAAAGCCAGGCTTCTAAAGCAGGAGGCCTAACAGTGGAGCACCTACTTGCAACACCAATACAGAGAGAAATTGTAATCATGTGCTGGCCTTGGAATCTTGGAAATCCTTCTTGTCTTTGCTCTCAGCTAAGCTCATTTCCTCTGAAGGGTCTTTCTTCTGCTTTGTCCTGGCTGAAGAAGTAGCTTTAAGTCTCGCTTTGAATGTAGGGCAGCATGGAGCATGCAGAAGAGCAGTGTGGCAATTCTTTGGCATTTCTGAACTTAGATCGTCTACTGTGTGCCCTGTGGCATAAAAAAGTGCTTCTGAATTTCCTTTGTTCTCCACTTTCATGTGGCCCAAAGGAGAAACAAAAGCAAAAATAAAATGTCCTTTGAAGTCACTTTTTCTGTGAAAAAAGTAAACAGAACCCTTTGGAGTGAGAGCTCTATCCCAGGAGCAGGATTAGAGTGATACTGTCCTGATTGCCGGTGCCACAGGTAGCCCTGCCTGCTGGGTAGCCTGCTGAGGAGAGGGATGCAGAGCCAGTCCACCCTCAGTACACTGAGTGCCTTTATTCTATTCATGAAATTCTGTCCCTGGCAAGTCTTTCCCATGAGTGAGGTGCTTTGAGCAACCTTTACAGAACTCTTAAAAATCAGTTAATACACTATTAATCAGCTTGACTCTGGCCTTATGTTGTGATGGCAATACCATGCTTTGAATTGATGGAGTTTATGTAAGAGGGAGGAAGGTGCTGATCTGGAAAGGAGCCTAAGTCTCACCCGCTGGGGTCTAATAGAAGTTACAAGTTTTCCTACCAACCTTCTTCTCTCCACAAACTCTCTCTTTCTCCCTCTCTCTTCCCTTCTCCCTCTCCCTCTTTCTTTTTTCCTTCCTCGATTATAAGAATAATTTTGACTGCTTTTGCAGTCACTGGTTTCTCTAAAATAATAATTATAACCATAGGAGCTTCTTGCGCCCAGGGTTAATCATGCAACTTGTAGAACTTGTCTTTTGGACCAAGGACAACATGAACCTTTATTCTCATTTCCCCAAGACCCAAGGAAGCACCCCAAGTCAACATCTATGGGAACTGGGATAGACATTTTCCTTTTGGGGACTTGACACTGGGTATCATAATACCCATAAATTAGTACAGTTCTCATGCTTAGTCACAGAAGCTTCTTTTTGCTTAATACAGAGACCCATGGCAGGTCAAACTGCACAAAGCAAGAGACAATGAAATGTTCAGCCCTAAAAGGGACATCATATAATACCCTACCCCCCAAGGCTCAGGGATCATCACAGTAGAGGAGGCAGAATGATCAGAACACCGGGAGTCGAATAGTGAAAGTGTTTTCCAGATGTGACAGGCCCTTTGTCCACATGGACCACATGGATACACAGTTGCTGTGGTTTCCTGCAGAAGAGCAGCATAAGGCCAAGCCAGTCAAAATTTCCATAAAGATGTAGAAGGGACATCTTAGTTATGGTTTCTACTGCTGTAATAAAAACCACCATGACCAAAACTGAGGAGGAAAGGGTTTATTCAGCTTCAACTTCCAGATCATAGTTCATCGCTGGAGGTAGTCAGGACAGGAACCTCACGTTAGAACCCGGAGGCAGGACCGGATGCAGAGGCCAGGGAAGGTGCTGCCCACTGGCTTGTTTCCTCAGAACCCAGAATTACCAGCCCAGTGCTGGTACCACTCACAAAGGGCTAAGCCCTTCCCCATTGATCAGTAATTGAGGAAATGCCTTACAGCTGGGTCTCATGGAAGCATTTCCTCAGCTGAGGCTCCTTCCTCTCTGATGACTCTAGTGTAAGTTGACACACAAAATCAGCCAGCACAAGGGACTCATGAATTCCCACCTCTAGGCAAGGTGGAGTTGGCATTTGATAGCTGCTGGGGGAGAGTCAGCTTTTCTTCAGAATGGGATCCTGGGTAGGTTGACCATATTCCAGTGGATGGAACACTCATGGATACCAGGATCACCTAGTAAACGTGTGTGTGTGTGTGTGTGTGTGTGTGTGTGTGTGTGTGCATGCACATGATCTTGGGAGAGGGATTATAGGACCTGGTGGGTGGATTTAATCAAGACACAAACATAAATATGAAAAATTTTAAAAATAAATAAAAATACTTTTATAACAAGAATGCCAGGAATGAATTTTATGTTTTAGGTGGTATGAAAAGTGAAGTAGAGTCAGTGTGTAAGAGAGACTGAGGGAGCGATTTCATGGGTCTGGTATCTTCTTGTTATCTCACTACTATTGACTACAATGCAGCAGGATGGTCCTCTGTCTACTTACATGACACTCACCACATGGACCATCAGATTCCTGGCAGTGTGTTCTGATCCTGTCCTTACAGCACTACTTTACTGGTGATGCAATGGGTCCATTGCACACTAGCTTCATTTCCAGTTCAAAACAGCCGTGATCTGAAAAGTTAGTTAGGAACGTTAATAAATAGCATCCCACTAAGTCCTAATGCTAAAAGTGTAGAATGCTTCCTGATTTTACTGCAAACCTGAGCTGCATAGACACAGCCGAGTTGAGACGGCCATCCTGCTGTCATTGTAGCTTCTTATTTGAGATTGCAGACTAGTTGACTCCTGGGACTCACTTGTCTGATGTGAGAAGAGAAAACGAGACTACATCTTGAGTTTGCTGCACGCGTTCCATTAGATGAGTAAGGAATGGAATTAGATGCTACGATATGAATTTCACAGACTCCATAGACATTAGTTCTAAAAAACAAGTCTTGTTTTTCTGGGGCTGGAGAGGTTGTTTGAAGGTTAACCACACTTGCTGATTTTGCAGAGGGTCCTGGTCTGTTTACCAGTGGCCACATCAGGGAGTGTGTAATTTTAGTTCTAGGGGACCTTGTAATTCTAGTTCTTGTAATTCTACTTGTAATTCTAGTTTTAGGGGACCTGATGAACCCTTCCGGCTTCCATGGCATGGGATACATGTGGTGCTCATATACACAGGAGGACATATACACACACATACACACATGCACACACAAATAAAAATACATGTAAAACAAAACATACATCCCTTGTTTTCCTTCACCAATAAACTTCTTATTGATGTCACTTATTTCAGTAAGTGACAGAATCTTACACCACCTAGCCTAACAGTAAATTATGAGTCTCCTTACAATTCCCCACTCTTCACAGCCAAACAGGCACCATCTTCTAAAAGTTCTAGAATATTCCTTGCAATTTCATTCTTCCACCGCGCTCCTCTGTATAGTCTTTGTTTGGATTCTTGTCGCTTGGGTGTGTATTTTTCAAGTTATAACATGAAAGATGGAAACACCTCCTTGTTCTTCTTCAGGTTGGCACCCTCCAAAACCTGGACCCCAAAACCACATGGGATTCTATAAGTAGGTTCTTAAATAGGGGTGACATGGGGAATCTGAGAGGATCCTCACAGTTCTGAACTTCTACTTAGAGGGCATTTGAGAACATGAAAAACGAATAGACAAACTTCCCCCTCTGCACCCTCACATCAATGCCAGTTCTAACCTAATCAGGAATTAATATTCTAAAACCAAGGACTCTTCATACCATGTGGTGTTCAAACAGAAAAACAAAAAGCAACTTAAGTGTTTCCCTGCTACCCAAGTGTGGTGATTTGAGCTAGAAGTGTTCCCTGTAGGCTCAGGTATTTGAACACTTTGCCATCAGTTGGTGGTGCTGTTTGAGGCGACGGCATAGCACTGCTGGAGGAAGTATCTCACTGCAGGTAGACTTGAAGAGTTCATAGCCTCGCTTCACTTCCGTTCACTCCCTCTGCTTTTCACTTATGGCTAAAGATCTGTTCTTTTGTGTTCTGCTCTCGCCACCTACTTCTGTGCTTCCCTGGTCTTTTCCTCTGGAACCATCAGGGAAACTCTTCTGTAGGTTGCTGTTTTGCTCATGATGTTTTATCAGCAACAGAAGAGTAACTAGCAAATGAAAGTTTCAATGTAAGTGAAAACAAACCTTTCATGGACTCACTGCAATCAGTACATATTATCAGTTTTCAGCCTCCTTTCTTTCAGTGCTGTATTACATCACAATGAGAGGAGGAGGACCAGCATCTGAAACACAGGAGACATCCAATCTAATTCGCACTTGGTATCTCGTTTGTCTTGCTTGCCACTATTTTCTAATTTCTAACACACTGTCCTTTCCAATCTAAAGATGAAGGTGTCTGTGTTTTCTTTTCTTTTCTTTTTTTCAGTGATAGAAAGTATTATTTTGTTTCTTCCCATTTGTAAGTAAGATTTATTTTATTTATGTGTGTGTGTCAGGGGGTGGTGTGTACATATGTGTATGGATTCCTGCAGAAGTCAGGAACATTGGTTCCTCTGAAGCTGGGATTATGGGTGGCTGTAAACTACCCAATATGAGTGATGTGAACCAAATTCAGATCCTCTGAAAGAGCAGTATGCACAGTAGCCATCTCTTCATCACATCCTATGTTTAATCTTTGAGAATTTTATAGATGAGTACAATGTAGTAGGCTCATCACTACCATTAACTCCTTAACCCCCAGTTCCTGCCTGGCTGCACTTAGCGTTGTGTGTATGCATGTGTGTGCGGCTGACTGGAGGAGACTTCAAGGTTTTGAGCACTGTACGGTGACATCAAGAGTCATATGCACTAGTGGTTTGCATATGTTACATTGTGCACTGTAGTTTCTGGAGAGTCTGTGAGGACACAGGTTGCTCCACACCCAGAATTCTAGCTACAAGGTTCTGGGATGTGGTTATAGAACCTGTGTTTTTACCAGGTTCCCAAGAGCTGCTGATTCTTTGAGGAATACAACCTTAGCTGGCACTTGCAAAGGACAGAAGGAGAGCAGTGAGCTCTGAGGCTCACGATGTTTCTGTGTATGGAGCATCACGGAGTTAGAAGGGAGGGCATTGCTCATGTGACTTTGGAAAACGACTTGGACTTGTTTCTGTAGATGGGAGCCTGGACAGTGTATAGTTTTGACTACTCAACTACTCTGATTCCAATGTCAGGTACAATGTTGCTGTTTCAATGCCAGTGAGATGCTAAAGGCCAGAGCCTGTCCTTTAAGAGTAAGGAGCCTGATGCTCTCAGCGCTTTCCCTTGGCTGGGTCCCTTGGGAAGGCTGTGGTTATCAGGAGCCTGCGAGGAAGCATCTTGATGTGGTGAAATGTGTTTCTCTGCTTTGTGCTTACCTTGGCAAACCCCCACATCTCTCCAAGACAGAGAGCTCCAGTGTCGTTTCTGCTGTCCCTCCTAGTCTTTCTAATACTTACTCCTACATGTCCCAGAAGAGAATATAAAGACCATGATCACTGTAGCATTTTTCTATTGATTTATGCCCTCAGTGTTAGCTGAGTGACTCTGAATGGCAGAGTGCATGTGTGCAGGAATGTGTGTGTATGCATGTGGATTATCTCATATTTTTACTCCTCAAAGCCAAAGGAGGTTTGCCAAAAGAACATACACGTCTCTGTGCCTTAAAGCCTCTTTTCTAGGTGAGAAACCCTGGTTGGTTTGTTAGGCTTTGGACTTCTTCAGGTGGGTCCCATGTGTTCTTTGTCTTCTGAGATCAAATCTGATTCATTGTCAGAATTTTTAAAAGTTGAAGATAAATCAATTGTCATCTGTTTCTTAAAAATGAGTAGTGGCTAGGATGCGGGTTTCCACTCTCTACCCAACCTCTCTCAGAGGTCAAACAGCAAATAGGCTGCTTTATGCTTCAAAGCCAGGATTGTGTGTTTGGGAGGAGGATGAAAGCACCTGCCTTTGGCTGGGAGTCTCTCCTCTAATTGCAATAGCTGTGTCCTGTGGAAGATCAAAGCTTTACTGTCCTTTCTCATGGAAACATCTTACAAAGAAACAAACTGCTCTTAATCAGCTGCCATGATTTTTTTCCCTTGGACAGAATGGGAGTCTCTTCAGCCTTAATCTGACTGTGGAACTGAGCATTTGGTCTCACTTTGATTCAACTGTAGGTCTTTCCTGGGAGTATTGAGTGGGATTAGGTAAAGGGTAAGCATCTCTAGGAAGGTACCTGTGCTTCCTGAATATCAGCAGGTATTTTTCTTTGCTGGTAAAAGCCAGATAGTAACCACTGTAGGCTTTGTGGAACACAGGGCCTCTGTTTTAACTTTCAATCTCTGTCATAAAGCATAGACAATGTAAAAACAAATAGGTGTACTATCTTTTAATAAAACTTTATGTATAAGATCAGGTAGCAGACTGGATTTGTTTCTTAGACTGCAATTTGTTGAACCTGCTCTAGCTCCAATAATGCTCCAAATATGGCTTTACTGAGACTCCCACACTTTGCTTCCCATGATGAGCAGAGAACTTAGGGGAGTACAGACATTCAATTAGAAGTATGTTTGATTTTCAATAAAGGGCTAACCTAGTTATTTGCATACAAACTGGAATTAACTCATTCTCTTCTGCTAGAGTCTGGATATCATTTGCTTCCTTCAAGGATTTGAGTATGGAAATTTAATTCTCATGTGACCCCAATATAAGATATGGCACTGAGAGATAGAGTCATGGAAGGTGATTAGAATTGGAAAAGTTCATCATAGAAGATCCACAGTATTGAATCTTGGTGACTTTATAAGAAGGGAGACATGGGGAGAGATATGAAGAGAGAGATAGATGAATAGAAAGAGAGAGAGAGAGAGCAAGAGTGAGAGAGAGCGCACTTCACTGTTATATACACACATTTATACAGAAGTGTGTCCTTCTGTGTGACTCTCTGAACCATATTGGGACTCTGCTACAAAAAAGGTGTCTAGTGTTCTATTACTGTGAAAAGACACCATGGCCATGGCAGCTCTTATTCTTGGGATTTCCTTACAGTTTCAGAGGTTTGGTCCATTGTTATTATGGCAAATGTGGTGGTGTGCAGGCAGATATGGTGTTAGAGAACTAGCTGAGAGTTCTAGAGCCATTTCTGCAGGCTACAGGAAGAGACTCTGGACTTGGCATGAGCTTTTGACACCTTTAAGTCCACCTTTCATGACACACTTTATCCAACAAGGTCACACCTCCTGATCCTTTCAAACAGTGCCACTCCCTGATGACCAGTCATTCAAAGCTGTGAATCTATGGGGGGAATTCTCATTTAAACCACCACAGAAGGCCACTGGGATGCTGGTCTCTGAGCCAATAGAACCAAAGGCAACAACAAAAAAGAAGGTTCTCTCTAAAGCACCCCATCTCACATATTTTGATAGAGTAACAAAAATGGACTAAAACTCTGTACTTCTGGTGTTAACCATTGATATATTGTGAGGTAGCAAAGAGAGATAAGCCAAAACACTATTTGAGTATTAAGTAGATGAAAACTTTACATGCTCAGGTATAGTATTGAATTATGATTCTACTTTCATCTTAAAACTTTGATGACACACAAATCTCCATGTGCAGAAGTTTAAATTACTCTCAGAAAAGTAAACGATGAGTGTAACTTACCAACTAATAACCTTATCACTCTGGGAAAGAGGCTGAGGGCAAGAGAGAGAGAGAAATCAGCCGATGATGCCAAACCCTATTAAGTGCACAGTCAAGCAAAGCTATCACACTGGTCAACTCTGTCTAGCTAACTTTGGGACTTTATAAAAAAAAAAAGATGTCTGAAAACCATGTGGGTGTGTACTGTTCCGACTGCAGGTCTGAGGCCTGCAGACTGTGACGTGTGGGTTGGCAGAAAGTGAATATTCACATTAAGGAGTCCCATAGGTTTTGAGAGTGTGTTCCCTTAAGGAGATGCAGTAATGGGGGCTGGAGAGATGGCTCCATGGTTAAGAGCACTTACTACTCTTGCAAAGGAGCCAGGTCTGCACCCAGAGCCACACAGTGTCCCGTGTCCCACAGCCTCCTATAACTCAGTTCTAGAGGATTCAACACCCTCTTCTGACCTCCATGGGTAACACACACACACACACACACACACACATACACACACACACAATTGTTCACAAACATACATGCAGGCAAAACACTCGTACACATATAATTTTTTTTTTGGTAGAAATATATATCACTTGTTTGTTCCGCTGTACATGGTGAAAATAAAGGGCATTTATTGTTTTGTAGGTTGTTCTACTATTATTAATTTCTTTTTTCTGTTTCTGTTCTGGAGTTTGTTTTCTTTTTGAAAATTTTTCTTTATGTATTTATTTGTTTCTTAGTCCGATCCCAACCCACTCCCTCCTTGACTCCTAGCTCCACCTGTAGGCCCCCTCCTTCCCTGCACCCCCTCCTTCTCAGAGGAGGGGAGGTACCCAAGAGGTACCAACTCACCCTGGCACCTCAAGTCACAACAGAACCAAACATATCCTGTCTCACTGAGGGAGGCCTGACCAGGAAGCCCAGGGCAAAGGGATCTGGAGGGAGGCAACAGAGTCAAAGATAGCCCCTGCTCCCATTGTTAGGGACCCACATGTTGACCAGGCTGCACATCTGCTACATATGTGTAGGGTGCCTAGGTCCAGCCCATGCATGCTCTTTGGTTGGTGGTTCAGTTTCTGTGTGCCCCTGTGGGCCCAGATTAGTTTACTCCATAGGTCTTCTTGTGGTGTCCTTGACCCCTCAGGTTCTCTCTATCCTTCCTCCCACTCTTCCTGAGCTCAGCCTGTTGTTTGGCTGTTGGTTTCTGCATCTGTTTTCATCAGCTGCTGGATAAAACCTCTCAGAAGACAATTATGCTAGGTTCCTGTCTATAAGCATAGTAGAGTATCATTAATAGTAACAGGAGTTTGCTCTCTCCCATGGGGTGGGGCTCACATTGGGATAGTCATTGGTTTGCCATTCCCTCAATCTCTGCTCCGTCTTTGTTCCTACGCTTCTTGTAGGCAAAACAAATTTTGGATTGCAGGTTTTATGGGTAGGTTGGTGTCCCCCTCTCTCCACTGGAAGTTCCCCTGGCTAAACATACATTGGCTGTTTGAAACAGGTGTTGGTGTGAAGGAGTAAAAGTTTGGAGTCATAAGAATGGCCATCAGACACTAAAATGTAGGCGGTTAGTTCCTCTCCACCCACACCTGTAACAAGAAAGCTTGGCTGAAATGATCTAGTCACACCAGTAGATGCTAGTCTCAGAGGTAGTGCTGATAGGGCCAGCCTGCAGGAGTGTGAGAGAACCCCCAGGGCCACTGCCTACTTTCCCACATCTTGTTGTCTATTTAATCAGCACTGGGGTTGAGGGTTGGATGGATGGATATATCTTGGCTTGCTAGTTAGCTAAATCTTTCTTCACTCAAAGTCTAGGAGGGACAAGTGGACTTTGACAACAAAATGCAAGCATGTCATCTGGGGAGAGAGCTTATTTGCTTGTGTAAGCCTGGGATGCTGAGTTGATTCGCACCCCCCCCCCCCCATTAAAAAAAACAAACAGCCAAGTGTGGTGGTGTGAGCTTGTAATCTCAGCAGTGGAGACCAGTGGATCAGGGGCTTGCTGTTCATCTGGCTTAGCTGAATCAGTGGGTTTCAGGCCAATGAGAGACCATGGCTCAAAAGACAGAGTGGACAGCAATGGAGACCAACATCTAAGGTTTGCCTCTGGCCTCCATACACATTTGTGCAAATGCATGCATACACACCCTTGTTCCCCCAGGAACACACACACACACACACACACTTTCTTTTCAGCATTGTTTACCGTGAAGAATGGTCCCTCAGTCTTCCCTCTTCTTTTGGCATGGCATGCACATCTGTCCACAGACAGAATGCTTCAGTTTAACTGGCTGGCTCAAGCTCTCGTGACAGTTGTGTGTCATGTTAACGTGTTGCTTGACTTACACGTTTACATCAGCCTCTCTTACAGTCAACAGTGCAAGTCAACTCCAAGTCACTGGAAATGCCTTTTCTGTACTCATAAAAATCCCAATTTTGAGATGTCAAAAGCAGGTGCCTGAGATGAGTATGGTGAGTTCAGCATCACAAATGGTTCCTTTGGAGTCTCAGAGAAGCTGGGTGCTAGGGTCTCCCTGAGGTCACTGTGATGTTCTGCTCACGCTATAGCATATGTTCAAAACCCATTCAAGGTGTCTTTCTACAAAATAAAGTGATGGACTTTGCTTGGGGTTAATTTTAAGTCATGAAGCTCAGGTCAGTCTTTATGACATTGTTTCTCCCTATCAAAAAAGCCAAAATAAGCCAAAAAGATGGTTTGCTACTGAAAAGAAGAAACTGCTACAAAATGTATTATTTTGTTGTTGTTGTCGTCTGTTATTTCCTGTGGACCACACTGGCTCTGGCTAGGGTGTGTTGTTGAGTATGGCTTTATACTCCCAACTGCCCTGCCTCCACCTCCCAAGTGCTAAGATTACAGATGCTTGAAGGCCTTCCAGCTCAGCAGAGCATCCCTTAGAGTTTCTTAGGAATGGAACTCCCAGAGTGACCGGTCCTACTTGCAGCTCATAAAAAGAAATGGCTCCTCTAAAGTTAGGCTCAAACCTATAGCCATGGCCAAGGACTTCTCTCAGAGAATCATGTTTAATGAATGTCACATGTTGGGAAGGTGTTTATCTCAGGCTTCCTCTATTCCTAAGCTTCAGCTCTCTGTTAAATGGAACCAGCAGAGATGGAACCAGCCCTACCATCTTTATTCTGAATAAATGCCAGCCACAGACACTTGAGGAGTCACTGAACCTTCTATAGCTGGTAATGCTTGTCACCTTGGCATGAAGGCTCTGTGAACCACCACAATTATCTGTCTTGTAGAATCCGACTTCAGAACCCATGTTGTATCCTTTGCCCCAATGTTTTGCTTTTTTTTTCCTTTTGCTAGCAGACTTATGACTAAATGCTATGATTTTTCTCCAGGAAGCACAATGTCATTTCTGTTTAGTTTTCAAAATTTACATCATATATCATATTTTATGTTAAAACATTTATCTCTTAGTAGTGGCAGGCAATGCACATTTCCTAAAATATTTTGCACATTTTCCTATGCAAAATAAGCCATAGGCATATTGCAGTTACTTCCTTTTTGTAGATTAAAAACCTGACTGAATGTTGGGCTGAATTGAATAGAGCTTTTAGCCCATCTGGCTTCTCTAAGCCTGACTTCCCTAAACACAACCTCAGCCCCAGGAGCAGGAGTGACATTGTGAGTGACTGAGTGTATAACAGCTTTAAAAAATATATCTTAGGGAAAAATGAGAGCAAAAACACCTGTCATGGAAGAGAATCAATAACCTGAAACCAAGTTTAGGTCCCCCAAATCTATGTGAAAGGTAATTGCCCAAACATTTCCCCCATTTTAATTAAAAAATTTTCTACAATTTATTCATTTAATATCCCAATTGCAGGCCCTCCCATCATTTCCTCCCAGTCATACTCTCCTTCTTTCTTTCCCCCATCCCCTTTCTCTAGTCCCCTGAAAGGGGGAGACCTCTTCCCTTACCTTGCTTATCAACCCATTCAAGTCTCATCAGGACTGCCTGGATCATCTTCCTCTGTGTTCTGGCAAGGCCGAAGTGCCAGGGGGAAGTGATCAAACAGCAGGAAACCAGAGATCATGTCAGAGACAGGCCCTGCTCCCCTTTCTAGGGAACCCATGTGGTGACTGAGCTATCTGTGGGCTACTCCTGAGCAGGGGATTTAGGTCCTCTCCATGCATGGTCCTTAGTTGGTGCATCAGTTTCTGCAGGACCCCTGGGCCTAGATTTGTTGGCTTTCTTTGTCTCTTTGTGGAGCTCCTGTTCCCCCCAGGTCCTAGAAAGTGGTGGAAGAGAGGGAACAGGATGGGATCCCACCATAGATGTCTTCTGAAAGACTCCAACCAAGAGGGGATCAAAGCAGATGTGGAAACTCACAGCCAAACTTTGGGCAGAGCACATTTCCTCCTTTAAATCAATCTGTACACTTGATTTTAACAGCAAAGAAACACAAAGTTGTTTTGCATTGTGTGCTAGGCAGCTAAGGAGCTGCCCTTTCTTTAGAAAGGTGGCTCACTCACTCACTCAGCCTGATCATGTTAACTAGCTTCTGTCTTAGACCCTCTAACTTGTAAGCAAGCACCAGAAACTTGGTGTCTTAGAGTAAAGGTATCTCTATCTTAGAGCTCTCATAAGAGATAGGCCTTGAATGAAGGTGTCCACTGGCTACTTTCTGTAGAGCCCTGGGGAGGTTCCTTCTCTTCCCCTTTCTCCCCACCCCCCAGTCCTAGGTTTTTATGGCTGGAGGCGGATGACAGTCTTTGATGTTCTTTGTCATAGCTGGATTGATTGCTTTAGTCTTAGTCGACATCTTACCGTGATAATTTTCTTGTTTGGGTCTTTCTGGTTTCTCTGTTTACACAACTTTACTTATTGTCCTTTAGTAGATTTGGGGCCCAACCATCAAGGATAACTATGTCTTTAACTAACTGCATTTACAAAATCTCTAGTTCCAGGATCTGGAGAGATGGCTTTGTGGGTAAAGTACTTGTTATAACAGCTGGATGTGGTGGCCCATGCCTCTGATTCCTATTGGAGAGGTCAAGGTTCCAGGCAGAGACAAACAGAAGTGGGTAGCCCCTGAGGAATATCCCCCAAGACACCCTGGACTCTACAGGCACACACATCCATGCATCCATGCATCCACATGAGCATATGAGCACAAAGACACAGCACTCTGGTTTCAACTTAAGTTTGTTTTTTAAGTCCTATATGAGCATGTATCAGTCTACAGTACTCATCCTAACTCATATTGTTTTTCTCAGTATCTACTCCCATGTGGAATTAAATATTTGACTATACGTTTGTCCTTTTGTCTATCTTGCTTGACTCTTCCTACCACCCTCTCTGCCATATTATAAAAGTACAGTGTGTTAGGTTTTTGTCCTTAAGACAAAATATCCAAAGAAAGTAACCAAGGAAGAAAGATTAATCCACGTTTAAGATTCCAGTCCATAGCTGGATGACTGCATGGTTTTGGGACCAAGATGAAGCCGAGTGTCACAGCAATAAGTGTGTAGGGAAGATAAAGCTAACCCTCTCATGGCAACCAGATCATGGGGACAAGAATATGCCTTTCAAGGGCACCACCTCCCCCATAGTGACCTGCTTCCTCCAATAAGCGCCATCTTCTAGTGGCTCATTCCTCTGTGAACTCATCAGTAGATCAGTCCATTGATGAGGTTAGATCCTCTGTGATCTCAGTCACTGCCCAACAGTACCTCTATCTGGGCACTAGGCTGTCAACAAGGGGCATTAAAAACCAAGATTATAATAATGCTTCAGGACAACTGACACTACCTTATTCCAAGCTCCAAGTCAGTTATTTAGCAGGTACTTGAAAATATTTGCATTCAATTAATTATTCAGCTGAGTTAAGAGATGAGTTTTAATAACTCACTCCTATTACAGTATGCTTTTACCTTTGCTAAAATGTTTTTAGGGTCTTCTCACTTACCTATAGCCAATCACTGGCACTCCATTTGGGGAGAAGAGGTGACTAAGAATTTATAAACAAATTAAAAGCTATTATTTGGAAGCACAGGGTGCTCTCACAGATAAACAATGTCATAGTAATAATCAGATTCCTGGCCATCTTGAAACGATAAATTCTGTTAAAAGACAATAAAAAAGAGAAATGAATAAACAAAATAATAATATTTTCATGGTAATTCCTACCATTTGGTTGTGGAACAGGGATGTACAGGTACCTGTAATGGGGTATGAGTTCCTATTCATCTTTTAGGCTAAATTAGCTCCTTCATAATAAAAGAATCATCTGCTTTGTTCCATCCCACTTTAGACCATCCTGTCTATAAGGGAAGGTGATGAGTTAGGGAGGTTGGGCCTGAATTCTTGGCTGTTGAGTAATAAAAAACTCCACCACTTTTCAGGCCATCAGGAATTTGGAGATTTGTTGTCCTAACTCATGTCCCACCTTGGTCTGTGTACTGGGAATCACTTGCTCCTCTCAGCTTGCTATCCTGCTTAGCGCATTCCTCAGCTAAGCATCTGCAGCTGCCCTGAAAGAAATGGACCTGGAAAGGGCAACAATTACAGCTGAGATACTTGTGCAAAAATGAGTTCCGAAGAAAGAAAAAAAAAACAAAACAAAAAACAGAGAAAGTGAGAGGAAGGGTGTGAGACAGGGCAGTAGGCAAAACATCTGCTGTCTACACTATCTTTTATAGTTAAAGAGACCACTTAGAGTGATACAGAGAATATTCTAGAATGCCCTTCAGTATGGCAAGAAGTTTCTTTGCTTCTTCATTCCACCCCACTGTCACTGTTTCACCCTTTTTTGATGAATTAAGACCATCTAGTTATAGAATTGGTGAACTGTCAGGGTTAGCTGGTAACTCAAGCTCTCTTACAAGATGGCCTGGGGTTTCTGGGCAGCCACCAATGCTAACCTGTGTTAGGAGTATCTTCACACATTTTAGGGGCTTCTGGATGTCAGTCTGGCAGATGATGTCAGCTTCCACAAAAAACAGTCACTCGGGTACGTCAGCTGGTATCTTGCCCTTTATGACTACTGCCTGGATGAACTGACAACTCCTAGGAATGCCGTTTCTGCTTCAAAGCAAAGAAAACATGTCCTGTGGGTCTCATAGGTGGTCAGTTAAAAGCTGAGGTGACCATGAATGCTGGCATCTGGCTTTTCAGAGGAACATGGCCATCTTCATTGGTGTTCTCATGGTGTCACATGGAAGCCCTGGACAAATCCATAATACACTCAATTATCTAGAATCCTTGCTAAAGACAAGCTGCACAGGAGTCACTGTAATTTCCTTTCTGAATTCAGTGTTGTTTTAATCAAGGATATTGCTTTTCTTTTGCCAGATTTATTAATTAAGGAGATATACGCTCTTTTAATATAAATCCTCAATTTCTCTGGAAGAGTCAACAGCAGGAACAGATTTTTGGGTTATCTTATTGTCTAGTGTAAATGCTTCTAGACAATTGACCTTCTACCCGTCACTTGAGAACCCTACTTTTTTGTATGAGGCCCTGCTTTCTTGGCCTCCAGCATCTCCTGCTTTTAGAAAGTGGCTGGAGAGAAGGGATGGAGAAGCAGATATGACTGGCTTTTGTGAGCTGTCCTAGAAGTATCTTGCCCCATGTTTGCTCACCTCCCATTGACTGACACTCAGTTTCCTTTACATGCAACTACAAAGAGGGCTGAAATTCATGATCTAGTTAGAGACATAGGGCAGTGAGGTGCTGAGCAAGGAGCCACCTAGCTGCATATGTAGGACAGTGAGGTGCTGGGCAAAGAGGCACCTGGCTGGGGACCTAAGGCAGTGAAGTGCCAGACAAGAAGGCCTTGGCTGATTTCTGCCACAGAAACAGGATTTAGAGCCTTTGACTCTGACTTTTTGACCTCAGCACAGCCCAGGAGGAATGACAGACTTGGTCCTGAGTTCTGTTTCCCAGTGAGCTCCATGTGGATGGAGACTTGGCCTGGGTGTGGTGCTGTGCCTCTGACCATGCACAGCACCCTGCCAGTGAATAAGCCAGGGCTGTTCTGAACACCCTGCATGGCTATGGAAATACTCCTAGCTGCTGTGTAAGACATGGAACAGGAGAAGGAATACATGTACACTGCCAAATGGCTACTCAGCCATCAGAGCAACGTTTCTCAGAAGCATCACTCTCATGGTGGTGTGTGAAGTTGCCTCTTTCTTTATTTTTCATCTATGTGTATATTTACCTACACAATGTGCACATACATATAGACACACACAGTATAGACCTGTGCATTCATACACACATATACATGTAGAGGCATGTGTATAATCCAGTGTATATCTAATAAAACTAAATTTTTTTCTTTTTTTATTTTTTATTAATTACACTTTATTCACTTTGTATCCCCCCTGTGGTTCCCTCCCTCCTCCCATCCTAATCCCTCCCTTCCTCCACCCTATGCATGCATGCCCCTCCCCAAGTCCACTGATAGGGGAGGACTTCTTTTCCTTCCTTCTGATCCTAGTCAATTAGGTGTCATCAGGAGTGGCTGCATTGTCTTCTTCTGTGGCCTGGTAATGCTGCTTCCCCCTCAGGCAAGGAGGTAATTAAAGAGCAGGCCAATCAGTTCATGTCAGAGACAGTCCCTGTTCCTATTACAATGGAACCCACTTGGATATTGAACTGCCATGGGCTACATCTGTCCAGGGGTCTTAGGTTATCTCCATGCATAGTCCATGGTTGGAGTATCAGTCTCAGGAAAGACCCCTGTGCTCAGATTTTTTTGGTTCTGTTGCTCTCCTTGTGGAGTTCTTGTCCTTTCCAGATCTTACTCTTTCCCACTTCTTTCCTAAGATTCCCTGCACTCTGCCCAAAGGTTGCCCATAAGTCTCAGCATCTGCATTGATAGTCTGCAGGGCAGAGCCTTTCAGAGGTCCTCTGTGTCAGGCTCCTGACTTGTTCCCTCTTTTCTCCTTCTTCTGATGTCCATCCTCTTTGCCTTTCTGGATAGGAATTGAAACAGTAAGTATACAGAACAAAGAAACTAAATATTTTTAAAGCTTAAATATTTTTCTTTCTATTTTTTATTTTAATTTTAATTAATTACACTTTATTCACTTTGTATCCCCTCATGGCCCCATCCCTTCTCCCTTCCCAATCCCGCCCTCTCTCCCCCTTCTCCACACATGCCCCTCCCCCAAAATTCACCATCAATGACGTACTTTTTAACACTAAATTTAAAAAAGCTGACTTAAGAGACAAACAAAAACCATTTCATGTATCTTTGAGACAAAATAATAAAATGTGACCTGGGGTGTTTAAAATATGTAAATAGTACATTTACATATTCTGAGGTGTCAACCAACAGTCTTACCAGTACGTGGGAGACTCTGAAACCCTGGAAATTATTCCCTAACCCTCAAAACAGTCCTCATGTAACTCTGCATTGCAGATGTGAAACTGAGGGCTTGAGGGTTAGATAAGATGTCCATGGTCACAGAAGTTTCTAGTGCCACAGAGAAGATCTGGGCCAAGAAAGGATCTTTTTCCACAGTCTCTTGCTTTGTGTTTCTCATAGGAGGACACACAGACACAAGCAGGCCTCATATCTGGCTGATTTGACTTAAAGGGACAAGATCATTCTGTAACACCTGCTTTTTCTGATTTGCCTCATGGAGGAAAAACAAAGTGTATGCCGGCAGATCTGGGTCTGTCCACCTCTTCCTGTTAGTCGAGGGAGACTAGGAGGCCATTCCTCATGCTTTTCTTGGTACAGTCCTGTCTACTCATCCCATCCATAAACCAATCACTGACCAAGGGCTGAGTGCATGAAGGGCTTCATTTTGGTTGCTGATTTGCTGTGAAGGAGTATTAATAAGTGAACTATAGGCTCCAGTGTTGACTGACATTTCTAAGCGCAAACATGAATACAGTGTCTTGGCACTTTCTCTTATTCTTACTTCTTTAATCAAGAAAAGGAGCTCAAAGGCATGTTTTCCAAATCTACACAGCTACACAGTGTTAGAACATAGAACAGAATTGTGTCTGACGTTGTGGTGCAACCATCTACTTCCTTAACTTCCCATGGTAAGTAGGTAGAAAGTCAATCAGTTATCTAGCTCATTTGGGAACTGGTTTTATTCATTTTTAAATTTCTGCAGCCATGTTTAAGCATTTTGTGTTTGTCTCAATTCTCCTAGGAAATTTCTAACTAGATTTTGCCTCTTTAGAGTCAGCCAGAATGTTCTACTTTTTGCCATCCCGCAGGAATTGGGGTTTTAAAAATTCCTAATGCCAGAAGCCTTTTATTCACGAAGAAACTTAGCAAGAGCAGTCTAGAAGCCAGATCTCCAGGACACAACACATTTCCTGCACAACACAATTCTGCAAGGAATTAAAAGTTTCGGAACTTATTTGTTTCATTAAAAGTATAAGAACAAGAATTAATTAACAAGGAAATTATTAAAACAATGCATAAAACATATCCTGCTGGCTCCTGGAATCTGACAGTCTTAATTTTTCTTTTCATGTTCTGTATATCTATAAATAGCCTCTAAAAGTTAACCAGCATGCTGTAATTAATTTGTTTGAAGGAACTGGCTGTAATTATAACTGTGGTAAGGGTGTGATGGCTGAAACTGTCATGTTGGGAAATGTTGACATCGTGAAGCCAACTGTGGTACTGAGGGCTCAGCATGCTGTTGGTTTTGTTATGAGTGCAATCGTATTCTAAATTGTCATGGAAAAGATAGTAACTGAGAGCTAGAAATACCTTGCAATGCCTGCTTCTGTGTAGAATTGAGAGCTGGAGAGGGAAGAAAAGTGACTTAAGTTCATTAAGTTTGTTATGGCAAGGCCAAGGCTCAGAACTAACACTAGTATTTCAGACAGGATCTCACTGTGTATCCCAAGCTGGCCAGGAACTCATGGAGAGCCTTCTTCCTTAGCCTCCTACATGCTGGGATTACAGGCTTGAAATACTAGCCTGGCTAAGACTCAAAACTCTGCAGTCTAAATTTAGTGATTATTTTTTACCAAGGTATGAGTTGGTATGAGTTGTGAGCCTTTTAACCAGTAACTAAAAACAACTACTTAGAATGGAAGGAGCAGAAATCCAAAGTGACAGGAAAGGCTCTCTCTCTCTCTCTTTTGATGTGTGGTTTGTTTAGAGCTGTGTGAGGTAAACTTATAACTTGGTTTAGGATTGGAGGAAACAACAAGACTAGACTTTGAAGAAGGTTCCATGTGTAAACCATTGATGGTTTCTTTGGAAGAAGAGCTCTGTCCAACTCACGACAAGCCAATGAATCATTTGCACTGACAGGGATCCCTGGAGTAAGGATAGCATCCGGACAATGGCAGGGGCACAGGGAAGTGTCTGAGCACACAGAGTAAACTATGATTTTGGTTCTCCTAAGAAAAGGCAGAAACTGTGGAATGTGGACAGTGAGCAGCTCCGGAATCAGCTCAAAGACAAGCAGAGCTGTTGCTGGAGTGCCAGTGACAGAGATGGGAAGACAATCCTCAGAAAATCTCGGAAGAGTGAAAGGTCTCGTGGTTAAACATTCCTCCTACAGGGTCCTCTTTTGCTGTGAAACCTTGAATGAAAATGACCACAGTTAGTTTTAGTGAGGAGTTTGAGATATACAGAAATTAAAATGAACTTTTGTGTTTGCTGATACAAGCAAGAGTGATGAAGACCTTACAAACTTGAAATATTACAAAAGGCCTCAGGTTGAAAAATTACTGAATAGCAAATGAGGAAGAAAAAAACCAACAACTTGATACAACAATTCTACGTATTTAAAAAACTCTGGCAGAGAAACAAATATCTTAGTTACATAAAAATCTGGGCCAACAATGTTTGGCTAAAGAAGTGCATTAAAACTATCTTCTTATGGTTACACTGTAGACTCTAGTCATCCTAAGAATCTTATCATTTACTGACTTAAATTTTGCAAACAATAACATTCTGCCAAAAGGTTTATTGGGAATGTGGTGGCCTGGTTGACACCTTGTAGTTAAGTTCTGGGAACCACCTTTGAGTCTGTGTGACTGCTGGGAACCACAAGAGTAAGGCTCACAGGAGGACTGGCTACAAAGGTCTAGAGTCAAATGGCTCTCAGCTGTTTTTCCTGTTTATAGGTACTTTCATTCATTTATGTAAGTAATTTATAACTAATTTTATTTTCCAGGAAATTGTGACCTTTACTTTTTAGTGATGAGATTTCCTGTACCACCAAGGTTCTCTGTTTCTTGACCACCTCTATTAATTATGATACATCTCAGCTAAACCCAGAATTCTGCTGTGAAAATCACCTGTGCAATGGTTGCTTTCTTTCTGTAATTATAGGACCCCCTGTGTGCTGCAGTTTAGACAAGTGTTGGGCAAAGCCCTATAGATATCTGAAGCTTGGTCTGACTCTGGGGCTGCTGGAAACTGGTGGACTCTTGCAAAGGGGAATAAGGTTGTAGAGGATTTTTTTTAATTTTTTAAATATTTTTTTCTTGAACAATGTTACTTATCAGAATACATATATATGTGTGTAAAAAATTCCAAAAAATCAAAAATATAAATTTGCCAGGTGAAAAATTTACTATAATGTAAATGTATAAATGTATAATGTAAATATAAATATAAATGTATAATGTAAATATAATATAAATGTATAATGTAAATATAATATAAATGTATAATGTAAATGTATAAATGCAGTGTTATGGAAATCACAAGGACCTCAAATCCCATAGAACTGAAATACAAAAGTAGAAATAGTACTTCTACTCACTTTCCCAGCACCGTGGTTGTTGTTCCCTGCAACAAATGTCTTTTAAAGACATTTTTTTTTGCAAGGAATGTAGCCCACAGTAAGCCCTGCATACAGTAAAAATATGTGACATAGTATAGAAAAATAAATGTATACATGTCTAATTATGTTATCATGGAGTTATAAATCAATCATCTTATAATGTTTTTCTCATCCACAGATGTAGACTAACCTTTTTAAAATCACTTTATAACCTGATCCCAGCCACCTCACCACCACCACCCACGTCTCTCGGTCCTTCCCCTCATTCCTTCTCCTTTCATTCCTCCCTCTCTCTTTTCCTAGCTGGACTGCCTTGTCTGGTCTCAGTTATGGTGGATGTGCTTAGTCCTGCTGTGACTTGAGGGAGCAGGGTGGGTTGGTACCTCTTAGGGCCCCCTTCACCTTCTCTGAGAGGAATTTTAATTTAGCAACATGGCTGTTTTGATCACATCGAAAGACCTTTCAGGTCTGTGTGATCCAGCTGGAATGCAGACATGCCACACACCTTTAGTCCTTCTGGCTGGATTACAGGCAGGTCCTTAATCTCAAACAAGGATGTCTAATTGAAGGACAGATAAAGTGACAAATCAGGGAAAAGATTTGATGGAATAGGATACACCTGTGTGTTCTTACAGGAACACACAGGAAGGAGAGGTGATTTCAGAGAGCACAGGGAGTGGCAGTTCAGTTCAGTTGAGGTCAGTCAGTTGGCAGTCATCGGAGAATCATCTGATAGGCAGTGCTGTGGCACTTCAGTTCCTGGCAGTTCAGATCAGTTTAGTCAGTCTGCTGAGTGGAGGTGAGTTTGGTGCAGTTCAGTTGAGTTAGTGCAGTGCAGTGGAGTTGAGTTTGTTTGTGAGTCCGTGCAGAGGCAGTTGAAGCCAGAGAATAAGAAAGAACCAGAAGATTAGAACAAATTGCCAGAGTTAGTTTGAGGCCAAGCAGAGCAATTCAGTGAGGAGTAGAGAGAAGCCAGATTGAATCAGTCAGCTTGGAGAGGAATTTTGAGCCAGAACAGCTGAATTGAACCAGCCTGCCAGAGTTCAGGAAGAACTAGAAACAGGGAACTTATTCAGCAGTAAGCCTCCAAGACTACAATATTCAGCCAATAAAAGTTACATTTACATTAGGTCATTGAACATATGCTAAAGAAGCGTCCATGAACACTGAGTCCTTCTCCCTGGTTTTGCTTACTGGACAGCTTGAGTTTCATCCACACATTTTTTTTTTTTGTCCTGATGTGTCACCTCACCTTGAATCCAAAGCAAAGGGACCAACTGACCAGATACTGAGACCTCCAACACCAAGGTAAGTCAGATCTTTACTTTTTACAAGTTACATATCTCATGTATTTTGTTATCACAATGGGAAAGTTTACAAATAAGTTAGGTCTATGTGTTTAGAGGCACAATACTTACCCATGGGAAAGTGGTTATATTTACTCTATTATTTTCTTATTCTTCCTCTTTCGTCATTATCTTCTGTTTTAAGATGGAACCTTGAGTGTTGGGACATGAGGAACATTTACAGTTGTGGCGATGAATTTGCCTGTGAAATTGGACTTGTAGGTACAAGTTAAAGGACTCTCACCAGCTTCCTGCTTATGCACATCACAGTGCGAAAGCAGGAGGACCTTTCCCAATGATCTGTTTCAGGTGAAGACACTAGGACCCTTTTCATAGAAACACAAAGAAATTAAGAAAAAAACAAGACATGGTTTCCAACATTCTCTAATACAAATATAATACTGGGAAAGCAGTTAAATGATGGGGCTTTTGTAAACCTGCTTTCTCTGCCACTGAGGACTCTTTCGTCACTGTGATTATATTTGTGATTCATAGCATCCAAAACAACAGCTTGAGTACAGATTGTCTTTCTTCTGGTAATATCAAACCATTTTTGAGTCTTTCATCTCAGCTGATAAAACTTGGCTATCACATGCTCATGTCAGCAGATCTGAGTAACTACTAATCAGAGAAGATTGCATGATATGTATTTATACTTTGTTACAAAAGTATTTGCCTACTTTTGTTTCTTTCTGATATAAAACTTAGTTGAGTTAAAAAAATTAAGAATAGCTGCCTAACACTAGATACAAATATCAGAAAGTAAAGCTTGTTCTGTTGAAGCTCTCTCAATATTCTCTTTGCCAATATTCCCTTGGGACAACATTCTTGGCAGTTGGGACTTTCAAAATTGAGAGTGCATATTTAATATATCAGATGATTCTAAGTATTTATTTCCATTTCCCTCCTAAAATTGCCATGTATAAATCTGTGTGGGAGGGGTCAGAGAGGCCCCAGCTAGTTAGACTGTGTGAACCAACATAAAGCAATTTACTTTGTTCCAAAACAAGAAGAATGTCTAAGGATTGAAGAACAGATTCCTGTGACCATGTTGGCACACTTCTACCATATAGGAAGAACAGCCAGGACACATTTATGAGCAAACAGTGGCCCTTTACTAGCAGGCACTTCCTGAGACCACAGTCCATCTGGGTGGTGACCTACAAGAAGATGCAAAAGACCTGTTCTCCACTGGGACAAACCCACTCAGTGGGCAAGTGCAACTGCTCCGGAACATGCCCTGTGAACATGGCACGTGTCTGCCACCAGCCTGTCCTCAGACTCTAGAGGGTGCAGCTGAAAGTATGGTAGCATGTTGCAAGCGCTGGCTTCTGACCTGGCTGTGCGTTTCAACATGTCAAAGGTCAGTGAGGCTCCAAGGAATGTGCCAGCACTTCCAAGACAGGATACTCATCATTGTCAACAAAGTCATTTACTATTTGATTGTAAAGAGTTAATAGATAAATGCTCAGAAATGTAGGTTTTTGTTGTTTATTTTGTTTTGTTTTTGTTTTTCCTGAAGAAGAAATCCTACCTTGCTGTTTGTTTGCCATATATAAGTATTATATGAACACCAAGAGCCTGAACCTCTTTGACTGGAGGGATTAAGTGAAATTACTTCTGAGCTTTTGAAAGATCCAACTAAGCATTTCTCATGAAAAGATGGCACCCTGCTGTTTCTTTCTTCAGGGTGGAGAAAATAAAGGCCCTGACATTGAGAAGAATCCTTTGTAGGAAGACTAAAGTAAACAGGACAGAGGGCCTCCTGATACCTGTGCTTTGACCCTCACTTTTTTCCTAATTTTTCTCTTTCAACTGTTTTGCTGTTTTCTTCTCTGCCTTGAAACTTAATTAATTGAAAACAGACTTGTCAAAAACAAGTTTTGAAAGGGATGCTGTGACGGTTAACAGAACATCATCGCACCCACTGTCCCCAGTGAGAGGCACAGACATGAGAACAATCTCTCACTGTTGCAAAGGCAAGCTTTGTGGTTGCCAAGAACATAGCATGTCTGAGCCCAGTGACAGCTATGTCTTTGTTCTTACCCTAAAGCCCAAGCCTGCTTTGATTTAGAGATCATCCACTCTGGTGCGTATCAGCTGAATAAAGCCTTTGTTTGGGTCACCTCAATTATTTTCTTTTTAGAATAAAGACCAGGTAAAACCACACACTCTACAACTTCTTAGGAATCCTTCCTCAGTCATAGGGGCTGGGAGGATTCTTTTGCCATATTTCCTTTCAGCTAACCCAAAGGCCCGCAATTGTTGCACTGAGTAGAAGGAATAACTATAACTTGACTCTTTGTGCCTTCCAGAAGAATATAAGCCAGGGCATCTCCTCTGTTAAACACATAAGAAGCATTTGTGCATCCTAAATGATGACTGGGTACACTGTTTCCCGTAAATAAGATATCATGTTAATTATTACCAATCTTGCCTAATCTGCACTGTAACTTGTCTTTTTAGCATGGCCAGAGCTTAGCATCTAACAGAAAATGTGGAAAACTCTGAAGGTGTGATGTGCAGAGTTCAATGGCTACCATGCCATTTGAAGAGATCAACCATGGAGCTCTACCTTAGCAAATGAGAACTGGATATTCAGTCAATCATGCAGGTCCACATTTCAGCCTTCTAGCTATGCTTCTCCTCCATCTCCTTTCTTGTGAATTGTATTGTTAGTCTGAATATCTTGGGGATTTCACATTTCTGCACAGGTACAGTGGTATTTTAGTAATTTCATTTCTCTGGAAGAATGAATGTTGTTTTTGAAACGTGAGGTTTCTTTGATGATCCATGTCTCTCAATGACTCAGCAGAATCACTTTACTGTCCTTGTCTTGGAATTTCTTTTTATTGCCTCACTGGGCTTTGACTTACTGAACTTTATGCTACTATCCTAGGACATACCACAGTAGACGTGTCTTAAATATTTGCTGTGTGAGGGAAGTAGACGATGAGAGTAACAGAAGTTGTAACACATCATGACAGAAAGGAGAGCAGCTATCACTAGAGATCAAAGGAGAGGCCTTAGAAGCACTCTTGGAGCGTTTCTCTTCTCCATTTGCTCCCCCATAGCTCTCAAACTGACAGTAGAAAGGACCTCAAGACTGTTATCAGAATTTACCATCACTCAAGCCGGTGTTCTCCAAGCGTTCTCTGTGAGAGTTTAGACCCACAGGTGTGGATGTCATTTCATCACACAATGTGAAGCTGATAATGGCCACCCATCACTTCCTGACACTGACTCTTCCCAGAATTCTCATGGCTCCTCTCTGCAGTTTGACATTCCCTTGTGAGTTCAGCTTGTGCTTGGGTCATGATGCTGAAGCATCTGATAGAACTAAACAACAGAATATAATTCTCAGTTATTTTTCAATGAAATGGCTTTAGGTGTGTTTCACACTGGTCCCCGAAGGTCCCCAGAGAAACTCAAACAGGCACCTGCCTATTAATATACACTATATTGATTTTTCTTACTATCCTTAATAAACTATATTTACATTTTATAGGAAACCATTGCTAAAGACATACTTTAAATAGCTTCCTTAGTTAAGAAATTTGGAAAGCATTACACTAAGCTTACCTCTAAGAACTGCTTCTTCCAAGGAGAGGTTTAATTTAATTAGAATATCCTTCCACCAGCATTTTATGAGGTTTAATTTTCAAGATCAGCATGGGAATCCTATATTTGAGACACTCAAATTCCAACACAAGCTTTCTATCTGAAACACTTCTCTACAAGCTGTCTAGCCTTAACACACAAACATTTTTTTTTTCTTGTTAGAATCACTAATTACAAGTATTCTGCATAAACTATCACAAATTTCATAATATGGGAAGCTCTGGACTGTGGTGAATTCACCACTTTAGCTCTGGCTTGGATGACCACCCTTGGCAAGCAAGCACCAGAGAAATGATGCCTGAACGCAGTTGCCGAGGACACGGAAAATCGAAGATGACAAAGAAGAGCAGTGGTACAATGAAGATTATTCACTATATGCTGTGGCTTGGAGATACGTGTGTGTGTTTGTAGCATCTTAAAGAAATATCATGCTCACTGCTTAACATTTAGAAATATTCATTCAATATTTTTCTGCCCTCCTCTCTTCTGAGAACTTGACACAGATAACACAACTGTCTGCCGTTTTTCACCCTCTGGATCTTTCAAAAAGTTTCTATCATCTCATCTTCATGCTATAATCTTTTCTTCCATGAAGAAGAGCCTAGCCTGCCTTTATTGTATTCATTTTAGCCAACTTGTCTTTAAAAGTCATCAATCTTTAACAAGTTCAATCATCTTGTGATATATGAGATATAATTACAACAGCTTGCTTTCCTGTTTCTGCTGTTTCATTACTTATTTTCTTATAGTTCTTATGAGCTTATTATTAGTTTTCTCCTTATTGGGGTTATTTTTCCTGCTGCATGGAACATTTGGTACATTTAAGAAATTAACTTGACCTCATGTGCTAAGTTATAGCAAAAATATGAATGCATTGAAAATAGTATATGAAATTAGCTTCAGGTTAAAGTATATAAATTATAAATGACTTTTGAGTTCAACTTGTGTCCCTTTCCATCTCAATCCTATCATATATAAAAACAATATTTTCAAATCTTTAAAAAGTCCAAAATTTAAGCCCTTTCAGGTGAAGATTTCCTATATCCTGCTTTATTCTCTCTGTGTCTTTGTCCTTGCCTCTGCCTCTCTCTCTCTCTCTCTCTCTCTCTCTCTCTCTCTCTCTCTCTCTCACACACACACACACACACACACACACCTTTTCTCACATAATATCAATGTTTCCTTCACCTCTACTCTTCCCAGTTCCTTTCCACCTTTCTTCCCATCTGGATACACTCCATTTCTGTCTCTCAGTAAAAGAACACGGTCTTTCTGGTGCGGCTTACCTCACTCAGGATGATCTTTTCTAGTTCTATCCATTTGCCTACAAATTTCATGATTTTCTTTTTTTTTAATAGATGAGTAATATCTCATTGTGTAAATGTACCACAGTTTCTTTATCCATTCTTCTGCTGAGGGATATCTAAGTGTTGTCAGATTCTGGCTGTTACGAGTAAAGCTGCTATGAACATAATTGAGCAAATGTCCTTGTTTTATGATAGGGCATCTTTTGGTTATTGCCCAGAAGTGGTATAACCAGATCTTGAGGAAGAACTATTCCCAATTTTCTAATAAAGCACAAGATTTATTTCCAGAGTCATTGTACAAATTTACATTCTCACCAGCAATGGAGGAGTATTCCCCTTTCTCAACCTCTCCCACAGCATGTGCTGTAGCTTGGGTTTTGGAATCTCAGGGTTGTTTTAATTTGCATTTCTCTGATGACTAATGAAGATGTCTGGCTCAATCTGAGACCCACCATATGGGAGAGAGCCGACCCCTGATACTATTAATTATACTTTGCTATGCTCAGAGACAGGAGCCTAGCATAGCTGTCCTCTGAGGGGCTCCACACAGCAGTGGATTGGAACAGATGCTGAGATTCACAGCCAAACACTGGGGGAAGTGTAGGGAGTCTTGTAGGGAAGTAGGGGGAGGGATGAAACCTGGAGGTGACAGGAACTCCAAAAAGAACACCAACAGAGCCAACTAACCAGGGCCCAGAGGGACTTGTGGAGACTGAAGCATCAACCAAGGACCATGCATGGACTGGACCTAGGCCCCCTACAAAGATGTAGCCAAAGGGCAACACAGGCTTCATGTGGGTCCCCTAGTAAGAGAAGTGGGGACTGTCTTCCTCATGGACCTGTTACTTGCTTTTTGTTCACTTCCCCCTGGCAGGACTGCCTCACCAGGCCACAGGGAAAGAGGATATGCTCATTTATGATCAGACTTGATATGTTGGGATGGGTTGATGTGTGTGTGTGTGTGTGTGTGTGTGTGTGTGTGGGTGGGTGGGTGTGGGTGTGTGGGTGGGTGCTGGGTGTTCCTTTTTCTGAAGAATAGGGAATGATAGATGGGGAAGAGGTAGGGACGGTGGGACTAGAAGAAGAGGAGGGAGGGGCTACAACTGGGATGTAAAGTGAGTAAACAAATACAATTTTAGAAAAGAAAGAAAAGAATAGGAAATAACAGAATGACTGTCTTTCCCATCTCTGCTTCCACTGCTCTGAAGAACGCCAGTCACTAACCAGGTGCCTCGTCACATTTCCAACATACACTGCAGACATTCACACTGTGTGGCTCAAGCGCTCACCACACAGTGCTTACTGTTCTGCACTCCCTGGGCAGGAGGCTATTATTTCTATTCAAAACCATACTTATAGCTCTGTGTGGTAACATACTTAACATCCCAGCTTCTCAGGAGGCTAAGGCAGAAGCTTTGCAATTTCAAGGCCAGCCTGTTTAACTTAGACCTTGTTTCAGAAAAAGGAGGGGTGTCAGAAGGTATGGAGCTAGAGCATTTGTCTAGCATGCGTGAGATCCTGGATTCGGTTTCCGCACATGTAAGGACATTCATCTGTGGCAGAGGCACTTCAAATGAACAAGTATGCTTTTTCGACATGAAGATGGACCGACATAATAACCTTAGGTGTGCAGCAACTTGTTCATCACTCTCTGGCTGAAGCGTTTGAAAACATTTTTTGTTATTTGCTTCTCTTTCACTGAGAATCAAACCTGGGTTTGTATAGGCTACACACGGAAGGCAGTTGACTTAAATTAGTGATCAAGATTAGGAAAACACATGGAATTACATTGAGGAGCATTTTGTTTATTTAACTGTAGTTGCAATTGGGAAGTGAGAGTCTATAGCGTTCAGAACACCAGAATCATGGAAGTTCAAGACATTTTGGGGGCCAAAAAGTCTTACTTCAATAAAAATAATAACACCTTTGAAGAAAACTCACTTTAAAATTATCATACAATGTCTTAGATAGCATTATGTCATTTTAGAACCAAGTATGTTTTAGTAGATTCTCCATCCCATTCATTTTCCCAGCTCCCTGCCTCATGACCCTCCCTGTAACCTCCCTTTCTCCTTCCCACTTTCATTTCACATGTCTTTTGGCTTCCTCTTTCACCCACCTCAGTTCCTCTTTTTATCCTCTCTTGGTCTCCATTCTAGGTTTTAGGCTTACTCCTACTCATTTATATGTATTCATTTGTAGATGACCATCTACATGGAGAAAAATAACATACATTCCTTTATATTTCTGATTCTGGGTTACATTGATTGATAGTTCATTTATATTTCTGATTCTGAGTTATATTGCTTGGTATTTTATTTTCCAGATCCATCACATTCTGAACATTTTCATAATTCTATTTTTATAGCTGAATAATATTCCTTTGTGTGCTTGTGTCACATTTTCATTATTTATCTGTTGATGGACACCTAGGCTGCTTCTGTTTCTGTGTTATGAACGAAGTAGCAGGAAATATGCACATGCAGATATCTCTGTGATGAGCTTCTGAAATTTTTGAGGATCTGCTTAGGTTGATAGTATAGTATTAATTTTAATTTTTGATACATTTCCATACTGCTTTCTACAATGTCTGTGTGGGTTTACACTCCCAGTAGATGTGAATAAAGGCTCCTTTTCCTCTAATCCTCCCCAACATTTGCTGTCAGGTTTCTTGATGGTGGTATGGTATCTCAAGGCAGTTCTAATTTACAATAGAGGTGGCAATAGTGAATATTTTAAAAATATTGACTGTTCATGTGTGTTTCTTTCTTTGAGAATTGTTTGTTGATCTCATTAGTCCATTCGTTAATAGACAGTTTTGTTTTTATGGTGCTTAGTTTTGTAGTTCTTTGTAAATTCTGGTTATTAGCCCACTGTCTGAAGTAGAGCTGGCAGTGATTTCTTTCCCATTCTACATGCTGTCTGTTTGCTCTGTTGATAGTTTTTAATTGTTATTTCTAAGATCTTGCTTTTGTTTTTGTACATTGATCGCAATCTACTGAGTTTTTTTTTTCTAGATACGTGAGGAATAACATTAGAATTTTGATGGGAATTGGATTGAATCTGTTTTGTGGGTGTAGAAAAATGGTGGGTAGTTATGAAGTCCTGTTCTTGTGACATAGAGGCTAAAGCTCAGTGGGTTGACAATTAATGTACAAACTTGCAAGCACTACCTGTGAAATAACAAGTAAAAACTAAATAAACTATTAAAAGGTTAGGAAAGCAACAAAAGCAAAATAAAGATATAACCAAACAAAAACAGACAGGATAATAACATACATATCTACCAACCAATCAACCAACTAACATGACCAACAATGCAGAACAGGAAAGGAAATATGAAGAAGGGGGTGGGCAACCAAACAAGAGCAGGAGCAAAACACAGCAAAGCCGTTCATAGCCTCGTTCTGGTCCGTGGCCCTGTTAGTTTTTCAGAAAACCAAGTGTTCTGAGCTCTTGAGATTCCCGGAGCCACACTGCATCAAGTGCGGTTACACAGACTAGTGAAGCTTGATGTTGATTCTTGGGTTTGGTCATGGGGTGATCGTGTCTTGGCTACATGGCAGCTGGTGACAGGTGTCGCTAAACCTTTCGTTATGCATGCTGATCACCAGGATAGATGGGTGGAGTCAAAACCCTGTTCTTTTTTTGATCTCTGAGATTTAGTATATTTTGAATGGATGAAAAATATTGTGAATTTAATAGCATAGTACTGACATATAATGTCTATGTGCTCACTGATAATATAAAGCAATAGCATACATTTTCATATGTTGATCTTGCATTCTGTGACCTTGATATTATTTTACTCTTCATAGATTGTTTGTGGTCTTCCATATAGAAAGTCATGTTATTGCTAGATGTGGTCATTTATATTTCTTCCTTTATAGTTTTCCTGACTTTAGGTTCTTTAAAAATGTGTTATCAGTTATTGCACTGGCTTTAATGTCTAGCGCCACATTGAGTCAAAGTGCTAAGAGCTCTGTCTTGTTTCTAGTTTGAGAGAAGGATCGGTCAGTTTTTCACCATTCATTATAATTTCCAGAGCTGATTTTTTAGTTTTGTAGATACTCTTAATAACTTAGGGACATTTCCTTCTACATCTAGTGGTGTGTGTGTGTGTGTGTGTGTGTGTGTGTGTGTGTGTGTGTGTGTGTGAGAGAGAGAGAGAGAGAGAGAGAGAGAGAGAGAGAGAATGAGATCTGTGAACGTTTGGGTGTGTTCATGTGTGTGAATATGGACACTCCTGTACCAGAGCACATATGTAGAGGTTTGACCTCAGGTGTCAGTCTTCTCTTTACTCCTTGTTTGATAAAGGGTCTCTTTGTTGGTTTCCCAGAACGTATGTCAGGCTCAGTTCTGGGAGTTTTCCTGTATCTCTCATCTCCCCATAGAGTTTCCGTGCTTATAGCTATTTTTCTCTATGTGTTAATTCTGATGTGAGTTCTGAGGGTTCAGGCGTGGGTCCTCATGCTTGCATGTCAAGTGTTTTTAATCCTTGAGACATCTATCCATCCTAGTTTGCCTGAGCATTTTTGTAGATAACATTACTGAATCTTGTCAAACGTTTCTACACAAATGTACATGATTATTAGTTTGTTTCTCTTAGCCTAAAAATATGGTAGAGTATATTTATTGAATTTTGGACATTTCTGCTATGAAGCAAATCCCATTTTGTCGTAATGCATTTCTATAAATCAATGTATTTTATTTGCTTCTATTATGTTATGTTCACAAGAAATATTTGTTTGTAGCTTTCTTTGTTCACACTGTTGTATCATCTTTATTCATTTTGTATCAGAAATTCTTTGTAGAATGAATATGGATAGATCTTATCTATCTATATGGATAGACCTTTTATTTTCTAAAAGAAATTATATGCATCTAGAGTTGATTTTTCTTTAAATATTTTGTAAAATTCTCTGGTAAAGTCATCTATACTTATATGGGCTTTTTGCATTTTTAAGTTATATAATCCTATTTAATTGTTACAGGGATAATCAGTTTATCAACTTCATGTTAAATGAGTTTTGTAGTTTGAATTTTAAATTAAATATCTACTCTGTGCATATTATTCAATTTTTGTGTGTAGAATTCTTAATAGCTTGCCTTAAGCAGTTGTTTTTATGTGTTATTTACAGCTTTGATTCTCTCCCATTGTTTCTATTGCCTTAATTATGGTAAGAGATAATCAGAGATACTTTCTGACTCTTCTTTATTAGATATTCAGAGTGTCTTTCTAGATTAGAATGAATAACTGATCTGAGGGACCATATACAATGACAATCTCAATCTTCTAGGCACTATTAATTTTGATTGGTGAACAGAACTTTCTCTGAATCACTCTCTTGAAAGACTATGATTCATATATTGCTCAACCAAGTGGATTCACTTTATACTGATTTGTGAGGACATATCTATAGATGAGATGGATGGATATCAGAAATATCTGGACTGGCTGATTGAGAACACTGAGGTGAAGAAACAGAAACAGTATCCCAACTGATTCTTTCTTTGGAAAGGATTGATTTTAATGGATCAAAATGACTTACCCTGATAACTTAACATCATACAATTAGAAAGAGCTTGCTTTTGTCTGACTCTGTTGTATCAGTAAGTTAGGATTCAAGCTGCTCTGAGGTCTGCTAAAGAAGGGAGATTCAAGAAAACAGACATGGGTCAGAAGCAATTACTGTGGATAAGATCAAGGAGCCAAGAAGGGCAAATGACAATCAAAGGACCTAAAGAGCTTCTAATACAGACAGCAGCATTTCAATTTCAAACTTCTTTCATTAGCCTATTATTTTGGATAGTTTTATGTCAGCTTGACACAAGCTAAGGTCATCTGAGAGGAGGGAGCTCCCTTAAGAAAATGCCTTCATAAGATGTTGAGCAAGTCAGGACACTGAAACATGGGCAGAAAATGTCATAAAATAGGACATTTTCTTAATTAGTGAATGATGGGAAATCTCAGCCCATTCTGTATGTGTGTGTGTGTGTGTGTGTGTGTGTATGCCATCCCTGAGCAAGTGGTCCTGGCTTCTATAAGAAGGAATGCTGAGAAAGCAATGGGGAGCAAGCCAGTAAGCAGCATCCCTCCATGGTCTCTGCATCATCTCCTACCTCCAGATTCATGTCCTGACTCCCTTCAATCATGGACTACAATGTGGAAATGTAAGATAAATAGCCCTTTCCTCTCCAAGTTACTTTTTGGTCATGGTGTTTCATCACAGTAATAGAAACACTAAGTTACCTTTGAACCCTTTCAAGGGGGGGGGCATACTCAAACAACCCTTAGGATGCTCAGACCAGTGCTACTATAATGCTCAGGAAATATATTTTAACTGGAGAACAGGAATCACATTTTTATTTTGATTAATGATCCAGGTTATTCAGTTTCTTTAGAACCTAAGCTATTTTTAAACATCCCAATAAAAGTCCTTAATAACTGCCTCCAAAATAATTGTATTCTAAAGCAATGTGTTTCATCTCTGCCTGTGTAGAAGAATCATTTGGTATAATGATTAATTATATGTGTCAATTGTGTTAGACTCTGGGGCTCGGGTGTTTAGTCAGATACTAGTTTAGTTTGAACTGTGAAGACATTTTACAGATGTGATGTGATTAAAATTGTTGACTTGAAGACAAGTAGATTACCTCCCATCCATAACACAAGTGGATCTCAGTCAATTAGTTCATACCACAAGAGCAATGACTAAGGTTTCTTAGCACCCCATTTACTTTATCATTAATGTGCTAAAATCCAAAAGCAACCTTGAGAATAAAGGTTTATTTTGACCTATAGTTCCAGAGTGATGCCGTCCATTGAGCGGGGAAGAAACGGCAGCAGGTAGCCAAGCTGTAGCTACAGGGCAGGATTCTGACTGGTACACAAGGCCTTTCCATAGTGACTCGCTTCCTTTATTAATACTCCACCTTCAAAAGACCCTACAGTCTTCCCAAAGAGTTCCACCAGCTGGAGACAAGTTTCAAACACATGAACCTATAGAAAACATTTTACAAAAACCTGACAGTTAGAAAAGACATAATTTTGCCCAAGACAGTATCATGAAACCTATAGTAAGAGCTGGCCTGGAAACACATGCCCACTGGTACATTAGTGGGCGGAACCAGTCATTTACTGATTAGATTTAAGTTCATCTTTATAAAATGAAACTCATACTTGGCACCATTATCAGGCCAAGAACCTATGGCTAGACAGGTCATAGGCCCCACAGGAAATGTATCACTGTTTATCATGCTAAGTGGACATAGTATTAGACTGATTGTAAGGACTTATTTTATACCTGTAGATCAATGAATTACCCAGCTGCCACCAGAAAAGATTTGCGGTAGATGGTGATTAATACAGAGAACCTCAGCTGACCAAGATTCAGAGAATGAAAGCCAGTGGAATGCTTAACCCTAAATGAAATGCATGTACCACACCCTCTGTCTAAGGTTCAGAGCCATCTCTTGGGCACAGCAGGGAAGCCGCACATAGGAACTCACAGGAGTTCTGATAACATACAACATATGTTATGATAACATAACACAGGGAAGCCGCACATAGGAACTCACAGCAGTTCTGATAACATACAAGTGATCCATGCAAACTCAGGCCAGCCCAAGTCCCAGTGTGGAGATGGATGCTGGACGTGTGAGGCCGCCTGTGCCGGAGAAACTATCATCAGTTGTCAGCTCAGTAGAGACGAGGCTGCTCCCCCTAAGTGTCTATCCCGTGCTTAGCTTGACAACACTGATGTAAGACTACACATCAGAGAGTATTTGACGAGCACAAATTGGTCCATTTTTGGTTCTTAAAAAAAAAGACACAAACAAAATAGGGGGTGTATGGATATGGGTTTGTATCTGGTAATAGTTGGGGAACACGAGTATGATCAAAACATGTTGTACTAAATTCTCAAACAACTAAAAAAATTCTGCCCATGTTTCAGTGTCCTGACTTGCTCAACATATTTTGGGTTCAGGATCACGGCATCAACTCCCACCTGAATTTTTTTGCTTGCTGGATTTCGAGCTTGTCATCTCTGCAAATGTATGAGCCAATTCCACGAAAAGGTCTCCTACCCTGCATAGCCCAGTTGTCATGCATCATTTTTAGGTGGATTGAGTATGTCAGTCCAGGTTCTCCAGAGAAATACAACAAATACCTGGTCTGTTTGCGCTCTGAATAAGGGATCCTATATGTCATATTTCCTCATGAATTTCTGTTCATGATGAATTTTCAAACAAATGCAAGAAACCTTGGCTCTACCCACAGAGAATCCTGGTATGTTTGTATGTTTTAGAGTATTTCCTCCTAATTTTTCACATTACACAAAGTAGTGTATACTCTGTCGATGATGGAGAAAATTATTCCCCTGTATGTTAGGTTTTGTATGATGTCACCAAATAACTGACAAGAAGCTACTTTAAAGAATTAAGGTTTATTTTGGCTCATGTTTTGAGAGGATACAGTCTGTAACAGCAGAGAGGTAATAGCAGCAGGAGCTTGCTCACATTGGAGCAGGTCAGGACACACACACACACACACACACACACACACACAAATCCATCTAGAACTGGGGCTGAAGTATAAACTTCAAAACCTGCCCTCCACCTCCAGTGATCACTTCCTCTAGCCATGTCCCTCTTCTCAAAGTTTCCACATTTTCCCCAGGCAGAGCCACCAGTAATTGGGAGCCAAGTGTTCAAGTACATGAGCTTTTGAGAGCATGTCACATAAACCCATAATATTCCCCCATATGGTGATTTATTTTTTAATTTATCATTAAATGTTTTGGGGGTTTTAAAGTAGATTCTGTTTCCTAAAGATCATTCTTACTTATTACCAAAAGGGGGGGAGTTCAGACTCCAGAGAGGGCCAGTGGTGTCATTTAGAAAAGCTCCAGTCTTCTTCCAGGGTTCTGTGGGTTCCTGGTAGCTTCCACCCCCAGGCTCAGCCTGTCCTCAGTGCTCTCCACTGCTGCTCATAGCTGCAGCTCTCTGCACCACGCTGAGCTTGAGACACAAACAGTTGTCTTCTTATCAGGGACAGGAGATCTCAAAACTCCACTGCACAGCTTATTGGTGAGCAGAACAAATAAGTTCTGCCTGAAAAGACGAACAAAAGGAGAATAAGGGACCATTAGTCCCTTATTCGTCGGGACATGATGTCTTCCATCTGAAGGTTAAGAGAAGGCAGAGAGGTGTCTGTTGTTGTTTTTAAACTCATATTTTTAATTATATTTGTCAAACGAAAAGACACAAAAGGAAGTTCATTTTTGCTCCTGTGGTATTGTGAAAGAGGCTGTTAGCAGAGCTCTTCTCATATCGTAATATCTGTGAAGCTCTAAGAATGAAGCCAGACTCAAAGTTCCTAATGAGCACTAGGCTGTGCAGAGCGTGAAGGATGATTTAAAGGCAAGAGGAAGTAATCGCTTCCTTCTGATTTAGTTTAATCATTCTTCAGAAAGGAAAAGTGAGTCCTCCAGTGAGGGAGGAACAGCTCTCCTGGCTGTTTGCTGCTTCCAACTACAGAATGGAATATAAAGCAAGTATCTAGATCAGATAGGCTCAGTGTTTAAGTGGCCTTGGGGTGGGCATGGATTTTGACACCCCCTGTTCTGCACATCCTTCATATTCTCCTTTTGTTTGTCTTTTCAAGCAGAACTTACTTGTTCTGCTCACCAATAAGCTGTACAGTGGTTTTGAGATCCCCTATCCCTGCTAAGAAGACAACTGTTTGCATCTCAAGCTCAGAGTGGTGCAGAGAGCTACAGCTATGAGCAGAGCAGCAGGATGAGCCTGGGGCGGGTAGAAGCCACTAAGAAGCCACGGGACCCTGGAAGAAGATGGGCTTTTCTAAATTACTCCAGGATATGCAGAACTGTAAATGAAAACTCCTTAAATCTCAAGGCCCTATGTCCTCAAGGACTTCCCCCACATTTTTTTTTCCTTAGGCTGGGGTAGAGAAGAGGCCTTTTAGTTGGTGGTTCTCATTGCAGGGTCTTCAGAGGCCTCATGCATGTACCTTAACGTGGGTGCTCTGCATATTTAACATCACCCATAAAGTGAAGGACAGGAACAAAGTCACTTTTGAAGTCACTCAGCATAGTTTTTGATGGCAACAATTGTGACTTCCTCCTTGAAATCCCGAGTGAGTTTAGTAATGTGAAGTATCTTGATGGCTTACCAGGAGAAAGACCTTGGTGGAAAAGAAATGTTAAGTGTGGGGCTGGAGTGTTGATTCAGTGGTTAAGAGCAGCTGCTCTTTTGCAGAGGACCCAGGTTTAGTTCCCACCACCCACGGCCATCTTTAACTCCACTTCATGGAGACTTAGTATCCTCTTTTTGACTTTGCTGATACCAGCCATGCACTTTGTACACATAAACTCACACACGCAGGCAGGTAGAACACTCACACACACAAAAATGTGAAACAAACACATCTTTAAAAAAGGAAATATAGAGATTGGGGATTTAGCTCAGTGGTAGAGCACTTGCCTAGCAAGCTCAGGGCCCTGGGTTCAGTCCTCGGCCCTGGGGTTAGGGAGAAGAAATAAAAATCTTAATGTGAGTTGGGAGGATAGAGACTACAGCATGATATATGCACATCAGGAAGAGAGACTTATTTTAACACCTGCTGCTTTCTATGGTTAAATCTCCACTGTGGCTTGATTGCACCTGTCAAAGTGATATGGTTGCACGCAGATACTAGACTAGGATGGACAGACAGACAGCTGCAGCATCACTGCTAAGAAGAGGCCAGGGTAGTGCTGATGGAATGTATTACAAAAAGAGAAAGTGCTGAAAGCACAGAGCTCTACCTCTGTGGCTAGCTGGGTAACTTGTTTCTCTCTAAGCTCATCTGGAAAACTAGAACACTCATACCAAATCCTATGGCATTATTAAAAAGAGGAAATTAAATATGCAAATTTATTTAAATCCACATATTATAGTGTCCAGTATGTAATAGAGCCCCATAAATATAATTTCTCTTTCTTTTCTTCACAACTATTACCATTTCTAAACTGAATCACTTTTTAATCTTTTCCTAGGCTATGGGTTTTTCAAAATACCACCCTGTTTCAATATGCATGAGAAAAATCCTTGAAGTGGTTTTTGAAGGTATAGGCTTCTAGTAGGGTTTAATCTTGTTCACTTTCCTGTTTATTTTCTTCTTGCAGCTTTCCTTGCTCCCTCAAATGGTCACAAAGTGGCTGGGGTTTTTATAACGCTGTTCAGAGATGTTAAATTATTTGTTCCTGGGTTTCTAGAGAGTATGTGAAAAAGCAAGAAATCCAACCAAGTACCTTGGTTGACAATCAAAGCTTCCTGTGGCCTCTGTTGCTTTTGGGTCCCCAGTCATTATCTGTATGAAGATGGAGACCAGTATTTAGCACCTACAATTTTAGCTCTTTGCTCCTTCCAGGAGAGAGGGAGAGAGAAAGAGAGAGATAGAGGGAGAGGGAGAGAGAGAGAGAGAGAGAGAGAGAGAGAGAGAGAGAGCTAGAAAAAAAAGCAATACCAGCAGCATTTGCCTGTGTGTAATGAGAAGACAGCAGCGAGGAGAGACCAGCTAGTGTGTATAGCAACCTGAGTCTTGTTGACTTTACACTTCTTTCCCAGAGAACAGAGACAGGGTTGATGAACACACAGGGGAGCTGGAAGGCAGCAAGAATGCATACATATGGTCATCTTTATCTCATCATCTTCCTTGGTGAGCCCACTGCAGAGTGGCTAGCACATGAGCTCTGTCATTGCCTGTCTCACTTGGAGTTCAGTTCTCCAGCTCACTGGTGGCCAACCCAGTCTGCGCTACTCACTCTGAGACTCAGTTTCCTCCTAGCCACACTGTTCCTGGGGAGCAGTAATGGTACCTCTTCCCTCACATGCGTGATTAATAGGTGTACATGCATGAAGCCCGGCTTCAACATGGCAGCTGCTATCTTGGAAATGCGTTTTAGTTTTTGTTATTATTTTTATTTTTATTCTATATCATATTTTGCCTTACAAGTGGTGGTGGGCTTTACTTGTGCATAAGGGCTCTTGCAGAAAAGCAGACCCAAAAGGGCATGGATAGAACACTGACTGGGCTGCCTCAGGTCCATTTCTAGTTTCACACTGGTGAAGCATCTTCCTCTGGCTGCTGCTTCTGTTCAGCTAAACCCATGAGGAAACTAGATGGTGCTGAAAGTCACTGGTGGGTCAGGCTCTGTGGCTGTCTTGACAAAGCAGCTGTTTTCTTCTGTCATCTCCACTCATCAAAGGACATCCCGCCTCTGAGTGCTCATGGCACCTCCCTAAGGATCTCTGTTTAGTTCCAGCTGGTAGTTAGGCCCAGGGCTGCTTGAGTCCAGAGTCTACTCTGCCTCCTGTCCTGTAGGCTGATTGTCTAGGACTGTACTTTTTTTTTTTTTAAGTTGAAGAGATTCAACTTAATACATAAGCAAAGCAATGAGAATTATGTGAGGTTTATATTTAAGGTAAAACACCTCTCACACAAGGGACAGGTTTTGCATATTTACAAACTTTAGAACTTAATGTTTTATACAGTTCTACAAGTCATATGTAAGATCGCACAGGCCACACTGGCCAGAGAAACAGACAGGCTAACTGCAGATTTTCTCCTTTCTTCTTTTTCGCAGGTCCAATCCCTTCCTTATCACACCCAGCTCTGTAACATTCTACCTGTTGTGGCCTCTTCTCACTCTCTGTCCCCATTGCTAGGGGACTAAGGCAGGAGGGAGGAAAGTAGGGTGTTCCAAGGACTGTACTTTTTAAAGTGTGATAACTAGGCTACCAGTAACAACAGCAATGTGACTTCAAAACCCATTAAAACTCAGCCCACATGCAAGGAGTAGGGTCTAGTGTGAGCTGTGAGAACCTTCCCAGGATTTTGATGCACCTGAGCTTCCTCATATTTTTTGGAGCATTTCCCCTTGCCTTGTATTTCCAAGGAACGGCCTTTCTGGAGTGAACTCCTTCCAGTGTGAGTCAGAATTGCCATTGGAGCCCTTTCCCACCATTCCTTTCTCTTTCTAGGGAAATCCCTGTAGACCAGGCACCACTGTAATTAATTTATTAGAATAAATTAACAGCACTCCTTACGTTCTTAGCATGCACCTGGTGCAGATAGTATCTTTAATTTTGCTTCAGTATTTTCCCAAGAGGTGCTGAGTAAACCAGCATTCAGCATGTATTGCATTCGAATCCTGCCTTTGTGGGCAAGAGAAATAGCTGGATGGCTGCCCAAATACAATGTGAAGGACCATCATGAGTAAAATTGATTTTCTTCTCTCATTTTAACATAATGACTTAGAAACGACTCTGATGTTAGATTTATGATTTTATTCCATGAAAAATTAATCTTCTTTTAAATTGACATTCTCATCCATGCAGGCAGTTGAAAGCAGTTGGGGGAGGGGTCTGAAATAAGACATTTGACAGAACACTGAATTTTGTGTCCTAAAGTAGCCAAAGGATGGGGCCTATGAAAACTTCCTCCAAAATACTGATTTGTGATATAGGATTTCTGAATAATTCATATTTCATTATTACAGAGACGGTGGCTAAGCTTCCTAGCATTCTTTCCTGTTTGCGCATCTGGCCACCAGGTTTTGGCAGGAGGATGCTTGTCAGGCAGGAGGCATGGAATGGTGTTATTTCAACAAAAACTGTAGCCACACAGAATTCAAGCATCAAGGAAATGATACGATGTTTACAAGCACAGACCAAGTCCACAGGAAGTGGCTCTACTCCAGGGACAGAAAGACGTGAGAAGAAGGCATCAGGCTTGCTCCATCTTGACTCTGGTTATGCAAGAAGTGATTCTAAGACACCAGTTCTGTAACTGACGTGTGCCCCACCCCCCTCTATCCTCATCTGCCACTGTCTAGTTCCCCGAGCACTGACTGAGGCTGAGCTGCAGGGAGACTGACTGTTGGGAGACTTTTGGGGAGGCATCCGGTTTGACTCTGGTGTGACTGAACAGGTGAGTTCCACCAGGAATTTGGCATCTCAACATCTTAGCCCATTTTTACATTTCTGTAACAATACGAGTGCTTTATAGAGAAGAGACATTTATTTAGCTCGCAGGGTTGGAGGCTGGAAGCCTAAGACTGAGAATCTCCATCTGTTCAGTCTCTGGTGACAACCTTATGGTAGATGACACAAAGATGGCAGGGGCATGTATAGAAAGATTGCAGGAGGGTGCAGGCTTGCTCTTTTTGTGAAAACTTGCTCTCAAGTGGCATTTGATGAGAACGACATGAGTCTCTCCCGAGGGCAGCATCCACAATGCCCTCATCACCCTTTTCTGGGCCCCTGCCTGAGTGTCTCCACCACTGCAGTGTCACCACACTGGGGCATAGACTTCCAGCTCATGACTTTTGGGGAACACAACCCAACCATCTCCAAATCACAGTCCATCTAGAAAGAGACACTGGCAGGATTCCACAGAGCTGGAGGTAGTGGTGTGAGTGTTGTGTGAGACAACAAATGGGAAGTGTGTTTTCTGATATGTGAACCTGGACAAAATTATTAAAATGTTTATTTTGTTCCTAATATTACTGGACTCATTGCTACTGGCTTGAGGGAACCTAATCTTTGCTATACCACTTCTTTTATATAATTACTCTCTCCTGATGATGAAGGTCTCTTTGCAGCTAATGCACATGCTACGGGATAGGAGCTGGCAGTGGAATTCTCTGAGTTTGGAAGCTTTGGAAATGCAAGAGGAAATGGTGGAGTTAAATGTGAGGCTATAAGCCCTTGAGAAGGCTCACAGAGTAAAAGTGTCTGCAGCCAAGCTTGAAGACCTGAGTTCAAATCCCAGGACCCATGTGGTATAGGGAAAAGTAACAACTCCTGCAAGTTGTCCTTTGACCTGCACACCTGAGCTATGGATTGGATATGTCCTCCACTCACACCAAATAAACAAATAAATATACTTTTTTAAAGATTTATTTATTATTTATACAACATCCTACCTGCACACTAGATCTTACTATAGATGGTTGTGAGCCACCATGTGGTTGCTGGGAATTGAACGCAGGACCTCTGGAAGAACAGTGAGTGTTCTTAACCTCTGAGCCATCTCTCCAGCCCCCTAAATATACTTTTAAAAGTTCAAATGTGAGGCTCTGAAGTAGGTTCTGGAGCATAAGAGAAAGTTGGAAAATCACTGAGGATATTTCTGGTATACTATGAACTCAATTTCCTTTCATGTTTTTTAAGTAGTAATTAGAAATACTTTAAAAATATTTATGGTCATTGAATTGCATTTCTTTGATTAAGACTCAATTTCTAAATAAGACCACCCAGGGAAATAAATCATATTTTGGGTACAATTTGCTTAAGGAGGATTCCTAATCATGCATCAAGAAGAGAGTTAACTGGGGGAAGGACTTTAGCTCAGAAACAAAAGAAACAAAAATTACTTAACTAGATAAAGAAGTCTTAATGCTAGCTCTGATTGCCTGAAAAAATGTAGTAAGATTTTTTTTTGTGAGATCTTTTTCATATATATAAGCATTTGAAGGTCTTTGCCTCTATGCCTCTATGCCTTTATGCCTCTATGCCTCTATGCCGCTAACCTGTTTTCAAGAAGAACTGCCAGTCTTATGAACTCCACCCACACTTAGCAAGACCCAGTTGCAGGGAAACTTGTATTGGACAGTGACTTCCCAAGCCATGATGCCCTGACTCCTTCCTCCTGAGGTCTCCTAACTGATCGATAGGACTTCCATGTGATTTGGGTGATGCCATGGTCCAGGGCTTCCTCTGCTCATGCACTCAGTAGATAGTGCCATCTTTATCTCTGTTTTCACCTGATGATCTCATAGGCAGCTTTCCAGTCCTTATCTTCCTGAGCTTCAGGCAGAGGTGCAGCCCAGCCCAAGTTCTGAAAGTCTCCACAAGCTGACAGATGAGAATATCTGCTGTTTATCCTCCTTTCAAGTCTGCTCTTCACTAGTGAATGCATGACCCCTTCCAACAAGTAAGTAAGGAGCATGAAGTCCCCCATTATGCTGTGGTCTTTCCAGCCCCCACATTTACTCTATCATAATCACTCTATCATAATTTCCCATTTATTTAGTCTGCTTGTCACTTTTCAACTCAGTGCTGTTTCCTCCTCTTACAATAATGAAAAAGGCACCAAGTTCCATGGCCTTTATTATTATTATTTATTATGGGTTTTTCTTTTTAAATTGGCAAATAAAAACTGTGTATAGTTACACTGTGCAATGTGATACTGATAAATGTGTATATAGTAGAATGGCAAATCTCAGAAATGAACAGATCCATGACTGTATGTGTGTGCGTGTGCTCATGCGCATGCACGTGTGTGTCTAAAACACTGAAAGTCTCTCTAGGTGTTCTTTTTTAATTAATGATCATTGGTCATTGATATCTCTCAATATTAGCAGTCTCAATTCAATAAAAAGATGCAAACTAACAAAATGGATATGAAAATAGGATACATATTTCTGCTGCATCCAAGAAACACACCTTAGCATCAAAGATAAAAATCATCTCAGTGTAAAAGGGTAAAAAAGATATTCCAATCAAATGGACATAAGAAGCAAGTTGGATTTTTTCAAATGCCTTTTCAGCATCTAAGGAGATGATCATGTGGTTTTTCTCCTTCAGTTTGTTTATGTATTGGATCATGTTGATCGATTCATGTTTAAAGTCTTGGAGAGATCAGGGATACATGGCACATACCTGAACATAGTAAAGGCAATATACAGCAAGCCTATAGTCAAAATCAAACTCAATGGAGAGAAACTAATCAAGAGGGAGGACTCTTGCTAAAATGCTCAATTTCTATCCAGAAAGGCAAAGAGGATAGACATCAGAAGAAGGAGAAAAGAGGGAACAAGTCAGGAGCCTGACACAGAGGACCTCTGAAAGGCTCTGCCCTGCAGACTATCAATGCGGATGCTGAGACTTATGGGCAACCTTTGGGCAGAGTGCAGGGAATCTTAGGAAAGAAGTGGGAAAGAGTAAGATCTGGAAAGGACAGGAACTTCACAAGGAGAGCAACAGAACCAAAAAATTTGAGCACAAGGGTCTTTCCTGAGACTGATACTCCAACCAAGGACTATGCATGGAGATAACCTAACACAGATGTAATAACCCTGCACAGATGTAGCCCATGGCAGTTCATATCCAAGTGGGTTCCATTGTAATAGGAACAAGGACTGTCTCTGACATGAAATAATCAGTTCTAATCGGCCTGCTCTTTAATTACCTCCCCCTGAGGGGGGAGCAGCATTACCAGGCCACAGAAGAAGACAATGCAGCCACTCCTGATGACACCTAATTGACTAGGATCAGAAGGAAGGAAAAGAAGACCTCCCCTATCAGTGGACTTAGGGAGGGGCATGCATGCAGAGGGTGGAGGAAGGGAGGGATTGGGATGGGAGGAGGGAGGGAACCACAGGGAGGATACAAAGTGAATAAAGTGTAATTAATAAAGAATTAAAAAAGTGAATAAATTGTAAAGAAATAAAATAAAATTTTAAAATAAATTTCAGTTCAAAAGAAAAAAGAAAAATTTTAATATGCAAAGACTTCAAACCAAAACTAATCAAAAGAGATACAGAAAGGGACTATATATTCAGCAGATGAAAAAGCCACCAAGAGGACATTGCAATCCAAACAAAAGAGCACCCAAGTTTATACATGAAACATTTCCATAGATTAAATCACATACTGACACTCAGACACTGATAGTGGATGATGTCATTAGTCCCAGCTGCTGAGGGTCTATGTCAAGGGTGTCTCTACATGGAGGCCCAGAGAAGATATTGTGTGAAGATGCGAAGGTGAAACCTGGATTACCTTGATGGCCCCAAGATGTTGGAGATACCAGAGTCATTAGATACCTGCAAGAGTAGAACCAGTCCATAAGAAAGAAGTGTATGTCAGTCCACAAGGCTGAAGGAGTGGGAGAGATCTGAAGAGAGCTTTGACATCAAACATAGTGATGAAGATGCTTTTCCTTTCTTTGGGGCGCCATCTTTCCTGCCTCCTTCATGTTTCTATAGGAATTGCACATCTTTCTGTATTCACACACTTCTGTTAGATCGCTTTGGCCAACTGCTCTGAGCATCTGCCTGCTGTTTTAAATGCCATGTTTGTTAGATCTAGGGCTCCTCAGATGTGATAGACAACTAGAAGATGTTTGTTGCAACTACAGAGCTGGAGTAGGCCTGTAGGAGTTGGAACTTACTCTGGATGATTGCTTCTTCTCGCCCTCCCAAAGCCACAGTTCTTTGACCTTCCATTAACCACTCCACACTCTCTGCAGAACACTTGATGGACATTGTCACCCACAGGCCAGAACACTAAGGCCAGAGTAAAGAAAACCTACATATATTTCACATGCTAGTCATCATCAGTTTTGTTGCTTTAAGATGAAAATGCTAGCTCACCCACTCTTCTGGTTTGTAATAGAGATGATTCAAACAAACGCTGTTGTCTAGGTTGTAACTCTGTGGTTTAAGGTGTTTTGATTCACAAAGAAAGAATTTTTCTATTGTTTCAGTTTGAAATAAAAAATGAGATATTCCGGGACTAAGGCATTTGAGACTGTGTTTTGTTTGTTTGTTTTGTTTTGTTGTTAGTGTTACAAAATATTCAAGAAAAACACCTCAAGATATTTTTTTTTTCTGGAAGAGATTCCAGTGGTGTGAGTTCGTGGATACTGGTTACATTGTTTCTAGACCTGTGGTGAGCAGGACTTCATGCCATAAGGATGTGATGGAGCAAAGATGGATGGCTGAGAAGGCAAGAAGGAAGGAAAGGGAAGGGGGAGAGAAGGATTGGGAAGATGAAGGAAAGAAAGCAGAGAGGACAGAGGGAAAAAGGAAACTTTACATTTTTTTGTTAACATTTATTAAATTTTCTATATAATATATTTTAATAGCAGTCTTTCCTCCCTTCTCAACTCCTCCCAGATTCTCCCCTCTTTCCTCCCAACCCTATTTCACGTTCTCTTTCACTCTCTTTTTCAAAATGAAGAAGAAGAACAACAAATAACAACAAAACCTGAAAATAAAAACAAACTAAATAAAAAGAAAAAATCTATAAGAAAAGTGCAAACATGCACCTGCCCTAGAATGTAGCTGGTATACTCAATGACACTCCATTGGAGAAAACTGATTTTCATTTGTCAGCAGCTGCTAATTGTAAACAGCTTCTTGGTGAGGGGTGGGACCTGGTGTCCTCTCCTCTTTCTCAGTGCTGGGGTTTTGTCTGCTTTGACCTAGGGCATACCCTCACTGACCTACTTTCTCTAACTAGGCTTCGGCCACTAATTCCACTATCTCCCAGGCTATCAAATTATGAATCCATCTTTGAATTAGTGCACTGCTGGTGTCAAAGTCCTTATAACCCAGGGATTTCCCCAAATCCACATGTAATTTCTACCAACCCTGGGCACCTTGGCCACTGGGAGACAGTGAGATTCAACACTAACTTCAACTCCATGTTAGAGTTTCAGTTTCCATTCTTTTCTTCTTCCTCTTCTCCTTCTCCTCCTCCTCCTCCTCCTCCTCCTCCTCCTCCTCCTCCTCCTCCTCCTCCTTCTTAACCACCGAGCTCATAATTTCACAGCAAATAAAGCAGCTGATCATTACATTTGGAAATGTAATTTTATGTGTTTGCTACATTGTTTGTAAATATAAGTGGTTTACTTACCTTCCTGATTATGTGTAGGAATGGCCACGCTAAAATGAATGTGAGTTCTCTAAACTAGAAGGCCAAAGGCACATGAAACCTTTGCATGATGGAAATGGAGCTCAGAGGTCCAGCTGGAAACCTTGAACCCCATTGATTTCAACAGCTGACAATTAGCTCCTCTAGTGACAAGGGCACCAGGAAGGGGATTTGACAATGTAATGACACTTGGCAACTTCAGCACTGCTCAGGCTTCCAGAGAGCTCCCAAATTGCTCCTCAGCTGGCACCTTGAGCAGGGGGGGACCATTCTTCCAGGAATGTTGCTAATTGAGTACGGAAGGGTCTTGATGCTCACCTAGTGTGTGCATCACAGCTTATTTACTGGGTATCACAGGAAGTGATACCCAGAAATTCTCTGTGGCAGATAGATAGCTTTCTGAGCAAACTGCTTAGAGTGCTCCAAGTAGTAGATTTGGTTGGGCACAGCCATTGAGGGGGGGGGCTTAGACTCAGGTCTGGCTCTGTGTTAGAATCCCATCCTTAACACTTATTACATGAAGCTGGGGAAGTTATTTCTCTAATTTGTTGCTTAGTTTTCCTGCATCTTAAGTGAGAAACAATGATACACACTTTATTGAGTGTGTACTCTCATCAAATGAAATTGTGGTTTCCAAATGTGGGTGAACTTAAAATAAAGTCAGGTGGATAGAAATGAGTTGATGGTTGGTCATCTACAGTTACAAAAAAGGTGAAAATTGGTCAGACTATGGTTCTCTAACTATTCAAGTGATTTTCTGATTTTTACTTTACTGGTCACAAAGTAATGACAGATCAAATCTGCTGTATCATGCTCCAGTTTGCCATACTGTTATAATATGTAGGGAAGTTCATAGTCTTTGGATTTTGACTTTAAAATATAAGCTGTGTGTCTTTAATTTCTCTTTAATTTGACTTTAAATTATAAGCTATGTGTCTTTGAGTCCATCATTTAATCTCCTGAGCCCCACTATACAGTTGAAGGTAATAAGATCTTTGCATGCAGTGCATTTGAAAAAGTTAAATGAGGAATGAAAGTAATGTCTCTAACACAGTATATAACGTCATCAGTCCTGAGCTGGCTTCAGTTTCTTCCTGATCCTTTGCCCTTCCCATAGTAAAGAGTGTAGACTTTTTGATCAGACTGTATACTCAGTCCTGGCTCTTTTAACAGGCAAGAGAGAAGACCCGGCTAAGGTTGGTCACGTGGCATTCAGTCATGATACCAGTCTTAGAGGAGACTTGAAGTCATTTCAATAATTTGGTAGCCTTACCACCTAGCCAGGTCTTGTTGCTTTTAGACGGAAAGAACTACGAGCACTGATCTTTTAAGTAGCATTTCTTACCTTTGTTCCCTGTTTCTATTTTTGTTCATAGGAAATGTTAATACAAGTATGGTTCTCTACTAACTATCCGGATCAGACTCAGAAAAGTCACGAATGGCTTATCTTCATTCGTTGTAACCCTCAAATACCGAAGAGTCAGAGGAATTCACCTTTTAAGAATACACTGAATGACACACAGTCTCAGTTGACAGTGGAAAACAAAGGCAGAGCCAGTTTGCTGGCTTTGCAAAATTTAGTCTATCACTGCTCCGTCCCCTATCTCTTTGCTACCAGGCTTTTCTGTTGATAGTTTTTCTTCCTGTGATACCCAGTAAATGCAAACAATCCTCCCTTCACAACACTGCAATCAATCTTTCCCATGATGTTTACCTTTAGTTATATTTCTCCCATGGTGCAGCTGCTAAGAAGAATTATTATTTGAGTTCTTCCAAAGGCATCACTTCATTATTATAATATATTTTTTGGCAATTTTAGTAGTTGAATAAAAACAATAATTCCTGATAATTCTCTAAGGAGTGAATATAAAGAGGCACAGAAGCATTCTTTGGGCACCAAGAACTGTCTGTAGACTCAATAAGTAGAATGTCTAGCACATAGCCGAAAGCTATTGTAAATCTATGTACACACCTTTGTGATTACTAATTACTTTAAAGGTGTTGCTGGATTCATAATAGCTTTTCTTCTTATGTAATTTCACAGCTGACAATTTGCACTTAGAACATTGATCTGGTAACCTGATGTAAATATAATGAATCAAACCGAAGCTCTTTCCTCTTCTCTGGTAAGTACTTCCTATGACTCTAGAAAATCAAGGGTCAAGAGAGGAAAGGCCAGGAGATTGGTACCTCATGATCAGTGTGTACTGTTAGGGAAAGTCACAGAGCATCTCAGTGTCTACAGCAATCATTCACTTATTTTGTTTGTGTGTCTGTTCTTTCCTTGTCTACGGTAAGAGCTGGCTCTGTTTGCCTATGGAGGCTTCCTACTTCCTTCTTCTCATGGTTTAATTCAGGAGAATTTGACCCAGGTCTGGTCACCAGCATATACCTCTGCTCCACAGGCATGAGTACATGGTTGTATACCTCAGGCTGACCAATAAGTGTAAGCTCTACAGTTTTGCTGGAACTCTGTGATCTATTTCTCTTGGAATCCAAGACAATCTGGATATATGGTAGAGGTCACAGCAGACAAATAAAGACTATCTAAAATTGAAGCAACAAAGAGAAACAGAGCGAGGGGGTGAGATGCTGCTTGCCATCTTTGATATGTAGCTATACTGGAAGACATCACCCCAAATTTTCTTATTGATTTAAACCAGGTTAAACTGGTGTTCTCCACCACTAATATCTTACTGAAAGAAATTTAGTCCCTCGTTTTTAAAGTGAGGGGATTGAATAGGTGAATCTTAAAGCTATGCCAACTTGAAGCTTTAGCTTGAAGTGCTAAAGCTGATATCCAAAATTTATTAGCAGGACATAGACTTCCAGTTATTGGATGAGAGTTAACTACAAAGTCCTTGTAAGGTCACTAATCGATCTATTTGGGATTCCACAGTGAAATCCATTACATATTTCTGACTGCTTTGATAGAAAATACCTTTGATGAACTAATTCATTTGCCTGGAAATTTACTTTGAAATATAGATGGACTGAGAATCATCTCATTTTAAAAAGGTCTATTTTCCCAAACACCCCTTTAATCAACACCTGAACCATCATTTCAGGAAGTCACCCATACCCCCACACCATAACAGGGCCTTATCTGTACAGATGAGTATCTATTCTGGAAAGAGGGTGTTTTTGAGAATTGCTTTTCTTTGTTGTACTCACTTCCGAAGCCTCTCTGATTAAAAAAGAATGGATTGTATACCATTATCTCAAATATGCTCTGCTTTCTCTTTTCCCTGTGGCAACACAGATTCCAGGTGGCATAATGGAAATCTCCAAAGTCCACTCCAGAGAGAGTGCCGGGAAATAAGCCTGGAAAGCACTCTAGGGGGGCAGTCTGTGTTCTTCACCCATACCCAAGCTCCCAGCTACAGATCTCATGTGCAAAACCCTCCAGTGAACAGACCCAAAACCAAAGACCTGCGTACAAGTCCAGAGAAAATCCTTCCTTCTCAATTCGTGCTTAGGAAGGAGACTTGCTTCTCTTGTAGAGAACAGATTTCACCATTGCTTGTGACCACACCCCTTCTGCCTTCTTGCTGTGGCTATCCTACTATGCCGCCCCTGGCTCTGGCATGCATGGCCCCTGATGATCATGTTCACAATTGGTGTGTTCACAAAAGGATCACTTTTGTGCCACATACTTTCCACTTATGTCTCCCTAAGTGAACTCTCACTTCAATCTTGAGAGGCACTGACCAGAATCATCAAATCTTAGAGAAAGAGCGATTTACTTTTGAGGTTGGAGGTCAGTGGCTAATACACACACACACACACACGCCTTCACCCACTTGCCTGCTTTCTCTCTAAGTCCCGTTTAATGCTCAGGCCACACTTTTGCTGTCTTTCATAATTTTCATTTTCTCTTGAGAGAGGCCACCCCCCTTCCAGCCTTGCTTCACTCAGGTGTCACTAACATTAAAAAGCCTTGCTGTTTACAGTAACACTTAGAATGTAGCCTTAAGCTGTTTATTTCTGGAAAGCCAATAGTCACATAAAAGTTCTTTATGAATCACTGCAGGACTCAAAAAACTGCTGCTTTTAAAAAGCAGCTCATTAGTGGAGGCATCTGTGATGTTTTTCAATATAAAAATTAGCACTGCTGACCTTTGGGATGGGAAAAGATAAGTGTCTAAGGGAAACATTTAATCTTATTAATGAGAGCTTTTTCCTTGTTGATTTGATGGTTAAGAGGGAGGACAAGGTCTCCTAAACAAATGACTGAAACTTGTGATTGCTCCGATAGGTACTGAATAAATTGAGAGAGGCTTTCAGGCTATGAAGGACATCAAGAGCATTCGAAAGACGGAATGCCAATAACTAGCACTCACTGACGGCTCCATAAGAGCCAAATCCTGATCAAAGATTTTTATATGTTGTCAATGATTCGCAACAACTCATTTTCTGCTTCTGCTAGAAGCTGTCTGACTTTCAGATTCATGATACATTCCTCTCTAGGGTGCTTGGTCTCCCACCACAAGGCAACTATATTCGTGGATCTATATTCGTGGTGTTGGTCATTCTCCGCAGTGGCCAGATGTGATCATCTAGAGAAATGCTTAAGGTTACAGAGTAACCAAGCATCAGAGGCTAGAAAGATCAAAGCCAAAGCATCAGAGGCCAGAAAAATCAGCTGAAGTTTTTATGACCCAATTCAAAGTTATGATTCTCCAGCACAAGACTGCTGTCACCCCAGGTTCTGTGACCTGGCTAACTCTAGATCCTTGCATACCTAGCTCTACTGTATACCCCTCCTTCTGTGAGTCTTTCCTTCTACTCTCTTAGGTCTTTTTAAATCAACCACTAAAATGTATTTATACAACTTTATATGTTGTATCGTTGTTATCATGTATGTTATGTTATCATGTATGTAGCAAAATCTTTATCATTCCGTTCTCACTTCCCACCATGCCGACTCCACTGAACACCCTGTGGACATCATTCATGGTTAGTCTCCATATGCAGGAAAGACAGAAGGCAGTTAAGTATGAAATTCTTGATAAATATTTAGAAATTACTTCATGTTTTTTATTAAGTACTACTGTCACTAGAGTTAGGGCTCACAGGCTGGGTCTCTGTAAGCCAGGTTCTATCACCCACCCTTAGTAAGCCAGTTAAAAAAGCCAAATTAATATTGAAAATTTGTGAAAAGACAAGCATTTAATGGTAGCTACATTGAGAAGAGTGACTCCCCCAACTTCATGGTCAAGGCATGGCATCCAGCCCACCATTGTCCCAGCCCCTCCTACAAAGACTTCTGATGAGTTTCAAAGTTTTCTCCAGAAGACAAGTTCCTGGACTTCCTCCAGGACCTCAGCCATTTACTTTCCTAGCAGGAGGTTTCTGAGGATATTCCAATGTATTTGCTCCATCTTTTCAATAGTCTGACAGCCAGAGGGAATATTAGTGCCTCGTATGCATGTGGAGGCCAGGTGTTGACATCAGTTATCTTCCTATCACTCCTCAGCTTGTTTTTGTTGTTGTGTATTTCTTTGAGACAGTGTCTGTCACTGAACCTAAAGCTCATTATTTTAGCCACAGCGGGTGGCCAAGGAACTCTAGGCCTTGCTTGTCCCCACACCTCCACTTTTTTATATGTGTGAGGAATAAAATTTAGTTCTAATGAGCACTCTACTAATGCACTAGCTCCTCAGCTCCAGAGGTGATGCTTTATTGCATACTACTGGTAAATTGGCACAACTTCCCATGTCCTCCTGAGCTTCCTGTGCCCAAAGACTTATTTGTTTTTACGTGCCCCATCCACAGGGGAATCTGGACATCTTCAAGCAGAGGTAGTGAAGATGCTACAGAAACTCCCTTATGGAGAGATGCAAATTTATGAACAAGGTCTTACCTTCTTTACCAACTCCAGCTTGACACCACATCATCTCTCATACTGTACCTCATAGGGTTAAGTACAGATTGCCTATCAGTGTAATCTACTCATTCATTCATTCATTTATTCTTTTTGAGACAGGGTTCCCTTGTGTAGCCTTGGGTGTTCTGGATTCACTTTGTAGAGCAGGCTGGCCTCTAACTCACAGCAAACGCCTGCCTCTGTCTCCCAGAGTACTGGGATTAAAGTCATTCACCACAACCCCTAGCCTATAATCTATTTATTAATATTCACTTTCATTTGGTTTCTATTCTTCCCTCAATGTGCTTTCTAAGTTAAGTTTATACCAAAATCCTTGATTCAGGATCTGATTCGAAAAGCCTTAGCATTCCTATAGTAGACTACATGGAGAAAGCCACAAGGACATTATTGAACCACTGTTTATTTTTTATTTTATTTTATATTTTATAATTAGTTACATTTTATTAATTCTGTATCCCAGCTGTATCCCGCTCCCTCATTCCCTCTCAATCCTTCCCTCCCTCTCTCCCTCCCTCCCTCATCTCTTCCCTGCCCCTTTCCAAGTCCACTGATTGGGGAGGACCTCCTCCCCTTTCATCTGACCCTGTTTTATCAGGTATCTTCAGGACTGGTTGCAAAGTCCTTCTCTGTGGCCTAGCAGGACTGCTCCTCCATTGGGGAGTGGGGAGGTCAAAGAGCCTGTCATTGAGTTCCTGTCAGAAATAGTCCCTGTTCCTTTTACCATGGGAAACCAATTAGTTACTGAGCTACCATGGGCTACATCCGAGCAGAGGTTCTAGGTTATATCCATACATGGTCCTTGGTTGGAATATCAGTCTCAGAAAAGACCCCTGTGCCCAGATATATTTGGTCCTTGTGGAGCTCCTTTTCTTTCCATGTCATACTGACTCCCCCTTCTTTCATATGATTCCCTGCACTCTGACGAAGGTTTGGTTGTGTGTCTTAGTATCTGCTTTGAAAATACACTGCTACGTAGAGTCTTTCAGAGGCCCTCTGCGGTAGGCTCCTGTCCTCTTACTTGTTTTATCCTACGTCCAATGCACATTCCATTTGTCTTTCTGAGTGAGGATTGATCATCTTATCCCGGGTCCTCTTTCTTGTTTATCTTCTTTAGGTGTGTAGATTTCATTATGTTTATCATATCTTATAGGTCTATATATGTGAGTATATACCATGTGTGTCTTTCTCCTGGGATACCTCACTCAAAATGATCTTTTCTAGGTCCCACTATTTGCCTGCAAATTTCATGATTTCCTCATTTTTGATTGCTGAGTAGTAGTTCATTGTGTAAAAATACCACAATTTCTGTATCCATTCCTCCGTTGATGGACATATGGGTTGTTTCCAGGTTCTGGCTATTATAAATAAAGCTGCTACAAACATGGTTGAGCAAATGTCCTTGTTGTGTACTTAAGCAAATTTTGGGTATATGCCTAGGAGTGGTATAGCTGGGTCTTGAGAAAGCACTATTCCTAATTGTCTGAGAATTGATTTTCAAAGTGGTTGTACAAGTTTACATTCCCACCAGCAATGAAGGAGGGTTCCCCTTCCTCCACAACCTCTCCAGTATGTGTTGTCATTTGAGTTTTTTATTTTAGCCATTCTGATGGGTGTAAGGTGAAATCTCAGGGTCGTTTTGATTTGCATCTCCCTGATGGCTAAGGATGCTGAGCATCTCTTTAAGTGTTTCTCTGTCATTCTATATTCCTCTACAGAGAATTCTCTGTTTTGCCCCATACCCCATTTTTTAAATTGGATTACTTGATTTATTGCTTTTTAACTTCTTTAGTTCTTTATATATGCTGGATTTCAGCCCTCTGTCAGATATAGGGTTGGTGAAGATCCTTTCCCAGTCTGTAGGCTGTCGTTTTGTTTTGACAACAATGTCTTTTGCTTTACAGAAGCTTTTCAGTTTCATGAGGTTCCATTTATTGATTGTTGCTCTTAAAGCCTGTGCTGTAAGAACAGAAGTTCAGGAAGTTGTCTCCTGTGCCAATGAGTTCTAGGCTCTTCCCCAATTTTTCTTCTAACCGATTTAGAGTATATGGTTTTATGTTGAAGTCTTTGATCCACTTGGACTTTAGTTTTGTGCAGGGTGATAAATATGGATTTATTTTCATTTTTCTGCATGTAGACATCCAGTTGGACCAGCACCAATTATTGAAGATGCTGTCTTTTACCATTGAATGGTTTTGGCTTCTTTGTTAAAAATCAAGTATTCATAGGTATGTGGGTTTATTTCTGGGTCTTCTATTTGGTTCCATTGATCCTCCTTTCTATTTCTATGCCAATACCATGCACTTTTTATTACTATTGTTCTGTAGTGCAGCTTGAGATCGGGGATGGAGATACCTCCAGATGATCTGTTGTTGTACAGGATTGTTCCGGAGATTCTGGGTTTTTTGTTTCTCCATATGAAGCTGAGAATCTTTCTTTCAAGGTCTGTAAGGAACTGAGTTGGTAATTTGATGGGAATTGTGTTGAATCTGTAGATCGCTTTTGTCAGGATGGCCATTTTCACAATGTTAATCCTACTAATCCAAGAGTACGGGAGATCTTTCCATCTTCTGATATCTTCTTCAATTTCTTCAGAGACCTAAAGTTTTTTTTCAAGCAGGTCTTTCACTTGCTTGATTAGAGCCACTCCAAGGTACTTTATTGAACCATTGTTTAAAGGAAAGGTTTTACTGATGCTTGCAATACACTCAAATAGTTATCAAGTCTTGTGGACATGGTTATTGTACACAGAAGACATGACTGAATTAGAAGGCAGCCAGAAAAGAAGTTGAATATTGTGCAGGCTAAGGTGTTCTCAGCTTGTCTCTAACCCTTGGCTGGGATATGGTAGAATGAGACGGGCAGGGTTAGAAGAGGGAAGCTGCCGTGTTGACGTTAAGACTTTAGAGTCTGCAGCTGCATGGTAAGGCTCTTTGCTGGCCAGTTTCCAAGAGCAGTAGGTATTCTTTTTCTCCCAGATAGACAGAACATTTGATTTCTAGTGGTTGCTTTTGAGGAGACAGCATAGACTTTAATATTTCATTGGCTGGTTCTATCTAGAAATGATGAACCCTTCTCTGGATGAGGTTCATTGCAAACACTGCTATCTCATGGCTGCCTGGGGACTACAGCGGATATCAAGGTCTATGCAGATAAATTTTTTAACCTTGATAGAGTCAGTGGGAATTTAACGAGTAACTGAGATTATAACAAAGGCAATAAATATGTAGGGATCCAGGAAATAAAACAGTTCCTTATTTCTCTAGACTTTGGAAGCTAGATGAATTCAAGGGAGAAGAAACATTCTAATTCAGGGAAATACATAGATGAAACAGTAATGACTCTCTTTTCTCTCCCCACTTCCCTTCCATCATCAAGAAAATAAAAATGAGCACTTGTGCTATGAAGCAGGAGGAATTTAATTGGGTGGTGATGATTCAATTTAGCTTGTAAATTAGCTGCCAGAGAGACTGAGTGCCAAAAGAACCAGCTTTGCTTTCTTTCTGTTAACTTGTTGGTATATTTGACACAAATTAGATATGGGTTTGTGGTGTCACAAATGACACTCCTCTGAGGACTCCATGGCACACAGAGTGGTCAAACCAAGATCAGAGAAATGACCTTCAGGAAGCCAGTTTCCTCTTTCCCTCAGTCTTAAAGGAATGAGTGAGAATGAGAATCTGGTCTCTAGCTCAGTCCTTAGAGAACGTTTATTTAGCTATTCAAAACAGACCTTGCAATTTAGGCATGCTTCCTGCAGATGGTGAATGTCTCCTGACCAGACATCCGAGCTAACAGGCAGAAGCCACTCAACTGTGTGATTTACAATAACTACCTCATCAGATTTCTATCCTAAGCCCTTTGGATGCTCTTTTTATTCCATGAACAGATGGGAGCAGGCTCAAGGAGTTAACGTCTTCCACCTTGTAATGGCAATAAAGGGGGTTGGGTAGGATATGGTACATACTAAGAGCCATGAAATCCTAAATCTATCTGAGCCAGCTGACTACCCTTTTCTGCCCTTGCTACTCAGCCAGCCTACACTGCCTAATGCCTTCTGGTTCTAGTCCATTGGCTATCCCCACAGGCATCACTAGCAACTATCATATAACTCTGCCTGGCCATATCCAGGCTGGCATGGTGCCTTTAGAAATGGATGCTCAAAGAATGAACTGATTGTCCTGTAACTGGAGCCAAACCACATCAGCCAAGTTAACACCTCTTTAGTGGATGTGGAATCTCCTGAGATGGTCAAGTTCTTCCATGGGATTTTTATTAAGAACTGTGGGGCCCATCAGGACTCACAGAGACTGAACCACCAGCCAAAGAGCATGCATGGGCTGGACCTAGACCCCCTACACATATGTATCAGATGTGCTTGGTCATCATGTGGGTTCCCTGAACAATGGGAGTCGGCGCTGCCTCTAACTCTGTTGCCTGCCTTTGGGTACCTTTCCCTTAGTTTGGCTGCCTTGTCAGGCCTCAGTGGGAGAGGATGCACTTAATCCTGCTGCAACTTGAGGTGTCAGAGTGGGTTGGTATCGCTTGCCTCCCCTTTTCTGAGGAGGGAGAGAACCAGGGGAGAAGGTCATAAGGATGGGACTGAGAAGAGAGGCTGTAAAGTGACTAAATAAATAAATTAATAGGAAAAAAGAGCTGTGGTCCTAAAATCCTGAAGCCAGGGATGGAAGGGGGTGGAGCTACTAGAATTCACTGTGAACCTTGTGTAAAGGTAAGGAATGATTATTCATACATCTACTGCGTGCTGACCCAGGAGCTTCAGAGGGCCACATGAAACATACCTTGCTACTCAGGTTGTGACATACTATGTCATCACAGCCACAATTCTACCCAGAAGCCTGTAGGGAAATGTTGGCTGAAGCCCTTGGCTTTTTTTTGTTGTTTCCTGTTGGTCCTGTTTCTTCTTTCCCAGTTAATCCCAGTTGTCAGTCTGGGCTTCTAAGTACCTACGTGCATGCCACTTTCTGTTCATTAATTTGGCAACAGAAATCACTAGAGAGAAGAGCCTGCCTCACCAATGCCTCAACTGACGTCATTCATCATTGTTATTTTGCTTGAAACAAATCCACCTAATGATGACTAATGAATTTACAGAACTCAAACTGTTCTCTCGAGGCTAAGACCAGCTATTTATCACCCTTTCAAAATATTTGACAAGTACTGCTTTATTTACTTCAAAAATGCCCATTTAGCCATCTTACTCCCAGCATGGGAGAGCATTAAGGTTCTGATTAGAGCCTCAGAGCATTTTGCTAACATTGGGGCTTGTATTCTCTTGTCACTTTCTCCATGAGCCTGGAAGTCTCAAGTTGCTCATTTCCTGAAGTTCCTGGGAGAAATATTCTCCCTTAACTTCCTGTGAGAATCAGGAGAAGAGGTTTGGGTAACTTTAAAAATGTGCTCTCTGGATTCCTAGTTACAGCCAAGTTTGAACAAAGTTGTCTCTGGTATCTTCCGTCAGGCCAACATGTTTCTTCTCTCCTGCAGTAGGTTTATACTTCCAGTCAAAGTGTCTTATTTTCCAGTCATTTATCTGTGGGCTTATTCATTCAGTGAGATACTTGGTTATCACTAGAACAAATTATTGTAGGCAGATTAAAGTAAAGGAAGGGTGAGGTTATTTTTACCCTTAATGTTCAAATGGAGTTCAAAGCCCTGCTGTGTATCTTAAGAATCAAAATTACAAAATAAAAAGGGAATATCCAGTCTCTCCCAGAAGTAGGTATATGATTAATTTAAGACAGTCAGAGTGAAGATGGCATGGGGCAGCTCCTTCTGGCATCCCAGGAATCACCTTGGAGAACCTTTCTTTGCTTTTCCTTTCCCACTTGATATCCACAGGGTTGAAAGCACCAAATCTTCTGTCCTCACACCAGGCACACCTGTCTGCACAGGGCTGTAAACGCGTCTCAGTTATTCTCTGAGCTTCCGTCACATTGCAGACCCCATGTGTTCAGTTAAGCCTACAAATTCTCAGAAGGGAGTGACTGAGTAGTTCTATCAGCTCCATTTCTAAGAGGAGATTGTTAGACTGGGAGAAGTGGAGAAATCAACCCAGAATGGCAGCTCAGGCCTGTCTGGCTCCAACGTGAAGGAGCTCCCACGTGCTACCTCCGCTCTGTATTTGCATGCGAGCACAGCATCTCTCCTGCAGGTGATTCTGAATGAATATTTAGAGGACACCTTGACACATATTTAGGGTTAGTGTTCAGACCCAAATTTATAGTCAGAAGCACAGTCTTTCACTTGAGATGAAAGATTTTTATTTTCCTTGAGTGCCACTTTTAAGTTAGACATAGTATACTTGAAACTTCCAGGATGGGCAAATTACAGTTTCTCTTTTCTGAAGACTGCCGTCCCTAATATTTTCACAGAATAATAGGTCATCAAGAGGCAGTTACTTAAACTTACAGTTTATTTCTTTTGCAATAGAATTATAATAATCCATAATGAAGAATTCAATCAGAGCTACTTTCTGGTTACAAAATCACTCTAAACTAGACTTTTAATTTACACGTAGGTGCATCAAACTACCCCCCTGGTTCAGTTTGTGCAGTCCTTTCCTCTGAGCCTCTTGATAGCCCCTGAGAAGCGATCAAGCCACCTTTCTTTCTTTAATTGTCCTTCTCACTTACAAAAAAAAAGTCTGGTTTTACTACCCATCACCTTCTCATGTGGCTCACTGTGTAGTCATCTCACTCCTTTATAAACCTGTAGCTCATTACTTCCGGCAGAAACAACACTAGTCACAGGAGCACATGCACTATACACTCTACCGTTTTCTAGTAGACATACAGGAAGTAAAAGGGGGTTATGTGTTTTAATAATGTGTTTTACATCACCCAGTGTATCCCAGCTGTTATCACTTCCCTATATAATCTGTGTAATTAGGGACATTGTGCACCTTTGTTTATAGGAAGTCTTCAAAATGTGAACCATGTTGTACATCTCAGGTCTATGCTTTTCACTTTGGACTTGGTATAAAGTGCACTCAGAATAGGGGCCATCAAACCAGAGAATGCACCTTTAGTGGCATTCTTGTAGAATTTATTTTTTGTTCTAGAAGTGCCATTCTTATATGGTAGAACAGCTAGTTGAGTCTGAGCCTCAGCTCTTTACTAATTATATGACCCCATACAACCTCTGCAAATTACAGCTTCAGCAGTAGGGTTGATTTCTGTTTGAGAATTGCACACATGAAAATAATTCGTCATGATCAAATCCACCTTCTACTCCTCTTCCAACTCCTCTCCTATCCCCATCACCACTTTCCCTTCCTAACCATGTACTTAGAAACAAAGCAAAGCAAAACAAACAAACAAAATCCCCAAAAGAGTGAGCCTGCTTAGTGCTGTCAGTGCGTCCATGAGTATACAGCCCCTGGAACATAGGCTGTCTTTTGGGGGCCACATGGCTGAAGAAAACCAACTCCACTTCCCAGCAGCCATCACTTATCAATACCACCCAGCAGTGAGACTTTATCTGTGAAAGGCTCATGTACACAATCTCTCCTTCATCCTTGTTGACATTTTGACTGGTTTGATATTGTACAAGTCTTGTGCATGCAATCAGAGCTGCTGTAATTTCATTATGTCCCTGTTCTGTCAGGAAAATACTGTTTCACAGCCATCATATATGACCTCTGGCAATTATAATGTCCCTTGCTCTTCACAATTATCCTGGAGCCTGCGTGTGTGTGTGTGTGTGTGTGTGTGTGTGTGTGCGCGCGCGCTCGTGATGTCCTTTTGTTTAGGGATGATTTCTCTATAGTCTTTTATTGACCATATAATTCCGCATGTTGGCTAGTTGTCCTTCTCTGTATTAGTTATCATCTAATGTAAAAAGAGGTTTTTCTGATGAGGACTGAAAGCTATGCTAATCTATGGGTATAAAGATCAGTGCTTAAGGAACAATTTGAAAACATTCTTGTTGGTTGTATGTAGACTCCATCATACTAGGCTTTTGTGAGTATTTAGTAGAAAATGTGTGTATAGTGATGAGTGCATAGTAAGATGTTTAATGAACATAACCTAGTAATGGTAATGATGATAATAATAGGATATTCACAACTTTTACTTTAACCTAATATTTCCTCTTCCAATTCATTTTCCCCATGAAGCTTTCTCAAAGTGTTCAAGCTTGAGAAACTGTTTCAGTCAGTTTTGTATTATATCTCTGTTATCTTTGAGTTTAGCCACTAATTCATGCTCAAATTCTTCCCTTGTGTCTAGATTAGCCTATAAAATTCCCAGAGTGTCTGTTTTCTTTTTTTCTTCTACATCCAGAAGCTAGAGCAAATTCTGTGATGGAATGAATGTCAAAGAACAGTTATTATCAAAAAATGTAAAGTGCATTTCACTGACAATAATTTTCACCTGTGGATATCTGACTTCCCAAAGAATAACTCAACATATTCTGAAATTACTTAATGAATTAGTGAAAACAAAAATTCCAAACATCAAGCTTATGTATGGGAAATGAATTTTTGAATATAGTTTCTGATTTATATACTATATTATTGGAGATATTTTTAACTGAGATACAACCTGGAGAATAAAATGTGTGGTATGTGCTGACTAAACTTTAGACACGTTAGATTCAGGTTTCAGAGAAAAGAATCAAGGTCTCTCTGTTAACAAAGCAGCTGAATGTTGAGATTTGGATCTCGTAAGGCAGCAGGTGTCAAGATGGCTTAGGGAGTGATCCCATAATTGATATCTTTGAGTCCTGGTTGAGGATGGAGGATGACGTGGTAGATTTTTGTCTCTATCTGCTTCCACTTCTTCCCAAGAGAACATGGCATCCAAGGAGTGGCCTGAAGAAGGCAGCATAAAATGAAGACTGAGGAGATGACAGAGATCCAGGAGAGTGTCCAGAAATGAGTGGCATCAGAGTAGTCAAGGATGAAGGTTTGGAACAGAAGGGAGTAGCTGTGGGAAGGAATAGATGCCTGTTAGGTACCGGAGACTTCTGCTTTCCGGTAGTACTTCAGAGAGTTGAGCACAGGGCAGGTGATGTGGGTGAATTTATAGTTCTGTGTCAACAGAAATTCTTTTTTTTGCTTCTAGTTTACTTGGTTCTTTTATTATTATCACCATAAATTTTTATTTTGCACGTTGTTATTTTTAGAATTGTGTTATACAATGGCATTTTCATACAAGTTTATGTTGCACAGTATGGATGTGCTCCATGTGAAGGTTAAACTTGTTTGTCCACCTGACACACCTGGGAAGTGAAAAAGTTCCCCCTATCAGATTGGCTTGTGTCTATGTCTGTGGGTGCATTTTCTCGAGTGTTAACTGATGTAGGAGGTCCCAGTCCACTGTGGGTAGCACCAATCCTTAGGCTGGTAGATATGGGCTGTATGAGGAACTTACTGTGCACAAGCTTGCTGTGAACAATTAATTAAACAACATGCGTCTGTGGTTTTGGCTTCAAGTCCCAACTTGAGCTTATGCTTTGGCAACCCTCAGTAACAACTGAAAGCAAGCTGAAATAAGCCCCTTTCTTCCAAGATGGTTTTAGACCATGATGTTTATCACAGAAGAAAGCAAAGGAGGACACCCCAGACCCTCAGACCTCCCCCTTTTATCTTCTCCTGTAGGTCTCTTTTGTTTCTCTAAATAGTTTCATGTCTACCTATTAGCATATCTACAGAATTGATTTTATGTACATATGTAAAATTTAGAAACCAGAAATTAGATTAAAACAAGAAATTTGTTTTTCTAATGTTGACTTATTCATTTAACACGATTATCTCCACTTACATACTTTTTTCTTCAAGGAACATAGCTTTGTTCAACAGAAGCCTTGTAGATGACATTCAGTTTATTTTGTTCTTATCTACCCAATCTCAGGCTTCAGGTTATAGCCAATCACCATTGTGATACTTTGCATATGCTTTCAACTAACTCTTTGGGTGTTTGAACCAAAAAGAAACTTTGGTTGGAAAGTAACTTTCACTCAGTTATTTGAATCTCAGATCCATTACATAATAGTTTTTTTCTATTATCCAGAAAAGTAAGATTTGTATTGCTCAGTTAGGGCTAGAAAGCAGGGCTATGTTGCTAAGGAAAAGGAACTGTTGGGAATTTTAACAAATATGTTTCTAATAACACATGAGGGCTTTGCTATTTCTTTCCAAAGAAAAATTCAGAGTGTGGCCTGAGTAGGTCATGAGCATGGAGTAGACAGGTGAGAGGTAGCAAGTACCTGGACAATGTTGGCAGCCTGATGCTGAGAAATAAACATAAGACTATATTTTCTCTGACTACTTAGACTGGTCAAATATGTGGATAAGGATGTTGTTTTCCTCCTAGTTTAGTTTCTTAATCTTTTTTCCTTCTTGGGCAGCTCTCAATTTCCTGAGGATCTTCAATTTCTGATGCTCATTTTCACAGGGTTCTTCACTTGATGAAGAACATAGGGGACACACAGGGTCTCCAAAAGTGGAATGTCGTTCTTCTTTGTCAAGGTGACATTCAATAGCTCCCTACAATGGCATCAAAATAGATTTGAATTACTTATAGTAAGTCTATTTAATCTCATATTGGATGGGATAAAAACAGGATGAGGAAAGATATGAAGACAGAATTTGGTGCCTATAGCACTTGAACCACTATTTTCAGGAGCAACATCCTTGGTGGTCATCAATCAACCTATGACAAAACTATTCTTATCTTACAGACTAGATGGTACCTCAGAGAGCTGTAGTAGGTTACTGAAACAAAAAAATACACAGTAGGCTTAAACTCCAATCTTTCTAATTCAAAAGCTTGTTCTTTGTACTGTATCCTTACCAATCAGTGATGTGGTGATGTCATTTTGACCTTAGTTTTATAGAAAAATAAAATTTTAAAATAGATTTTGTGATAGAGTATTTGGCCTCTATATAAATGCAAATTTCAACTCCTCTGCTGAGATTAACATGAGCTCTAAATTAACAGGAGACCCAAGTGAATCTATCCTGTTCATTAAAAGGGACCCTGCTTCATTCTTCCCTGAAAGGCATGATTTTCTCAGGAATGCTTGCCTCTCAGTTTATTTCCTTTGAGCTTCTCTTCAATGGCCTACAATTTCATCTCATCCTAGGGAACCATGATTCAGGCTATTGAGTCTACAGATAAATGAATGTCAAGCTTACACACTGAATTATCTGTATTTATTTTTTTTACTGGCATGAGGGTTTAGAGGAGGTGATAGGAAGCAAAGCCATGCAGAAAAACTTTGACTTTGATATGATGACAAGAAAGTCCTTCCGAGTCCCCTAGCCTAGGTAGGTTACTCAGTGCCCAGCTGTGAGTAAGAATGGATGCAAAGAATTACACAGAATATCTGGACTCTCTGGACTTCTACATGCTTACCCAGAGCAGCAGGCTTGCCCTCACATTGACTGAGCAAGTCTACTCCATCCTCTTCATTCATGGAAAAGCCTGCAAGTGACTTTGTCATGAGCCTTAAGCTTTGTCTTTGATATGGGAGAATGAGACAAGCTTTGTGCTGGGCAATCTCTTCAGAGTCATTCTCAACTGATTGCATATAAGAATTGCATGTTACAAAATTTCCAAAGTTTAGGACCATTTCCAGATAGGTATCCCACAGCCTCTATGTTCATGGACTAGGGAGTCCTCAGGCTTGTTCTCCATTCTTGCTTCAGCATTTCCCTACTACAGTATATAGACCATGACAAGAGAGATTACTAGTGTCTCCTTAACACTAAATGGAGGCAAAATAGCACCTTCTCCATGGTCTGACTGTAAGGAATGATAAAATTCTCATATAAGGCTGTCACCCCATATGCCACCAAACACTTCAATAAACAGCACCCATATGAAATATTTAGTTTATACTATCCATGGCATTTTAAAAGCCTTCCAATAAAAGTAACCATCATTTTCCTGCCTTTACTGTAAAACTGAAGCTTCACATATGTATAATAGATATGGCTGGGTCAACACTGGATACAGAGAAGTGGATACAGCATCTGGAGACCCCTCTCTCTCTCTGCCAGCCTTTTCCACCCTTACGCACAGCAGCAGGCTCACACTCCCCTTGATATTTCAAGTCTATTCCATCCTTTTAATGGAAATTTATGGAATTTATGGAAAGGCCTGTGGGGCTCCTCAGCCAGGACTGTATAACTACTCAGTGGCAGAGTCCATTTGAATCCTTTGTGGATGATTTTAGGCTGTTAGATCTGGGTTGCTTTATGAAAAGGGGGAGGGATAATTAACTGAGTTTTAATTTTATAATTAATACATATTTTCTGTGAGAAGAACTAAAACCCAAAAGAAAATGTAAAGCTGTCTCCTTATTCTTGTGACCTCTATTCCCCAAGAGTATTTAATCCCTTGGATTTTTTAAAATTTTCTATGTACATAGAATGATAACCTATGCATATTTATAAGTATACTCTTTTCTACAAAGGTTTGAACTACATGTATTCCTCTTTCCAGCTTTTCTCTTTATTAATCTTATAAATCATTAGTATATTTGTAAGTATACATAAGTATATTTATTATTGTTTTATGGTTATGATATATTGTTTTTACTCATCAAATCTTACTGGCAAGAGCTATTGCATGGTGTGCCTTTGACACACTTGGGAAACTATTGTTACACCCCAAGGGGTGGAGTTTTTGGATTCGAACTATCTGTATAACATAAGGATTACTTATGTTGGCCACACTGCACTGCCATCCCCTTCCACAGGCCTTCTGGTCCATCAACCTTGGGGGAACTAAAAGAACCTTCCAGGGCTGAAGTGCTAGACTGATTCCATATTAGCCTTTCATCTTGGCCCAAAGATGAGGCAGAAGGTTCTGAAACCAGCTGCGGTTATTTTGTTCTGAGGACTAAATGAAGCAAATGTTCTAGTCTCAATTCCCACCAGGGAAATTAAACAGATATTTACAGGCCCAAATTGCTCATGTCTCATTCACACCCCATCCCACAGTCATTCAGGCTCACTCAACTAACCAGTAACTCCAGCAACCCTAAAAGGGCGCAAAATCATATTCTTCCTATTAATAATTCCTCCTACCTACCCCAGGGAGTTCTGAACGGTGGTGGTGTCACAGCGCATGCTCTGATCTATGAATTTTCTACTGAACTGAATTGCTTGGTATTTTTTCCCCAGATGACACAGCTAGAAAGGGAGAGATGGCTTAAAGCCAAGATTAATGCCACTGTGTCCCCGCCTGCTTCACTTCCTCAGCTCATCACTGTAAGTAATTACCTGCCTGATCCTGGACAAGCCCTTCTGTTTGGCTCAACTCAGCTATCGATCATTTATTTAAGAATTGTGTACTCCAGGGAAAGTGAAGAAAACTTCTTTGAATTAATTTTTTGAGCCCACTGTGGTCATGAATAAATATCTTTCATTTCAGACAATTTACAACAGCAACTGCTTAGCTGTGGGAATTTGTCTCCCACTTCTGACCTGCTCCTCTGAAAATTGGTTTTTTAACCACTCTGGAAACAGTAGTTTTAAATTGACACATTAAGTTTTCAGATTGCTTTTGACTTCTTATGTCCCGCTTGTGATGTAGCACAATACTTTGACAGGCGTACGCCGCTGCTCTGGTTAGCAGAGAGGACTTCCAACTGTTGTTGACTAGGAGGAGCACACACTTAACTCATCGATTACAACTCTGGGCGATAGTTTTCATAACTGGAGGGTGCAAGCCTGTGCTGGTTTTTAAGGAAAAGTAGTTGAAAAAAAAACAACAAAAATTTTAATAACAATTAATTAATTTGCAATTTTAATAACAGCCCGTGTTTACTGAACTTCACAAATTGAATTTTTATGAGCACCAGGTAAAGTATCAAAATGCTCCTTAAATTGATTCTGAATGTGCAGTCTAGTAAGTATAAAATCTTCTTTATAGTATAAACTCCTTTGTAAGTGTGTATATTTCTGTCTGTTATTTTTTGGTCAGGTAATTTTAACGTTAGTGTATTTCTGTTAATTTCTAGCATTTCATTCTTAATTACTCAGTGTTAACATTTCCCTGAGGTTTGAAAATAATATTTTTTGACAAGAGGTTTCATTCTGTTTAGAAACATACCACTGTGCCATTGTTTAAGGAGCTATGCAGGTGTTTCTCTATGTGTGCACTGTTCCAGTCTGTTCATGCCAGCGGGGTGGCCCAACTAGGCCACATTTAACATTGAGGACTGTGGCTCTGGAGCAGCACCATGCCCCAAGTCATGCTCCTGAAATCTACACCATAATGCGAACTTCTATACTCTGCTGATCATTCAAGCTCCGTGTTCAGCAATGGAATGGTAGCTTACCTGCATGAGGAGCTAGTTTTTCATCATTCCTTCCCCTTTGACTTCAGACTCTCCAAGAACACGTCAGAATCTATTAAGCTTCTTCTATGAGATTGAATTGCACTGTAGAGTCTCCATGTACAGTTGTGTGAAGCAGGGCTTGGCAGCTGAAGGCAGCCTGGGTTAGGACACAGGTGCAGCAGAAGACTGGAAATATAGCCCCCCTGCCCTCCCTTGGCCTCTTTTCTACCCTAATGAGTTCAAACTTGCCCAGTATCCAAGCCTTAGGGATGAATCCAAAGCCCAGCTTCTCTGCAGCCTCACCAAAGCAGCTTGGGAGTCAGAGGGGAAATAATGAGGTCAGAAACTTATCTGCTCTTCAATGCTGAGAGGATGGTCATAGAGACATGCTGGGCATTGCTACTCTAAGTCCGTATAAGATCATGCTTTGGAGGAAGTAAGTTTAGGATAGAACAGAGAAAACATTTCTGGAATTGGCTTCAGTTTTCCTCTCATTTCAAACTGATGGGCAAGGCAGGAAAAGCTACACCTTCTAATGCAACTCTTAAGCCTATTTTAAAGTAGGTTACAGTGAGCACTCCCATGAGTTGGCATATTCAAAGTAAGAGTAGAGTTTTGCATAACTTTGGTAATAAACTTTTTTTTCTTTGTCCCTTTTTTATTTTTTTTATTTTTATTTTTATTTTTTTTCAGTGCAGTTTATTCAGGAACCTTGAACAATCATCAGACCCTGGGGAAAGCCAGCCCACAGCTTAAATAGCCTCTGGGTAGCCAACCCCAGCATGCCACGTGGGCAATGCAGATAGGTCCACATACATAAACAAACTTTGAGATCTCAGGAATACAGATGATGACCACAGACTCTAGTGTCTATAAATGCATGAGAAAACAATCTGAGTTTGTTGGTAAAACTCAGAGAAGTAAAGGCTGGCAGATCTCTGTGAGTCCAAGGCCAGCCTGCTCTACCAAGTCCAGGGCAGGGAGGGCTACACAGAGAAACCCTGCCTTGAAAACAACAACAACTAGAAAGTATGAAAAACCCTTTATTGGAAAAGATCGTTGGTAACCATTTGATCTAACATTAGAAACAACTCAAGTTTTTAAGATGAAAAACAAAAGGAAGAATACATGAGTACTAAACTCAGTTTGTCAAGTTGGTTTCTGTGGTAGTATGGATTATTAGTTTTGATACCACAACATACGTGGCTGAATAATTAAGCAAATGAGTGGTGGCTGGTAAGAACTGCTGCAGCTTGTTTCAAGGGAGTCTCCATGCTGCTTAAGCTGGCGGCAACTTCGGGCTGCAACTGCACAGCCATGCAGAAAGCAAGAGTTCATGGAACTTTCCACCATTTTTTCCCGGAATGTCACATATTGTCTTAGCTTGTAGCCAAGAGATGCGGAGTAGTAGAGGTACAAACAGTCCCAAAGGCTGAACAGCTGGGTCAAGTGCAGCTTTGCCACTTATGCACTCCGTGCCTCAGTTACCTCATCTTTGAAATGAAGAGCACAATCCGAGTGTGATGGCCCTCATCTATCATTTCATCCCTGCCCACTGAAATTTTAAAGGAAGGCCTGAGAGACCAGGCAGTGGGTAGCAGGGTTGGCTTTCACGCAGGCGATGCCTGAGAATGTTGCTCAGGGAGCTGAGAGTGTGGAACCAAGCCTGCAAGGCAGTACCACGTGTGGTGAAGACCCCGACAAGCAGCATGTGGAGGATCTTCTCAGGCAAACTATGGGAGACCAGCCTAAGAAAGGGGCCAGCCAGCTGTCCATAGCAAGACTGGGGTGTCCCTGCTTCCTCAGTCTCACCTGAGGACACTGCCTGTTTTCCTCCATTTTGAAAAAAGAATGCTTACACTCTGCCATTATACATTAGAACGATGTGAGTTAGAATTTGAAGTTTACAGATGTTTATGTCTAGGAGTGTGTGCTGAGTCTTAGAATTTTGAACTTTGAATTTTGGATAAGGCTGGGATGTTTTAGACTGAGGGAATCTCTAAGTTGAACTGAGTGTTGAGTGTACTTCATATCACAACCCAGACACAAAGATTTTTGGGCCAAGGATGGAATAATATGATTGAAAACAGTGTACTTGGGTGTCAAGTAGACAGAAGATGGTTACTTCCCTGAGTTGATTCAGAGTCATCTAGAAAACTGATGAGGCACATTACTGGGCATCTCACTGCTTTTCAGGAGAGCCTTAACTGAGGGAATACGATTCACCCTGAATCTGTGGGCCATGTTTTCCTGGTGTCCTCGACATCTCTGGCTCTTACAATTCTTCCTCCCCATCTTCCACGAGGTTCCCCAATCCCTGAGGGGAAGGACCCAATGGAGATCTCCAATTTGGGCCCTCTCTGTGCCTAATGATTGGGGAGACCAATCTATGTGGAGACTGTGAGTCTCCACATCAGCTCACCACGGAAGCCTCTCTGATGAGGATTGGACTAGGCGCCCATCTATGAGTATGGCAGAGCATCATTAAGAATCACAGTACTGACTTTTTTCTACCCTAGATCTCTGGGCTATCCAGCCTCCCATTCCTGGTTTATCCAAGGAGCCTCAAATTAGACCAGCCATTGGTTGGCCGTGCCCACAGTTCTGAGCCACTGCATCTTGAAGTCAGGCCAGATTCTAGGTTGAAGGTTTTGTGGTTGGTTTGGTGTCCCAGTCCTACCACCGGAAGCCTTGTTTGAATAGAGAAGATGGCCAGTTTAGGCTTCTTAGCCTCTATTGCTAGAAGTCCTGGCAGGGTCACTCTCGTAGATTCTTGGGAGTTCCCACTGCACTAGGTTTCACATCGCCTCCCAAAACCCCTCCAGTTCCGGTGGTCTCTTCCCATACTCTGTCCTTCCATGCCTCTCCCCAACCTGATCCATCCCCATCCACCCCCAGTCCACTCACATCAGCTAAGCAGGGCTGACAGAGGCTCACAGAGCCTGCAACAGAAGTGATGGAGCCTGTGTGGGTCTGCCCTAGGTCCTCTGCATATATGTTAGGGTTGTTTACCTTGAGGCTTTTGTGGGACTCCTGGCAGTGGGGTGAGGGTGTCTCTGATTCTTTTGCCTTCTCTTGGGACCTTTTACCTCCTACTGTGTTGCCTCATTTGGCCTTGATATGGGGGGTTGTGCCTAGTCCTTTTGTATTTTGTTGAACCATATTTGGTTGATGTCCCTGGGAGGCCTGTTTTATTCTAAAGGGAAACAGAGGAGGAGTAGATCTGGAGGAGAGGGGGTGGGGGTGGGGCTAGAAGGAGTGGACAGAGGAGAAACTGCAGTTGGGATGTATTGTGTGACTGAGGAATAAATTTTCAGAAAAAGAAAGAAAAGATTACAGCAGAGATGGGGTGGGAAGGAGAGTCACTCTGATTTTGGAAAACGTCATGTACCCCGTTGGCTCAGGGATGGGGCAGAAAGAAAGGAAAAACAGACAGAGCCAGTGATAGTCCCCTTTTCTCTATTTCTGGGACCACCATGAGGTAAAACTCTCTGTTTAGCCATGCTCTCCCCACTGACTGAACTTGCAGTCTGTGATTCAAGTCTTTCCTCATTGATGTAGTGTATATCAGCTTTTTGGTCACAGTAATGGTGGGATGAACATGCTGCTTTATCTTAGGATTCCTCTCCCAACCTGGGAAATACACTGGACAGACCGAACAGAGCGTCACAGCACGCTCACTAAAATTATGGAAGCCATCATGAAGATGAAACTCCTCAAAATTGGTAAACCAAGAAGAGCATGAGAAAGACATGGCTACTAAAGTTAATGCAGTGTTCTGAGTAACATTTTGGTGCAGAAAAGATTCATTAGAGTAAAACTAAGAAAATATGAAAAACTGTGGGTTTGAGTCTATAACACTGTGTTAATAGTAGGTCATTAATTATAACAAATGTACTCTGCTAATGTAAGATTTTAATAATATGGAAAATGGAATGTAGGTTAGAATATGGTGATTGTACACTAACTTCTCTAACTAACTAACTTTTTCTATATATTTATTCCAAAGATAATCTTTTGAAAAAAAAAACCTTAAATCTTTTCTTAATTTGCATTTTTATATTAAAATACAATTACATAATTTTTTTCCTTCCTGGCCCTTCCACTCTCTCATGCCCTCTCACAATCACAGTCCCTTTTTCTTTAATTAGTTGTTACATATGTAATAAATATATAAATACAACCTGCAAAGTCTGTGTTAGTCATGTGTATGTTTTCAGGACTGACTACTTAGCATTGGATGCCCAGTTAAGGGGCTCATCTTCAGAAGACTAATTGTCTTGGCAGTAGATAGTTGCCTGTAAATTGTCTCGGCAGTAGAGAGTTGCCTGTAGCTCTTGTTCTCTACGGGCGGGGCTTCATGAGAGTCTTCCCCTTCCACGTTTGCATGTCTACTGATGGGATAATTGTTCAGGACTTGTGTAGGCAGCCATGCTGTTGATGTTTTATGGGTGATCATCTCTGTCATTTCTAGGAGACAGTCTGGCAGGAAACTTCCTGGGTTGCTGGTTCTTACAAACTTTCTACCACTTTTTCATGATGCTCCCTGAGCCTTAGATATGATGACTGTGAAAACACAAATCTTAATGTTATACTTTAATTTTAAGCCCTAATATTTAAAGAGAAGCAGATCTCATCTTTATTCCTGCTCATTTCTCCCCTATTTTGGAATGTCAGCATCTAAGGAATTACCATGGAGAGACATTAGCAGAACTTAGACAGGGAGGACACATTATTCAGTTGCAAATTGTAGAAAATGAATTCTCATTTCATTCCATTGGTAATTTCATTGGGCAAACTGAGTCACATCACCACACCCGAGTATAAAGGTCTGGGAAGTATAATTCCTCATATTCCCAAAAGGAGAACAATACATAACAAACATTAATAATTACAAACCTCCCCCTGCTTTCCCAGGGCTAGACTTCAACTCCTACTTATTAAAAACAGTCTTCTCCTTCCAGTTTTCAACTCCCTACTCCCTGATCTGTGGGGTGCCAGGTGGAAGACATAGATCCTGTCCTGAACAAACCTACATTTTAGTTGGGGGAGATGACTTAACCATGCAATGGCTCAGGAACTATCCCAAGGCTGCTTAAGCCCCTACATCCATTGACGAGTGAGTATAATACAATTCATGCACTGAATTCTCAGAGGCGAGACATTTCCATTAGGCGGGGAAGGCGTGGTTTTTTGGCAGGCACAAAAAAAGGAGAGAAGTAAATGACTTGAGAAACCACCAGTGGCAACACCAGATTGCAGGGCTTTTGCAGAAGTTGAACTAAATATACTTAATTTGTATTTGGGCTGTGTCTGGCCTAGAGGAGGTGCTCCCACATAATTAAATTGGCTTAAATGACATTTGGAGACAAGGGTTATCCCACTTTAATGGGCACACTGACCTGTACTAGAGTTACTCTCTATACTAGGCTAGGGCAGGTGGCTAGTACGTAGCAGTAAATGTGGTACGGTTTCCACTCACACAGGAGAGGATTAACATTGATTGAGTCTTTGTACACAACACAGCTTCTTAAACTTCAGGTCATGACCCTAATATGAGTGTGCATTACTGAATGTGGGGGTTGCAAAAATAATCGGCAACAGAAAAATGTCTCTGAACATGTAATGATGAAAATTAATTAAACACTAAGTGCTTGATGAATGTGAAGGATTTCTGGAAGCACTTGTTCACTTTGTTTAAAGAAAAATCACCAAGCCTCAGATGTGAGCACAGAGTATGCTCTTTGCCTGATACATTGGTGAATGCATCACTCCACAGGAAGCCAGTGAACACTATCAGAAACAGCCTGGCTCAGATCCTAGCCTAGCGCATGCTTTTTCTGTATATACAATGTTTTTAGTCTTATAAAAGCAAATGGTTTAATTACAGAAAATAGAAACTTTTAACTTTTCCTACCATCATTCTTCAACATATAGCATATGTGCTAGATAGTACCACACAAGAATGTCTGACTTAAAACATTGCTGTTGAAGTTGCTGATTTGAATGTCATAACAAAATAAACCACTATATGGACTTTGGCGTGGTGTTAGAGAAGAATTTTCAATCATCTCTGAAATGGCCCAATCATACTCTCGTCATTCTGTACTGCATATTTATGTAAATCAGTGTTGTCAGCACTGATGGTTATAAAATCAAAACATGATCGACTCTGGAAGATGGTGAAGATGTCTTGCATAATATGCTATCAACTATTCAGCTAGTATTTAATTCTTTACGTAAAACTAAACAAGCATATCCATTTCATTAGTATGTAAAACTGTCTTTTTCTTTCAAAACTGGTAAGAATTCTTTAAAAGTCAATTTCTTTATGATTTAATTTCACTTAAATTTTTGATTTTTTTATACCTGTTTTATGTTCTATATGTCTGGATCATGTGGAAATGTCTGGGGTGAAAATGTGCTGTACCTATTATATATTCTATTGGTGAACAGGTATATGTTTTATGTCATGCCTATTATATTCTATTGAAATGTGGAAGTTTTGCCTCTACCTTTTCCTATGGCTTCAAACATTAACTCCTTTTATTGGATGTGAAGTTTCTTGAAGTAAAGTTGACAGAAGAGGGCATTTGGTGGTACTAAAAGTAGAAGAGAAAAAAATAGAAACTTTGGTTGGCAGAATACAAACCTCAAAAATATCCATGCTTCGCTCTTTGCAACCTGTGACTACACTGGAACATATGGAGAAGAGACACTGAGACCACAGAGAAAATGGGGGTTGCCTACCAGCTGATTCTTGGTCTGATTCAGAGGACTCATGGAAGACAGGAGAGGACTGCTTAGGAAGGTTGTTGCTTTTCAGTAGCATGAGGGAGCAGCCACCCCTGGCCACAAACACTGCAGCTTCCATCTGGCTCTATTAAGGATTGTACTTAGGAGCTGAGCAAAGAAGAGAATTAACTATTAAAGCTTAACTTTCTGTTTTTTTTTCAGCCCATTTCACATCGTCATATTTTCTATGGTGCCGTCATAGATGTACTGAAACCTTCTAGGAAACAGGTGGATCAAGATGCTAGTAGTTACCAACACGTCTGCCTTGTGTTAGACACAGCACAAGATGACAGTAGTCAGTCAGTGTAATAACGTTGATTCTTACTTTTTGTTTTAGATTATGTACATGTGAATGTGTCTGTGTGTGACTATGTGCATATGAATATAAGTACTTGTGCACTCAGGAAGACGGTGCAGGATTGCCTCAAGCAAAAGCTGTAGACAGTTGTGAGTCACCCAGTACAGGTGCTGGGAACTGACCTCAGCAGGATAAGCTAAGCCATGTCTTCCTTACCTCCTTTGCTTCCTTTTAAGCAGTTTCCCTATCCCTCTCTCAGCTGCTTATCTGATATGTGCTACTAGGTGATATTAAGGAGGACTGTGTCTCCTTTGAAACATTAGGTAAGAGAGGGTTCCCATTAAACACTGAGTGCTTTTGGGGAGACCCAGAGTTGAGAGTATCCACTTCCTTTCTCTCCTTAGCAGACAAGTTTTGGCCAGATTTTCTAGTTTCTCACCAATAAATAATAGAAAAGAACCCTTTCATTTGGAAACACACTTCAGCATCAAAGGCTGCCATTTATCCATTCTTCTCGCACTTGAAGTGATTAATATTCAAGTTGGCACAATGTGAAGAATTAAGCTTACTGCGTATTCTCCAGCTATTTATGCTAATTGTAGTCTCATTTGTATTGAAAGATTCATAAAACTATCAAGAGACACTTTATATTGAATTAAAAACCATTGCACTGGGTGTTTCAAGTCTCAGAAAAGAACAATTATTAAAATATATTACTCAATTAAACATAGGAATGTGTATCTATCTCCAGAAGTTGGACATACAGGCAAAAGTGTTAGCAGTTCAAATGGGCGCACTAAATCTCAGTGCTGCGGGATCCCGCGTCTATGTGAAGTTGGGCAGAGGGCATACAGGAGATAAACCATCAGCAAGGGTCGAGAATTTTCAGGTTTGTTCTGATACTGTCCATTGTGATTTGAACGAGAACTGCCCTCCAAGGGTTGATGTGTTTGAGCAACCTTGTTGGTGGCCCCACATGGGACCACAGGGGACCTCAGGGGAAACCAGTTTAGAAAGTTGTAGAACCTTCAAAAGGTAGAGCCTTGACAGAGGAGTAGGTTAGCCAGATTTGATCTTGTTCTTTGGTAGCCTTCCCTCGAACCTTGTAGCCTCTGTTTCTGGACTGTGAATACAATGTTACTTGTACCTTAACATCTGTGGTCCTGCTTTCCCTGCAGGAAGGACTACACTCCTCCATAAACTGTAAGCCTAAATAAGTTCTTACTACGTAAGCTGCCAGTTGTCAGCTATTTTGTCATAACAATGAGAATAGAAACTGATACTGTTCCCTTCAGACAAAGCCACTCTGGCCAAAGAAGCAGCCTCCTGGAGATTGAACATCTTCCTGAACTGGTCAGTGAGTGTCCAACTGACATCTATCATCTACTCAGCTAAAAACCACACGCTATTTGCTTCAAGAAGAAAATGGTACACGAAGGGACAGAGTCAGAAAAGGTGTCAGCTGACATTAGCTCCCCTTAATGCAAACATTCCCTCCTCTAAGAGGCATGAGCCAATAGTGTCCCTTCTCTAACCACTCATCTCAGTCCTTGGCTTAGGCCTCTGCTTAAACCATCCCTGGGTTTGGCTGGTTCTGAATTCACCTGAGGTCCTGTTTTGCTGCAAAGTTCTGGGGCTAAAGCATCCAGCAAGTCCAAAGTCAACTGGCATGGAGCCTTGGCCTCTTATTTCTGAGTATATTAGATGTACACTGCCTGCTGCTTTCTGATTTCTGTCTGGAGCTTTGTAGAGAAAACCTTATGTAAGAATGGAAAATAGCTAGGAGGAAGGAAAAATAGATTGCATTATTTTCTAAACCTCTAACGAGAAGTTTACTGTCTAAATAAAGCAGCCTGCTCTAAGGCACCTGGAAACTTGGCATTTAGGATGCATAATACAAATGCCAACAGCTACTGCCTGGGGAGACTGTCGAGTCTGAGGCATGAATGGTCCTTAGCCAAAGTGTCTGGCATGTTGTGGTAGATCCTCAATAAACACCGAACAAAACCTGGATATCATCACAGTCTCTGGAGGAATCCACCATTGGCCAGAAGGGGTTAGTGTCAGTATTTAGCAGATATAACAGAAAGGCCCTCAGTGTGAGAACACAGCACTTGGTGGGATCATTGTTGGTCCACTGTCTTCTCAAGCTTAGAACTGTGGCTTCCTTATCTCTTCATTTGGTTTGTTCCTTAGCTGTGCAGTATCCATGTTGCTCAGGAACTCCTGTAGATATTTGGAGGCACAGGTCTCTGTTCTTAGGATCTCTGATTTTGTGACTCAGACATTTGATGAGGAGCATAATGACTAAGGCTTTACGTGAGCTCACCTTTTCTGTACTCAGCACCATGAGGATTATAGCAGGAAGCAACTTCTTAGAATTAGCTGAGGTTACAAAGCATAGACACATGCAGAACAAAGGCCAACATAAGGCTGATATAGTCTGTGTGCTGAAGGGCATCGGTTGCGTGTTCTCGAGAACTTCAGAGCAGAAAGGGAGGATACACAAAGGTAAACACCGTTAACGGGGTGACCGAGGGAACACCTGTGTACACTTTCCAGCTGACAACCTCAGTTGGGTTTCAACCTATGACCAGTGGCCATCTTGAATGTCTACTCTTCAGATGGCTGTAACCTTGGCTGATATCTGATTGTGATTATACAGAAGAGCTCTAGTGATGCCTGAAAGTTGCCAACCCATGAAGTCATAAATAAATGACATGATTGTTTTAAGCACCTACATTATGGGCCTATTATTTATACCAAAAATGAAATGAAATATGCTGATTGACGTAATAAATTCACTTGTTTTGAACCCACTTCAGCTTCTCCATACACCTACGCACGTAGTACAGAAATCTCCAGTTGTATGGCTCACATAACAGCCTCAACAGCACACCACCATGCTTCATTGATTATCTGGTGGCATTTTATTTCCTTCCTTTCAAAGCTTCCAAATGTGTGCTTGCTCTCCTTCCTTTGTGGAGCTCCTTCCCATCCTTTGGACCTGATCATATCTTGTGAAAGGGCACATCTTCTGAGGGCCTTCCCTGAGGCTCCTCTGTTCTCCTGGAGCTTTTAGTGTCACCTGAGAGCTCAGTTGTCAGTATTCTTTTAAAACTTTCACTTTGGAACTAAGGGATGGCTTCACGGCTGTGTATAGTCATGGCAGAAGGAATGGCAGCTGAATGCTATCACTTTTCCCTGCAATCACTAACATGTTGCTGGGCCCAGACAGGGTATACAGTCATTTATTATTAATTTAGTCTCTCCTCAGATACAATTTCCATTCTTTCACTCAACTAGCATTAATCATGATTAAAGCTAATATATTCATTAACCCCATTAAGTAGCAATCCAAAGCTAGACATACAGATGCCATTTCACTAATGCCAAATGATAACACTTTGAAGGAGGAAATACCACCCTCGTTTTATACAGGGAGACTTTGAGTACAGAGAAAACAAGCTTATTTTCTGAGGCTCTACAGAGATCAAAGCCAGAGCAAAGAGGTGAACCTAGGTTTGTCCCAATACACATGCCACATTTGTGAACACAGTTCTTACAAGGAATGATGAGATTACACAGTGTGTGGTGGTGGGGTGCTGCTAGGAAAACATTAGTATTATATAAGTACCTATCCTCTCCCCTCTACTGGCTGGCAGCAAGCAAAGTATGTACCATGGCTGCATTCCCATTGTCCCAAGGATAGGTGAATGAAGGACAGGTGAATGAAGCAAAACTGCCCCACTTCTTTCTCTAACACAGAGGATCACAGGATGCCTGAGCATCCTTTTATTTGCCACTTGGGGTTCCTGGTGACATCGGTCAACATGGGAGGCATATTTTAATATTTGGGAGATTCATTGAAATAGAGGATCTGTCTGAAGACCAGCAGACTCACCCTGTTGCCAGCTGTGCCTAATCACTATTTAGGAAGCACAATGACTGCCACATCTGATTGGCTGGCCTGGCTGCAAAGGGGCTGCTCAAGCAGAGCTGTAATAGCCCTGGCTGCCAGGTAAGCAGGTAGAATGAGGAAGCCCATTGCCTTCAGGTTTACATTGCAGGAACTAATTATTGTTGTTACTCCACTGTTCAGGGTTGAGCTGGCTGACAACTTATTATGGTTGCATTAGCATTTCTTCATGGCTGTAAGATGTGTGTCAATGATGGCTTCCTAGATCTAAAGGGATCACTAGTGAGGAAAAGGTGGGTGTGGCTGAGCAGAGGTGTGGCCTCTGGTAATGGAACCTGCTAAATGGTTTACTTAGTAGAGTCTGCCCTATTTCCTGAGTAGATGTAGGGTATGTTGATTCTGAGAAACAGGTTCAAAAAAATGGAAGAAATGGGATGTCCTCACATGAATGCAGTGTTGTCACAATCTCACACATGGACTCACTGGACTTTTCCCTGTTGAATGAAAAGCTCATTTCTTTATGGTTTCATGGCTACGTCCCCTTCAGAAGGAGTCAGATGTTTCCTTACATACCCACCTGCTATCAAGGCAGTTCTAAAAAGATCATCCATGTGTACATTATGTAATTTAAGGCCCAAACTAGGATACTTCTTGAGGGTGAAAGAAAACACTAAAATAATAAATGAGAGGTAACAATTATAAGTTCAGACTCCGGTGATCAAACTAGGGTATATCACCTAAAGTTAGGTGTCAATGAACAACATACTGATACGTCTTCCCAATAATGAGGAAGGGGAAACCCAGATCCTCACAGCCCCCAATTTTAAACACTATCGGGTCACAAGTCAGGTGATTTTTTTTCCTTTGGTTCTACTCCTCGAACCCCAATTTTCCCCTATTGAGGATATTAAATTTCAATATTAAATTGAGTATAAAGACAGCATTGTTCTCAAAGAGCTTCAGAAGCACACACTCCTGAAACACACAGGAAATAAGGCATAAAGATGGCACTTAGGATTTTATTGTTGCTGTTGTGTATATCAGTAGTCTGCCAAGACGACACCTCAGGCAACTGCAATGCTTACACAGCATCAGAGGAGGAGAGAAGATGACAGTGAGACAGGAGCTGAGCATTTGAGCAAAACACAGCTCATCACTGGCCGAGAGAAGAAGATGACAGTGAGACAGGAGCTGAGCGTTTGAGCAAAACACAGCTCATCACTGGCCGAGATGTCATCCCAAAAGAGAGTTGGATAAGGAAGAGGGGCTAGATGAGAAAAAGACTTAGTTTTCTCCATAATGGCTGCTGTATGGTTCTTGCCTCTTCCTGGCTACTCCCATCCCGATTGCAGAGCTGGCGATGTGGCCCCCCAAATTAAGATTAAAATGGAGGATTCTAGAAGCACGTAGGACTCTGATTAGTAAAACCACCACGGGGAAAGTGCCTGACTTGTATGAGGACAAAACCATGGGTGGTGAAGTAACAAAGCTGTGGAGCTCTGTAAGACCTCTGACCAAGGCATGGCACTGTTCTTGGAGAGTTCAGGGGGCACACACTCCTGAAACACACAGAAAACAAGGTTGTTTCAGAGCCATCATGCTTGGATTAACTTTGAAGTGTTCTCTCTAAGCATAAGATGATATTAATAACAATGACAGTCAGCATTTGTGGAGGACTTATTTGGCAGGCACAGTTTAAAATATTCAATGCTTATTTTTTCATTTAGAGTGAATATTAGAATTCAAAAAAATGGAATGAATTTAAATAAATTAAAATTGAAAGTATAATTGCAGTGGCAAAATTTGAATCCACACTTGAGATTCCAAAGGGCTAATTTGAAAACTTGGGGAAAAAATTAAATCTTTATCATACCAGAGAATATTTTTTTTTTAAATTTTTCATCAATTACACTTTATTCATTCTGCATCCCCCCATACGCCCCTCCCTCCTCCCATCCCAATCCCACCCTCCCTCCTCCCTCTGCTTGCATGCCACTCCCCAAGTCCACTAATAGGGGAGGTTCTCCTCTCCTTTCTGATCTTAGTCTGTCAGTTCACATCAAAAGTGGCTGTATTGTCCTCTACTGTGGCCTGGTAAGGCTGCTCCCCCCCCCCCCCCAGAGGGAGGTGATCAAAGAGCAGGCCAATCAGATTATGTCAGAGGCAGTCCCTCTTCACATTACTATGTAACCCAATTGGACTCTGAACTGCCCTGGGCTACATCTGTGCAGGGGTTCTAGGTTATCTCCACGAATAGTCCTTGGTTGGAGTATGAGTCTCTGGGAAGTTCCCTATGTTCAAATTTTCTTGTTCTGTTGCTCTCCTTGTGGAGACCCTGTCCTCTCCAGCTCTTACTATTTCCCAGTTCTTACCTAAAATTCCGTTCACTCTGCCCAACAGTTACCCATCAGGCTCAGCATCTGCTTTGATAGTCTGAAGGGCAGAGGCTTTCAGAGGCCCTCTGTGGTAGGTTCATAGGTTGTTTCCTGTTTTCTTCTTCTTCTGATGTCCATCCTCTTTGCCTTTCTGGATGGGGTTTGGACGTTTTAGTTAGGGTCCTCTCTCTTGCTTAGTTTCTTTAGATGCACAGGTTTTAGTGGGTTTGTCCTATGTTGTATGTCTATATGAGTGAGTATATACCATGTGTGTCTTTTTGTTTCTGAGACAACTCACTCAGGATGATCCTTTCCAGATCCCACCATTTACCTGCAAATTTCATGATTTCCTTATTTTTCATTGCTGAGTAATATTCCATTGTGTAGATGTACCACAATTTCTGCATCCATTCTTCAGTTGAGGGGCATCTGGGTTGTTTCCAGCTTCTGGCTATTACAAATAAAGCTGCTACAAACATGGTTGAGCAAATGTCCTTTTTGTGTACTTGAGCCTCTTTTGGATATATGCCCAGGAGTGGTATGGCTGGATCTTGAGGAAGCGCTATTCCTAGTTGTCTGAGAAAGCGCCAGATTGATTTCCAGAGTGGTTGTACAAGTTTACATTCCCACCAGCAGTGGAGAAGGGTTCCCCTTTCTCCACAACCTCTCCAGCATGTGTTGTCACTTGAGTTTTTGATTTTGGCCATTCTCATGGGTGTAAGGTGAAATCTCAGGGTTGTTTTGATTTGCATTTCCCTAATGGCTAATGAGCTTGAGCATTTCTTTAAGTGCTTCTCTGCCATTCGGTATTCCTCTACAGAGAATTCTCTGTTTAGCTCTGTTCCCCATTTTTTAAGTGGATTACTTGGTTTGCTGCTTTTCAGCTTCTTTAGTTCTTTATATATACTGGATATGAGTCCTCTGTCAGATAAAGGGTTGGTGAAGATTCTTTCCCAATCTGTAGGTGGTCGCTTTGTTTTGATGACGGTGTCCTTTGCTTTACAGAAGCTTTTCAATTTCATGAGGTCCCATTTATTGGTTGTTGCTCTTAGAGCCTGTGCTGTTGGTGTTCTGTTCAGGAAGTTTCCCCCTGTACCAATGAGTTCTAGGGTATTTCCCACTTTTTTTTCAAGCCAATTTACTGTGTCTGGTTTTATGTTGAGGTCTTTGATTCACTTGGACTTCAGTTTTGTGCAGGGTGACAAGTATGGATCTATTTTCATTTTTCTACATGTAGACATCCAGTTAGACCAGCACCATTTGTTGAAGATGCTATCTTTTTTCCATTGTATGGTTTTGCGTCTTTGTCAAAGATCAGGTGTCCATAAGTGTGTGGGTTTATTTCTGGGTCCTCTGTTCGGTTCCATTGATCCACCATTCTGTTTCTATGCCAGTACCATGCAGTTTTTAAAACTGTTGCTCTATAGTACAACTTAAGATCAGGGATGGAGATACCTCCAGAAGATCTTTTATTGTAGAGGATTGTTTTAGCAATTCTGGGTTTCTTGTTATTCCATATGAAGTTGAGAATTTTCCTTTCCAGGTCTGTAAAGAATTGTGTTGGTAATTTGATGGGCATTGCATTGAATCTGTAGATTGCTTTTGGTAAGATGGCCATTTTTACTATGTTAATCCTACCAAGCCATGAGCATGGGAGATCTTTCCATCTTCTCATATCTTCTTCTAATTCTTTCTTCAGAGATTTGAAATTTTTTTCATACAAGTCTTTGACTTCCTTGGTTAGGGTTACTCCGAGGTACCTTATGTCATTTGTGGCTATTGTGAAGGGTGTTGTTTCCTTAATTTCTTTCTCAGCCCTTTTGTCTTTTGTATACAGGAGGGCTACTGATTTTTTTGAGTTAATTTTGTATCCTGCCACTTTGCTGAAGGTGTTTATCAGCTGTAGGAGTTCCCTGGTAGAGTTTTTGGGGTCACTCATGTATACTATCATATCATCTGCAAATAGTGATAATTTGACTTCTTCCTTTCCAATTTGTATCCCCTTGATCTCCTTCAACTGTCTTATTGCTCTAGCAAGGACTTCCAACACTATGTTGAAGAGATATGGAGAGAGTGGGCAGCCTTGTCTTGTCCCTGATTTCAGTGGGATTGCTTTAAGTTTCTCTCCATTCAGTTTGATGTTGGCTATAGGCTTGCTGTATATCGCCTTTACTATGTTTAGATATGTGCCTTGTATCCCTGATCTCTCCAATACTTTGAACATGAATGGATGTTGGATTTTGTCAAAGGCTTTTTCAGCATCTAGGGAGATTATCATGTGGTTTTTTTCTTTCAGTTTGTTAATATGGTGGATCACATTGATGGATTTCCGTATATTGAACCACCCCTGCATACCTGGGATGAAGCCTACTTGGTCATAGTGGATAATATCTTTGATGTGTTCTTGGATTCAGTTTGCAAGTATTTTATTAAGTATTTTTGCATCAATGTTCATAAGGGAGATTGGCCGGAAATTCTCTTTCTTTGTTGAGTCTTTGTGAGGTTTAGGTACCAAGGTGACTGTGGCTTCATAGAATGAATTTGGTAATATTCCTTCTGTTTCTATTTTGTGGAATAGTTTGAAGAGAATTGGTGTTAGCTCTTCTTTGAAGGTCTGGTAGAATTCTGCGCTGAAGCCATCTGGTCCTGGGCTTTTTTTGGATGGGAGACTTTTGATGACCGCTTCTATTTCTTTGGGGGATATAGGTCTATTTAGTTGATTTACCTGGTCCTGGTTCAGCTTTGGTAAGTCAAATCGATCAAGAAAATTGTCCATTTCATTTAGATTTTCAAATTTTGTGGCATATAGACTTTTGAAGTAAGTCCTAATGATTGTTTGGATTTCCTCAGTGTCTGTAGTTATATCCCCCTTTTCATTTCTGATTTTGTTGATTTGGGTGGTGTCTCTCTGCCTTTTAGTTAGCCTGGCTAAGGGTTTGTCGATCTTGTTGATTTTCTCAAAGAACCAGCTCTTGGTTTCATTGATTCTTTGAATTGTTTTATTTGTTTCCAATTGATTGATTTCAGCCCTGAGTTTGATTATTTCCAGCCGTCTACTCCTTCTTGGTGTGTCTGCTTCTTCTTTTTCTAGGGTTTTTAAGTGAGCCATTAGGGTGCTTGAATGAGCTGTCTCGAATTTCTTCTTGAAGGCACTTAGTGCTATGAACTTTCCTCTTAGCACTGCTTTCATTGTGTCCCACAAGTTTGGGTATGTTGTGTCTTCATTTTCATTGATTTCTAGAAAGACTTTAATTTCTTTCTTTATTTCTTCCCTGACCCAGCTGTCATTTAGTAACAAGTTGTTCAGTTTCCATGTGTGTGTAGGCTTTTTGTTATTTCTGTTATTGTTGAGGTCCAGCTTTATTCCATGGTGATCAGACAAGATACATGGGATTATTTCAATCTTCTTGTATCTGTTGAGGCTTGCTTTGTGACCCACTATGTGGTCTATTTTGGAGAAGGTTCCATGAGGTGCTGAGAAGAAGGTAAATTCTTTTGTGTTTGGGTGTAAAGTTCTGTAAATGTCTGTTAGGTCCATTTGATTCATGACCTCTGTCAGAGACATTGTTTCTTTGTTTAATTTCTGTTTGGTTGACCTGTCCTTTGTTGAGAGTGGGGTGTTGAAGTCTCCCACTATTAATGTGTGTGGATCTATATGTGCTTTAAATTTTATCAATGTTTCTTTCACAAATGTGGGTGCCCTTGTATTTGGGGCATAGATGTTCAGGATTGTGATGTCTTCCTGGTGGAATTTTCCCTTGATGAGTATGAAGTGTCCTTCCCCATCTCTTTTGATTAATTTTGGTTGAAAGTCTATTTTATCAGATATTAGAATGGCTACTCCTGCTTGCTTCTTGGGTCCGTTTGCTTGGAAAGTCGTCTTCCAACCCTTTACCCTCAGGTAATGTCTATCTTTGTGTCTTAGGTGTGTTTCTTGTATGCAACAGATTGCTGGGTTTTGTTTATGTATCCATTCTGTTAATCTGTGTCTTTTTATTGGAGAGTTGAGTCCATTGATGTTGAGAGAGATTAATGACCAGTGGCTGTTAGATCTCTTGATTTTGATGTTGGCTGTGGTCATCAGGTTGTGTGCTTGGTTGCTTTTTGTTTTACTGAAGTGAGGTTATTTATTTCCTGTGTTTTCTTGAATGTAGCTAGCTTTCTTGGGTTGTATTTTCCCTTCCAGTGTCTTCTGTAATGCTGGATTTGTTTGTAGGTATTGTTGAAATTTGTTTTTGTCATTGAATATCTTGTTTTCTCCATCTATGAGGACTGAGAGTTTTGCTGGGTATAGTAGCCTGGGCTGACATCTGTGTTCTCTTAGGTCTGCATGATATCTGTCCAGGCCCTTCTGGCTCTCATAGTCTCTGTTGAAAAGTCAGGTGTGATTCTAATGGGTTTGCCATTATATGTTACTTGGCCTTTTTCCCTTGCAGCTTTTAGTATTTTTTCTTTGTTCTGTATACTTACTGTTTTGATTATTATGTGGCGGGAGGATTTTCTTTTCTGGTCAAATTTGCTGGGTGTTCTGTAGGCCTCATGTATTCTAATTGGCCTCTCCTTTAGCTTGGGGAAATTTTCTTCAATGATTTTGTTGAAAATATTTTCTGGGCCTTGGAGAAGGGAGTCTTCTTTTTCCTCTATACCTATTATTCTTAGGTTTTGTCTTTTCATATTGTCTTGCATTTCTTGGACGGTCTGTGTCAGGAATTTTTCAGATTTAACATTTTCTTTGACAGATACATCGATTTCTTCCATTGTATCTTCTACACCTGAGATTCTTTCTTCCATCTCTTGTAGTCTGTTGGTTATGCTTACCTCTGTAGTTCCTGTTTTCTTCCCTAGATTCTTCCTTTCCATTATTTCTTCCATTTGTGTTTTCTTTAATTTTTCCAATTCTATCTTCAGGTCTTGAGTTGTTTTGTTTACTTCCTTCACCTGTCTGATTGTACTTTCCTGTTTTTCTTTTAGTTCCTTCAACTCTGTTTCTTTCATTTCATTCAGTGTTTTAAGCATTTCCTTTCTAAAGGCCATAAACTGTTTGGCTGCAGCTTCCTCTATTTCTTTACGGATGGCAATATTCTGTTTGAGTTTATCTTCCTCTATGTCTTTACGAATCTTATTTGTTTCCTCTGTTATCATCTTCATGAGCATACTTGTTAGGTCATCTTCTTGGATTTCAGTTATGGTGGGGTGTCCAGGGCTACTTGCCCCTGGGTAACTGGGTTCTGGAGATGCCATATTGCTCTGTCTTTTGTTGCTTGAGCTTTTACGCTGGCCTCTACCCATTGTGTTATCTTAGGAGTTTGGGGTTATTTTCTGGTGGTTCCTGGGGATCCTGTGGTGGAGAGAATCCCCTTTGCAGAAAGCTGGATTTTCCTGAAGGATGTCTTCTCAGCTTTTTGGGTATAGTCCCTGGATGGCTGGTGTTTTTTCAGGAGTTGCTCACCTCAGGGATATAGACCTGAGTGGTAACTGTGGTCTTTGTTAGTCGAGAGGGTTCTCCTCTCACCCAGGGAAGTCCTGAGGGCAGCTGCCCTGTTTCTGGGTTTCTTGTTGCAAATTTAATGATCAGCTGCTGTGACCCAGTTGGACATCAGGCGCGCCTCAACTGTTTGTGCTTGTGTCTGGAGCACAGCTGAGTGCTGGCGCCTCGGCCCCACTAGACTACTAGACTTTTTCTAGGGAAGGATTGGGTGATTTAGATCAGTACAGTTTCCTTCCTTCCCCTTGGATTCTCTGGAGACACGGACTCCTAGTGTCTTTTTTTGCCCTGGTGCACAGTGCTCAGTGTCCACCAGCTGGCTGGCCACAGAAATTTGCCTGTGCCTGGAGCACAGCTGTGTGATGGCCGCTCAGTCTCTGCCAGCTGTCTGGTGCGCAGAAACTGCCTGTGTCTGCCTTTGTGGCTTTTGGGAGTCTGAGTGGCTCCCTAAGCTGGGTAATTTTCCGGGGACCTTTTCAGGTTGGGGGTGAGCTGAGTGCTCTGAGATCAGACCCGCCGTTTCTATCTCTGGCGGCGAATTAGGCGCGCAGGCAAGCAGGGCTCTGTGCCGGAACCTGGGTCCCCGGCTCTGGCTCTGGGCTGGCTCCTGGGGTGCCCGTGGAACCCGCCCGAGTCTTTTCCAGGGGATGTCTGGGTGACCTAAGGCCGGTCCCAATCGTTTCCTGTACCCTGGGGTTATCTCTCGACTGAAAATTCCAGTCTCTGATAGTGTGGTGCCCAAGGTTCAGTCTGGGACCCTGACCAGAGACACTGGCTTGTGGCTCTGGGCTGGGGCTGGGGCTGGCGGCCGGCAGCCAAGCGTCTGGCGGAACGGGGATCTCTTCCGCGGTTTAGCCGGGTGAGTTAAAAGCTGATTGAATCCCCCACCGTGGGGTATCCTCTCACCTGGGAAACACAATGACTGTGTTTTATGGCCGAGAGTTCTGATTGCTGTTCACTGTGCTGATCCTGCTGTGCTGCTGCTCAGAATGAGAGTCCTCCCGGCGCCGCCATCTTGCCCCTCCCTCGAGAATATCTTTTAAAAGAAAGATGTAAAAAATAAATAAATAAAAAAATAGAACTGACAATTGTTAAGCACCATGATGTCAAAACACATAAAGAAAAAGCCAATTAAGTTACACAAGCAAATGATAGGTGGAGAATCAACTAGCATGTGTTTTCCTCACAACCAAACACATGTGACCTGAGTTCGGTTCCTAGCTCCTCCACTGGGCAGTTCACCACTTCTCGAGGCTCCAACTACAGCGAGGGTGACCCTCTGTTCCATTTCTGAGAGCAGCTGCATGCTTGTGGCACACACTCACTCATACACACAAGTATTGAAAGTGCTAAAATTTAAATCTAAAGCAAGTTCTAGCCAATTTAAATAAGTAGATGGGATTGCAGAACGAAAGTAGACGACAGGTAGATATTTGAAAAATAAAATTGAAGATGACTTTGATAAATATATACTGAACTTCACAAAATAATAATTCTTTAAACTTTAAGCTCTAATTAAGTGTTCATAAAATTAGCATTTCTTTTATATCACAAAGTATGTTCTAAATTATCTTACCAGGTCAGAAACTGACTAGCTCACATCTCTTACCTTCGAGACAATAAATTTCTACCCAAATGTAATAACATAAAAAATCAATGATGAGCATGTATACTTTATAAATATAATTATTTAGAAAAGTTTAACTCTCCTATTTTTTATCAGAAAAATAGTCAAAAGTAAGTCAGAACAAATTAAGAGTCAATGGTAAGAACAGGAAATATACAAAAATGTTGCTAAAATGAAACTCTGAGGCAAATTCTTATCTTTATATTTTTATTCTTTTTAAAATAAGATTTGTTTTATTTTTAAGTGTATATGTGTGCATGATTGTGTGTAGGTGTGTGCACAGGAGGGTGGGTGTCTGTGGAGGCCAGAAGAGGGCCTTGTATCTACTAGAACTAGAGAATCAAACTTGGGTCCACAATAAAAACTCTTCACTGCTGAGCTAGAAAAAAATAGGACAAATAAGCTAAGTGTGAGGAAAGGGATTATATAAGGAAAACAATAACCAATAGGAAACTAGAAATGGAAATTAATATAAATGAACAGAAAATAAATATTTTACAAGTCAGACTATTTTTAGGTGGCAAAGTGCTGAGCTCACACTATGAGAACTGTTTCAGATGAATATAAAAACATTTTTCAGTTCAACTTATGTGTTAACTTGCTATGGAGACCTAAAACAGTAGGACATGACTGGGCCATGTGTTAGTGCTTTGGAGCTCACTGTCCATTAAATGAACACTATTGTGCTTTCTTCCAGAAGAGCAGAAACATTTTAATAGTGAGAGCTGAGTAAGCAAGTCAGCCCCGACATCTAGAATTCTACTGCAGTGGAAAGCAGAATTCAAAAGTCAGCATATCATGAAGAGGATTCTCCATTATCCTTTGTAAACAATGAAAGTGTTCTTAGAAGGCACATGGGTGCAAACATTGTTTAGCTGTAAAATAATTACACAGGCAGGCCTTCTGGTGTTGGTCTCCTTGGTTTGCCTGTGGTGTATATGCAAGATTAGAGTCTCACAACAGTGTAATTCAGCCATGATCATTCAGGCCTTTACAGCCATTGAAGCAGGACAGTCTCCCCAAGCATGGTTGGCTACCATAAAAAGCTAAAATGTTACACTCAGGATGCGAGGCTAAGCACTGCACTCAGGGTCAGCTGCTATAGACCCAGAGAAGAGCATGTCTGATTGCATGCGTGTTGATGCCCCAGGTCCCGCCTCTGAGAAAAAGGTATTGGACGGGTCTTTGGGTGGATGACACCTAAATGAACATCAGTACAAAGTCCCAATTTATTTCTAATATCAGAGATCAGACCTCTACTCTTGCCTGATGCGTCTAAAACAAAAAGGGGGAACTGTAGAGAGCTGCGTAATGCCGCGCCTTAAAGATGGAGCTGGTTTCCGCCTTCCACCTTCCCAATGGTGAGTGCTCTCTATCACGAACAACTCCACATTTGGCTAAGGCTGAGGATCTGGCTTGCTTCCATGTATGTGGACCTATCTGCATTGCCCACGTGGCATGCTGGGGTTGGCTACCCAGAGGCTATTTAAGCTGTGGGCTGGCTTTCCCCAGGGTCAGATGATTGTTCAAGGTTCCTAAATAAGCTGCATTGAAAAAAAAAAAATTACACAGAAATCTCTTTACCATATACTGTAAAGTCTAGAAAATCATACAAAATTTTAACTTGGTAAAAATAAAATCACCATATTAAAGAATTCCATGTACCATGGTGACTAGACTTAGAAGCATCTATAAGTGTCTTAAATACACACACACACACACACACACACACACACACACACATACTTTATATGATAGGAAAAAATGTAAAAGTTGAAATGACAGAAATATTTTAAAACATAAATAATATTTACTAGATGAAAAGTTTCAATGTTTGAAGACCACTATGCATTTAAGTTAAATGAGTATCAAAATTAAGTGCATAGGATTTGTCATTGTTGAGATGGGATCTCAGCGTGAAGCCGTGGCTGCCCGGGGACTCCCTGCGCGACCAGCTGGCCTTGAACTCCCAGATATCACTGCTCTTCTGGCTTCTCTTCTCTCTTCTGCTGGGATTGAGGGCACGTGCCACCACATCAGGTTGGGGGTGGGTCTTTTGGTAATATGGGAAAAAAGGAAAGGATAGTTATAAGGTAGAGTATGCTTTGCTCTACAATATACTGAAAAATGATTTATCAAGTAACCATAGGTCAGACAGACCAAGGATAAAAAGGCTTTTGATATGTAGCACTACAAATCTGGTGACTAGCAAAGCCTGCTGCTAGTGTGTTAGGAACAGCTGCAAGGGCTGTTCCTTGCTGGTTAACCATTTAGAAATGCAGGTATTTATAACAATTAGCTGTTTTATGTATTTAACTCAAAACTTATTTTATTCAAGTTAAATTTTTATAAAAGTAGTAACTGAAGCTCGAGTAAGAAATGTGCTTAAATGATTATTGAAATTTAAGAAGAGATTAATATATTTTCTATGAATTAATAAGTTCCATGTACATTACTGAAGGAAAGCAAAAATACAGGAAAATGTTATAATACACATGGATAGCAAATAATTAATCAGTTTACTACATAAGGTAAACTTATGTCCCACCATATGAAGTAAAATAATCCAATCAGGAAATAGCATTGTGAGTTTTTTTTTTAAGTCACATAAAGCAGTGCTGTGGGGGTGTCTAGGAGAATGGGAGCTGCCATTTCCGCAAGGCAATTTGTTAACATGTCAAAGATATTAAAAAATGCATAGCCTTTCACCAAGTAATTTCATTCTAAGAATTTATTATGAAGACATTCTGATTTATAGCCAGGAAGTATAGGAAAATGCCTAGTGCCCAACAATATGAGATTTATTGGGCCAATTAAGGTTATATCAGATCATAAAATATTTTTTAACTTTAAAAACTCAGAAAAGATGTGTCAGTTAAAAACAAGCACAGAAGGACAAAAGCAATCATAAATATCTCAAGCACAAGAAGAAGAGAATTGGAAGACTATATACACATTCATATAGTCATTATTTCTGTAGAATGAGAGCATCAGTGGTCTAAATTTTCTTCTCTGTATTTATGCTTGATTTCCTTAAAATCTTTATGCTTATGAGAAAACCACAATAGATATTGATGGGTACAGGTAAACTGCATAAGCAAAAGAGCAAAAGAACAAAAACTGCCAAGAATTTCACCATCACAAGGAGGGAGGGGAAGCTGTGACTAGGGATCCAAAAGGAGGTGGAGTCCAACTAGAACACACAGGACCAGGCATATTGTACAAGGGACAGAAGCCTCTAGCTGTTCTTGAGCATGGCCATTTTCTATTGGCTTGAATGAACTGGATAGAAATCAAACTGGTGATAAGGCAGGTGGAGCAGAACTAGGACTTTGCTGAAGCATTGCCACCGTGCAAGCGTGACTGCATGACAGAGAGCATAAAGGGAAGAGGATGTACTTAGCCTTCAACACAATTGTTTCAGAGAGTTCCAAGGACTTACAGATTTAAGCTGTAGTTTGCATGTAAACAAGACCTTAATGATCCTGGGGAATCTCCACATTTTAAAATATAAGTCTCCATGACAGACACCAAACAAAAGAGTCTACAAATGCTATGAATCATAATCTATGTATCTCTAGACACCAAAACCCACATAGCTTTGTTAGAAAATGCATCCATTAACATCATTGACTATGCAAGCCTGTGTCAAATCACAGACACTGCGTAGGAGGTGCTGCAAACCTGCTGCTTTTAACTCTTGGTCCACACTCACGAGCAAAAAAAAAAAAAAAGAAAATAAATAAAAATAAATGACTTGCATAGAATTGTCATTATATAAGTGACAATGATGATAATTCCTGGGAAGAAATATTGAGACACTGCTAATCTAGAACTGTTTTGTTATTAAAATTGGAATAGTGCATGGGTATGTAAAACCAGGACACTCTAATTTACATGTGCTATAAATTGTAAGTCAAAGTTTCTTAAACATTTCATGTGCTTTGGGCAGCTGACAGTCCCAGGGCTCCAGGGAATGCTGGAAGAGGGAGCTCAGCGTCCTCACAACTGCTCTGTTTATTTCTTTATTGGCTTCAATTATCTGTTGGAGAGGATGCAGCCTCATCAATTCATGCTTACTTCTCTTGATTTTAAGATTATTCAGTGTGGCAGCTCTTTTTGTTCTAATCTCAGCCAATTCCATAAATTGGCATAATCTGGGTTAGGTCCTGTCTGTCAAGAACAACTGTACTCTCCATAGAGGCACATTCACCTTCACCTCACTGTCCTGCAGCGAGGTAAAAGATGGAGCTCAGAGCATCCCAGGAATCTCTTAGGCTAGCCAGCTTGACTTACAGAGTGATGGACAGCAAAGAGACTCTGTCTCCAAAGATGTGGAAGGTGAGGACTGATACTTGAGGTTGTCCTTAGACCTATACTCCTGCTTGTACACAGAAACAGACACAGACATACACACACACACACAGACACACACACACTAATGGCTGTTTATTAAGCGTGTGATCTTTTATTAGTACTCCGTTGGAAGCCAGTCTCGCTACACTATTTTAGATGTTATTAAGACTAAAGATGAAACTGAAGTTCGTTCTGTTAGGACCAAAGTAGGAATGTTAGGAAGCGTGCGCCCGTGCGCCCGTGCGCCTGTGGAGGTTACACGAGGGTCCACAAATCACACCACGAGATCGGTTCCACATGGGAGGTTTATTAGGGGAAGGGGGAAGAGAGAGAGAGAGAGAGAGAGAGAGGAAGAGTAAGGAAGAGAGAAAGGAAGAAGAGAGAAAAGAGAGTAAGTAAGCAGAAGAGGAAGAAGAGAGAGAGGGGGGGGGAGGGCTCCAGTTCTCTTATAGGGTGATCAAGGGCATGCGCAGGTAATTCCAGGTGGTCAGGGTGTCTTCACAAATGCCTGATAACCGGTCTAACTGGGGATGCCTGTAGAAGTGCCTGCTTACTGATCCCAACATTCCTCCTTTTTTCTATAATTAAAAATAGGGAGCTTGGGCTGCCTTTTATAAGGTAAGTTAAAGCATATAAATTTAGGCTCATTGGAAGCAGCTCTTGGTTGTCATGCAAGAGGTTGAGAGAGAGAAGAGTTATAGCAACAAATGGTCAGGTTGCAAGGTTAAGAATAAGAGAAGTCTCTGCCCTGGAAAATTTAGGGTAGAGGGCTTAGGGTAGAGGGTTGTCAACAGAGAGTTGCCAGCCATGCAAGGCAGCAGGTAGGGACTGGGGAACACTGGGAGAACCTGGAGCTGCTTGTCCTGGTCCTGAAGCACACCACTTCAGCCTTTTGTTAATGAAAAGTGAATAAGGGGCTTAGATTCTCTTCTGGCTACTTCCTGCTGACACTGGGGACGATGTAGGGAGGTCAAAAGGCTGAAGTGTCGACCAAGTCCAGGAAGAATAGGCTGCTTTGATGCTTTTCCAGGTCTGTGAGAACACCCATGGCTGGGAGGGAAGGTGCAGGCCCAGCTTGTTGGAAGTCTTTAAGGTCAGAGGCGAACACCTGTATCTTGTTGGAAGTCCGTGAGGTCAGAGCTGAACACCTGTAGCTGCTTTGGCGCTGTTGTGGCTGTAGGAAACATCTGTGTCTGGCAGGACACTGAAACACAGAGAAAATCCTGTAGGTAGACATTGAAAGGTTTGAATCGATGAGGTTTGTACATGGGAACCTCTGTCTACCTGGACGGGACTTTATTTACCCAATCACTGGCAATATTAAAGAAGGCTTTGTTTTTGATCTGTCATTGAGGTGAGGTTTGGTTACAGGAGCATGTAAACTTAGAGGCCCTGGTGCCAGCTGGCACTAGGTGTAGAAACCTGAAATTCTCCAGTCTGTCTGGAGGGACAGGCGTCTGGGCTTCTTCCATTGGGGGCAGAGAAGTAGAGGAACCGTGTGGGAGAGGGGACCTTCCCATGAGCAAGCGAGCGAGCGCATGCACAAACGAGGGGGGAGAAGGAACCCGTAGAGGGGGTGTACTGCCCAAGGGAGAGTGTGGCCCTAAAGTGAAAGTCAGCATAGAGGGTCAAACCTAGACAATTGAGGCTACGGCTGGGGGGGGTCCCCCATCTCAAAAGACAGTAGGAAATTGTCAGAGTTCTGTGGTCAAGCTTCCCCTGCCAAGAGAGGCATGTATGCTGAGAAAATGGAGTGAACTCACCAATCCAGCCAGTGGTTGTATGCAGTAAATAGCAGTCTGGTAGCCAGGAAAGGAAATCACAAACCAGGAAAGGGGAGGAGTCCCACCTTTTGAGATAGGCAATAAGTACAGTACTTATCTGGAATCTAGTTGTCCTGAGAAGTAGATTTAGGTGGACTTTCTGCAGCTAACAAGAACTACTTTTAAGTTTTAATAAAGAGATAAAACTTTAAACATGTTAGTATTACAATTGTATTGTGCATTGAGAAAAAGGCAGTAAACATACATATGTGTTAACGGCATAAGTACCTTTTTTAAGGTGAACTCTGAAAAGGTAAAAGCCTTTTATGAAATAAAAGGGAAACTTACTTGATTTTAACCTTTAGTATAAGCATAGACAATATGGAGGCTTACAATCTTGAGCTTAGGACTATAATAGTGGCATAGTGGTATAGTAGAATGTTTTTGTATCAGAGTCAGATTAATAAATTAGAGTTCTACTGATAAAGGTCAAAACCCTGGACAGTTAATACAACAGTAGCAGAACAACAGGAAGAAAAATTAAGTCTTTTTACCTATTTAAGATACCTTAAATCACCTTAGACCTTGTAACCTTTATAATTTGCATTTACCAACCTTAAAACATTTTTTAGAACCTTTAAGTATTTATAAATTGTATTACCAACCTTAAGACACATTTTTAGACTCTCATATATGTATAACTTGTATTTTTATAACCTAAACTCCTTTTATCCTTAGACCCTACATAAGCTATTTATATTTTATCTACTGATATATCTTAAACTGATTAGTGAGCTAACAGTGGATCTAATTGTCTGCTCTTTAGTTGCAAAGCTACCATTAGCTTAGCATAGCCGTCAAGGTGATCAGAGACCTGAGAAGGATAAGTTATGAGCTAAATAAATATAACAATCTATGTGCCAATTAAAATGACAGAGATGACTATTAGTTCATCACCTAGGCAGTGTCCCTGGCTCCTGGGGTCTCATAACATCATGGGCAGAGGTGGTCCAGCTAGGCACAGAAGATGAGACTGTTTCTGTGGAGAAAGAAACGAGAGAATGGCCTCACCTCACCCTTAGCAATGTGAAACATTGACTCTCTAGGTGTTTTGACCACAGTTTTGTCCACAGTTTAGGCTGGGCCCTAGCAGTGGGCCAGTTGAGGCAGTATTGCCTAGTGGTTAGCATACCACAATCCAGAGTCGAAGTCATCTGTCGTTGTGCCCAAATCTTCTCAGAGACCTTGGAGAGCTACTGCCAGGATTTTGGGACTTTCTGTCACAATAAGCTAGTGGTGAGCATAGCTGCCTTCCAAGCAGTTGACCCGGGTTCGATTCCCGGCCAACGCACCAATGTTAGGACCAAAGCAGGAATGTTAGGAAGCGTGCACCTGTGGAGGTTACACGCGGGTCCACAAATCACACCACGAGATCAGTTCCACGTGGGAGGTTTATTAGGGGAAGGGGGAGAGAGAGAAAGAGGAAGAGTAAGGAAGAGAGAAAGGAAGAAGAGAGAAGAGTAAGTAAGCGGAAGAGGAAGAAGAGAGAGAGAGAGAGAGAGGGGAGGGCTCCAGTTCTCTTATAGGGTGATCAAGGGCATGCACAGGTAATTCCAGGTGGTCAGGGTGTCTTCACAAATGCCTGATAACCGGTCTAACTGGGGCTGCCTGTAGAAGTGCCTGTTTACTGATCCTAACATGTTCAAAGAGGCTAAATGGATTGGCAAGCCTGCACAAGTGGTAAGAAGTGAGGCCAGGGCTTTAACCCACATCTGTGTGAGGATCAGACTATCCACTGTGGCTGTCTGAGTAAGAATTCTGACTTGATAGTGAAAAGGGTGTGTGTGTGTGTGTGTGTGTGTGTGTGTGTTGACATATGAAAACTAGATAGCTAAAGAGGCAATTAGGAGAGAAAGAGGATGCCTCCTGATTAGGCACCTCTGTTTGGAGCAGCGTGCCCCTTGACGAGAGTTCCTGTGTCTCAGGAGCAGCCATGGCCGCCTGTGTCTGGGAGACTCTGGACGAGTGGGTCAGGGGAGAGGACTGCCCATGGTTTTCCAATAGCACGCTTTTCTGTGGCTTCATTTTCCTCGTCGTGTTCCTAACCGCTGTGGGACTAACCAAGCCGGAATCCTGGGGCATATTTACCAGCTGACTCATTAATCAGTTGCCAGCCCCTCTGGAGAGCGGGAGTCTGGGGTCAGGAATGAAGACTCCAACAGCTAGTGCTCACCTGCTCTCCCGAGCACCACCCTCTCTCTCTCACCATGTTAGTGGCAATTATGAGAAAGTTTTTAGGAAACCGGGTTTTAGGCACAAGGAGAAACTGACACTCATGGACACACAATACTTTCTTTGTGATTTTCTATTGTTAGCTTTCCTTATTTCCTCTGTAAAGTAGGACAACTCACCAGTTACAGAAGGGAAAAAAGTAAGGGCTAAGAGCATGAAAGATGTAAAGACTGAAGGTAGCACACATTACAAAGGTCTCTTGATTCAGTGCCTACTATGGTGGTACCGATCTTTCACCTGGACATCGCTGGCAGGAAGTCACTCTTTACGCAAATGTGCACACCCTCTGACTCGGAAGTTTATAATAAACATCAAGTTCCTGGTACAACATCTGTGCCATACAGAAGATGAATACAAATCTAAGGAATGAGTGCACAAGCCCAAGTTCTCAAGAACCTCACCCATAAAGGCAAGGGCAGGTCTGCCTCAGAACCAGTGACAGTGTCTTCCTCAGGACGGCTCATCCTCAGTGAATGCTGCTGATTTCCACACACCCCTTCTCACTGCATCCCCCTCTCTCAAGAGACTTGCCTTGGCAGCTCAGTCAGTCTCCTAAGAGCTGCCTCAAACTTCTCTCTCCTGCCTGCTGTGTCTCTCACACCATTCAGCTGTCAGGATGAGCTGCCGTTTGTCCTAACTTGGCCGAAGAACAAGCACTGTCAGGTAGACAGTGCTGGTTTCACATTGCTCAGAATGGGTGGAATCACACCCATGCCATCTCAGAGTGGCTCTCAGCAGACATGAGCAGCCTGTGCAGTAGCAAGCCACTGAGAGGAAGCCTGTAGGAAGAGTGAGCCATCATTACATCCTTGTCAGGAACATGCTCTGGTTAAGAGCACAGAGTTCAGAACTTAGTGTCAGAGCTCAAATACTGACTTGTCAATGTAATCATGTGATCCCAGGCAATAATGTAGCCCCCTCTTGCCTCAGTTTCCACAACTATAAAACAACAGTTTGGACAATTTTGTTTTAAGTTTTTCCTGCCTCCGTGTCCTCATCTAACAGAATTTCCTTTGCAAGGCTGCTATGAGGCTCAAATGAGTCTGTGTGTTTAAAGAAGTCATAGGACCTGCTGATATATAATAGATGCTGTGAAGTTGATAGCCTCTATGGGAAAAACCCAACACCAGAAGGCAGATCTCACTGCTATTGGAGCTCCTGGTCCCCAAGTGCCCCACTGTCCCACTTTTCTCCTGCTTCTCCTCTTGTCCCCCTTGGGGGGGAAACTCCTCATCTCACCCTGTTGAAACTTCCGCAAAATTTGAACCTCTGCCTTTATCTAGACCTGGAAGGAGGAAGAAAATTAGCTGGAACTGAGATGTGCTTAGCCCCCCAGAAGAGCCACTGTTGCATGCCCCTTGACTGGCATCCTTAAAGTCTTTCTAACATCCACATATGGAGTACTTTCCAGGGCCTTGACAAACCCAGCTTTTATAGTTCAGAAACTTGACAAACTGGTTGGCTGTGATAGAAATGAATGCCAGGACACAGAGGTGACAGTGGTTTTAAAGGAAGTGACTCTGAAGCCAGGCATGTTTGAGTTTGAATCCTAGCTTTTCTCCTTGTGAAAGTCTATGATCTGAGTCAGGACTGTATCAAAGCCTAGTTCACAGATGGCGCCCAGTCCACACACTACGGCTACCATGCAGCAAACAAGGGACTAGCACGCACATCTGCTACATCACCAATCACAGTAATAGCCCTACTGAATTTTGTTCAAAGGGCCAGACTTTCTTAGTGAAGGAAGTGGTAAGCTGACTGACATTTTAGTGGAAATTCTGTATTCCTTAGCTGACAGCAGAGTTCATGGGCTAGCACTGTGCGCTGTACTCCAGACAGCCTATATCACTATCGGGGGCTTACTTTCCTGACTGGCATGGAAGTCATAAAGCCACAGCTAGGATGCATTGGGATTTGACAGGTAACCACTAAAGGACTCACTATGAGTCTAGAGAAGACGTTACTTGTTCTACAAGGTGTTGCCTGAAATGGGAGCAACAGGCATTCAGGAACTTCTGGATTTCAAAGCCTAATCAGTTTATTAAGCTGACTGTGCTCCAGGGGACAGAAGAAATTCATCCCACATGCATGCCATGTTTCTGGCTCTTCAGGGCCAGGGATCATTTATTTTTGATTCTCCAGGGCCATCAAACACTTGGCTCAGTAAATGCATGGAAACCAGCCGGAGGCAGATTTCACCTTGGGACTGACTAGCTTTTCTGGCACCAGCAGGCTCAGGACTCTTTCTGATATCTTATTTCTGAAGTAACCGTCTCCTGGTCTGGCTATCTTGAACATGGGTGATTGTTTTGTGAACTGTCTACAGGCCTGACTGTCTGAGACCCTAATATCTTTCTTAAATCTCTTTTAGCAGTCTGGCATCTACAAGTACTCTGGGAGTCTGGGAAGGCTGAAGGTACCAGCACTCTAGCAAATGGTCTTCAAAAAGTGAAGTAAACTGGAGTCAAAAGAGCATTTCTTCTCAGGAGGCACAAGTTGCTGGTGCTGGAGACATGCAGGATAATATTTCCATGTGATCTTATGGGAAACACATGGGGCAATGTGGAGGGAGAAGTATGCTGTGTGTTGGCAGCTCATAAATAATTCATTATGTTGTTCTATTTCTCCACTAAAAATTAAATTTGTGTGTATCTGCAGATCTGTGTGTGGGTGCACATGTGTGTACACAGAGTCCAGAGACTGAAGCAAGGTATCTTTCTCAGTTCTCGCCACTCTTTTTTTATAGTTTTTATTTTTTATATTAATTACAGTTTATTCACTTTGTATCCCAGCTGTAGCCCCATCCCTTATTCCCTCCCAGCCCTCCCTTCCTCCTTTTTCTCCTCCTATGCCCCTCTCCAAGTTCACTGATAGGGGTTGTCCTCCTCCCCTTCCATCTGACCCTAGCCTATCAGGACTGGCTGCATTGTCTTCCTCTGTGGCCTGATAAGGCTACTCCCCACTCTTAGAGGAGGTGATCAAAGAGCCAGCCACTGAGTTCATGTCAGAGACAGCCCCTGTTCCCCTTACTAGGGAACCCACTTGGACAATGAACTACCATGGGATACATCTGTACAGGGGTTCTAGGTTATCTCCATGCATGGTCCATGGTTGGAATATCAGTCTCAGAAAAGACTCTGTGCCCAGATTTTTTGGTTCTGTTCCTCTCCTTGTGGATCTCCTTTCCCCTCCAAGTCTTTCTACTTCCCGCTTCTTTCATAAGATTCCTTGAACTCTGCACAAAGTTTGGCTATGAGTCTCAGCATCTGCTTTGTTACCCTACTGGGTACAGTCCTTCAGAGGCACTCTATGATAGGCTCCTGTCCTGTTTCTTGTTTTCTCCCTCATCTGATGGTCGACCCATTTGCTTTTCTGAGTGAGGATTGATCATCTTACCCCGGGTCCTCTTTCTTGCTTAGCTTCCTTAGGTGTACAGATTTCAGTATCTTTATCTTATATTATAAGCCTAATATCCACTTGTAAGTGTGTATATACCATATGTGTCTTTCTGCTTCTGGGATACGTCACTCAGAATGATCTTTTCTAAATCCCACCATCTGCCTGCAAATTTCATAATTCCCTTGTTTTTAATTGTTGAGTAGTATTCCATTGTGTAAAAATACCACAATTTCTGTATCCATTCTTCAGTTGAGGGGCATCTGGGTTGTATCCATGTTCTGGCTATTATGACTAAAGCAGCTACAAACATGGTTGAGCAAATGTCCTTGTTGTGTGCTTGAGCGTATTTTGGATATATGCCTAGGAGTAGTATAGCTGGATCTTGAGGAAGCACTGTTCCTAGTTGTCTGAGAAAGCACCAGATTGATTTCCAAAGTGGTTGTACAAGTTTACATTCCCACCAGCAATGGAGGAGGGTTCCCCTTTCTCCACATCCTCTCCAGTATGTGTTGTCACTTGAGTGTTTTATCTTAGCCATTCTGATGGGTGTAAGATAAAATCTCAGAGTCGTTTTGATTTGCATTTCCCTGATGACTAAGGATGTTGAGAATTTCTTTCTTTTTTTAATGATTTTATTTATTTATTTTTTATTATTACATTTTATTAACTCTGTATCCCAGCTGTATCCCACTCCCTCATTTCCTCCCAATCCCTGCCTCCCTTCCTCATCTCCTCCCTACCCCTTTCCAAGTCCACTGATTGGGGAGGACCTCCTCCCCTTTCATCTGACTCTGTTTTATCAGGTATCTTCAGAACTGGCTGCAAAGTCCTCCTCTGTGGCTTAGCAGGACTGCTCCTCCCTTGGGGGATGGGAAGATCAAAGAGCCTGCCATTGAGTTCCTGTCAGAAATAGTCCCTGTTCCCAGTACTATGGGAAACCAATTAGTTACTGAGCTACCATGGGCTACATCCAACCAGAGGTTCTAGGTTATATCCATACATGGTCCTTGGTGGAGTGTCAGTCTCAGAAAAGACCCCTGTGCCCAGATATATTTGGTTCTTAGCCATCAGGGAGATGCAAATCAAAATGACCCTGAGATTTCACCTTAAACCCATCAAAATGGCTAAAATAAAAAACTCAAATGACAACACATGCTGGAGAGGTTGTGGAGAAAGGGGAACCCTCCTCCATTGCTGGTGGGAATGTAAACTTGTACAACCACTTTGGAAGTCTATCTGGCGCTTTCTCAGACAATTAGGAATAGTGCTTCCTCAAGACCCAGCTATATCATTCCTAAGCATATACTCAAAATTTGCTCAAGTACACAACAAGGACATTTGCTCAACCATGTTTGTAGCAGCTTTATTTGTAATAACCAGTACCTGGAAACAACCCATATGTCCATCAACAGAGGAATGGATACAGAAATTTTGGTATTTTTATACAATGGAATACTACTCAGCAATCAAAAATGAGGAAATCATGAAATTTGCAGGCAAATGGAAGGATCTAGAAAAGATCATTCTGAGTGAGGTATCCCAGAAGGAGAAAGCATATACTCACTCATATAGTCCTATAAGATATGATAAACATGATGAAATCTATACACCTAAAGAAGATAAACAAGAAAGATGATCAATCCTCACTTAGAAAGACAAGTGGGATGTGTATTGGATGCAGCAGAAAACAAGTAAGAGGACAGGAGCCTACCGCAGAGGGCCTCTGAAAGACTCTATGTAGCAGTGTATCAAAGCAGATACTAAGACTCATAACCAAACCTTAGGCAGAGTGCAGGGAATCATATGAAAGAAGGGGAGTTAGTATGAGGTGGAAAGGATAGGAGCTCCACAAGGACCAAATATATCTGAGCATTTCTTTAAGTGTTTCTCTGCCATTTGAAATTCCTCTACAGAGAATTCTGTTTATCTCTGTACCCCATTTTTAAATTGGATTACTTGATTTGTTGTTGTTTAATTTCTT